>NC_141685.1:1439267921-1439875101 GCF_964263255.1 Lissotriton vulgaris
TGCTGAGAACGTCCCTCTGAGACTACGGACCACCGTAGAGCAGCGCCAGGAGTGGTGATAGCCTAAGAAATGCAGAGGGCTGACGGGCTGAAGAAGCACAGTCATATCAGCCTATGGCGAAGTAGCTCCTCTCTAATGCCTGAGCAAGAGAGCCCAAAGGGGTGCCTGGCCAGGAAATAACATTGCAGCACAACTGAGAAATATGGGCAAAGGGACCTGGTGAGTAGGTTTCCCCCAGGCCCAAAAGAGATAGATGCACAAGGGTCCTAATGGCAGTGGCAGAGGGAGGGCCAAAAGTGGTAGAGGGCAATCAAGGGCCCAGAATAAGCTGCATGGGTGGCACACTGCCAGTGAGAGTGCACTCCCTCTATGGATAAAGATCATCGGTCCCTGTGGGTCCCTCGGATTTTAATTTTTTGGGCATATTCTCTCGTGGAGGACTGCGGGATAGTGCAGTGTGTCATCCTTTAGTCTCTTAGGGCAATTGAAATCAATACTCTCTGTGAGCCTTTTTTATGAAACGCGCCTGACCCCAAAATGGTGTGTGCAGAAGATCGTCACCAGGGGACAAAAACAATCACCCTAAGCGAGGCTCCTTTAGCATCTACAGCTTGAAAGCAGCATAATTGTTTGAAATAGCCGCAACAGCTCAGGTCACAAAGGAAGACCTCGTTTAGCGTCACAAGCAACCAAGAGGGATACTAGAGGCGCCCTGCCCTGCCTGATCCTTATCATGGTGGCCATCTTTCCCCCTGGCAGCTATAATGCAGAATTACTTAACCAATGACCCAACTCACATTTCCCCTTCTCCTGTGAGGGTCTTTCTCTACCAGCCCGACTGTCCCTAAAATGGCCTCCATAAGTGTGCCCTTGTCCAAAGCACTCCTAATCCCCTTGTTGGGGATGGATCCAGCATTCATGCCCTGGAGTCTGAGACCCCTCTGCGAGAGTCCACAGCGACAAGGAAGTCACACATAGCGGAGGACTGGGAAAGATCCCCTCACCTCTGGGAGCCGTCTCCTACCCAGACGGACGTTGGACACTGTGTTCCGCTGGGTTTCCTACCCCCTCCCCTACCTCTTCCCTCCTTCATTCTTTAGAGTGGGCCCCTGGTCAAAGCACTCCACTCCCCTTGTTGGGGAGCGATCCAGCATTTATGCCCTGGAGTCTCAGAGACCCCACTGAGAGAGTACACCGCGACAAGTGAATAACACATAACGGAGGACTGGGAATGATCCCTTTACCGCTGGGAGCCATCACATACCCAGCTGCATGTCAGACACTGTTACTTCCTCGCCTCCACGCGGTGTCTCCTACCCCTCCCCCACCTCTTCCCTCCTTCATTCTTTGTTTACCTCCCCTATGTCTTTCCTCTCTCCCCTAATTTCTCTCCCCCTGCCTGCTTTGTTTATCCTAATGCCTGTGCTATGCTTTTGTAACTCATGTAAGTACGCTCCAGCAACTGATGTAACTGTGTTACTATGTTCTGAAACAATGTTCTTCCTCATGTAAAGCGCTCTGATACCTCCGGGTCTAGCCAGCGCTATATAAAACTTTTCAAATAAATAAAATAAAATCACAAGATCCAAGGTGGCAGGGGTATTCAAAGATAATGTTACAAGACATGCTCCAAACATTTATTGAGCACTACTCATCTCTGAGCTATAGACCCTCTTTAGATGAAAATATTCAGAGGACATATCTAGCAGACTAAATGCGCCTTGGGAAACAATCAAGGCATTCAAATTATTGAAGGCTTCCATTTACCCACTAGAGATTAAAGTAGCGGTCACGGGGATGCCACCCAAAAAAAGCCCCAAGTCCCATTGATGCCAGAAATGGAGATGAATAAGAAAATAGTAGGGTGATACATAGAGCTCCTGATGAAAGGCCCCTTGACCCAGCTGGACAGCAAGGCATGATACATGTCAACCTCTAAAGAATAACTGATGTTCAGTTGGGCCACACTAGTTTTTCATCTTGTCATAGATTACCTTCAGAGAATAACAAAAGTACGTTCTGGCTATCTATAGGCAATTTTGGTTTACAAATATCACCAGGAGTATCCTTTTCAAGATGCATGGGCATTCTCCCAACAAAGTGACATGCTAAAATGTATCACTGGGTCGAGCTCCACACTAGGCGGAAATGCAATACCCAGGTGGGTACTCAAAAAGTGGGCTTTTTGGTATAGATCTTTTCTGGCACTTGTCTTAATAGAGTTGAGTAGAACTGGTGGGGAGAATGAGTGTTGGATGTAGGGAGATAATTAAAATTAAAAAGGATTTTTTTTCTTCCTGCTTTTTCGTCCTTATTGTGAAAAAACAGCACAACATTATTTTTGTTTGTAAGCAGTTAAATTCCAGGGGATATTTGATGGACCGCAAACACCCTCCCATTCCTCCTTCTGATTTGTGGTTAATAAGTCCGGACCTGATTAGAAAGGGAGCAATGCACAGAGTGTCTGGCTCCTCATATGTTGATAAGAGAGAAAAGGGTACTGATGGAAAATGATTAACCACCACGGCCCCAAAGCAAATCTACTACCATTAAGGTGGAAGGAAGGGGATGCTAGAAACCACTTCTAATAACTAGTCACTCACGATTGTGGGCTCTACATCACAACCACTGGGGTGGTCTTATGACTAGGGAAGAGAGAGATTAACTGAAACGTTTATAACATGGACTCTGTATTGTTAACACATTTGTTAGTGGGTTTTACCACAGGATACTGAAGCTTCTTCTTAATCAAGTCTATTGAGTCACTTTATATTGCAGTATAATCCACAAAGATGATGTAAACACTGAAAGCAACACTTGCCAGTGAATTCAGCTAAACTGTTGGTGCCAGCGTGTGGACAAATCAAAGTAGTTACCATCATATCTCAGTTAGAACCTTTGCAGGCACAGCTTTTCTTTATTTCAAAGTGATCTGCTATGCATCACAGTAGTTTCTTAGAGGTATTTGGTATTAAGCCGACTGCAGTTGTGGCAACAATGCCTTTTGACTTGTCACTATACCTATAATCATTGCAATGTGGAAGATCTCGCGGCACTTCACTATCCCTGTTGGGCTACCACAATTCCTTCCTTTAGGTGCAAAGCTACAGCCATTTCCGCTGGTTGGTCAGGATTTGAGCAGAGCTGCATGCTGTTCCCATATAGAAATCAGATGTCTTTTGCCATATCAAACATTCCTGATACGTGAGCTCTGCAGCACACAGGATAACACATTGCTACTAGTGAACATAATCACGACCCCTGTTTCAACAGAACAGTTAATCCCAGTGTGCCTCCAACACTCTTCCCAGCAGTTAAACAACCTAGAAATGTGCATCATGCCACAATAAAAATACCCTGTGACTTATCATTTGTAAAGAGGCTGGCTGTCTCTTTAAAGAAACTAATTTACTATTTATTTTCTCTAAACTGGTCACTTTGCTCTCTTTCTCGATTGTTTTTTTTCCACCAGAGGTGCGTCTTGAAATCTTTTAATCGTTTCACTTCAATATAATTGCAATGCAAATCTTTCTTGTGCATCTCTAAATAAACTTCGATTTGGCTGAATCGGATTTGGATAATGAAATAATGAGATACTGGTTGTTCGTCCCTTGAAATTGAAAAAAGATTGAGCCTTTACAGAATAATGTGTGTTTTATCATGAATTTACTTACACAGATTCAGTCTGATGAAACGTCTGTACAATTAGAATGTGTTTATAAATGAATTCCAAGTGAACTGCTCTAATATATAATTTTCAAACAATCGTATTGTGCTTCACTTCCACCAGTGCTACTCTACAAACAACACTGGAGTGAGACAACTACAGCGCTGGGAGTTGTCCCAACTGAATCTTCACCTATGTTCATTAAAAAGATAGGTATTAAATAAAAGTAACATGGGCTCCATTTCCCATTCCATCCACCATCATTCCCTAAGTAGAACATTCCATCCACTCCCCTTTGCATCCTCCTACCCTAGTAGAACAATGAACCTTTAGAAGTGAATAAAGATCTGCCACTCTGTTTTACCCTCTTCCAGCTAGTAAGGTTCACTCAATCGATAGTTCACGCAAGAGAGTAATGGGGGGCAAAAATATCCACTGAGGTTGTGATTCACAAATGGTATAGTGGTAGGGAAAGGGGTACAAGGTGAACACAAGTGATGCCCTCACATGCTCTACCTGGCTTTCCATGCATAACACAGCAGCAGGTGTAAACCTGCCCCTTGCATGTCACCATTAACCACATGGGCAAGATGATGGGGACACCCTCTCCACACCTACGTCACCATGGGAGAAAACTGACATTTTCTGACCTTACCGGTCAGGTATTGTTCAAATTGAATATTTATATTTAGTTTTCGAATGTAAATCTATTTTTCACGACTCGTACTTTATAAACTGTGAAGTATTGGTTCTGCAAATCAGACCTGGACATGTGTGTCCCTTTCCTTGCAGTGTTCATTTGATGTCAGTACCGAGCTTGGTCAGGACTACCATATGAGAAGGGGTGTACCCTTTTAACAATTTGAGCACAACTCTCTGGCAGTGAGGGATCTGCTATAATATTTTACATGCACATCAGATCTAGTGCAAAAATCGAGGCCGAGGTGAAGCTGGACAACACAAATGTTAAACCAGTGCATTTAGCTCATCCGCATCTGTGTGAAATAGTGCATGTACAAACTATAGAGTCAGGAAACACTTATAATGAATCAGGCGATGTGTTCACTGTTCATTCATATATGCCACTCTCAACTACTGTTGGCATGGAGCCATATCGAGTTTGGATTAAGGGCCCTGAATTTAGATTTTACCTCGCATGGCTTAGAGTTAACACTATACATTTTTTAGGGTCCTTCCCTACTACAGATACCTGGTTTGCTTCATTGCCGTGTTGTGCATTTGACTGGGTGTCTCCTCAAACAAAAAAACACTTTGTTTTTTTGCACACCCTACTCCTCTATTAGAAAACGTTTTCTTCTCACTATTTTATGTGGTAGACCTTTTAACACATATCAAGAGGACTTGCTTTTTTTTACAGTCTTGTGTCTCCTTCGATATGTTTTTAAAGTTCTAAAGTTTACAGTGCATGCTCTGAAATTATGAACGAAATATGTGTTATGAAATTGGACTAAGGACAGATCTACCCTTTGATGCACAGCACACACATTAGACTGCCGCCTATTGGACATTATATGACATTCTGCAAATAGATTGAGAGTTATTTTTACAACTAATGCCTCCTTAATCAAGGGTTTTAATGACTTTTTTTACCTTTTAATTCCTTTTTATGCAGGTGGTTAAGCGAAATTGTGCATGTTCGCGACATGTTGTATACTATTTTATTGTGCTTTTATGGTCACATATTTGACCGAATAAAGATGATGATGATGAATCAGGCAATAATACATGGTTTATTTTCAAAGTCGACTGGCATCCAGATGTAGGCTATGTTGTGGTTTCTAAGGCAGACAGGCCCTGTTCCACGGATACCTGTGTCATCAAATGGCCAACCCAACTAGAGGGTTTCACTTATAGAATACAACACCTCAATTTTAGGTAGGCTAGCAAGGCCCATAACTATAGTTCGATATACCATTCTCCTGTACACTTCGTAGTGTGTGCAATGTGTGCCACAAATTGCAAATACCGCTATTGGAGGCTATTTTCCTTGTTTCACTTGGATGTGATCTTAATTATGTATCCCTGGCAGTGTTGTCACTACAGCTTCCCCTCAGCTGCTCTTGCATCCACACTCAACAGGTTACCTGCACCTTCAGACCACCAACCACTCATGCGGCTTGATTACATATAATGGGCACTGTCCCAGACTGTAGTCTGGCACACCTACATTCTGTGTGCCTGGCACATACCAGAACAGTGCGCATTAGGCGGAAAAAAACAATTCTCCATATCACTGCAGGTGGCAGACTGCAGTGCTTCAAGACTGTCAATGTACCAATGCAAATGGTCACAGCCTCTCTTTCGGCATATTTGGGGGGAGCACACTACCTAAGCTACACTTTTGAGGTGATACACAGTAAGTATGCCTCACGCGAGCCTCTTTTCTGCTGTCCCTGTGTCAATAATATCCTCATATCAAAGGGGATACCCGTTAAACCATATAGGCACCCAGGAATAGAAACTGAACTTTTATATAGTAATGCCTATGGTACCAATTCTCTACGCCTATTTGTTCAGACAGATACCGTGAATAAACTGTCTTCAATTTTAGCCAATAAATCTAGTTAATCGAACCAACAATCTCTCATGGTTCATCCAATCGCTATCTATTCAACTCATAAAATGAAATACAACACAATTAGGTTTCTTTCAACTGCTTTTAGTCAGTCGTTTTTTTTAGAAAACATAAATTGTTCTTCATATTTCTTTTCTATTTACTTCATCATTTGTTTTTTACATATATATACATTCAAATCATAATTTTGAATCTTTGTACATTTTTTACATTATACACAGTATCTACAGCAAAAAACACAAGCACAACATACAGAAAACACTTTTTTTCAGTGCCCACTTATTTGTAACAAAGGAAAGGTATAGCGCATATTTATCAACCTTATTCTTTTTTCATGGTCATCACAACGTTCAAACAAAAAAGAAGCCGGGAAGAAATAGTCCTTTGTACTTCCCTCTCAGATTGTGGCTCTTAAACAACCGTTTGATTAAATTCTATCTTTTAGTGATGCCAACATAAACTACAGTTGACGCGTTTCAGCCTATATTGTTTAGGCCTCTTCAGGACTTGGCCAGCAATCAAATATTTTCTACAAGAATACAAATAAAATCAAAACACCATATATTACATATATCCAATTACTAAATCTTAAATCACAATACACATTACACCACCTAATTAATCAGAAAATCCCGAATGTCCTACAATATATTGTTAACTCATACCCTAGAGGTGAGGCAGCAACCATTTATCAACCGAATAAGTGTATTCAAACAAGTGAATTACTACAAAAAAAGGGAAGGCACAAGCAACCTAAACATTAAACTGTTGCCTTGCCTAATCACATTATTCCTCAATTAAATACCAGAAAATCAATCGTGCTCAGTGCCACAAAGTAAGAGAGTCAAAAGAAACAATGCCCACTCCACTCCAGTGAGTTAGAATTGCATGCGGTCCCCCAGGGGGGTAACATTTTAATGTAACTACCTCCACAGGTGTCTCGGTGGCTAACCAAGCAAGCCCCGGACGCTCTGTACAGCCTGCCCAGCCGGGCTGGCTGTAGGCTAACGATGCGCCCTTTCTCCAATTCTCCTCACAAAACTCGCACCAGCCTGTTTTCTGCAATAACAACCATAATTACGATGTATCCCATCAGCGTGCTACGATAAACCAAGTAAGACCGTTCTGTACAATGAATATTACGTACCGAGGATTCTAAATGTCAAATATCTGCTTCCCTTCTGTGGTGATTCAGCAGCGCTCCGTAGAGAGCTAGCAGCGTGGTATGCTAATGGTGCAGGAAACTGGTGCCCGGAAGTATAAACAAGGTTAATTACCCTTGTCTCACCGCACAAACAAAGCGCAGCCAGTGCTAGGGTGGTGAGTTCAATGGAAACAGGACTCCTCGCTCTAACGCACTCACGGGCTGCCATAGTCAAAGAAGGACTCCGCTGGGTCCTACACTTGTCCTTTGCTAAAAATAAAGGACGGACTATTGAACTAAGGCAACGAACAGTCAGCATCTATTTAAAATATAATATTACCATCCTGCCAAATAATCCCAAACCCCCTTTATACATCATTATAAAAATTGAGGAGGCAATAATGAGGGAATTGTTATTTTCGGCGGCCGGGGGCATCGCAAGTATTTAGGCCACAAGTATGATTAGCTCTAGATCGGGGGGCACAATCAAAACTCAAATTAAAACACAAATTTATAAAACCAGTCTCTAAGTGTGGATAAATACCTTATATCCCATAATTCTGTTTGCCTTGCCTCGTACTCTAAGTAATGCAAAAATAAAAATAAAGATAATAAATATGCAACCATTACAGACTCCTATTAAGATAGCACCGTTTATAGGATGAACAAAATCACTATAGTTTATAACAGTAAAGCCCAGATCTCATCCCTGTCATTTAGACCAGTTCTTGACATTTGATATTTTTCTATCATCCTTGCTTCAAGATGATTACGTTTGTTTTCACTTTCTCCCTTCTGTAAATTACTGACACCACATAGTACAGTCCAGTATATATCCTTTTCAGAGTGAATATGTGTTTGGTTGTGGCATTTAATTCTGGATTTGTGTTGCAGGATACGAGATTTAATTGTTTGTGTAGTTTGGCCAATATAAAATTTATCACAGGGGCACTTTATGCAATATATTATATTTTTCGAATTACAATTCGTAAACGATCTTTGTACATGAATGCTCCCATTAATCGTCACATCTTTAGAATCTTCAGTCAGACAACACGCTGAACAATTTTGGCACCTATAGTGTCCCACCACTGGGGGTAGGCTGAGTAGATCCCTTGTGTCCTTGGGAGGGGCCACATTCCTTAATGTAGTTACTCGTACTAACTGATTGTGGACGTTTGAACCTTTCTTAAACGCAAACAGTGGTTTCGGTATCTTGAGTCCCCCTAACAATCTCCAATTCTGTTGGATGATTTTCTTCACTTTGTTTACCCTTGGGTCAAACGTTAAGACGCACGTAAGTGGCATGTTCGAATCTTTATCTTTAGGTGTTAAAAGGGTTTCTCTTGGGGTGTACCAGGCCCTCTTCAGTGCTATTTTAACAAGTTTTTTTTGGATACCCACAGGTAACTAGTTTTTCTTTCAATATGTTTGCATGAACAAAGTAATCCTCCTTGTTGGTACAATTCCTCCATACACAGAGGAATTGGCCATAGGGTAAATTTTATTTTAGTGTGCGTGGATGGTTACTTGAAAAATGCAACAAAGTATTGCGGTCTGTTGGCTTAGTGTATAGGCTCACTATCAATTTCCCTTCCTCATGTTTAATATATACATCAAGGAAGTTGATTTGGTTCTGATCACTTGTAATTGTGAACTTAAATTCACGTGTTCTGTCATTTAGCCAGTTGTGGAATTCTATTAGCTGACTTGCATCTCCCCTCCAGATCATAAAGATGTCATCAATATAGCGACGCCAAAAATCCACTGGATGTTTATATGAGTTGGTGTCGCTATAAATCCATTTTGCTTCAAACTGGGCCATCACCAGGTTGGCTATTTCAGGGGAAAAGCTGCATCCCATGGCTACTCCAGAGATTTGAAGAAATAGACTGTCTTTAAAATTAAAGAAATTGTTCTTCAGACACAGCCTAGCCAGGGTAACAATGAATTTAGTCGGCAGCTGATGGGGTCGTTCTCATAGTTCTAGTACAAATTCCATTACACTCAATGCCTCATCTTGAGGTATATTAGTGTACAACAATTCGATATCGAAGGTGTTAAGTCGTTGTTTATTTGGATCAAAATTATATCCCTCCACCTTCGCTATCAAATCCATAGTGTTCCGAATATAGGCAGGTATCTCTTTGACTATGGGAAGTAAAAACACATCCACATATTGTGCAAGTGGTTCCAAAATCGACCCGGACGCTGCCACAATCGGTCTTCCCGGGGGATTTATAAGTGACTTATGTACTTTCGGAAGTACATAGATATTTGGGATCTTCCTTTGATTACTATTAAGGAAGTCAAATTCGTTCTTACACAGCCAACCCTCATCTAAACCTTCTAGGGTAATTGTTAGGATCTGTTCTTTGAGTATTGGTGTCGGGTTGATAGTAAGTGGCGTGTAAAACTGTTGGTTAGACAATTGATTCTTGATCTCTTGCTCATATTTTTGCGTGTCCCACAGCACGATTCCACCGCCCTTATCAGCTGGTTTAACCATTATATTAGCATTAGTCGATAGGCTTTTTAGAGCTTGCATTTCTCCTTTACTGCAATTAGCATTGTAAAAGCATTTCTTACTTTGGTATTCGTCCAGATCTTGTAGTACTTGATTTTCAAAAATTGAAATTTCAGGATGTAACAACACACTTTCACTCAATTTTTTCTTCAAACCACTCGTATTAGTTTGATTAATTCATTCCCGTTCTAAAAAATATGCTTTTATTCTAACTTTTCTCAAGAAACCAAGTACTTCTATTTTGGTCTCTATTTGGTTTTGTAACCTTGTGGGGACAAAAGTAAGTCCCGTTGCTAGGATAGAAAGTTCCTCTTTGGTAGGGATGTAATCAGAAAGATTATAAAAAGGGATGGGTTCCTCCCTCCGTGTACCCAGATTGAAATGTCTTAGCGTCTGTATGTCTTTTTCCATGTTCTGAACGGTTCCACTTCTTGATTCAGATATTGGTCCCCCTGCTGGAATAATCCCTGTGGTGGGTACAATCCGCCTGATAATTGTATCCTCTCTATCTGGCACCCCCGCCCCATGGTCGAAACCTTCCTCTGTTTAGAAAAGGAGGTCTCTGTCTTTGGTACTGAGGATAGGGGTGATATCCGCTATTTGACCCTTGACTTGAATCTGAGGACGTATCTGAAAATGTGATAAATTTGTTTCTAGACCTACCACGATACTGTAAATTTAAAGAGTTTGGGTTATTATTGGTAAAAAAGTCTTCTTTCAAAAAGGGATATACTTCTTCCACCTTAAAGGTTTTAATGTCTCTGGCCACCTTTGCGATTTTTAAATTGGTGTTATGAATGGCAAAATCTGCAATAGTTTTTTCAGCCGCCTCAAGTAACTTTTTTGCGTCCTTAATTATTGTATCTCCCAAAATTTCTTTTTCAAGTACTTCTATTGCTTTCAATTCTTCTTCATTTAATCTAAGTGCAGTTTCTACTGAAAGAGCCATCCAGTCAATTGAACATTTGGTCCCTACCCCTCCGAATCTATTTAAGTATGTCTTATCTGTTATAAAAATGACAGGAATGTTCTTGACCTATAAGCCAACTGGTATTGTATTGTTTTTTAGATGTTCAGATAGTACCTGTGCATGTAACTACGTCCTAATATTCTTTTTCTTAAGTTGTTTCACTTTCTCAATTTTGTCTACATTCATGACCTGTGCTATTGTTCTGTCACCACTGAGAAGTGAAGGAGTCTTTGACAATAGTGTACTTATTTCTTCTTCGCTATAAGTAACAGTGGTAGGTTCTGACATATCTATCTATGTGAATGGTGTGTGTACGTGATTAAGTCTTTACAAAAAACAACAAAAACGAAAAAACTATTTCCCAAAATAATACACAGATAGAAATAGGATGAATTCCACAATACATTTACTATTCTACTTAAGACTCACACTTGTGAGTCTGTTGGACAAACAATTAACAATTCTACCCTCACACTTAAAGACGTGTAATCAAATATCCTCTTATCAAAGGGGTTACCCGTTAAACCATATAGGCACCCGGGAATACAAACTGAACTGTTATATAGTGGTGCCTATGGTACCAATTCTCTATGCCTATTTGTTCAGACAATAGGCGTAGCAAATTGGTACCATAGGCACCACTATATAAAGGTTCAGCCTGTGTCAATAATAGGCATGAGGTCAGGGCCAAAAGTATTCCCTCAGTACATGGAACTAACCCCATACAAATGAGGGTACCGTAACTTAAGAGGGTGCACTTGCAAATTTACATCCATTACAGAATAGATTGCACCACTGTCAGCGGCCCATTCAGTAACAGAGTATGCAACAAAACCCATGTACTGGAGTCTGTTGTGTCCTTGGACTCATGTTATATGGCTCCTGATCTGTTTCTTGACATAAACGCGGCCCTTAATTTTAGCTGAAAGATGTCCATGGCTACTATTCACTATGGGCAAGCCCCAATACCCTGCTACGGTCCTCTTGGTTCTCACTAGGCCTGGGTGAAATGTAAATTATATCTGCATAATTTCGGGAATTGCACCATTACGACTTGTTATGTAATTTTGCACCAATTGTGATAAAGATTTACTGCAAACACACAGGAACAACAGAATGTGAGCGACTGGGGTTCAGTATATTTTAGCGAGATATGCGCCCTTGCATCAAAAGTTGCAACAAGGATTCATTTCTCTCTAAAATATATAGCACTAAATGATAGATGTGAATGTCTTTTTGCCAAAATTTCCCATAATTACGTAAAACAAATGTATGCTGTATTTCTAGGTATAATGTACAAGCATGTCCCTACAGTTATCCAATGTTCGCCAGCAAGCCTTCTTCTACCCCACCAAGTTTGGCTAATTGTTTACATTTAAATAGGTTCAAAGTAAATTGTGTGTTTCAGAACTTCAAGTGGAATATGTGTGATATGAAGCGCTACAGAAAAACTAAGGCCATTGTGTACTATCACATTTCTCCATAGTCAAAGAATGGATAAAACACTATGATACATCGGGCCCTAAGAGAGTTGTATACATAAAAGTTGCAATCCTGCTTGTGCAATGGACACAATTTTTCCTTCAGCTCCAATTGTACGACCATGGCTACAGTGGTATGAGTCTAGCAGTTAGGGTAGCTCAGTGAAATAAAGCATTCACTGCTAAATTCTGTGCATTATTTAAAGATTACAGGTTTGACAGAACATGCATCCTCCCAGGCTGTCATTCTTCCGAGGTTGACAACATTAATATCATTACATAGGGAAATACTAACACGTCATAACAGTACTTAGGATATAGGTGTATTTAAATATTTAAGTGCATTCAGCCTTATCATTGTGGAAATCATTTGTTTCAAAATTAACACTGCGTAATAAGGCAGGCCGCGCATTTTTTTCTGTCTGATGTCTTAGATGCTTTTGAATCCTCTATGAAAAAACCTAGCAAGTTGTGTTTGATTGTCGAAGAAAAATATGCAATTTGACCATATAAAATTCCTATTGAAACTGCCAGGGACGGGTTCTACCAGTGCAAAGTTTTCCTTACTGAATTCTTTTGCTAGATTACAGATGTACATACAGTTTAGAAAGCACACTTTTAGTACAAATTAACATCATGTAGATCATGATGTCAGTGTTATAATAAAAAGTTATTAATTCACCCACAAAGGAAGAAAATGTGTACTTTATGCCTCTTGGGGTTGTATGCCTTTGCCATCATGGTTAGACTCCTAAATGGTATTATATTGTAATTGCATTTATTACATTATCGTTATTTCAGTTATTACCCCTGACGAGGCGTAGATGCTCTTTTTTGGTGAGGAGCACGCTACTCCAGAACCCAAATAAATTAGTGTGTAATTAAAATAGTGAAATATGAAAGTAATTTGAGTGGTGGATGTGTGTGTTAGTTATTTGGATTGAGAAGGATAGCGGAGGTAAAGAAGAGGAAAAAAAGGTTTGTATTTATATAGCTCTTGCTGCCCTTGATGAGATGTTGAAGCGATTTTCAGCGAGGAGCAAGTTACTCCAGAACCCATAAAGGATTAGTGGTGAATTAGTATAGTGAAATATGAAATTTATTTGAGAGGTGGACAAGTTAGTCAGTTATTTAATGATTTAATGATTTATCTAACAAACGCCATTGCTGTTGCTGACAGATCAATCTCAGTGTCATAGACAATGCTAGCAGTTACCCCAAAACTGTTAATTCCATTAGAAAATTAAAGCAACGCCCATTTCCACTTACTACTACTCTCATCTACCTCTTCTCCGTGAGACAATAACAACATACGCCCTGACATTTTACACTTCTTTTCTTTCGTTCCTCTTTAGGATAACTACACCTTCGCCCAACCAGGGATTCAAAGGAAAGTGAAAATGTTGGAGGAACTTGTTAGCCGAATCGATGGTAAGTCCTGAAATCTCATTTAGACCCTAAGTGGCTCTTCTGCTAAAGTTGTGAGTTAAAAACTCCGCGAGTCGCCTGGCCAATATCAGTGCGCCTAACCGCCATGACAGTCGCGAGCGCAGCCTTTCGCAGGCCGTGTCCTCCTTAATCAGGTGGCGGCGCAGCCAGTCAGGTGGCGGCACGCCGGCCCGCGCGCGCTCACCGCTGCGCATCCTTTAAAGGAAAGCCACCCGAGCATGCACCACTTCCATTACTTTTTATTAAGGCTGTATAATCAAAATTCGATGGCAATCTCTTTGCAGCAGAGTAATGGCCGCAAAGAAGAGGCAGCCAGCATCCATCTCGCATTAAGCGCGATGATTGTTGGAACGCTGCAGAGCCTCGGACCTTGTTTATGAGCGTCCTTCGGCACTTCGTTATGTGTCTTTCAGCATCGTTTTGCGATCAGAAATGGCTGAATAATTTCACCGCGGTACCCAATTAATCACTTAAAGCTGGATATAACATCTTTTATATTGTAGATAAACAGCTGTGCGCCTAAAGGGTAATTTCTGGTTATGCTTCTATGTTTTGGTTGGGCATTTTGAAATATTGTTTACCTTCGTCTTAAAATAATTCCCTAATATGAAACGCTCACTGTCATACACTTATAGCAGATTGCAATTATATGGGGTTCTTCAGATAATGCTCGCCCTGTTTGGTCGTTTGTTAAATTGATGAGCAGAACATTGACATAGCGCTGTCAGGCGGAGCTGAGGATGCACTCGTTTGCCACCGCTCTGACAGGTGTGAAGCTGAATGCGCATTGCAGTGATAACAACGACTATTTAGTTTAGTTAAGGATGTTTGTTCGTACGAAAATGTGTTTTTGCACACCTACGCTTATCACTCCTTCTCAAAAAACGTGCAAGGAGCTTTACATAGCGATTATAGATGAACCCCCAGGTTGATCCAAAAAAACTGTGGAACATTAATATATGGAGCGGGGGATAGAGGAGGGGGGCGTGTGTGTGTGTGTGAGGGGGGGGGAGGGGGGGGGGGAAGGAGTGCCTGATCCAGTTACTTTCATTTTTCATTCAAACTCCCTCGACGCGTTTTACTATCCACTAGGTCAAAAACTGCTGCAAACAATTACCTTAAATGTGGACGAAGGTTGGTCTCTTTCGAAGCCTCAGAGTGTTTTATGCTTCTCACCATAGCATAAAATTCTGGATAAATATGTACTAAATGAGGAGAGAGCTTGGCGCAGCTTTGGTCGTTTTTCTTGGTTATGGGCTTATGTCCAGCAGTTTTTAAGAGGTGTGAAGAGAAAGCATAAAAAATATAGCATATATGAACTTTTAAGTTCAAGATCCTATTCGGAAACAAAAATGGTATCTGTCTCAGAAGTTTTTTCTCCCATTAGTCATCTCCCCGGCTTAGTTATTTAATGAACCTAAGTTATTTAATGAACCTAAAAGGCTCATATTGACTAGGAAGACTTGATAGTTTGGCTCGTCTGACCATTATAAATTTCATATTCTAGATCTCTAGTTCCTGACATATGTCTACAGAAAATGATGCTTGGGCATATGGTAGATGGCTGAGCACAAACTAATGGCTATGAGCCGAGGGCACAATGAATATGGGTGGAAAAAGGCTTTCTGCATCATAAAAAGAGTGTTAATTTGATCTATGGACACATTCTCTGATTTGCTTTTTTTTAATGTCGCCAGCTCTACAAACTGCAAAGCTAATGAAGATTTATTTTCTTAGAGGGAGACAGTATCAGCAACATTTTGTAGTGATGGGAAATCATTACTGCATCTATGAAGGGCTACACCAGGCTCAGGTAGACTGCTGCATGCCTCTGCATTTGTCCTGCTACACTATAGTGTCCATGATAATCGCTGAAACCCCCGCTATAATACCTGACAAACCAAACCCCTGCTGCCATGACCTGAACTGAATCACTGCAGTCCCAACACACTCCCCCATTCATCTCCAAACCATATTTCCCTCCCTGAGGAAAACAGACAAAGTAATAGGTGTATTGCTTGAATTAATCACAGCCTCTGGTTTATTACTATGGGCTGCAATATGCTTCATAGTTTTTGTGTCCACCATGCCATGTCAGACAGGAACCAGTTATATACCAGAGTAGGTCTCCTTTGAATGAAAACAGAAGCAACATCAGATCGTTTTCAGCCTATTTTTGCGTCATCAGTATGGTGCAGCTTGAGTAGTATGAAACAGTGGGCATGAGTCCTGCATCTGTGCATACCCGTCACACTTAGAGCATTGCATATAGGAAAACAACACTGCTTGCATGTTGGGGAAGGAATATATGACGATACAACGCGTTAAATTCCAACGCGGTATGTTACATCGCGGTTTTTACTTCGCAAGTCGTTACGACTTTCGCTGGACTTTGGAATAGTATGATTTACTATTCCATCTCCAGTCTGTGCGGACAGTCTGGAAAGTGTTGGAATAGTATATCATACTATTCCTTAGTGTACAGCACCATCCAGCGCAAGTCATTATAATGACTTGCGTTGTGAAAACCGCAATGTAAAAGTATTGCGTTTTAAATGTTGAGTGGTAAAGGATGTCTCCCAGGGGTAAGTCATGAACCATGTTCCTTATGGGTTGCCTGGTGCAGGATGTGCTGCGCATGTGTTGTACTGCCAGGAATTCTCATGCACAGACTGGCTTGATGGGCCTAGCTACTACCCTTCATTCGAAGCTGACCGCACTTGGGAAACTTGATGTCAGTTGAGCAAACTGAGGTTTCCCAAATACATTGATAACTAAGGCCTAGCTTAATCATTTGCCTACCCCCCAAACAACCTCTGAGGTACAAAACTAGCATTATTAATTAGTTTATACAATTCTTAAACCCATATGCACATTTATTGCTCTTTTCTCACTTAGAGGAAAAAACGTTACCCTTCTCTGTCACCTTTACAGCAGCAGAGAACCACCAATCTCAGTTCACAAACCTTGTTCGTAAAATAATAGCCAAGGCTGTGTGGAGGAATGGGTAGCTTGCCACAGGCCCAGCTGGAAACAAATCAATCTCTAGAGCTGTTGCAAATGAATATGTTTCTCTCTTAAAAACAATATTTCAGATGCAAGGTTTATAAACATATTCACAAACCTTCGCAAGGTTTGGGCAAGAAATTTCAGGTTGTTGCCAAATGTTAAGATATTTTACTTTACAGTTGGCAAAACACCTATGTAGGAATGTGTAATGAGAGGAAAATCAATAAAAGGGGAAGGGGAGTGGGAGGAGGGTATGGCAGGTGACCATACTGAACCAGGAGCCCACTGGGCATAGGTTGATGCACTGTGATGTCAGCGTTTGGGGCAACTTAACTTGACACTGTCAGGACAAGACTGACAGCTTACCTGTAGCTTCCTGCACGTTATTGTAGGATATGTTCTCACACTCAAGAGGCTCTTGCACTGGGCATAATGCACTGTGCTTGTATCCCACTGTGCATTGCCAAAACCTATGCCTGGTGAAATGTAATTGAAGGCATAAACACAAAAATAAGTTATTTCTAAAAGTATGTATAATGTGCTTCAATAGAAATTTCTCATAACTCATGTTATTTTATATTATAATATAAATATATATGTATGAATTTTTTTTCTTCAAATATATAAGTTGACAATACTTTGCAAATAACTTTTCTACCATGCAATGTAATGCTGAGATTTAATTTTAATGGAATCCATATCAATATTCAAGATGGGATATCGCATTTTAATCTGTGTTGGACTTCTTAAGGAGCATATCATTATCTGTATTGTGTATATTCTTAATCAGACCCTCCAGGATATCGCGATTTCGCGATTTGCCGCAAAATCGGCACTTTTTAAAAAATGCTGCGATTTTTACAAAAATGCCCGCGAAATCGGCATTTTTGTAGAAATCGCGGCATTTTTCGCTATTTCCTGGGGGGTCTGCTTTATGTGGCTATCGCCTGTGCCTCTGTCTCCGATGCTGCACCAAAGCTCCTCAGATACTCAGCAGCATTGAAGCGTCACAGCGGGATGGCAAATCTCACACCTCCAGCCCTTGATGACCTGTTAAGAGGTGCTTCGAAGGTGACTGAGAGGGAGGGGCTGCCGGTTCAGGAGCAGCGACATCTATTCACATGCAAACAGCCCTGAATGTGTCATGTCTCTGGCCAGATTACACCCCTGATTACACCGAGGCAGCACGTGGTTCTCTTCACAGAGCGTAATTACTGTCACTAAATTGTAAGCAAACCTCGGTTCTTCAAACATGCAGTCTATAATTTAAGAAAATACAGAAATGGCACAATCGCACCCACACTGATTAACAGAGTATGGAGGACAATCAGTTCAATCAGTTCTCTTAGAGTATCTCCTGTAAGTACTGTACATCACAGTGGGGGATGGCATTTTAAGCAGGGAGCCTGTCTTCTCGTTGTCTTGTGCAGGAGGGGGCGAGGAGCCCAAGATGATACTAGAATACTGCATGCCCACCCCTATTCCCACCCTGGTGGATCCTGTTCCCTCTCCTGTGATGGCTCCTGCCCTCCCCTCAGTGATGGCTCCTGTCCCCTCATGTGGTGGCTCCAGTCCAGAGGCGCAACTAGAGCCACATTTCGGGGGGGGGGGGCTAAGAAAAAATTTCGGGGGGGGGCTGAACTTTAATCAGTAGGCAGAGTGGAGCGCAGAGTCGAGCTGCAGGGGCTCGTACAAGGGCTGAAACAATAACAATGCCTAATTAACATTCAAATGGTCTTTAAACGACCTGTAAAACGTTCGGGTGCGGCTCTGTGTGTGCCCGGGATCTGTCTCATCCCGGGCTGCCACACATGACGGGGGGGGGCTGAAGCCCGGTGAGTTCATTGGGTGTTGCGCACCTGCTCCAGTCCACCCCCCGCCTGTGATGGCTCCTGTCCCCCCATGTTGTGGCTCCAGTCCACCTACACCTGTGATGGCTCTTGTCCCCCCCTGTGGTGGATCCTGTCTCCGCCCTGGGTGGCTTCTGTCCCAGTCCTGGAACGGCCCCTGCAGCGAGGGTGAAGTTCTTGATGGGCCTCTTCTCAAAAGGGCTCAGCTCAAAATTAATATGGAAAGGTCGGCGAGTAAGTAAGTGAAGGGATGGGTGAATGGCTGGATGAATTAGTGAAAGGGTGAATGGATGAATGAAAGATTGAATAAATGGATAATGAGAGAGGATGGATGAATTGATGAGAGGGGAAGGATGGAGAGAAAATGTAAATAGCTGGATGTATGGGTGGAAGGGTAGCTGATGATGGATGAGGGGAAAGATGGATGAGGGGAAGGATGATGGATGAAGAGATGGATGGAGGGGAAGGATGGATGGATGAGGGGAAGGATGGATGGATGGAGGGGAAGGATGGATGGATGGATGAGGAGAAGGATGGATGGATGGATGGGTGAGGGGAAGGATGGATGGATGGATGGGTGAGGGGAAGGATGGATGGATGATGGATGGAAGGATGGATGAGGGGAAGGATGGATGGATGAGGGGAAGGATGGATGGATGAGGGGAAGGATGGATGAGAGGAAGGCTGGATGGATGGGTGGGTGAAAGGATAGATGGATGATGAGGGGATGGATGGATGGATGGTTGATGAGGGGGTGGGTGAAAGGATGGATGATGAGGGGAAGGGTGGATGGATGGATGATGAGGGAATGGATGGATGATGAGGGGGCGGGTGAAAGGATGGATGGATGATGAGGGGAAGGATGATGAGGGGAAGGATGGATGGATGGGTGGGTGAAAGGATGGATGGATGATGAGGGGATGGATGGATGGATGGTTGATGAGGGGGTGGGTGAAAGTATGGATGATGAGGGGAAGGGTGGATGGATGGATGGATGGATGACAAGGGGAAGGGTGGATGGAAGGATGAAAAGGGGGGAAGGGTGGATGGATGGATGATGAGGGAATGGATGGATGATGAGGGGGTGGGTGAAAGGATGGATGGATGATGAGGGGAAGGATGGATGGATGATGAGGGGAAGGATGGATGGATGAAGAGTGGGTGGGTAGATGGATGGATGGATGAATGATGAGGGAAAAGGATGGATGGATGGATGATGAGGGAAAAGGATGGATGGATGATGAGGGGAAGGATGGATGATGAGGGGAAGAACAGATGGATGGATGGATGCATGGATGATGGGTGGGTGAAAGGATGGATGGAAGGAAGGATGGCTAAGTGAAAGGGTCGATGGAGAGAGAAAGGGAGGATGGATGGATGACTAAAATAGTGGATGGGTGGAAGGATTAGTAAGTGAAAGGATGGCTGGATTGGTGAAAGGGTAAATGGCTGAATGGATGAGTGAATGGATGGATGGGATGAAGAGTGGATGGATAAGTGTACAGATGGATAGGGTGAAAGGGTGGATGGATAATGGAGATGAGTGAAAGGATGGATGAGGGGATGGATGACGGGATGGATGAGTGAAATGATAGATGGAAGGATACATGATGGATAGGTTTGCAAACGGTTGAATATGTCTGGAAATGGCTGGGCTTACTTATATACTATTGCGCGACCTCTGATGTTTCTGTAAAACGTACCTATTGTCCTGAAGTTTTGTCCTGAATTTTGAGCTCCTGTCCTGAATTTGTGCCCCTGAATTTTGACCCTTTGTTCTGAATTTTTACACTCACTGTCCTGAATTTGCACCAATGCCAGTTGGTCACCCTATTCGCTGGCTTGGAGACGGAGCGCCGTGCAGAGATGTCTGTCCCTCAAGATAAACAGACAGAACCACTCAGCCGAGAGAGCTGAGGCGCACACGGGACGGGGTATCTGCAGAGGCGCGCTGGACAAGGGATGAAGTCAGAGGGTTGAGCTCACCTATTGCAGACCATTTCCCCCTGGGAGTGAGCCATGGGAAAAATCCTAGAGGCGAGAAATTTAACACGGGCGTCAAGTGGCCCCATGTCATGGGTGTCAACTTCAACCAGTCCCCGCTTTTAAATCGGAGACGATTTGCAGGCTTACATTTTGCAGCGAAACTACAAGTACCAACATGCAGTTCGCTACTGTTTAACAAGTGACCACTTGGCGGTTTTGACTGCTCTTTCTCTAGCGGTTAGGTCTGTCGAACGGGCATCCGGTGGGATATCACGCCGTGTTCAAAATACACTGTACTATTTAACATGCTTACTAATAAAAGTGCAGCAGGTACAGTGGCACCACGCTCTAAGGCTATTGCAACACACAAACTGACCTGCAATGGTACGCCTCTTCTGGCGCAGGGCTTTGTAACGTGACGCATCTGGGAGATGCGTCACGTAGTAAATACCCCGCACCATGGTGCATCTTTTGCGCCGCCGCTGCGTCACAAAAGTGACACAACGGCGGCGTAAAAGCAGCGCAAGGGGCTTGTAAATCTGCCCCAAAGTGTCTACATTGTAAAGAAACCAAATATACATAGCTTCATGTCATTAAATAACTAAAAAAACTAAGATATCTGTGTTTGTTGTAGGAAAAATGGCCACATAAAATGCCGCAAAATTGCCGCTAAATTTCCATATTTGTGCCGCTAAATTTCCATTTTTGTGCCTCTAAATTTGCTAATCCATGCCGCTATATCCTGGGGGGTCTGCTTAATGGATGCACAAAATGCAGTTAGATAATGTATAAAACAACATACCAGAAAAACACATGTTTAAGTCAATCCTTAAGTGTATTTTCCCATCCTATGTCTATGAACTCTCATTTTACCATTAAAACATCATCAACCTAGTGGCCTACTTTGTATTGTTAACTGACTTTTCTAAGAGACTATCTTTTCAAGTATAATTCCATGTTGTTTTCTATGCATCAGTCTACTATTTGGATTGAAGCTCTCATAGAAAATACTTGAGATTAATTTGATAATTGAACTCATGGTGTAAGATTTTCAATTTCTTTATCTAAAATGGGTATTAAACATTCACACTCTCCAGCTCTTTCAAATTCAGTAGTCTGATCTAAAACTGAGAACCAAATATAATTAATTTAATGTTTCAACTCTATGAAATGCACTGCCACTAATGCTTTGTTTGTATATCAAAATTCTTAATATCCCATGTTCTGTCCAACAGTCTTCATTTTCTTCACTTTTTCCATATTTTAAAGTATGTAATCTATGCAACATGATATTTTGAGGTTATAAACACAGAATTCGGTATTATATCTGAAGTGGACCCATTGAGGCCAATTTGATATTCTATATTAGGGCGGTGTACACATTTTCCATTACTACATTTCAACAGTTATAGTAATTCAACTTCAGTATATAAGGATTCAAAATGTATGTGAAGAACGATTCTCATAGAACCGATTCTCATAGAAAGGACATTCTCATACTACTTTTGAAAGAGCTGAAGTACTGAGCAGACTCTAGTTGTCCACACACAATTCAGGGAATAATGAAGAAAGGACATAAAACCCAAATTAGTATTTCTATCCAGGTCTATGTACAAAGTAAAATGATAAAAAAAATATTTAAAAAGTATTAAAAGTCAATAAAGTTTGAAAATGAATTGAAGAATATCTTTCTACAAAAATGTATATTTGCATACAAACAAGGTAGGAATATGAAAGAAATGATAACATAAGTATTTCAAAAGCAGTCCATTGCACAAACTTTAAAGTAAATACCAAAACCGGTATGTATTTTTGCTTTATTTTTTTCTAAAACTGTTCAAAAGTAATTTAAAGAGACTATGTACATCACCATTCTACATTACGTAAAAACAAACAATGTCGGTCAAAGGTTTTTCAACAATTGTTAAGGTATTCTGATTTTACTATATAAAATGCTCTAGTGGTAATTATTATATTGGTAAACTAGGAGAAAAATCAAGAGTATATGTACAGAACAAAAGAGCACAATAGGAACTTGAAACAAGAAGGCGTCATTGTCAGTGCATTTTACTCAGAGGACATGAAATCAATCCAGTTGGACTCTTTCTCTGATAATATACGTGGATGGTTTCCTACCCTTCTGAAATTGGCAATCTAGTCTAAATCCTGTATATTAATTTGATTGCAAAATTGAACATCTTACTGACCCATGTGCTCAAAACAGACAAATAGAAGGTCTTTTAATGCCCAGTATTAACCAAGAAAGAAGATTGGTATTATTGTTACTTCCACTGGATTCAACCCCAGCTTTCAGTTATTAAAAGGTGCAGCAAACATCTGTTGTCATTGTATCATATTTATATAATGTGTCTGCTTGTCAATACATCAAGCTGTTTAGTTGGCATGAAGTGTTTATTAACACCTTGGCTGCTTGAGATATTCCTCTCCTGTGCTGGGCCCTAATAGAAATGGGTGTGGTCATGACGAGCTCAGCTCGTCATGAGCACACGAGCACTGTGCCTCATGACGAGCTGAGCTCGTCATGAGCACCAAAGGGGTTAAACAGAGACAATTCCAGCATTATGAGAAAGCAAATGTTGCAGTCAATGTATGTTACACCTTAAAATACCGGCTTCACAAGAGTATAGTTTACTGCTAAAAGCATACCTTTACACAACGTTCCAAAATCACTAAAAATACTTTTGTTAAAGGAAATTATGTTTATCTTCTAAGATAATTTGCTAATCAATATAGTACAAAAAATCATACTTTTAAAAAACTGTTTCCCAAAATCAGACTTTTTCCACCCAACGTTGTAATACCCTTGCCAGTGCACAGATTGTTAGAAGAGTAAATATTTGCAGCACAAGTGAAGATGTCAATAGTAATGTGATATGTGATGTCATCAATTATATAAATGCTACTGTAAATAATAATGTCCAAAAATCAATAGAAGGGAGGAAGAAGCAGTGATTCATTCTGCTTTCATACTTAATAGTTTATAATCAAAAGAGAATGAACCACATATCTTAAATAAGCTAGGAGCTAAAAGTGTTGTACAAAGGTCCTCATACATTCTAACCCATGGGAAGCAGTATATCTTGGTTCTCTGCTTTAGAAGGCTAGGTGGTTGGTTTTATCATTGTGTCCTTTTCTGCCTGAGTTTCCCATTCTCCAGGCAGTCAACCTTCCTCCACCTGGAGGGAGACCATCTGGTTCTTTGACGGTCCTGATTTTGATAGAGTTAGCGCAAACAAGTGATAAATTAAAAATTCCTCCTATCCTGTAATATTGTTTTCTTAGTTAAGATGAGGTAAGATTAAAAACAGTGTGTGATGCTCTGGTGGATGTGTGAATGGTCCACCGCACCTATATAATGATAATTTCAGTGGTCATAATGTTTCAGTCCATGGGTGTCTTTAAAGATCGGTGGCCTTTCATCAGGACCTTAGTCATAGCGATAACATGATAGATCGCTTTGACACATTGGGTAACTTAATGTCACTAAACCATCTTTGTCATTATTTCATGTAATTGACGGGTTTATAGATGATGGTTCTACCTCTAACTTGGGAAAGATAAAGAAAAAGTGAAAAAGGAAAAACATGTATATTGTTGCTTTATATAGATTTCATATAGTGTTGCTCAATTAGGTGCTTAGATGTGTAATGCTACTTGCAAATGTGACACAATCTGTGTGCTATACTCATGTAATTTCTCGTTAAATATGACAGTAAAGCATTAATAATCAATCAGGGATTGATATCAAGAAGCCATGCAGTTATATTTGTTGGCATCAAAGACCTACAAAAGGACATAATACAGTGATTTGTGCTCAGTTGATAAGAAAAAAGTCTATGGCTGTTAAGTCATCGTTAAGTTTGTGTAAAGCATATCAATAATTTTACTCCTACTTTACACCACAAGAGACTGCGTTGAGGATGACATTAAACATGTGCTCAAAAACATGTGTTTTGGACTTGGTCCTTTTTGGAAGGTTCGCGTATGAACTTTTTGCCTTAAGCTCTGACATGGTGGTAGTGGTTTTATGCGTCTGGGCACTTTAGCACTGTGGCTCAGTGTAAAATGCGTGCGCACTCTGAGTACGTGTGGTGAGATTGCACTGCCCTCCCATAGGAAGGCATGGGGTATAAGGGTGTCCATGGTAATTTCTGGTATGTGAGGAGTGCAGGGCCGAGTTTAGTGTGTATGAACTTGTGAGGATAAATGCTGCACAATGGTGTGCGGAGATTTATGGGAACTGGTGGAGAAATGCCACTTTTTAGAAGTTGGCATTTTTGTGTGGTATGTGTCTGCCTGTCTGATGTGAATTGCATGTCTGGCTTGTGATTGACAGGAGCTGAGGGGTGTGGGTGGCTCCAGTAGGGGCAGGGTGAGTCAGCGGTAGGCTGATGGGACACTTGGAATAAGAGTGGTGGGAGGGGTAATCCCCTGACTCTGAATAGGAGGGTGCTTCCCTAGTGAATGCTGGCTCTTCCCCCTGTGGTATGTCTGATGATGATCCCCCCCTGACAAAGGGGAAGAGGAGCCTTGTAAACAAAATGCTCCAATCCCCCCCGAACCAGATTGTGCTGGTTCCTCAAGCCCTGTGCTGTGACTCAAAGGGAAATGCTAGTATAAATATTGGGGTGTGACCCCATGAAAAGTGTTCTGTTCCTGACTTGGGGGGCCTGCTGCTGCTGGGCTCCAGAATGAACCACAATGAGGGACTGCCTCCCTGCTGGAGCGCCCTGTGTGCTGGCCTGCCTGGGCCCAGCCTTTGCCCCCTGGACTTTGGACTTTTATCCCTGGGTGCGCTTTCTCTGTATTGGGGAGAGTGCTGGAGACTTTGCCCTAGCGCTTAGAGAGTGCTTCTATTTTTAATTTCCAGCTCTGGGCTGTTGCCTGGGGCTTCCCCCGCATTTCTGAAAAGGCGGGTGCCCACCCTGCACTTTGAATTTAGTTATTGGCGGGTGCCCATCCCGCATTCTTGCTTATTTACCTAGCGGGAGCCCACCCCGCTTTGAAGCCAAGAAATCACCACCGCAGCCAGAGAGATTGGAAGCTGCAGTCGACAGAGAACGCAGAGCTGCCCTGTGTGAGGAAGAGCTCTGCATGCAGCAGCAGAGAGGGGAATGTTTTGATGACGGGGGGGCACGAGGCATTCAAGGAGACGCTGCATGCTGAGAGGAGAATCTGCCAGTGCGCCCCCAGTGAGTGAGGGGGGCTGAATGCACCGCAGTGTTGGGGCCGATCGAGGCACTTTGTCGGTGCTTGTTGCTTTTTTTTTTACAGCTGCCCATCTGAAAGCGGGCAGCTGCTAAGTTGGGGCATTTCCTGTTGTTTAATATTTCAGCCCCAGAGTGGGGGTCCCAAGGCACAGTTAGTGCCAGTGTTCCTTTATTTCTGGACACAGCTGCAATGCAGTTTGGGCAGCTGCAACGTTTTGGGGCATGTTGTGTTAATAAGGAGTACCCCATGCCCCCAGCGCATTGCACAATTTGCTTTTGCAGCCAGCCCTGACGTTTGCGGGACATAGGGCATTTGAGCCCCTGTGAGAGGCCAGTTGGCCTGGGGCCAGTTTCAGTGCACTGTGCCCCTGATTGGGGCACACTGTGTTTATGCTGATTATTGCCTAAGGTGTTTATGCTTGCGAGGCCTATTGCCTCATATGATTATTGCATAATGTAGTTGGGTGCTAATTATGCCTCACCTAAGGTGGTTTATGCTAATGAGATTCATGCCTGATATGATTTAGGTGTCCCATGTTTTATGTTACAGGATCTAGTTCTCAGTACAATATTAGACCAGTAGTTACTGGTTGTGCATGATGTATGATTAACTTACGCATTTCTGAAGGTTCTGACCGTGGCCCGATTGGCCCAGCCAGGTGTAAATAATCCCCTGTAAATAGTGTCTGGTGCTAGTTGGCACAGTGTACATTGTGTGATTACTATTCTACGTGATGATGATAATACAAAGGCTATTTTTATATAACCTTGTGTGGAGTTCCTTTTGTGGTGTGACTAGTGTGTTGCTGCTGCTTTGTGTGTGTGTTGCGCAAACGCTTTACACATTGCCTCCGGGATAAACCTGACTGCTCGTGCCAAGCTACCAAGGGGGTGAGCAGGGGCATGAGCACCTATTTTCTGAACATGAGCCTCACCATGAAGGACATGGAATGGGTCGTCATTGAAAGTCTAGCTAACAAAGGAGACCCAAGCACAGAAAGAACAACTAGGGTATACCGTTTACGGACATATGACAAAGGATTAAATGACAATATTCCTTGCTTGTCATTTAAACACTTAACAACTAATGTTAAAACAGCAGAGTGATCCATGTCTACATGAAACAAAATTACACCAGTAAACATGTTTCCTAACCCGTACATTATGGGCAAATAGACAACACAGAAACAATGACAACTTCATTATAATGGACACTCAAGATAATACCATTGCATTTACATAATACTGCACATTGCCGTGGTAAACCTGTCTTTTCCCTTCATACAGGATTGCATTGACCACACAAAGCGTACCATAGAGACTTGCTTTTTGTCCCTAACACCGACACAGTAATTATATAACAGCACTTAATATAGGGGCACATGAAACCACATAGGACCATTTAGACCTTCATGCCCCCTACAGAACTTTCAAGTCTGTCTTCATCTCGAAATTGGCATTAGAATAGTCTCTTTTCAGTTTCCATACCGCATCATCACTATAAAGGTGCACTTCGTCCCGGACCGCAGCTGAGAACTTCTGGGTCGCGGCAAGCAGCTACAACAAGGACATACAATTAGCATTCTAGAGGTAACTCAGAAAGAAATTACACCAACATCCCAAGACAATGTGAGCAAGGAAATTATCACCATCATGCCTGTTTTCATTTTTTATTTTAGAACTCCTGCAGCTCCCAATGGAGTTTAATTAAACTCCCATAATGGTACCATTAAGTTTATTAACGTTTGTTTGTTTTCCTTTTGAATTACAAAACCCCAAATATAAAACAATACGAATGTTAAGGCTAAAGTAATACTTTTTGTACAGCATGCTTTTCTTTCCTTCTCTCCCCGTAAAACTATTTAGAAGGGGGAGAATTTTTAGAAACTTATTTCAACACGCTAATATTCTTTCTAGACACTTTTATTGGACATGTTCTTGAGCACATGTTTGATTACATCCTCAACGCAGGCTCTTGTGGTGTAAAGTAGGAGTAAAATTATTGATATACTTTACAATAACTTAAGGATGACTTAACAGCCATTCTTACCAACCGAGCACAAATCACTGTATTATTACGTCCTTGAGTAAGGCTTTGATGCCAATAAATATAACTGCATGCCTTCTTGATATCGAGCCTTGATTGATCATTAACACTTTACTGTCTTATGTAACAAGAAATTACATGAGTACAGCACACAAATTGTGTCACATATGGAAGTAGCGTTACACATCATAGCACATAATTGGGCAAAACTATATGAAATCTACATAAAGCAACAATATACATATTTTTCCTTTCCCCCTTTTTCTTTCCCAAGTATAGATAGAACCATAACCTATAAACCTGTCAAAAACATGAAATAAGGATGAAGATGGGTTAGAGACATTAGCTTACCCAATGTGTCAAAGCAATCTATCACGTTATTGCTATGACTAAGGTCCTGATGAAAGTCCAGCTATCCTTAGAGACACCCATGAATTGAAACATGTTGGCCACTGAAATCAACATTATCAGCCTGATTCATCAAGGTACCGTTTTGCGAGTCTCTAATAGAGAATCATAAGGAATCGCTATTAGAGACTTGCAAAACGGTATTCATGTAGGAATTGCAAAATAAAATGCGATTCCTACAAATTCCTTATTTGCGATTAGCAAATTGCTAATTGCAAATAAGGAAAAACTCCCCATTCATTCCTATGGGCCAAAAGGCCCATAGGAATGAATGGGGAGTATTCCTTATTTGCGATTAGCAATTTGCTAATCGCAAATAAGATAGCGATTTGAAGGGTGCCAGGGGTGTCCTAAGGACACCCTGTAGCACCCCTTAAATGCACATTTGAACAGGTGTTGCGCACACACATGTCCAAAGGACATGTGTGCGTGTAACATGCAAAAGAAAAAAATGCACTAAAGTGCTTTTTACTCTTTTTTCGCAATTTACCACCAAGTCAGACTTAGTGGTAAATTGCAACCAAATATTGCGATTTCGCATTTTCTAATTGGTTGATGAATTGGATTTAAGGAATCTCTATTAGAGATTCCTTAAATCCAATTCCTCGCAAATATGCGATTTCTTAAATAGAGACTTTTGCTTTTGGGATGATGAATCCCAAAAGCAAAAATTGCACTTGCAAAGGGCCAGATTCTCAGAATCTGGCCCTTTGCGAGCGCAATTATGCTTGATGAATCAGGCTGTATATACCCTTGACCCTGTTTACAGGTAGGTCACTCCCCATGCCACACAGCACCACCTGTGTGCCCGTGCCCCCAGCTCACTACTGTAAGTTTGCCGCCTGTGGTCTCATTCATGTTAATTTTGTCTTGCTCCTGTAATTGTGCTTAATTGTTTTTCTTCATCCCTGTGTATTTCCCTTATATTGCCTGTTGTTCCTCAGTGGCTCCTGGAATTGTGCGTAATATTTTTTCTTCATTTCTGTGTATTTTGCCTTTCCCCTAAATTGCCTGTTTTTCCCCAGTCGTTCCGTTATCTCTTGCCCCCCTTTTTTCCTTATGTACCCCCCTCCTGCCCGTTTACCCACCACCTACTCGCCCATTCGCCGCCCGCTCCCGCCTCCCAGCTGCCCCTCCCTCCCACCACCCCTTATATGGTGGCTGCTGGCGTGCTGAAGGCGTGCCTAAGGCAAGCCCGTCTGCGCCCGTCCACACCTGGACCACGCCCAGCACCAGAACCCCTGGCCACCGCAAACGTCACAACACCCGTCTCCGCTACGATGCCAGTACCCTCCTCACACTCAACACCGGACGATCACCCACCTGCTCCCTGGCTGCCCAAGCGCACCCAAGGACCCTTCTCCTGCCGGAGCTGCAGCTTCACCAGCATCCGACCAACCGTGAAAGAACTCAACCACCTCAGATGCATTCTTCTTAACACCCGCTCCACCCGTAAACATGCTGTGGAACTCTGGGACCTACTCAACTCAACCTCCCCAGATGTCGCCTTCCTGACAGAGAACTGGATGAATCTCTCCTTGGCACCCGACATAGCCATAGCCATCCTGTACGACTACAAGCTCACCTGGAGGGTCCCAATATTTATACCTAAAAATCCTTTGTTCTCTGAAGGCAGAGAGGCCTCTGCCTAGGTCAAACCAGTTCCTGAGCACTTTGTTCACATGACTCTCTCCTTCCTTTCACTGTGCAGGGCAGAGACATCAGCCGCCCCACAAGAGTTGGAGCCAGCACAGGGTAGGGAAGGCACAGCTCTGGAGCACTTCGTTGACAAGATTCCTTCTCTCCTTTCACAGTGCAGGGTAGAGACATCAGACAAGCCACAGGAGGTGGAGCAAGCATTGTAGAAGGAAGCCCCAGCCTTATTCAGGTCCCAGGTGCAACTCTTCCCTCCCATCTAGATTCAGATCTCTCCATTCACCATTGAGCTGCCCCAGCCTGTCTCCTGGAATCCCCCAGCCCTGTCACTCACAAACCCAGACAAGGAATACACAACCTAGCAGAGGCAGGCCTTGACAATAAGGCAAGAAAATACCTACTTTCTAAAAGTGGTATTTTCAAACACAGAATATTAAAACCAACTTTACTGAAATATGTATTTTATTATTCTGAGTTCAGGCATGCTAAATTCGAATTTCTACCATGTTCCCTGAGTCAGTTAGGATTATAAGAATGTAATAATCTGACTGCCCATTCTAGCCTATGGAGAAAAAGGTAGCCTTGCAATAGTAAAAAACGAAAATGGCTGTAATTCACAATTAGGACATGCTACACACACCAGAGCATGTCCTACCATATACTTACAATGCAGCCTGCCCTTGGGCCTAACATAGGGGTGTCTAATATGAAGCAAAGTGATGGTTTAGGGACTGGAAAGTGAACTGGCAAGTGGGTGCACTTGCCAAGTGGGTGCACTTGCCAAGTCGACATGGCAGTACTAGACTGCACACAGGCCTTGCAATGGCAGGCCTGAGACATACTTTACAAGCTGCTTCTGTGGGAGCACCACCAGTGCTGCAAGCCCACCAGCAGCATTTGATTTACAAGCCCTGGGCACACATGGTGCACTGTACTAGGGGATGATAGGTAAGTCAAATAACCCAATCATGGAATCACCAATTAGTACATCAATTTAACATAGGGAGCACTTGCACTGTGGCACTGAATAGCAGTGGCACAGTGACCAAAGCATATAACCAGGAAAAACATATCAAAACAGAGGAGGCAATTCGTCAAAATGGAAGGGAGACTCACGCCAATGCCAGTTCTAACAAAGACCAAAACATGATGAGCCAGTCTCCCTCCAAATTGCATCTTGGGCATCTCTGAATGATTCAGGGAAACATCATGTTCAAAGCATGAGATGTTACGTGAAGTATCCACCCATTGAAAAAATACCTCTCCCATAGTTGATTACATAAATCATTCCCCATATGCTGCATCCATTTACTTCTTGCTGCTTGTGTTAAGTGTTTTAAACCAAAGGCGATGCAAGGTGATGGACCTGATAGATAGCACCTCACCAGATACTCCAAGTTTCCAACCTTATATGAAGAAATCTCTTCCAGGCATCACAAATGAATGTCTTGGGCCGCTTTTCAAGGTGGTATACCTTAATACTTGGAGCCCCTCTCCACCACAAGGAGTAAATCATCCTTTAATTATATCTTGACTGCTTATTTGCCAACATTCATATAAGGTGGGAAACTTGGAGTATCTGGAGCACCACTCCGCTATAAAGGACTATCTCATTTCCAATTCAGGACAACATGGTATAGTTGCATTCTGCCTTTTAAAGCCCTGATGAAGTTCCAAAAGCTTGTGTTGCTGAAGAACAAAACGTGTTGGCTGTTTTTATGAGCATGTATCGATGTCACAATAAAGGAAGAAAGTAAAGAAATCACAATGGACTAAATGTGCTTTGTTCGGTGCACGTCCTTTGTTAAATTTGCATTTATTAAGTGTGTAGGATATGAGGCTAGCGCCTTTTGCCAAAATCGAATAATCCTTTGCTATCCCCTTTGACAATTCCTTGTCTGCCTTGGTATCCGCTAGTATTGCTCTTATTTGGGCATACATAAAAATGCTGCTGGCTTTGTAGGGTTCTACCAAGAAACAGTGACTGGGGGGATTTTAATCTAGGGCCCTCAAAGAGGTCTCCCATCTTAATTATGTGTGTCATCCTATTTACATTTTCATTGCTGAAGAAATTAAAAAGATTAAACCTAGCAGAAGATATGGCAAATGATTTACATATAACTTTATATAAATATGAACACTTTAATAAATAATATTCCATACTTGAGTCCTAAATAAAAAAAATAACAGGACATTTGTGTAATGGTTGTTTCAGAGAACCAGTGTAAACCTAGCAATGCCAATATATTTGCTTATTCGTTAAGCGGGCTTTAAACAATCTAGCAGGAGTCTATAAAAAAAATCATAGAGGATAAACACATTTGATTCATATTTAAAAAAAACAGGTAGCCAGTCAGATATATTACGTGAAAGTATGTTTTGCTAAGTTTTAAGAGAATAAGTAACAACTCAGTATTCCAGAAAGTGCTAAGGTGATTTAGGTGGGATAATTTGTGAGACAACATGCTCATGTTTACTTTTGATGTAAAGTGACCTCCATAATTATTACCATTTTGTGTCATTTCGATATCGGAGATTTGAACAGTTGGAATGATATTATGAAAAGCTGAAAGAATAGAATTACACAACATTTCAGATTTGCTCAAATCTGTATGAGGTATCTCAAATGGTTGTTGAAAATCAGTGAAGGCATTATTTTGAGTTAGTTATGATAAATAAGTAATACCAACATTTATTTATTTACTCCAATTTGTGATATTATGTGGTAATTTGATCATGAGAATAACCAAAGAGAAGTTCATGTGGATTTACGAATAGTATTAGGAAATAAAGCATCAACTACTATAAGAGCATGTTTAGTTGCACTTATAAAAGGAGAAGTTGTAGGAAAAGACGTGGTATTAGAAAGAACCTATATAGATTGTAGGAGGAAAAGTTGAACTATAGCTTTCTCAAGTTCTACGTATAGGGGAGTAGAAGATCCCACAGTATTTAGAACAATATGAACCTTGTCGTAAAATAAAAACAGCACGATGATTACAAAAATGAGTAATCTTAAACCAGCATTATTGCATTCAAAGCATGTATAACACATCCTAAGGGTCTTTCCATTTGAGATAAAATAGGATATTATTTGTTGTAGTTTTTTGTAAAAAGAGATAGGGAAATAGATAGGTAACATAGATAATATATAGTATTTGAGGTACAATAATCATTTTAACTGATTGACTTTTCCCACATAAGGTAAGGTACAGTGATGACCAAGTATGTCATTTAGTGGTAACTTTGTGTATAAGAGATTCAAAATTAAGGTCAAGAGTAGATTGTAGAGTATTGGAAAAGAGAATACCCAAGTATTTAAAATTGTGCGGACATCAAAGAATGTTGTATCATATTTGAGCCGATATTAATCTTGCCTGCATTTCCGCTGCATCCACATCCATTTCCAGCGCCAGGGGGTCCTGGAGGCCAGTCTGCTCTGTGTTGCCTGGGAGCAGGAACCACAGCTCCCAGGCTCCCTAGCTGCACGGATGTTGCCGCCGACAGCCGGACATTACATCAGGAGGCGCTATTAAGCAGACCAGGGCTCCCGCAGCACAGGAGCCGATATTCATCTTGCCTGCATTTCCACCGCATCCACAACCAGCGCCAGGGGGTCCAGGAGATCAGTCCGCTCTGCTTTGCCTGGGAGCAGGAACCACAGCTCTCAGGCTATCTAGCGGCAAGGACTCTGCCGCAGACAGCCGGACATTGTGCCAGGAGGCACTCTTAAGCGGACCAGAGGTCCAGCAGTGCAGGAGCCGATATTCATCTTGCCTGCATTCCCACCGCATCCACATCCACTGCCAGCACCAGGGGGTCTAGGAAGCCAGTCCGCGATGCACTGCCTGGGAGCAGGAACCACAGCTTCCAGGCTCCCTAGCGGCAAGGACGCTGCCGCTGACGGCTGGACATCACACCAGGAAGCGATCTTAAGCGGACCAGGGCTCCTGCAGCGTGGGACGTGCCTGGGTGTGCCTTGGCCAAGGGCGGGCCCTTCCTTGCCCGTCGTCGCCCATAGGAGGCTGGGCTGGGCCACCGCCCTAATTCCACAGGCTCGAAGCCCCAGACCACATCTTATAAAGGTACTGTTGCTGACTCACCCTTGCTATTCCATGTATTTTTGTCCCCCTTGTTGGACTTTATAACCTGTTTCCCTATTGGCTCTTGCAGCTCTGTTGGGGCTAGAACTGTCTGCAGCACTATTGTTGAGGTCTGATTGTCTAACTGGTGTCATGGGGAAAAGGAAAGGGTCTGAGATTGGGTTGGGAGGTGCTATTAATAAAAGATCTAAAAACTGCCCCAGCCGCTGCTACAGGGAACTGGGTGTGAAAGGGGGCCAGGAGAGGAAATCCTCAGCCGTATTGAGAACATTGTTGCAGACTGTGAAAAAGTGCTAATTTTACCTGCACTAATTCCTACCACCCCCACTAATGATAACTGCCATAGGGTATGGGAATATCCCTAACCTATTTAAGAATGTAGTAAGAAAAAGTAAAATGCCCCCAGCCGCAGAAGTGCGCAATAGTCATACCTCAAGCCCCCTCTGAGTAATTGTTATGCCTTTGCTGACGAGCCATTCACAACTAATGTGCACACTAACACGGACTGCACCCACATAATTAACAATGACTTAAGTCCAACCACTTTACAGGGAGTAAGGGAAGCTGATCTCGGCCCTACACACTCGAACCTTGATCTCCAAAGTAAAATTATAGCCTTAAGATGTAGCATCGAGGCATTAACCACCTTGATATCTAAACTCTACCAGCAAATAGATAGAAATAATAGACTACACTTACCGCCGCCACCACTTCAATTACCTACATTATCCAAGAATGCTGGCATCAAGTCGGAACTTCCAATGCCCCCTGGGAAGCAACCTGACTGTAATGCTTTGCCCCTGTATCCTGACCATCAACCCTTCCACAACACAAGAGAAAATAACAGTACATGTCCAGAGCAACATAGGTTAAATGTTGAGCACAGTAGGAAAAGTATGGGCTTGCCACAGGACCAAATTGGGCATGGGCTAATGACAGGGCCAGCCTTGCTGAGCTAGTCCATAAGTTGTAACAGAGTGCTACCTTGCCAGCTTTCCTCACTATCTAATTGCAAGCAAAACAACCAATTATCATTACCAATCTACATGACCAATGTTCCTAAAGTAGACTCAAAATACACTAAGTATGAGAATGTTGAAGCCTTAAAAAATAAAGCTATACATTGGTTGAGGCACATCAGGGAGTGTAGGTCAGTAATTAGAGACAACATTGTACATACCAAAAGGTGCGTCTCAAACCATAGTACAGTTAATGCAATCAAGCTAACATTAGCTCTGAGCACCTGGTGCACAATCTAATTGCCCTATAGGCTAGACCTTACCCAACTCCACTTATGAAAATTAGGCTGAGATTAAGCATCCCCTTAATACCAGATCAAGCTGAAAATGTGCGCCAGACACCTGGGGATTCTTCCATCTCTTCCTTATCACAGAATGACTGACTAACCTCAGCCCCTAACAAGGTTCATTTGAGTAACTTTACTATAGGTCCTACGAACATCACTGATCCTGTATACTCTATCTTGACAAAACTCCCAGTGAGCAAGAGAGACCGACACATTACACACAGATGGCTCAAGACTTTGACCCACTATTAGTGTTGAATGATTGTGCCCAGGTTAGCGGCCCGGATACAATCATCGATTGCCATGTATTGCCCAAATCGAACGTCCCAACTCCCTTCCCGGCCCCTATTCCTAAAGGCAATGGACAAATGCTGAGAATCATGTCATGGAACATGGCAGGCATAAGGGGGAAGCTTGATTGCCTGCATTGGCTGTAGCTTACCACTCAAAGACATGTATTTTCCAAGAAACCTGGAATTGACCCCCACGTTCCTTCTAGGGTTTATGACGGATAACAGACCTGCAACACCATCCAAAAATGGCTGTTACTCAGGAGGGCTGCTCACAATTGTAAGTCTTACATTAAATTGCAATGTAAAAGAGCTTGTTACAAATAGCCCAGATATCCTTCTGATTAGGTTAACCAATGGCAAGGGTAAGACGGCCGGTATATCCAATGTATATACTAGGAGTACCAGAGGTGGTAGTTCCCCAAACCTCCAGATCCTAGATAATTTATTGGAAGCCAGGCACAAAAGTCATCCACTAATAGTTGGTGGTGCATCCAACGTAACTTTTGAGCCACTTGACTGGGCTGAGACCAATGATGTGAACGAGGAGGAAAATGTTTGGAGGGTACCTCCTCTGGAGCTCACTCCGATTAAAAAATGTTTGCAAGCTGCACTCCAGTTGAATGCAATATCCCTAGAATATAGTTTAAGGGCCACTAACGGTGGAACCATATCAGACAGAGGAGGAGGAATGACCTTCACTCGACCAAATGGGTCAAGTAGGTTTGACTATTTATTGGTGTATTTGACACTTTCGCCCTCGGTGCAGGACATGGTCATAGTCCTGTCCTGTGACCGTGATCATAACCCCCTTATTCTGTCCATTGACCACCCCTGGGGTGACATTGAGAGCACGCAAAGCTATTAAGTACAAAGACTCTAATCCCCACAAATGATAAGTGCCAACTTAAATGGCCTGTGGTTCTGGTGGATGAAACAGAGATCCAATCGATTAAGGACACCCTGACTAAGAATTTAGCCAATCTAATACCAGCGACCACGGATCCGCCTATACAGAGCAGTTTCAGTACCCTCCATAGAGAATTCTTTGATTGCCTGGCAAGACCAGGTTATCTCAGGGAAGGCCTATGGGAAAACATTCATGGTATAATAAAGAGTTCAGGGCCCTGAGAGGGAGACTAATTGTTGCTATCAAGAATAGAGAGCCAACCTGTATTCGCAAAGCTAGGTAGGAATATAAACAGGCCAGGCCAAAGTAAAAAAAGAATGGGATGAGAAGAGATGGGAAAAGCTAGGAGAGGCCATTGGGCATCCTTGCAGTCGGGTGTTTTGGTCCCTTGTGTCTAAAAGTAATTTCGAACGCACACCTCCCTTGGCAAACAACATTCCGGCCATAGAATGGCACAAACATTTTAGCGATTTATATTCCAGTGGTTACACCAATGACAGCTCCCAGATGCTCCCCGATATAGGTGTTCCTACTTGTACCCTTACATTTTCTAGTGAGGAGATAATGCGCTCCCTAGATGGCATTATCCCTGCAAAAGCCCCCGTCTTGATGGCATCGCTGGCGATCTCTTTCGTGATGATAGGGAGAACTGAGCAACCTGATCATGAAATTGGCCAATGATATTGTTGGCGAGGAGAGTATTCGAGACACCTGGAAGGGGGTAGAATTAATACCCATTTTCAAGAAAGGGAACAGGTCGAAGCCTGCCAACTACCGTCCAATTAGCGTGATAGATTGTGCCCAGAAGGTCTTCTGCCGTTCGCTCCTTGCTAAAATCCAGACCTGGATGGATGAGAATGACATCTTCTCTCCTCTCCAGGCGGGCTTTCGGAGGAAGACCGGCATCATTGATCAGGCGTTCCACCTGGTTTTTCTGTATCGGAAGGTAGTTGTGCTGGGTAAAGGTAGCTTATATCTTTCCTTTATAAATCTCAAAACAGCTTTCAACCTAGTCACCAGGGATTCACTTTGGCAAGTCCTTCGGGATATGGGAATGCCTTTGGAAATCCTAGAACCACTAATCAGGCTGCATGAGGACAATTTTGCTTGTGTTAGGTAGGGAAACCAGGGTCAAACCACTGAGCCATTCCAGATCCGGCGGGGGGTGCGCCAAGGGTGTGTCTTGGCTCCCACCCTCTTTTCCCTCTATGTAAACCAGGTGGCCAATCTCTTGTGTTCCATCCCGGCCGACGCTCCCTCGTTGACAAATCACAAAATAGCTACATTATTGTTTGCAGACAATACCCTTTTGGTGTCCAAAACCCCCATGGACCTACAAAACCTTTAAATCATTTTAAGGCCTTTTATGATGTGAGGGGTTTGGTCATCAACACTACTAAAACCAATGAGTACAAGTCCTGTGCACACGTATCACATTAATGAGTTCTTAAGTAAGAACCACACAAGTTAGAAAAAAGTTCAAATGAATATGGTCAAAGTCCAATGTAGTTTGAATCGTTATTTATCGTGCAGTGTTGATCAGTACAAACAAAGATACAACCAGCCGACACGTGTTTCGTCACACTGAGTTAAGGTTGTGACTCTTCAGGGCTGGGAAGGACATAAGGTGGGAAAACATACGAAACAAAAAATATAAAGAATAAATATATACAAATTAAAATTTGAAAAAAGGGCAAAAGTAAACTAAGGAGTACTGTGTGGTCAAATAAGTGGTAGAAGCGATGAGAGAAAAGAGCACCTATCTGATCGTGGAGACCCTATTATGTGAAAGAGACCAAATCAGGTGACTTTGCAAAGGCACAGAATAACCAATACAGTGTGGTGACTTAGTATAAGAACATAGTTTCAGCCTGGTAAAATTTGGTGACACTAAGATATGACAATGCTTCAAAGCGTATTGTGTGCCAATCCTGTGGTGGTTCCTAAGAGAAGACAAAGGTCAGATATACACCAAGAGTACATTCAATGTACTGCTATGAACAAAACATTATGCGTAACACGAGTAGAGCGCGGTGGCTTGGGATGTTAGAAGCGGGGAAGCCTTTGTCCAAAGCATTCCATAAATGTGGGTGCTGTGGTGCTTGTAAATGGGCATACAGAGGAATTAAAGAATTCAAGGACTTGGGAGGTCGCAGTTACCAAATCTCGAGGAACATCAACTGCAACACCAAGTATGTTGTGTACATTCTAGAGTGCACTTGCAAAAAGTACTATGTGGGCAGCACTATCAGGGCCCTTAAGGAACGTATCCTTGAACATATCAGGGCAATGTGCCATGGAGATGCAAGATACCCCATGTCATGTCACATCAACACATGTATCTCATAAGGAACTAACAAGAGTCTTACTTTCTTCAGAATGGATGTCGCAGAACCCAGCACTAGAGGGGGCAACCATGAACTCAGGCTCAGGAGACTTGAAGCTACCTGGATAATGCGTTTGCAGGCTGTGAAACACGGTCTCAACATTGACCATGAACTCCAATACTTCTTAGGTTCTTGATTACTTTTGCTACTATGTCACCTATGGTACTTACTATTATTAGTGTTTCTAAATGTTCTCATTCCACTTTGTAACAATATTGAACAGTTTGTAGTAACTGTCCACCTTCTTTCCCTTGGTCTCTAACCTTGTCGGAGAGACCACCTATTATTATCCTCCTTATACGCCACCATCATTGTTACCTGCAGCAGGTTAATTACCTTCTGATCACACTACGCTACAGAGGGCGGACTTGTCACACTTGCTCTATGTCACTAGTAGTTATGTGTAGACACAGCTTGCCTTGTAGGTTTACAGTATATTCTAAATCTTTGCCTTCTTTTGTATCTCAACAATATTTTTTTCCTTTTAATTTGATAATTAGGATGTATCTTTTGGTTAGAGATACAGGGCCTTTTCTTTATTTATTTAGCACAATGTATATGACGCCTATTCTTTGCTAAATATACAGCTCCTATGAGCATCATTTTCAACTGTTTTCTTTTTCTGTTCCTTGTGTTGTTTTGTTTCTTTAACTTTACACTTTTTGCCTATTTCCCTCACTTCCTGTTGAGTATTAGTTAGGGAAGCGCGGTCTAGTCTCTGCATTCCAGCTTTAGCCATGCCCACCCTGCTCATTTCCGCTACACGTCCCACACGTTGATCCGGCTTTTAAACAATTCACATTTATGCCGGTTGATCCGCTACATGGATCCCGACAAATGCTTACCTGCTGCATGTATCCGTGCTTCGTTTCTTGGACTTCCAAGGTAAGATGATACCCTCCTGGCTTGATTCCTTCATGCGGTCCGCCGACTTTTTTCTTTTCCGTACCTTAATTCTTGGTACGATGTCCCTCTCGCCCAATCTGCAGATCACTTGGAACACTCTCAGAGGACGTACCCGTCTTTTGAGTCTCCCGCTTCCAGCATCCACAGCCCAGCGGGTTTCCCTAATTCATTCGCCTTTCGCACATTCACGCCGCATTACGGTTCTTTTGCACCGGACCTGCGGTAAGTTTTTACATGTTAGCCTTGCACTTGCTCCAGTTTCCATGCCCGGTTCAGGGTCAGTGCCTTACCCAGTGCTTTCTCCCCTACAGCGCCAGTATCTCTCACGAGAAAGCTAACGGGTATTTCCTTTTGCCGAATTTTCTTTTGTTGCTTAGGGTTTCACCCGCATTATTTTCCCTATGTCTTCACTGCCTACCGCGTATTTCTCTATCTTTCACTTCACTGCTGTCCCCTATCTTTTATTTATGTATTTGTTTCTGAGTCATTGCCCTCGATAGTGTGTCATGTGTTACGTATGCACCCATAGCGAACTTTGTAATTGAAATTTAAAACGAGAGGGTTTCTTCTTAGGTTTGTGACCATGATTATTATACTTAATTTTATGAATGTCACGTGTAATCTTGTATTCGGTTACACTTTGCGGACTGAACTTGTACTTCTGATTCTGTTGTCTTTACTACTAGTATGTACCCAATCTTTGTTCTGCCCAGTGAGCCAGTTCGTAGTTGCAATTTACTTAAATACGTATGTTCATCCATTTTGGCGCACGTGCTCTGATATTTCGTGATTGTCAATATTAGACCATGTTTTCCTCTCTTTGAAACTACCGGGCTTCCCCGCTTCTAAAACCCAAGCCACCGCGCTCTACTCATGTTACGCATAATGTTTTGTTCATAGCAGTACACTGAATGTACTCTTGGTGTATATCTGACCTTTGTCTTCTATTAGGAACCACCACAGGATTGGTACACAATACGCTTTGAAGCATTGTCATACCTTAGTGTCACCAAATTTTACCAGACTGAAACTATGTTCTTATACTAAGTCACCACACTGTATTGGTTATTCTATGCCTTTGCAGTCACCTGATTAGGTCTCTTTCACATAATAGGGTATCTACGATCAGCTACGTGCTCTTTTCTCTCATCGCTTCCACCACTAATTTGACCACACATTACTACTTAGTTTACTTTTGCCCTTTTGTTCAAATTTTAATTTGTATATATTTATTCTTTATATTTTTTGTTTCTTATGTTTTCCCACCTTATGTCCTTCCCAGCCCTGAAGAGTTACAACCTTCACACGGTGTGACGAAACACGTGTCGGCAGGTTGTATTTTTGTTTGCACTGATCAAGACTGCACGATAAATAACAATTCAAACTACATTGGACTTTGACCATATTCATTTGAACTTTTTTCTAACTTGTTTGGTTCTTGCTTCAGAACTTATTAATGTGATACATGTGCACAGGACTTTTACTCATTTGTTTGGTATGGGACATGTCCCTTACCTAAACAGGGGCTGTTTTCTGTCTGGGTTTGTTCCCCTGACCTGTCAGCACCGTTGTATCTTAGTGAACACAACCGACTTACGCACATGCTAGAGCGCCACTGTCTTTCACCCAAACCTAATTCTCACTCACTGCTACTAAAACCAAGTTGATGATGCTAAATCCCCACAAATCCTTTAATGGTAACTTAGTACTACACAATGTTCCGCTTGAGCTGGTTGGTTCTTTTGAGTACCTGGGAATCAAGTTATCTGAGGGAATGGCATGGAAGAAACACTTAGAGAAGGCGTCCCTGAAATCTTCCCAGTTAACTGGGGCCTTGCGGAGGGAGAACTGCCTTTCTTATACCAAGCCTGTAGCCCCCCCACTCAAGGTGTATAATTGCAATGTAGGGAGTAGTGTGCTTTACGGGGCTGAACTGTGGCGTTACACAAATGTTAACACTCTTTCAACAGTGGAAAACAAGTTCCTTAGCAGCTAGGTATTACTCCCCCAAATCACTCCCCTTCTTCCCTTGAAACATCCTAGGTGTCAAGTCTATTAATGACCAGGTGAGCCTACGCCCACTGCTCTTTTGTCTTTTGGCATAGACTGGTCACTACCCCATACCTGGCCCCCTGTGTCGCTGCTTTCACCAAAGTTTCTGCTTCAGGCAAAAAACATAAAATTGGGTGGATTAAACACATAGACACCATCCGGGCCGGCACAGGCGTGCCTAAGGAGCTTGATGGTCTCCCACCCACATACTCTAGGGATCAATTAAAATCTCAGTATTGGGCATGGGTAGAACAGAAGAATTTCTTGGAAATCCGTCATGGCTGTCTAACTGATGTTTTTACTGACATGAAATCCATCAGCTGGCTAGAATGCTATCTTGATTTTATTAAAGTGCCGGCATACTGGAAATTGTACACCCAGTTCAGACATGGCTGTCTACCCAATAACACCTTCACTAATTCCTGGCTGACAAATAAATCACAGCCCAAGAGCTGTCCCTCCTGTCCATGCCCTCACGAAACAATAGGCCATGTCTATTTTACTTGTGTTGCCTATGCCAGATCTAGAAGGAATTGGCTAACTCCGGTATGTAGACAACTTGGGGACTCACAGCCACAAAGATGCCCTACGCATTTTAAAGTCAGATGCGAGACCACTCTATGCTTTTGCAACTACAACATTTTTGGGCCAGTTTTGGGCCATTATTAGGAGGGCTATATCTACCTCCCCAACGGGCATGAATTAAACAAACTGAAATCATAATGGTCAACCCAGTCGGGTGTGTATTTTGCTCTAGTACTTTGGCTTGTAAATAATTGGTTTATATGCCACTATTTTAAGCTTTTTATTCTTTTTTTGGGGACTTGGGGCACGTTTTTTAAAATGGCTGATGTTGCGTAATCGGGCTGCACTCATCAGCAAATGAGATATAAACAATATTCATTATTGCACAAGCACTTTATCTTTGTCCTGATAGGCAAAATCATTTATTATTGAGATTTGTTTAGCTTTGTTTCCTATCTGTGCTTGTACATTTACATCAAGAATTTGTTAATTTTTATTCCTCTCTTTTTATTCTTAAGAGTCTGAATATGGAGTATTTTATAGTACCTTTTTACCCTGAACATTGTCAACCAAGATTCATGAGTTTGTCTCTTTTATTGTACTTCAAAACCGAAATAAAAACGTTGATGATGATGTATCATATCTGGTGTACAATGGGCATTTCAGAAAACAATTAATGTTTAAGTTGTAACCTGAACCAGTAGAGTGATGGTTGATTATATTTAAAATAACATAAAGTGATGATTCTGGCTCAGAAATAAGCAATTAAACTCCATCTGCATATGCTGCTGTTTTAAGACTGGTATTGCTAACATGAATACATTTGTTTTGTAGAGAGTTCCCAATAGGGTTAAGGAGAGGTTTGATAGCAAGAAGGAAAAGTAATAGAGAGAGGACAGCCTTGCCTGGTACCTTGATGTAGGGAAAATGAGGTAGAGCTATTTCCATGAACTAAACGTTTAGTAGTATGGGATACATAAAGAGATTAAATCATGTTAATAAATGTTAAGCCAAAATGGCATATTTTCAAAACTTTGAATAGAAATTGGCAATTGACTTTATGAAATGCTTTTGCTACATCTAGTGCTAATAATCCTGTAGGTGAATCTATAGATGAGATTGATGCAATAGAATGGAGTATTAACCTAGTATTATGAGCAGACAATCTGTTTTTCATGAAGTTAACCTTATCAGCAGCATTTATTTATAAAAATTGTATATAACCTTGTAGCGAGAAGTTGGGCATACATTTTGCTATCTTGGTTAAGTAGACAGATTTGTCTATATTTAGAAATATTGATAGGATATTTGTCTTGTTTAGGAAAATCTACAATTAGGGCATCAAAGGAAATCCAGAAACAGAGCAATTGTTTGCAAAATCTGTAAAAAGACTGAGGAGATAAGGTGTTAAGTTCATGATAAAGGTCTTATAGAATTCTGTGGGAATGCCATCAGGTCCAGGGGATTTGCCAGATTTAAGGGTGTTAATTGCAGACTGGATTTCAGTTAAGGAAAGTGGAGTATCTAAGAAGTCTTTATCATCATGAGTAAGGGTAGGCATATTACATGAATATAAGAAGTCTTTAATTATTTTAGAATATACCATCCCCGGGTTACTGTATAAAGCAGAATAATATTTTTGAAATTCATTCAGTATATCTTTGGCGTTTGTTATATAATTTGTCCTTGAATTGAGTGTGTACATTATTGGTCATGTTTGATAGTTGAATAATTGGCAAGAAATTTATTAGATCGGTTTGCTTGAAAGAATAATTTCGCTTTAGTGTTAGAGATTTGTAATCCTGCATGTTTGCTTGCTACAGCATTATATTCATATTTCAATTTATGAAGTTGTAATAGTTTAAATTATCAGAAGAAATAAACAGTCTTTCGTTTTTAGAAATGTCTTTCTACAGGTTAGCGAGTTAGAAATAAAATGATTTGTTTTCATGTGCTATCATAGAAATAGCAGTACCTCAATTATAGGCTTTGAATGAGTCCCATCTATTCATGTTAGAAGTATAAGTGTCAAACTTGAGCATTGGAAGTTTGTAATAGCATTTCGTAATTTGGTTTTATGTTAATCTCGAGGAAGTATGTCAGCATTCATTCTCCTACGAGATCAAGGGAATGTAAGGGTTTGAATTTTTAATGGAAAGGAGACTATTCCATGGTCAGAAATGTCAATGGTATGTATTTGGGGAGATTCAATTGACTGACATAGGCTTCTGGAAGCCAAGTGGTGATCAATTCTGGAGTAAGATGAATTCAGATTATAAAAAAGGTAAAGCTTTTCCTAGTTGGAAAATGAGCTCTAGAAACATTGAATTATTTAGAAATTTTGAGAAATGATTTAAAGGTATGAACTATTTTAGGAGGAATTCAATTTAGGTTCAGAATATCTATCTAGTGAAGAATCTGTTATGAGATTTAAGACTCCTCCAACAATTAAAGGAACATTTCCAAGTTTAACAACTTCAGTACTAAGCTTTTCCCAAAAACATGCGTCATCTACAGTAGGACCATACACATTGACAAGATTTAAAATAACTTTTGCAATTTGTATCTTAGCAAATACAAATCTACCAATAGCCTCATCATGTTTGGATACAGCTACGGCCTTTCCAGAGTAAGTTGCAGACAGAAACCTTAAGACCTTAGAAGGATGTGCAGCTGACAGCTGACATTGCCTCCATCTATTAAAACTCCGAAACCTTGACACATCCCTGGAAAAACGCTCACCGGCAGAGCAGCAAGAGTCAAACTTCCCTCAGATATGGCCAAATGTAACAAAAAGGTCATTCCTTGCAGATCTGCTTGTCATCAAGGCCGCTGCATCGGAAAGCTCACCGCTTTACTTCCATCTTGCTTGAGCATGCACTGCATCTCATTTCCCAAAGTTTCCAGTAGCCACTTATGGGTACACACAAGCTGCTTTTGCCCTGCTGGCCTCCTGGGGAGTGGTGAGAAAGACTTTCAGGTATGAAAACAAAGGAACTGCTGTGAGAAGGATGGTGGGATGGCCAGAGTGAGTGTGAGCCCAAAAAGACGACCTTCAAAGGGGAAGCGATGTTTAAAGGGCAAATTGTTATCACACATGGGCTGGTCCTTTGTTTTAGCAAATAGGCTGGTATCTCGTCCAAAGAGAGATAAATTGTTGTCAACCTGGTTTTGCAAGGGGAGAGATAGCCAGAAATTGAGTTTGGGCTAGGGAGCTATCATCACCATCAGTGTCATCAACATGTTTCTGCCATATTGGCCCGGAGAGTCTGTGGCATTCATCAGGATGAAATAGCTAGGGCTCCTATCTAATGTATTCTGGTTAAGATACCACCACCTTGTAGGGTGACCTATGTCAACTTCTACCTAAAGTTCGGGTTTCTTGAAACCTGTAAAATAAAGGTTAACATTGTGTCAAACGGGCTGATGCTCAAGCATGTTTAAAGAATCAGAAATACCAGTAAATACATCATGCATTTTACTAAAATTACTCATTCGGATGTGGAATACGTGTTACTGCAAACGTGGCGCACATACATTTTTGAAATCCTTAAGCTTTGTGAGACCAGCTCACATTCTTACCCCAGGTCAGGGACTGAGGGGCCCCTGTAGTCACTCTCTAAGGTTAGAGTAAAATAAAATAATGGATGGTAAATGATTGTGAATGCCCTATGTCCACTTACTCTGACCAGGGGGTCAGAAATGCGAAGCCTCTGTTTCTCAAGCATACTAGTTAGATACCACATTTCACTGGAAATCATCAGCAAGCAGAAGGGTAACTGGTAGCCTATTGTCTATTTAATTGCCACATCCCAAAAGGCTTTATCTGGGCTTAAAAGTGGCACTCAAACCTCAGATCATGTCTGTACTGGAGAGAAGACCAAAGAAGGCCTATCCTGCTGTTTCTTGCACCCAGGAAAGAGAGGCTGTACTAAAGACTGGACTGGTACATGGTGTACCTTGGAATGGCAAAGAAAGAACTGGGTGTGCAGTGCGCCAATTATAGAAAAGCTGCCAACAAGCTCCAGAGAGAGTCAGTTGGCTGGCTCCGTGTATCCGCCACAGGGCCATGAATACTGAGAAGCCGGAACCCTTGAGAGACCTGCGCCAAGAAGCCTGTCCGGGGCAGCTAAGAAGTGCAAGCAGTTTAGAGTTAGTTGTAAAGGTAAAAGTTACATTAATGACATCTCAACTTCTTTGCTTTAGAAGGAAAAGATACATTGCTTATCAGTGATGGTCCCCACGGCTAAATTAAGCCATTTAATCTCAGTTAAAAGTATCCTGTCTCCCTCTGGGAATTGCTACAACTCAAGAAGTGGGTGGGTAGACTATCCCTGTCCCCAAAGTCCTAGGTAATATATTCCACAAATAAATTTGCAGAACTCAGAAAATGGCAGGCAGAGACAAATGAATAGGTATAAAATTCCACATTCCTTCATAAGAATTTGACATTGTCAGACAACTTTTGACTGATGGTTTTGTGCGCAGACATATATTACAGTATCAATTTAAACTATATTAATAGTGAATAGCTTTACATCATATTTTAAAAAAAAGAAAAAATCTGGAGAAATTTGTTTTAATTCACCCTTATCACTTCTAGAAATTAAACTTTAAATGTAAAACACAAAATAGTGCTAGAAATGATTGTTTCGATTCACCAAAGCCAGTCGAAAGCTTTATGGGGAAGGGATGTATCAGTAGTTTGTTACCTAAACTGAGCAAACCGTTGATCCTTTACTGCCACCTGAGTTGAGGTAGTAACTGATTCTCAAAAGGGAAGCTGCTTGGGGCAGAGAAGGCAGTAGGGCAGAGGACCAAAGTTTCCCTTCCTCCACGTCTTCCAAACAGAAGCACTTTCGTTTTATTATGTAGTGCCGATCTCCTTAACCCCTTCCATGCTCATGACGGAACGGTTCCGTCATGAGCATAAGGTGGCCTGTGCTTATGACGGAACCGTTCCGTCATGGTTCCATAGGCCCAATGGAACGTTCAGCACCGGGGGAAAATGCACAAGAGGTGATAATAAAGAAAATATTTCTCAAACAAACCAAATTTATGGATGGAGATCTGCTGTCCCTTGCACGCCTCGATCCCTGCATTCACAACCATTGACCAGGGGTCACAAATTGTGTCCTGCCCAATTAAGATTTGCAGGGCATGTCATTTTATGACCATCTGTGAATGCACAATTTTCAATTTGAAAAGGTTACTACATAAGTCGTATCGCAAATTGCGTTTGCAATTTCAGACCAGTCGCTGTGTTCATCCCTGGTGTGCAAATGCGAATAGTTTACCTGACAAATTACATTTAAATATACTTTCAACTTAACGCCCCCCCCCCCCAAAAAAAAATATGCTTCTTACAATGAGGTTAAGTTCTTAATGGTAGCCATAACTGTTTTTAGGTCTCGGCCTAGAGACGCGCTGAAAGCGCGTTCTCGGCAGAGAATTATTGCAATCGTTTCAGTCTCCAAAGCCGACAAAAGGAGACAAGAGCTGGGCACGCACCCAGCATTCTCAATGGGAGAGGTGCAACAAGTGCTGGCCACGCGCGGATTCAGTCGCGCGCACGCTCACGGCGCCAACGTGCCCGCCGCGCGCCGATCACTGCTCTCTTCCTGGCCGGCATCGCAAAGTTTGGCAAGGCAGTGAGGGGACCGAGAGGTAGGTGCTTGTTCAGAATGTTATGTCCTCTAATTGCATGGACTTGCGGGAGTGTTTGCAGTGTAAAGTACCGGAATGGCGGGAGCAAAGAATGATGTCAGATGTGCTTTGAAGGATTCTGCTAATGTACACAGAACATTCAGTACAGTCTGCTCTCGGAGCGTGCACGTTACTGATCACCTATTCTTTATTGGACACCATGTGTTTTTTTAAATTCAACCCACCAAGATAAACGTGTCTATTCTCTTCTAGAAAAGAGTGTTAACCGTGACCAGTGTAAAATTAATCAGTAGCCTTGCCTGCTTTCAGAGTAGTGAGTAGTGAGTGCAGAGTAGTGAGTAGTGAGTGCAGAGTGGTGAGTGGTGAGTAGTGAGTGGTGAGTAGTGAGTGGTGAGTAGTGAGTGGTGAGTGCAGAGTAGTGAGTGCAGAGTAGTGAGTGCAGAGTAGTGAGTGGTGCGTGCAGAGTAGTGAGTAGTGAGTGAGTGCAGAGTAGTGCATGCAGAGTAGTGAGTAGTGAGTGAGTGCAGAGTAGTGAGTAGTGAGTGAGTGCAGAGTAGTGAGTAGTGAGTGAGTGCAGAGTAGTGAGTGAGTGCAGAGTAGTGAGTGCAGAGTAGTGAGTGCAGAGTAGTGAGTGCAGAGTAGTGAGTGCATTGTAGTGAGTAGTGAGTGCAGAGTAGTGAGTGCAGAGTAGTGAGTGCAGAGTAGTGAGTGAGTGCAGAGTAGTGAGTGCAGAGTAGTGAGTGAGTGCAGAGTAGTGAGTGAGTGCAGAGTAGTGAGTGCAGAGTAGTGAGTAGTGAGTGCAGAGTAGTGAGTAGTGAGTGCAGAGTAGTGAGTGCAGAGTAGTGAGTGCAGAGTAGTGAGTAGTGAGTAGTGAGTGCAGCATAGTGAGTAGTGAGTGCAGCGTAGCGAGTAGTGAGTGCAGCGTAGTGAGTGCAGAGTAGTGAGTGAGTGCAGAGTAGTGAGTGAGTGCAGAGTAGTGAGTAGTGAGTGAGTGCAGAGTAGTGAGTAGTGAGTGAGTGCAGAGTAGTGAGTGCAGAGTAGTGAGTGAGTGCAGAGTAGTGAGCGCAGAGTAGTGAGTAGTGAGTGAGTGCAGAATAGTGAGTGCAGAGTAGTGAGTGAGTGCAGAGTAGTGAGTAGTGAGTGAGTGCAGAGTAGTGAGTGCAGAGTAGTGAGTGCAGAGTAGTGAGTAGTGAGTGAGTGCAGAGTAGTGAGTAGTGAGTGCAGAGTAGTGAGTAGTGAGTGAGTGCAGAGTAGTGAGTAGTGAGTCAGTGCAGAGTAGTGAGTGCAGAGTAGTGAGTGCAGAGTAGTGAGTAGTGAGTGAGTGCAGAGTAGTGAGTAGTGAGTGCAGAGTAGTGAGTGCAGAGTAGTGAGTAGTGAGTGAGTGCAGAGTAGTGAGTAGTGAGTGCAGAGTAGTGAGTGCAGAGTAGTGAGTAGTGAGTGCAGAGTAGTGAGTAGTGAGTGCAGAGTAGTGAGTGCAGAGTAGTGAGTAGTGAGTGCAGAGTAGTGAGTAGTGAGTGCAGAGTAGTGAGTAGTGAGTGCAGCGTAGTGAGTAGTGAGTGCAGCGTAGTGAGTAGTGAGTGCAGAGTAGTGAGTAGTGAGTGCACAGTAGTGAGTAGTGAGTGCAGAGTAGTGAGTGCAGAGTAGTGAGTGCAGAGTAGTGAGTGCAGAGTAGTGAGTAGTGAGTGCAGAGTAGTGAGTAGTGAGTGCAGAGTAGTGAGTGCAGAGTAGTGAGTGCAGAGTAGTGAGTGCAGAGTAGTGAGTAGTGAGTGCAGAGTAGTGAGTTCAGAGTAGTGAGTAGTGAGTGTAGAGTAGTGAGTGCAGAGTAGTGAGTGCAGAGTAGTGAGTGCAGAGTAGTGAGTGCAGAGTAGTGAGTGCAGAGTAGTGAGTGCAGAGTAGTGAGTAGTGAGTGCAGAGTAGTGAGTGGCGAGTGCGGAGTGAACAATTCCAATCCAAACCACATAATTCCATTACACACCACATGCATACACTCCATAATACATGGGTAAAAGACATTGCCATTTACAATGCCATTAGCTCTAGCTCAAATAAATCCGAGACCTATTGCATTTCCAATGCTTGTTTTTAATGTATTTAGGTTTAGATAGATCCACAACATTATGTAATATCTGTTGCGTTCCATTCATTATTGAGGTTTTCCAGTGGTATGCTTGTCTCTGATAAAAAAAAGTGTAATTTAAAAACTATTGCCACCTCTGTTAGTGCTTATGGTAATCTTTGATCCAGTGTTCAATAACTTTGAATGAAAGTTTTTAAAACGCAACCACTAAACGCAGACACTTTTTGTCCTCTCTTCTATTTCTGTGTAAGTTATGTTCCAACTTTTCAAAGCACAGGTACAGGGATTTGAAAAAAAGTTCTACAACGTAAAAGTGGCGTCTCTACCTTATGTTTTTGATAGGGTGTCTAATTCCAACTAAACATCCGGGCAGACGTACTGCTCATCACACCCCATTGAGTCGATGTGACAAGATCTCCCAAATGTAATCCATATATTTTACTTTTACTTTTTTTCCTCAAGCCCTTACGAAAATATGATAAATCTCTATTTTGAAGAATGAAAGTGTTTGTTATGTCGAACAGGTATTCATAATAGTATGTCTTTCACTGAACATGGAAAATGAACGTACTATAATGCAATTTTTATAGCAAACTTGCAGTGGCAGCTGCTCCCGGGAAGAAGCAGTAGGACGGGGAGGAGGAGGGGTTAAAAAAAAATCACTTACCTGCGAGCTGGCCTGCTGGCTGGCCAGTCGCCGACTCTCCGCCATCCTCTTCCTAGCTTCTTCACTGCAAGCAGGAATCACCCAGGATCTCCATAGTAAATCACAATGCTGCAATGCAGGGTTGTGATTGGTCTGAGCGCTGTTGTTCGGTGCTCAGCCAGGGAAGTGGAGCCTGGCCATTTTTTCTATGCAGGCTGCAATGCAGCTTGCGTAGACAACATGCAAAGTGTGCAAGAGGGCCAGCTAAACATTCATGGACACTTACATAGTGCCCAGCAATCCTCCCCGTCTCTGAGAACAGAGCAGATTCACCCCACCCGCCCACACGCCACAGCAGGAATAAATAAAATGATAGAAACAATGAGTTATTATCATTTTATTTTTCCTTTTTTTCACTGAGAAATGCAGTGGGGGATACACCTCCGCCTTAACGGAGGGCCTCCTCTTGCACATGAGCACAAGGAACAGTGGTGTAGGTCAAAGAACGATGCCTGATCTCTTCTGTCATGAACATAGGCTGATAATATCTAGAAGTATACATGGGTAACTATGAATAAGGTTTTTCAGCAAGAGTTTTTGAATGACATCAAATAGGTAGCAAACCCAAAGCTCATGTCGTCTACGATGCCACTTAGAATCCTTTGGTGAAAATCCTTTCCAGTGCTGGTGGAAAGGTCAAGGAGAGTCATATAGAACATGGCCATACCTGCCTCAAGCCCACTGCCGTCTACTGTGTGAACAAGCATAATTACCAATACCTGTGTTCCTGCCGTCTACACCCAAGACCCTTTTCCCTCTTTAATCAAATACAAAATAAATGCCATTTTAACACACACCAACACCACTGTCATAATTTCCCTTTCATCGCTCTTCCAAATATTCTAAATGCAAATGGAAGGTGCCCTGCCACTCACCACACCATCCTTGATTTTTCCCTGCTCATAAATTATAATACCTGGCATGCTGCCAGCTAACACACCCAAACTGTTTTTCTCTCTCACACTCCCTTCCAAACTGACGCTGTTCTTTCCCTTGGGCTCAGCACTAACAGAGAGTTATGTCATCCTACCTCGGAGTGCCCTAGTCAGCTATAAGTCTCTGCAAATCTGTGGCTGATAGGGAAGATAGCAGTTGGAAATTGACAACTCTCAACAACCTGTAAGATGTACATGTCCGTTCTTGGGACCTCCGTATTCAAACTTGTCGTACATGTTGCACCCCAGTTTGATACCTCACTTGACTGGGAAGGCCTAATTGGAGTGAAACTACAATTTAAGGCATATTTCCTCCATGTGGGTAATACCGTGACACTGCTGATAATCCAGTGAACCCTACTGATAATCTAGTGAACCCTACTGATCTACCTTTAAATCCTTAAAATTAGTATACCTAGTCTATTTCAACATTCATCCTTGCAGAGTCCCTTCTGCACCAAGCTACCGGTGCACAGTTACCAGGCTGCACATGATTGTAGTCTCACATGTGCCACCCGCACAGGTGTGCACGTGTATGTACTCATGTTCATGTGTAACCAGCCCAGTGACCCTTACCACAGCAGCATGGCAGCAGCCTTATTTTAAAAGGTGGACACAGGTGGTAAACATGCACAGTCCAATTTCCATGTGATTACTGTAGGTGAAAGTAAAGCAATGAGACTCACGTACAGTAAAGTCCCAAAACCTGGTTGATAAAAAAGCCAAAATTCCAGTTGGATTAAATGGGCGGAACCCATTTCACTACTACAATGTATTACTTTTAGATTTAGGATAATATCACTTGTATAGCAAAAGAGGCCAAGTATGTGCCATTGAGAGTTCTATCTTGCTTTAATACAACAATATCAATTTGTCAACTTTAAAATTATGTCTCTCAGAGTGTTACTTGCACCCCAGAGAAACCGACATATACATAGTATTACCAACTGCACTGCTACTGTGAATGTACCTATTATCAGATTGCATTGATTTGACTGCAGAACCAATATTAGTGTGTAATATGACGCGTAACCGCTATATTTTCTCTCATGTATACTTGGCTAAAAGTATCTTTATTTCACTGCCTGCCCAAAACATTTCCTCAGATCACTTGGTTGTATCCCCTTGTGTCCAACTGCCTGGCTTTCTTGTTTCTTCTTAAAAAAATATGAGGGATGTTCTATAGTAACTGTAATAATGGGCATAGTAATGACTGTCGAACCACATGAATATAATTAAAAGATAGCTTCCTAATTAGAATGGGAGTGAGCTCATTATACTTCCATGGATTGGAATGTGATTAATACAGAAACATAAGAACAAATTAAAAAATACAAGCCCAATTTTAATGAAGTCCATCAACATTACACTTTAAGAGGTTTAATTTGCAGGTATGTTAGCAAAGTGGAAACTCCCATTTTTATTTTAAACTCTTTTATGATAGCGATACTAATGGAAGCTAATTCCTATTCCTCTCAATGGCAACTTTGTATACAATTTCGCCTCTCCAATTGAAAGTGCATTGCAAAAATCAGTTACACAGAATAGGGTAGGTGCATAATTGTTTTGTTCTAACATAGGGCCTGATTATGATAGGGGTGAGCCCGCCACTGACAGGCTGTCTGTGGCGAGTTTACCGCTATCGTAAGGCCGATTACCGCCTGCCAGATTGTGATGGCAGGCAGTGTGCTGGCGGGCAGAAATCCCGACCGCCATGGGTATAACAGAGGCAATCGTTACAAATGCCTTTCGGACCATCCCGCATCCTCATAATGGTGGCGGTGCCTAGCAGGCACTACCCACCAGATTAGGATGCTGGATCCCTGCCAGCTTTCCATGGCGGTTGCCCCGCCATAGAAAGGCTGGCGGGATGGACTTTGGGGGCCCATTGCGGCCCCCCCCCCTTTGCAGGGTCAGTGTGTTACTGGTGCCCCCCACCATTTCCCTCACCATATGGTAGGCATCGCATGGTGCCTGCCACGCAGTGCAAGAAATGCAAACCTGCTTTTTTAGTATTGCAGCAGCCGCAGCCAGCAGCACCCTTCAATGTTAAAAATACCTTTTGGAGCCGCCGTGGTGGCGGTCGCATTGTAATATCATATGTGGGACAGCAGCCCTATAGGCGGGTTGTCCCCATCCCCGGGACGATGCCATCGTAATGTCCCCCTTAGTATTTTCCATTGAAACTCTGATGAGAATTCACAATATTTTAATACATTTGTTTAGTGGTCACAATAAAATCACATTTATAATTGTTTCCTTATATTACCCGCCTCGCTACAGTGGGTCATTCATCGAGATGATTTTTTTGTTCTTTTATGAACACTGGCAGTAATGGTATCTTACTCCTAAGCAATTTTATCCCATTCAATTTTATGCTGTCACTGAGAATGATGTGTACAGAGAGGTTTTGGTTATACCTGATAGATTGCTCTTGTCACTCAGATCATGAAGGTTTACACACCACTCGTTTAGAGCGGCAAACACAGACATAAGTCCCATGAGCTCACTGGTTGTATTAGAGGAATGGCCCAATTTGGGATGGACAGTCAGTCGTGCCAGGGACTAACAGGTTTGCTTATGAGTTCCCCTAAGGGCACCCTCTTATTTTCCACACGCACACAAGTGAGAGATATAGGGTCCACTTAAAAAAGTGCATTATGGTGTTTATAAAGCAGAACTATAGTAGTACTACTACTCACATACTACAATATGTCATTCACAGAACTCTTGCTGAGACTCCCTGCCTCTCCTGTCATTTCTATGCAGAGATTTCTGTTTCAGTGGCAGATGTCTCTGCACTTGAAATATATTAATGTGTAGTAAATGTGGGAGGGACCTTGGAAAGTGGTGGGGAAATGGGCAAAAAAATTACCAATTTTGTCCCACACGAAGGGTGCACTTCTCACAGCTTGTGCATGTGGCGAGGCAGGACTAGCCTCAAATTACAATTCCTCACCAAGTCAATAACTCGCTGCACTCTCCCTGATGTAAACTTGATAACAGTTTAGTCTTTTAGCAAGCCATTACTCGTCCAGGAGGAGTAATGGCTAACTAAACTGTTATCAAGTTTACATCCTGGGAGAGTGATGCGTGTTATTGACTTGGTTTTACAGTATATATATATATATAAAATCCAACGCGTTGCCGGCGGCAGCCGTCAGCCAGCAAACAGGTACACAGACTCCAGTAATAATCACCGCAAGCCAGACTTCAATTTGAAAGGTTATTTATTCCAACAAATGGTGGTGGTGGTGCCAGTCATCAGACGCGTTTCGGATATATATATCTCCAAACTCGTCTTTACTCCAAATCCAAAACAGACAAGCGTAGACCCAAGTTTTTTCTTTAGTGCATTTTTTTATTTTTGCCAATGACGCGTTTCGGGAGATCCCTCCCTTGATCACATGACATCTCATTGATTTTTTGCATCACTTTTAAAGTGCCAGTGCAGTGCAACCTCTCATAGACATAGTAGAAATACTTTTCACAGATATGTCTTTCTAATATTTTATAACAGCTTAAATGCTTAATTATTTATCCATTTTTCCACCCTTTCATGGAATAAATATCATATTTACAAACTTATAGCAGCATAAATACATAAAAAGACCATTCATTTTCGACTACGTCAATAAACACCTAATCTCAGTAGTGAAATATATATAAATAAATGTGAATTTGTGTATTAGTGCATCTAAAATCATCTATTCTTACATTAGTCTGAATATGACTATTCCTAAAAAATATATATACTGTAAAACCAATAACACACATCACTCTCCCAGTACATATATATACATACATATACTGTAAAACCAATGGTTACAGGTACATTATAGTTGGGTTCAGATTCCACTCATAGAAATTCAGCAATTATAGTTACCTTAGCTAACTATAACTTTTTCCACCACAATGCACTGCTTATGACCTCACATATTACATTACTCATGACGTGGTCATCACTAATGACATCACTGATGACATTATCCAGTGAGTGTAAGTGTTTCGTAAACTTTTCAGAGACTTAAATATATATACTAAGATGCAGCATGAGTTAAATTACTATTTTTCTGTACTAGTAATTAGTCATACTATTTCTAACATAGCTCATCTGAATGACTGTATTTATTTTTAAAGGTTTTATATAGCGCTGGCTAGACCCGGAGGTATCAGAGTGCTTTACATGAGTATAAGATCATAGTTACAGGTGGCATTGTTACAAGGTTACACAGTTATTAGAGCATGGCAACATAGATACTTGTAGGGTCAAGATAAACAATAAGCACAAATACGTAAGGGGAAAGCAGGCAAGGGGAGAAAATCAGGGGAGGGGGGTAGGAGCAGATGAAACTTTGCCTTAGGTGTACTGGGTCCCTGCTGTCCAGGTTCTGAATACCAGTGTCCTTTCCCTCAAACTTTACCCCACATGGGATGGCTACTTGTCCACACAAATTTCCTAGCTCCAGGATAGCTTCACTGATTGCTAAGATGTTTGGTACCAAACGTCTTGTCTTAATAAATCCTCACTGATGCCAGTGATGGATTTAAAAAATAAATTCACACAGGAGACCCTTTAAGAGGTTTCCCCTGAAATCTACTAAGCCTTAGCGTGGTCACCAACTGGCCTAAGTGAGCCTACTACCACCAGACAGTGTTCTGACCTTATGGGGCGAGTGCCTGCACACTCAGAGGTCGAGAACAATGCCTGACCTGGGCGAAGGTGTTCACACATCTCCTTAGTCAGGAATAGCTTTCCGTGGTAGGGAGCTTCATAGGCCTTGACACCTTTGAAATGCGACCCCAGCCTCTCCTGTTAGAGGGAGCAGGCCCTCTTACTGTCCTCAGCCCCTTTTTGGCAGGAGGCCAGGCAGAAAAACGTAGAAGAAATAGGAGGTGTGCCCTTCTTTGCCTACTTCACTGCTCAGGTGCTGGACGTGAGGTGAAGTACACTTTTCAGTACCCACGATCTTGAAGGGACTTATCCAATCAGGGCTAGGACTATGTCCCCCTCCCACAGGAAGTGGACATAGTAGAGGGTGTAGACACCCCAGGTAAGGGGCCCTTTGGTGACTACCTTGTAACACCCCTACATCCAGTATTTTGGTGTCATCTCCAGACCCTGAACTTCAGTTTCTGATAAACTAAGAGGAGCCGGATACCACAGAGTCGCACCAGCAGAGAAGACTGCAGAGAACTACTGACTTTACCCCATCCCTATTGATCTATCAGCAGCCCTTGGCGATCTTACACCAAAAGATGACTTCCAAATCCCAGCAACTTCCAAATCCCTGGGAGGACTGCCTGCCTTCGACAAAAATCAAGATCTCTTGAGAACAGCAGATTTGTTCACCAGCAACAACTTTCAAGTAAAGGCCTCTGTGACCTGAAGAACCGAAAACCCGGCTCCCGATTCCACCTCTCCACCTAACATCTCCGGCCCAAGTTTAAGTGGCACAATGGTCTCAGTGAAGTTCCACAGTCCACCTTGGGAGGACCCTACCCGGACTCCTCAACATCACCTGCAGCCCCTGCAGGGAGACTCCATCAGCCACAACCTTTTTCTGTAAGCCATTTTCGGACATCAAAGCAACCCCTGCATCCGCCGGCCTTGGGCCTTTGTAAAGCAGACCAAGGATGTCCCTACATCCCTGAGCATCACAACTTGCCTCTCCAGCTATTGGTTTTCTTCGATAGTACACCTGGCCTGAACTTGCAACCCTTTACCGATTTTGCCTTTCTCCATTGTTGTACGTTGGTCACCCGACGCCGTGATGGCACTCTGCACACGGTCTCCCTGTGCCGCTGATGGTGTAGTGTTGGTGCTGCTTTGTACCCGGTGCAGTGCTTGATTCATCTCCCAGAGACTGGCTCCTAAAGCCGCTGCTACGTACCTGTAAGCAGCCTCTGTTCTATTGCCCCATTCTTCATTGAGTTGTATTGGGTGCACAACACTGTATTTTCACACTGCACCTGGCTGCCCCTGTGCCGCTGGTGGTGTACTGTTGGTGCTGAACTCAACCTTGCACAATACTGACCTTAAATCCCAAAGACTAGTCTTGTAAGTCGATGTTACCTATATGTATGCTACATGTTTACTTCTTCACATAGGTTTACATTGCAAAGACTGAAAATTGCACTGAGAGTCCACTTTTGATATTGAAAAGTATGCCTATTGCAAAACATATTTGCCTACGATGAAGTTCTGTGATTCTACAAAATAAATATAACAAAGTATTTTTTTTTTGTTTAAGAAATTTTTATTGATAATTTTTAAATAGAAAATTATACATATGTCAGAAATAATGGTATGAATCACAAAAGAACATAGAGTCTAAAACATATGTATAAGAAAGAAGGAAGTATAGAAAAGGAGAGAGAGAAGAGAGAGAAAAGACAGAAGGGGAAAAGAAAAGAAAGAGAAAAGGACAGGAGAAAGGAGAAAAGAAGGAAGTAAAGGAAAGATGAAAAGCCGAAGGGATAAAACATATGTGGGATTAAAGGTGGATCAATCAGGTAGGAGAGTTGGAAGAAAGATACGAAGTAAAAGGAAGCCAGAGAAGATCAGATTTAATTTTTAGGGGAATAGAAGAAGAGGAAGAAGCAATAGCGATCCTATGTTCATCACAAATGAAATTCCACCATGTATGCACAGAAAGTTTGGAGTTATCCTTCCAACACGATAAAATAACTTTAAATGCAAGAGCAATAAACAGGTCCAACAGTTTAGCAGAAGAGGATACAATATCAACATCATCTGATAAGGAACCTAGAAAAACCTTCAAAAGTGATAAAGGGGAGGAATAGTGAAACATTGGCATGCAAATATTCCACACGTCATTCCAAAATGACAAAACTGAGAGGCATTCATATAACTGATGTTTAAGTGAATCTAATTCTTTAGAGGATGACCAACATAACGAGGAGGAAGTCGGGGAAAACTTATTAATACTAACAGGAGTAAGACCAACTCTATGATAAATGAAGAACAAAGATTGGGTAATACGAGCAGAAATAGAAACTTTAAACAGTTTGGACCATAAACGATCCCACAAGGAGACAGGAAGGGTGATGGCAAGATCATGTTCCCAAGCAGACTCTACCTTAGATTTAAGGCGCTCCGTAACATTTGATAACAAAATGGAATAAACAAGAGCAGCCTTAGGCTGTTGAGTTGAAAATAATGGGTGCAGTTGAGTGGTGGGTGTGTAAATGGGAAAGGTATCAGGACAGGAAAGAGAAGCTAAGTGAGATTGAATGGCAAAAGTTATAATAGTGTATTCGTTAAGAGACGAAGAAGGTAGGTGATACGCATTTTGCAGTACATGGAAAGGAATAATAACATTACCATCAAAAAACTGATAAACAAACAAAATATCCTTCTCTTTCCAGTATTTAAAGTAAAACGATTTGCCTTTGTATTTAAGGAATTTGTTATACCACACAACGGAGGATAAGAAGCATTAGAGAGGAGAAAGGTTAGCAGAGAAAGGATTATAAAGCAGTGTTTGTGAGTATCTTAAAATAGGGAATTTAGTTAGAAAAGAGCAATTCGTCATAAATACAATCTGCTGGAATGAAAAATCTTTGAAAAGGGAACGCTCTAAGAGAACCCATTTAGGCACAGGATTATCCACATAATCATAAGCTAAAGAAAAGGACTGTTTAATCAAAAAGGCGGAGTGATATGATTTAAAATTGGGGAAACGGACACCACCCTCGTTTTTAGGGCGGGCTAGTTTCTGTAAAGCAATGCGAGGAAGTTTGTCATTCCACAAAAATTTTGTACAGATCGAGTTAATGCGGGAAACATATGAATTAGGGATTTTAAAAGGGAGCATAGAGACAGCATAAAGAACATGGGGAGTTATCATCATTTTAATCGTGTCCAGCCTACCCCACCAGGAAAGGAATAAGGGGGACCAAATTTGAAGGAGAGACTGGAGTTTCTTTAACAGGGAATCAAAGGTAAGTTTTAGTGTATCGACTAAAGATGATGAGAACCATATACCAAGGTACTTGAGTTTGGAGGGACACCATGCAAATTCAGTGTCACTAAACATGTACTGATAGCAGGCCGCATTTAGGGGCAGAACTTCTGTTTTGGATAGATTGAGCCTATATCCCGAAATGGAGGAATACAAACGCAGTTCATCCAAAAAGTATGGAAGGGAAGAAGTAGGGTCAGCCATATACACCAGTACATCATCCGCATACGCAGAAAACGTAATCTCCGTAGACGGTAGTTTAAGGCCAACAATATTGGGATTGGAAGGAATACGTTCTAAAAAGGGTTCCAGATATAAAATAAATAATAAAGGGGAGAGAGGGCAACCTTGCCGAGTACCCCTAGATAGAGAGAAGAACTTAGAAAATTGATTATTAACAAAAATGCTGGCCCGGGGAGATGAATATAGGAGCTTAACCAGGGAAATGAAAGAGGGACCAAAATCAAACCATTTGAGGGTGTGGAACATGAATTGCCAATTAATGCGGTCAAACACTTTTTCCGCGTCTAAGGACAAAGCTGCCATTGGGGATTTGAGATTTTTACTATGAGCAATGACATTGGAGAACATACGGGCATTATCTGCAGCAAGTCGCTCCTTCTCCAACCCCACCTGGTCTGTTTTGATTAGACAGGGAATAACGGAATCAAGGTGAGTAGCTAGAATTTTAGCAAAGATTTTGCAGTCATAATTAATTAAAGAAATAGGGCGGACATTTTTGCATTGTGAATGATTTTTATCAGGTTTAGGTATTATGATGATGAGGGCATCGAGAAAAGACCCAGAAGCCTTAGCATCTGCAATAAAGGAATTAAACAATTGCAGGAGTTTTGGAGCAAAAAAGGCATGAAAAGCAGAGTAAAATTCAACAGGTAGTCCATCAGGACCTGGCGCTTTTGGTTTTTTAAGGGAAGTGATGGCCCGAGTAATTTCCTGGAGAGTAATATTCCTCTCAAGTAACGCAAATTCATCAGTAAGGGAAGGGGGTGAGGGAAGATTGTCAAAAAAGGAGGATAAGTTTATCTCAGAAGGGTGTGTATCATCGGTATATAGAGATTGGTAATATTGATGAAACACATCAGTGATATCTTTGTCTGACGAAACCAATTTATTGATCGAATCATTATAGATAGGGCCTTTACTTTTACGTTCTGACTTAATTTTTAAGTAGTTAGCCAACATTTTCCCGGCTTTGTTTTGACCACCATGGAATTTGGACTTGATTTTAATAAGGGTATTACAGGCTTCATTAGTGATAATTTTATTTAAGTCAGTTTTGGCATGAATTAGCTCCTGAAGTGCAGACTGGGATTTAGAAGTGAAGTAAGAATGTTCAAGCTCTTTAATTTTTAGAAGTTGGTCCTCATACTTCCTCCTGTTAAGCTTCTTTTTCTTAGAGACATAAGATTTAGTGAAGGCCCTAAGTGCAGCCTTAAAAGCATCCCAATTGTTAGGGATAGAGGTGTCTGAGGGGTCATTTATTGCAAAAAAGTCATTAAAAAAACCTTCAATTTCTTTCGTAAGACAGTATCGGATAAAAGAAATGACTTAAATTTCCATCGGCTAAATTTAGACAAAATGAGGGAGAGGTCTAGGGAAGTATAAACAGGAGCGTGGTCAGATATAAATATGGAACCAATCACAGATTTCTGAATAGAAGGAAGAAGAGATTTACTGACCATAATGTAATCAATTCTTGAGCGGGTATGATGTACATTAGAAAAAAAAGTATATTCAAGCAAGTCAGGATTACACATTTTCCATGAATCAAATAAAGGACGAGAGGCAATGGCAGATTGAAAACTCTTATGGGATTTGTCAGGTTGAAACTTACTGGAGGATAATCTATCTGAGAAAGGGTCTAGCCACTGGTTAAAATCACCAGCAATTACAAAGTCTGGACAATCAATGGACGATATAAGGACTTTAATATCTTTCCAGAATTTGGGATCCGGTCTCACCAGGCCATAAATGTTTAGTAAAACCAATGTTTTATTTTGGATTACAACCTTCGCCATTGCCCAACGTCCTTCATCATCATTTTGGGAGGAAACAATTTGAACATTTAAAGCTTTGTGAAATAAAATAGCAACCCCCCCTTTTTTACTAACAGCAGGAGAGAATACTACTTGCCCCACCCACTGCCGCTTCAACTTAAGAGATTCAACATCAGAACAATGCGTTTCCTGTAGAAAAACAACCTGTGAATTAAGTTTAGACAGGTGAGTAGTCTCATTCACTACTGCTTCCAAAGTTCGTGTTAACCTACGTATTAATTTACTATTTTGAATGGGGCCTATGAAGAAAAAGAATCCTTTATTGAAATCTGTATATTGCTCCAACGTTGTTTCAGTCTGATCGACAATCTGGGTCTTGATCTCCCTTCTATGTCTTACATGCACAAGATGTGAATTTCTATGATAATCAGGTGGGGCTAGGAAAACAGGTGGCAATAGGAACGCGATATAACACGTCCCATCCCAATCTAATGGCAGACGTACATAGGCTGTCTGACCACAAATAAAATAAGAATGGCGGGAGGCTTTGAAAGTAGACTTCCCTTTATCACTGAATTCGACCACAGTATTACAATCACTGTGTCCTAGATGTACTGAACCATTTTTTCTGACGCATAATTCGCCTTTCACTGGTAAAACTGTAATAGACGGCAAGTCCGAATTAGTCTCAGACTGTACATTCAGAATCATGAGGTTAAGTGTAAAATTACCTAATCCATACACTTCATTTTCTAGATCGGTCCCTGTCCTTCGGGGAAGACCTTCCTTGTCTGGGAAACATATTTTATTCATAACTGTATTCAAGTTCCCCCAAATCCAATTGCCTTGGGAAACCGTGGACGTACTGTCTAGGGAGGACATTAAAGTAAACCATGCACCACACGAACCATTATGTGTAAATGGATAAGGAAAGAGGGGCAGAACTCCCTTGTATTTCTGATAGGGAGGGAGTCGGCCACATACCCAGCAATTGGTGGCATTGCTAGTCTGGTGGGAATGGTGTAACATACGGATAAAAGTATTGTTGCGCATTGCTAATCGATAGGACAACTCGTGTGGGGGCAGGTCGCTGAAAGTGTGCTCTACAGTGTCGTTAGAGGAAGTATGTACATGAGAATCAAAAGGAAGGAAAACATGTAGCATTAAACTTATGCATATAACCATAAGACTCAGAAGAAACATAACAATTAATGCAATTACGCATCGGCTATGCAGATTCTTGCAATATTTTTCTCTTTTTACGATTCGCCTATCTCTCTGACTACTTGGGTCTATCTTATACATGTCAGAAACCTGTCTAACCGCTTCACCCGAGGGGGACTTAAACAATTAAACGCTGTCTGACTTACTAGACCTCAACTTGGCTCGGTACTCCTGCTGTGGAGTTTTCTCTAGCAGGGGGAGTTTAGAGTCAGTGTCTGAAAGGGGGCAGTCCTTGATTATAGTTTCTGGACACAATCCATGAAATCGCTTCACGTGGCTGGAGTGCAACCATCCCTTCCGGCCTTCTATCTTCACTGCGGTCCTCGTCGTCAACAACACCAGCTTTGGCTGCTTCCACCTCGGCTCCAGAGGGCTTGATCGGTCGAAATTCCGGACGTAGACGTGATCCCCTGGAACGATTTCATGCGGTTTTACTTGGGTGTTGTCCGGGAAGGCAGCCGCGACCTGTGAACGACAAGATAGTAGTGCAGACATCAAGGAAGCTAGGTAATCTGTCAGCATAGTACTGTCAACATCAGTTATTCTTCGAGGCATAGGCGTACCCCACATGTTTGGGGGACGTCCAAAAACTATTTCATACGGGGACAATCCAGTTCTAGAATGGGCTACCATTCGCATGTAAAAGAGGGCAACTGGCAAGGCTACTATCCAGTCTACACCTTTTTCGGCACAGATCTTCGCTAACCGTGTTTTCAGGGTTTGATTATGTCTCTCAACGAGACCAGCGGCTTCAGGGTGTCGTACGCAATGAAATTTCCACTGGTAACCTAACACGAGTGATACCTGTTTCATGAGCTCAGACGAGAATGGCTGACCATTATCAGAGTACACGACACGGGGCAAACCGTATTGCGGGAAAAATTCGCGGACCAACTGCTTGGCAGTGGTTACAGCAGTGTAATCTGGGACTGGATATGCTTCTGTCCATCGGGAAAGGGCACATACGACTACGAGGACATACTTGAATCCTCGGCATCTGTCCATCTGGATATAATCCATCTGGAGGACTTCAAAAGGATGGTCAGGAGGATGAAATCCACCTTGTTCCACGGGGATACCTTTGCCTGGATTGAACTGACAACAGATCATGCAGGTACGCACTTTCTGTTTCGCTGCTGCACGTAAATGCTTGTTGAACCAAAGATTCTGTAAACTGTCTAACATGGCTTTCTCTCCTAAGTGTGCAGGACTATGTGCTGTGTTAATGATAACTTGAACCATAGAGTCGGGGAGGAACCATGTGGCTCTTCCCTTCGTCATCCATCCCTGATCTGTCTGGACCCCTCCTTGTTCAGTCCATTTCTTGATTTCATCTGGAGTTGCATGTGTCTGTATGTCGAGTACATCTAGCGTGGGATCCTTAACTGTCATGCAATGTGTCGGTGTAGTTACTTCAGTCTTTGTCGGGTCAGTTGGTATGTCTGTCTGAGTCTGAGCTGTAAGTTTAGCTGTTCGATCTGCCAGGTCGTTACCCTGGGAAATAGTATCGGTGACTTTAGTATGTGCTTTGCACTTCATGATGGCTATGGCTGTGGGCAAATGTATTGCTTCTAACAGGGCGTGAATGAGGGGACCATGTTGTATCTTGGCACCGTGAGAAGTTAAAAAACCTCTTTCTTCCCAGAGAACACCGAAGTCGTGAACGACTCCGAATGCGTACTGTGAATCTGTGTATATGTTTACCTTCTTGTTCTTGGCTAGTATGCAGGCTTGGGTCAGAGCGATGAGCTCTGCTGCTTGGGCAGATAATGTGTCAATACGATGTGTTTCTATGACTTCAGTTTCAGTGGTCACTGCATATGCGGCTACTAACTCTCCTGTGCTTGTTCTCATACATGAACCATCCACGTAAAGTGTCAGGTCTGGATCGGACAATGCAATGTCTGTCAAGTCTTGTCTTGGCTTTGTCACGGTATTAATGACTTCCACACAGTCATGTGGTGCTGGATCTGCTGTAATGGAGGGTAATAATGTGGCAGGGTTGAGTATATTGCAACGTCTGATTTCTATGTGTGGTTGAAACAGTGTCAGTTCATAACCTGTCAGTCGTGCTATGGTCAAGTGCTGAGTCTGGGTTCGGTTTAGGAGAACTTCCACGGAGTGTGGAACCTGTACTGTCAAGGGATGTCCTAACACTATTGAATCGCTTTGTCTGATAGCTAGAGCTGTTGCTGCAACTGATTTTAAGCACGCAGGCAAGGCCTGGGCTACTGGATCCAATGTACTAAAAAAATAAGCACAAGGCTTGTGGTGTCCTGCTTGATCTTGTGTGAGAACAGATAATGCTGTGCCATCGCGTTCTGTGACAAAAAGTGTAAAAGGTTTGCTGTAACATGGTGTAGCTAAAACTGGTGCTTGACATAAAGCTTTCTTCAAGTCATTAAAAGCTTGTGTATGTTCCTGAGTCCAAGGGAGGACAGTCGAAGTCGCTGCCTCCTGTGTTGTCAACTGTATGAGGGGCTTGGCAAGCATACTGAGGAATCCATTGTCTACAGTAAGAAGTGAGGCCAACAAAAGCCCGTACTTCCTTTTGTGTCTTGGGTTGCGGCAGATGTGCAATTAACTGAATACGATCTGGTGTCAACTGTCTACCCCTCTTGGACAGCAAGTGTCCAAGGTATACCACTTGCTGGGCACAGAATTGTAGCTTCGAAGGGGACACTTTATGCCCCTTTTCGGCCAGAAAATACAAAACTGTCAGTGATGCGCGTTCGCAGTCACGTTCGGTCCGTGCTGTAATTAACAAGTCATCAACGTATTGCAGCAGTGCAGTGTCAGTAGGCATGTGAATACTGTCTAGTTGTCGTTTCAGAGCTTGACTGTAAATACTAGGACTTTCTGTGAACCCTTGAGGTGCACGTGCAAATTTGAAGCTTCGGCCATTTAAACAGAATCCGAAAAGGTACTGGCTTTCAGGATGAATGGGAACACTAAAGAAGGCGTTCTTGAGATCGATTACAGTAAAGAACGCTGCTTCGGAATCAATAGCAGTCAATAGGGAAGAAATATCTGGGACTACTGGGTACTGTGGTATTATGCATTTATTCAGTTCTCGAAGGTCGATCACCAATCGGTAGACTGGTGGTGCATTTGGGTCAGTTCGTTTAAGAATCGGAATGATTGGAGAATTACATACATTGGAGTCAGTTTCTACAACTACTCCTTGTGCAATGAGCTCGTCAATGATTTTCAGTAAGGCTAGTACAGCCTCAGGTGGCAACTTGTATTGTCGGATCCGGGGTAGTACAACACCTTGTTTGAGCGTAACACGATAGGGTGTAATGTGCATACAACCTACATCAGTTGGACCTTGCGCCCATAAATGCTGTGGTACATTTTGCAATCTTGGATCAAAATCTCTCAACACATAATGACCTTTAAAGTCACGTAAAAACAATCTCACTCCTTCCGGAGAACAACATATCACTGCTCCTAGTGCTTTCAATGTTTTAATACCAAGTAAGTTTTCAGGACATGATTTCGTAAGTAACAAGTCTGTAGTACGAGACAATGGACCAACTGCAAGGGGAACTGGCTTTGACACTTCGTTTACAATAGGCTTTCCTGAAAATCCAAGGGAAACATTCTGTGAGCCTGAGAGGGGTGCCCCTGGAACCTCGTCATGACTGATGGTAGTTCTGCTCGCCCCTGTGTCAATCAAAAATGTTCTGTCTTTCCCTAATACCTGACTATGTACATAGGGACCCTCTTGATCTACAGGAACCTCGATAAGGGGCAAGCCAACCTCCCTCTCTAGGCTGTTTCATGAATACTGCTGATAATCGGGGTACACTGACTGTGCATACTGGTACATTTGCTGTGTGACATGTTGTGTGGCAGCAATGGGTTGGGGCCGGGGTACAGCTACTGTCTGTTGTTGTGCATTCTGGGGAGGTTGCGTGTTCTGTGGAATATTCTGTGGAACATGTTCTGGTCTAGGTGGACGCGGTCTTTCTTTCGTCCTGCCTGTAGCAATATTGTATTTCAGAACTGTACATTCGTTTATATAGTGACCTGGCTGTTTACAGTAATTGCAATTCCCTTTAACAGGACCTGCAGGGTGACTAGTCTGTGTCGTACCTCTCTTCTGGCTATCTGCTGGGACGGACTGGGCAACTAGTACTTTCATTTTCGTATCTTTCATAAGTCTCTGTTCATGTTCGTGTTCCTCTCTGATTCGGTTCTGATGGTACTGTAACATTTGTAACATTTGGGAAGGAGTATTTGCTTGCCAAGTACTTTCGACTTTCAGTACTCTATTTTTAACCTGTGGTAAGGAATTCTCGACTAGTTTGGTCACAAAAAGATGTGGATAAGATTCACTACTTGTTTTCAGGCCGCTATTAATAATAAAACATTTCTCGAATCTAGAATAAAAATCACTAGTGTCTTCGTCTTGTTTCTGTTTGCAGGCTGAGATTGCATCCCAGTCTTCCTTTTTAACTGTCAATAACCTAGGCAAGACTTGTACTAATAATCCTGGTAATGCTTTGGCTTTGTCGCCAAGACCTGTACCTGGGACTCGCCTATTTTCTTCGTCTTCTAATTCAGTCCAAATAATCTTTTTATCTCCCACCTCCCATTCTTTCTCTTTAAGTTTTTTCGTAAATGCCGGCAGGCAACAATACCTTTAACATTTTAAGAATGTTGGAATACGTATAATCTCCCATGAGTAACATATCTTTTAATTCACGGTGGAACCCTGCTGGATCTTTATCATGACAGGGCACTAATTTCTTCATTTCCAATAATTCCATTTTGGTCAGGGGTGTGTATACAAATACTTGTTGAAGCTCACCCCCTGGGGTCTGGACGGGATGAACTTCTCGTAAAGGATTCTGTCTGTCTATGTAAAAAGGTTGTCTTACTGGGGATGGAACAGGAACGAAATGTGGAGTCAGGAAAGTTCTGTATTTGTGGCGTTGTTCTAGGATGGTATTAATTAAATCGGTACCTAGGCCTCTCCATCTTTTTAGAAGTAATTCTTCCAATATATTATATAGGGGACCTGGATCAGAATGCTGACTTTCATATAGGGTAATGAGGTGTTGGATCATGTACATACCAACTAATCGCTGTTCGTCTGGAGAAAGGCTCAAAAATGTTTGCGCTACTGAATCATCTTTATATATACTAGTATTTCCAGCCCATTGTACTGCTGACCGTGCTAGTTCCTGATCACGCATGGTACTAAGTTCACTGTAACCTATTCTTTCTTTCAGTATTCTATCAGTGGCTTGGAATACATGTTCAAGAGAACATTGTTCTGGTATGGGAGAAAGGAAACGTTTCTGTTTTTCCAGACGAATGGGTCTGTCAAAAGAATTCTGTCTTGGAAGTCTCGCTCTTCCTACGTACGCTATTCTGCCTTGAGTTCCTGTGTCCATATCATCGTCCTCTGAGACGTCATCATCTGCTTTCTCATCTTCTCTCGCTGTTTTGTCCCTTACGTGTATGTCTAGAATTTCTTTACGTATCTTTCTGTACATGGCTTCTATACAACTTTGTTTATCATGTTTTCCATTAGCTATGTTATCACTCCATTTAATCAGAAGTTTCATTTCTTCTATGTTTTTACCTGGCCGGTTTTGTTCCCTAATCAAACAATTTATCAGGAACTGTAAGATCATACTCTGAGTCTCCACCTTTTGGTGTGCCATGCTCTCGTGAATACTTTCTGGTTTCTCCCCCGTTCTAATAAAGTGATATATGTTGTCTAAGTGTTTAGTCATTTCCGGTAAAATAGTCAAATAGTTTGCAACACGTCGCAGACGTAATGAATATAATATCATCTCTCCTTCGCCTGGTACTGGATCATATCTACAATCTGTAAGGTACTGTCTAAGTGTTGCGAATGTAGCCGCTTTCGGTGTGCGTTGTAATGCTGCTTCTCTGAGTGTAAGTCGTTGTCGTGGAGGCGGGGTGACAGGAATACCTCCTACTGCTCCTCCTGAGGCGAGATCGTCAATTAATACTGGCGGTACTGTCACTAGTGGCGGTGTGGGCTGTAATATAGGCGCAGGTAATACAGATGGGCCCTGAGTAGCAGGCGCATTAAAAGGATTGGTAGGACCAGTGACTGGAACAGTGGCAGGTGTAACAGTGGGAGGAGGGGTCGTGTCATCAGCGGGAATGTGAACTGGATTGGGAGGTTGAACATGTGGAGGAGGATTTCTGTTCTCATATTCTGGGACAGTATCATCTAAATAAGAGGAAAGGAAAATTTCTGCGGCGGTCTGTTTATGACGTAATTTAGTCGGGACCAATGGTGGTGGCAAGTTACAGGGTACTTCCGGGGTCGCCCTAGGCAGGCCCTCGGCAAGAACAGGATACATGCCTGTAATAAGGGCATTTCTTTGACGGTCTTGTTGTTCTATTCTGACTCGTTCTCCTTCTTCTAGTAATTCCTTTTCTTTAGCTTTTTCAGATTCTTCTCTACCTTTCTCTGCTTTTCTGATTTCTTTTTCTGTTCTTCTATGCGCTTCTTTACGCCATAATTCTATGGCATCTTTCTGGGATTGTCTGGCTTTCTTCTTCCATAATGCTTCTTCTACTCTCATGATGCATTCAGCATCCCATGTCCCTGAGACAGGCCATCTATACTTCTCTTCCAGATCTTTAGTATAATCCACCCACAAATCTAGGTACAGTATGGCATCTAAGCCGTGCTTGTAGTACATAAAATGTCCTGGAGTGTCCCTAGGCGGGACCGGAACTGCTTCTTCGAGTATCCCTTTCCTAGTACCTATCTGACGTAATTTCGAGAACAGCGGCATATTTGAACTGACTTTGAACGTGAGCACAATAAACACAGTAATGAATAGCAAACAATCATTCATACCACGACATTAAACACATTGACTGATATTACCTGGAACAAAGAAAACATATATTCTGGAAATCTCGAGAAACAATACTAGAATACTGGATTACTAGATGCACTGCTAAAACAGTACAGACAATACCGGTCCCATAAAGAGACACGTCATACCGCATTCACCTAAGTGAACACGTCTGGACCAGGTCTGTGTACCCAGACCCGTCTTGACCGGGCACAAATTAATGAACCCGTCTAGATGCGTTCCCAACAACGGTACTCACCGGGAAGCAGAAACTGAAGGCCTCGGAAACTGGACTGGACTGGACTGCGTCGGGCTACGATTTCTCCTACGCATGCGCTTCGGAACAGGTGGGCCTCCGGATACCTCGGACCTTGCTCTCTCGACTTGGGGCTCTGGTCGGGATCCTCCGCATTCCTCACCGCCTCGTCTGGATGCCGGACCGCAGTCTCCGTCTCCTCCGTGGGCCTGAGGGAGATAGCAGGAAAACCCGCAGGTGTGCACTGGATCCCTCACGGCTGTAGAAGGGGTCAAGGCCTGCGTTACATCGCCGGAGAGTGGGGAAGGGGGGGTGTCCCCATTCGGGCGCCAGAATATGTGGTAAATAAATTTACCGGACTATTTTTCCATACATTAAATATCAATAAGGATAGCTCAATCAAATGAGAGGCAGAGTCCGTGGTATCTGAGTCATACGGGCTTTAATTATGATCCTCGAGGAACAGGACATCATGTTCCATCACCACTAAGGTTCAGGAAGGGATATTCAACGCTTTATTAACATCACACATTATATATAGTAAAGCAGTATAATTGAAAATGAATACAGTAGGCGTAACAAGTGAAAAGTAAAAGATAAGAACACATGTGCGTAACAGGAGGCGTGTAAGAAGGCGTACACATGGGCGTGCACTTGACATGTCAGAGAAACGTCACAAGAAGTGTCATAAGTGGGTGGGTACATAGTGATTCCTGCAGGGTCAGCAGAAACATTTGGTCTAGATGCGCGCGCAACTGAATATGACGTGTAACTGGGGAGAACTGGGGGCTTTGACTTTAGCACTAGAAGAGGAGACTGGTGTCTGGGATGTCAGAACGACCTGTACCTATGGCATATCTGGTATCTCATGTTTGGAGGATGTAGTATCTGGAGTAAAAGGTCTCTCGGGCAGAGGCCATTCAATACTGGATGCAAGTGCGTGCATACGTATCTTGGTGCAATGCGCGGGGCCATGGCCTACCATAGTAACGGGTTCTGTAAATCACTTGCAAGGAGGACAGGAAGGCCGGGCCCTTTACTCTGCAGCCGGGAATAAGTTTACCTATTTCACTAGGCTGGAATGTGTTTTCGAGGAGGCTGAGCTGATAACTGATCTGATAACTGTAGGCAAAATACTGTCTTTGGCAGGAAGGCCAGGCTGAGCCGGGCACCGCTTCGCTGGGCAGGAAGTAAGGCAGAGGTCAGGGATGCATACCTAAACTACAGCTTTCAGAGACAGAAGAGACTTGGAGCCTCAATTAAGGGCCTAGCTCGACTGAGCCAGGAAACATGGAGAAAACGTGTGCAAGATTCAGAAGTGTACCATATAAAGACGTTGGCACCAAAGGCCTGGAAGCCTAATTAACGTAATTTTCTTGGAGAATTATATAACTGACATGTTAACGTCGGACGCAAATGCATATGCGTCTCTCTAGCATGCACGGGAAGGAAGTCACATGACATACAAGGAACATGGGTGTATGGATAGGGTGCGAGTGGGGGACACATTAGCTACCTGAAAATTTCTATTACCTCAAGTTAATGGGTGTGTGAGTGGCTGTATAGGTGATTGGATTTGTGAGTGCCACTATGGATGGGTGATTGGTTGTGCGAGTACTGGTATGGGTCTGTGAATGGGTATGTGAGGGGTTGTGTAGGAGAGGGTATGTGAGAGGTCCAATGCGGTTGTGAGTGGCTATTTGAGTGGTTCTGTGGATGATTATATCAGTGATGTAATTTGAGATGTCATCAGTGATGTCCTTTGAGATGTTATCAGTGATGTGACTGACCATGTTATGAGTGATTTAATATGTGAGGTCATAAGCATTGCATTGTGGGGTCATAAGATATAGTTAGCTCAGGAAATTATAGCTGCTCAATTTTAATGTTGTTTTAACTTGAAATCTGCGCCTAACTATAACATCCCTGTAACCTTTGATTTTTTCCAGTGAATTTATACGTTTTAAAAAATTTGTTTTCCTAACTTTAATTCCTAACTTTAATGTCCCGATAACCTTTGGATTTTTAAGTGAATGTCTTAGGTTTTTAAAATTTGATTTCCTAACTGTAACCTGTAACCTTGGAGGGTGATTGTATGAGTGAGTGCCTGAGAATCTCAGTTGGTGTGTGAGTGAGTGTGTGAGTGTCTCAATGGGAGTGTGAGTGTCTCACTGGGTGTGTGAGTGGGTGCATGAGTGGGTGTGAGAGTTTCTGAATAGGTTTACGAGTGCCTCCAATTGTGTGTGAGCCAGTCTGTGAGTGAGTGCATGAGTGTCTGAGTGGGTGCATGGTTCTCTGAGTAGGTTTGTGAGTGGGTGCACATGTCTGAGTGGATGCATGAGTATATGAATGAGGCTTTGTATGGCTGTGAGAGTGTCTGAGTGGTTCTGTGAGTGGGTGCATGAGTGGGTTTGTGAGTGAGTGTGAGTGTCCAAGTACATCTGTGAGTGGGTGTAAGATTGTTGGAGTGGGTCTATGAGTGCATGTAAGAGTGTCTGAGCGGGGCTGTGAGTGGGTGTTTGTGACTGAATGGGTCTGTGAGTCGGTGTATAAGTGACTGAGTATGTGAGTGGGCATCTACGTGTCATGTGAGTGTGTCAGTAGCTCTGTCAGTGACTAGGCCACATGCACCCGCCTTTTTATTCAAAAACAGACCAACATTTTTCACAAAATATCTACCCAAGTGGAGTATTTTCTTCTATTTAATTTCTAAGTGTTACCTCCTTGGGTAAATGTCCAGTATGTATTCTGCACTACAGCTGCATAATGGAAACAAGGAAATGTCACTAGTATTTGTTTTGGCAATGAGATTGTTCCTTGTGCATGTTCATCCAGAAATTAGTGATAACATGAATCTTCCTATAGAGAAGACGACAAGAGTACAAAGAGATAAATCTCCACCAAACAAGGGTTCTTTGTTTTAAATATATGAAGTAAGTGTTTCTTTGTTTGATGGAGATGTCCACATATTACTTGGCATCAAGAAATCCTCAACTAAATTGGTATGAAACACGCTGGTGGCCACTTGGGAAACTGTTCATCATCCGGTCATAAGGCAGTAAGGCCACTGCATACAACTATAAAGGTGGGCGGGGCCAAACGGGCAAAGCTTCCAAGTGATTTGCACATATCCATGCTCATAGGCATTTGAAGGGAGAACCATGGACTCTGCTCTCACCTGGACATGACCATAAAAAACCCACTCATCGCAGTCACATACAGATTGCACTCCAATAGATCAACGATGCATTCACCTCCACAAAGCATTTCAGATCATTTTTCATTATGGAATTGGTGATAAAATACACTTGCTTTGCCTTCACCAAGCCCAGGAGCTAAGATCATATGTCCTTTATAGAAGTGGGGCTTCAAAAGACACAACTCCTATGTTTTTATATGTTTAAGTGCTTATTGTTGAGGTTTAATTTTTGTGAAATGACCATCAGGGCCAGAACAGCCCCAGGGACCCTATCCCCCGGGGCTGGGGCATGACTTAATGGGGCAGGGGCTGCGCGTCCCCCTCCCATGGCCCGGCCTTAAATGAATGGGGGACGGGGCCATGCGGCCCTCCTCCCCAGGCCAACTTCAGCCCTGAGAACCCCATCCCCAAGGCCCCTGTGGTCCCAGCCAGCTCTCTTCCTCCTGCTGGAGTGGGCATTGCTCCTGCATACAGGGAGCTGCAGGAGATGCAGCTCCCCTGCATGCAAGAGAAATAGTTTAATCTCTTTGCCTGCCCGCATGTCTGCCCCCTCCCTCTTTCATATAAAGGAATTGGCTCCGACGAGGTGGGAGTCTGTGAGGTCCTCTTTTTTTTAAGTAATAGCCCCAGGGATTAGGTTGTCCCTGGGGTCTCCGTGCCCCTTCAAAATGTTAACAATAGCCCCAGGGAGGTGGTGGTCCCCGGGGCCCAGGGGGTCTACACAGCCCCAGCTAAATGTAAACAATAGCCCTGGGAAGTTGGTGGTCCCTGGGATGCGGGGGTCCACGTGCCCCCCCCCCACTTAATGTTGACACTATCCCTGGGGAGGTGGTGGTCCCTGGGGTGAAGGGGCCTGCGTACTCCCCAGGCATTTTAAAATGTAAAGCCCTGGGAGGTTGTTGGCCTGGGGGTTTCTACTCACCCCCTGCATTTATATGAGCAAGAACCCCAGGGAGGCGGGTGTCCCTGGGGTATAAATAAGCCCAAGGAGGTGGGGCCCATGTGTTCCCTCCTTATTTTAATAAACTACGCATGCCACTGGGACCTGGCCCACCCAAGGGCAATATTAAAAGCAAGCGTGGGAAACCACACTTTTTTTCCATTCATGGTAATATTCATTAAGATTTAGCAAAAATGGTCGTGGATAAAACGTATTTTTTTTGCCATGGTGGGGTCCCTTTGGGAACCCCCAGCACTAGAGTAAGAGGATCAGTGTATTCCTACCCTGTTCCCTTTTCTTTTTTCTGCATTTGCTTTTGGGACTTGGCTGCTGAATAGCTCCAAGATGGCCGCCAACACTTCCTGGTTGAAGTGTTGGCAGGCAATCAGAGCTCTATAGATCTCTGCTTGAGCTTGTCATTTTTTGTGAAGGCTTTGCGATCGTAGATATACAAATTTAGATTTATCTTAATTTCTCGCAAACTACTGAATAGATTTACACCAAAAAATCACAATCTGCAGACCAACAGGTAGTTTTCTGCCAAATTTAGTGTAATTCCGTCCAGCAGTTCGGGCTACAGGCTTGCCTAAGTAGTCTATGGAAATTAACATGAGAAAATGCACTTTTTTCACCCCTTTTTCTCGGCCCCCGCATGACAGATCACCCGGAAACTTTCAACACTCAAGACCTAACTTGGCACTTTTTTGTAAAATTTCAGGAAGATTTGTCAAACGGTGCCAAAGTTATAGGAAAGTTAAAAAATGCTGTTCCTATGGAAACATGGTCCTAACTTTAACTACCTACTGGCGAACAGCAGTAGGTTATATATCTGTGTTTATATATATGTGTGTGTATATGTAAATATATATATATATATATATATATACATATATACATATGTACAAATATGCACAATGATACTGGTTCACAACGGACCTCAAAGCCTCCAAGCAAACCTGACGACAACTAGAGAAGAAATGGCACCACGAACAGACACTGGACAGCTATGCAGCCCACAAGAGCACCATCCGTAGACACCATCACCTAATCAGATCCGCCAAAAGGGCCGCCTTCAAAGACCGCCTAGACAACAACGCACACAACAGCAAATAGTTCTTCAACATCGTGAAGGAGCTCTCCAACCCCAACTCTAACACCAATGACATCCCACCCTCGCAAGACCTGTGCGACGCCCTCGCCACCTTCTTCCATCGCAAGAGCGCAGACATCCATGACAGCTTCAACACCCTGACCGCCCGACAATCACTGAGACCTCCGACCTCACGACCACCATCCTCACCGATCCCCTGCTTACTTGGACCAACATAAACGACGACGACACCATCAAAATCATGAACACCATCCACTCCAGCAACACTACATCTTCAACAAAGCCAGCTCCACCATCGCACCCCATCTCCACAAAGCCATCATCATCTCCGTCGAGATCTCAACTTTCCCTGAAAACTGAAAGCACGCTGACATCAACGCCCTACTCAAAAAACCCAAGGCGGACCCCAAAGACCTCAAGAACTTCCAACCCATCTCCCTGCTCCCATTCCAAGCGAAAGTCATCGAGAAGATAGTAAACAGACAACTGACCCGCTATCTCAAAGAGAACAGCATCCCGGACCCGTCCCAGTCCGGTTTCCGCAGCAACCACAGCACTGAAACTGCCCTCATCACTGCCACAGATGACATCAGGCTCCATCAGCCCTCATCCTCCTGGACCTGTCAGCTGCCTTCATCATCTGCGGCACACCCCAAGGTTCTACCCTCAGACCGACATTATTCAACATCTACATGGCACCACTCGCTCACGTCACCCGACAACACAACCTCAACCTCAACAGCGTCTCCTACACCGACGACACCCAGCTGATCCTGTCCCTCACCAACCTTCACGAAGGAATGAGAGCCGTCGCAGAGTGGATGAAGATCAGCCGTCTGAAGCTGAACTCAGACAAGACGGAAGTCATCGTCCTCGGCTTCACTCCCTCAGCGTGGGACGACTCCTGGTGGCCGACCGCACTGGGAGCAGCACCAACACCCACCGACCATGCACGCAACCTAGGTTTTATCCTCGACTCAACACTCTCCATGACCAAGCACCCTCCGCATGCTCCGCAAGATCTACAGGTGGATCCCCACCGAAACAAGAAGGACGTTCACCCAGGTCCTCGTCAGCAGCAGGCTAGACTACGGCGACACCCTCTATGCAGGAGTCTCAGCAAAACTCCTGAAACGACTACAAACAAAAAAAAAATGCATACAGAATGCCACTGCATGCCTGATCCTCGACATCCCTCGCCGCAGCCACATCACACCCCACCTTAAAGACCTGCACTGGCTTCCCCGCAAACAGAGGATCACCTTCAAGCTCCTTACCTACGCACACAAAGCACTCCACAACACCAGATCGACATACCTCAACAGCCGACTCACCTTCTACACCCCAAACCGCCAGCTCCACTCCGCCGACCTCACCTCTGTACCTCGCATCCGAAGAGCGAACTCCGGCGGCAGATCATTCTCCCACCTCGCCGCCAAAACCTGGAAAAACCCTCCCTATCCTCCTAAGGCAGACCAAAGACCTCCTCACCTTTAGGAAGCTACTCAAGACCTGGCTTTTCGAGCAGTAACAGCACCCCTCCCTCCAGCACCTTGAGACCCTCACGGTTGATTAGTGCGCTTTACAAATGCTATGATTTGATTGATTGACTGATACATTTTTAATAAACCTAACTAAAATGAATGAAAATACACTTTTAAAGGTTAAAATACACTTTTGAAAGCTTTTTTAATTTACTTTTTTTAATGCTTACATTTTAACAAATATTATACAATTATTTAAAAATAAACATCTTAGTGAAGGTGGCTATTATTTTGTATAATTGTTATTTAAGAATTAGTGCTTGTAAATTATGCACATTATATTAATACATATTAGATATTAATTTGAGTTAATGAGATTCAACAATTAGATGCATTCATAGAGGAGCCCTGGACATAGGAAAGCCATATCCTAAGAACGTTATGCCATCAACAAAAGCAATGTATTCCAGCACGGCAACTGTTCATGGAGAGGGAAAGAGTAAAACCATTTACGGATGAATTTGTTATGAGTTAAACAGGAATGCAGATACTTTTGTCTTTTCTGGGTCACAAAGGAATAATTTATGTAAAATGAATATTTAACCCAGTGCAACCTGCTATTGCAAAAGCGTCTTAAAATGTGTATATTTAACAATATATATTCCCATAAAATGTCAATGTCTAAGTGCTTGCTTAAGGGTTGGAGATATTTTGACCAAGAATTATTTTTATGAGATTCACTTTAAGTCATGATTTCCTACCACACCAGACCTTTCATAGTTAAAGAAGTTTCTGTATGACCCCCCCTCCATAGCCATAATTTAATGAAGATTTTCTTAGCTGCAAAAGGTTACCTTGAGATGAAATTCAAGTCTTATCCGAGCCTGCTTATTCAGGTGCGTCAAGAAAATAATACTGTAAATAGAATGAGGTGAGTGCACTTTTAATATTAGGAACAGTTGATGGTAACCATAATTTAACCAATCCTGCAGTTTGATCACCTGTTGGGTGGTTGTTGATATCAAGTTAAGCAGCTTTACACTTTAATCTGTTTAATTTGAATATGGCTAAGTTGCTTCACACTCTCCTGATGAGTGGAGGCAATATCAATCGGTTGAAAATCACCTAAACACAATGGAAACTAGGTTAATGTCTCTTGCAGACAGTGAAATAATATCCCTACACCTCTTTCCAGAGTCCTCCAATAGCTCCACAGCTTTGCTATATTCCATTATAGAAAGAACAATGCACTAAAAATTGTTTTTATAACCAGTACTGGCTACAGGTGCCATGTGTGGCTGGCACCACAGCATCGCTTCTGTACCGTGCTACCTATACTCTACTGAACAGTTGCTGAGCCTTTTTTAAATCTAAAGTTCTTTACTTAGTACCGTTAAATCTAAATTTAGGATCTAATTGTGATCCAGTTTATCTCCATTCAAATTTTTGACTAAGTAGCGAAGTGAAGGAGCCTTATCAATCTTAATGAATCAAAACTCAAATGTAGAGCATTTAAATTGGTTAAGGTATTCTGCCTCAGTGGTTTGCCACCTTACTTTATTTTGTTTACCTGGAAATCTCTTCATCTGATAGAATCAATTAAAATAAATCTTTCTCTAAAGAGGGGAGAGTACACAGTTTGGAAGGAGAGAATAATAAATTAGAGATGTTGCTTTCATGAGGGATATCTTGTCATCCAGTAGAAATGCATTGTGGCTTAAGCAGCAGTGCCGTAAAAATATCAGCTTGCATGTGTGTGAGACCTTGTCGCCTTTTACATTGTCCCATCTCTCACAACTACCATATACTTTATTGGTTCCAGTATGGACCAGAATGAACCCTCCCTCCACCACTCTAAATTGAGTAAGGAGACCTGGCAATTGGGACCCTTTCATGTCCATTTCTCTTGTAATGACTGAGGATAATCAAGAACACTGTGTATGACTTTGGTAGACTGATCGCTTTCAGTACACCAGTTCTTATTGTTCATCTTAAGTGATTGATGTAAGAAACTGGATTGTAAACAGGAAGAGAAAATGTAACGCTGATATGAGCTGTGAATGAGCTTTCACAAGGCCCAACCATTCTGCATTGAGTTATGCAAACTGGATCCTTTGGGTACCCTGGCAAAAGGAGCAAGACTTTTCTGGAAGTTAAACATGTCTGTCACTTGTCCAACTCTATAAAAAAGAACAACATAGTTAATTTATAAAGCTCCTTAAACCACTCTCATGCTCAGTGTAGCTACTCACATGAAGAATCCTAGAAAATGTGGGCCTCCAAGCCCCAATACTTGCTGTGGATGAGGTCACTGCCTTGTGGAAAGTGTTGCTTCCACTTAAAAATACAATGTTTTTTTACGTTTCCTATCACAGGCATATGTGGGCTGTTTATGAAACATTCTATTCTATTATTCAATCTCTTGTGTGCGCTTGCCTTTGAAGCTAGACAGTTTTTACCTCAACTCCTCCCCTTATGGATGAAAAGTAACAATAATACGTGACGAGCCACAAACACTGCTGCTACATTTCAGGTAGACAAGAATAGGCAACTTAAACATGGATGAATAGCATAGGCATTAAAAATGCAATGGTTCTATTGATTTTGTCACACTGATTTACCTGTTAGCTGTGTAGTTATTGCGTGTAGCAAATTCCAAATAGAAGATAGATATATAATTCTTTATGCGAGTTGCACTTTGAAGAGCTGGCCTTGAAGCCTACTGCAGAAAATGTGGTCTTCTAAGGATATTATCTTTTTGGATGTAAATGTGGAGATACCGCTTTTATTCCTACACTGTATTGTTCCACTTTGTGTAAATGTGCAATGCGTTTCTGCAGAATTACAGATCCCTTTACCAAACTGTCAATTACTGTAATTTGAAATCAAAAAGTGTTTTATTTATGAGGGTAACAACATGACAAATACCAGATGCTCAAATACACAAGAATTGGACAAATATGACAAAACAATGGATTTTATTTACTTTTACAAATGATTTTTAGTATAAAACGGTTAGTGAACGGTGAAAAATGTCTACGCCCACAGAGAAGCGAATAACATTTCGACCCCAGACATCTTCCTTTACTTTTGCCATCGTCCTTTGTTTCCAGGACTATGTGGTGGTTCAAGAAAGGACTAGACAAATACCTATAGAAAAGAAGTGATTTATAGGAATGAAGTTTTCTTTAAGATACAGGCACTAAAAATATTGAGAAAATGGTTTCCTCTTTCTAGCTTTCGTAGTGTACAGGAAAGATGATGATCTTCTTCCCTCAAGAAAAGCGAGGCTTGTGTCAGTAGAGCTAGTTTACTTTTCGTTGAAGCAATTTGACAACACCAGTGAGGTAATCAAATTTCATTACACAACACCACCACTTTTGTGAGGCTATCAGACGAGGATTGGCTATTAACTTAAGTCGATGTTCTAATGTGGGACACAAGCAGACTGACAATCCCTTGCCCAATTGCCGCACCTGTGACCAGACGCGCTGGTATTACGTATGTAACATATATCCATACACCATGGTGTTTCCATCGAAATGTATGCCGTTGTGATCATCCGGCTTGATCAACGTGTTGTTGCAACACCTTTGAGGTATACCTTTATACGACCAATCATTTTAGGGATCACCAGAAGATGAAAAAATATAGATCATCTTCCCTGTGGCACTTTCGCCCTGAGCGAATCTGCACTATTGGCATGTGGGGACTTTGTTGGAGTCTAAACGGCCATCCATTGTGAGTGGACCTGATTATCATTTAAAACCCACGGCTATCCATATCACTATTAGAGAATACCTGCATCTGAGGTGGCTTTCCTGAAGAAGGCATGTATATGCCGAACCGCACGTTGATGACATGAAACCACCTGGGAATTGCAATTGCTCCATGACACAGATATATTATATAATGTTTAAAGTCTAACCATGAGACTCTTGTTTGTGTAATACTATATCATCAAGTTTACATGTATACGATTCCGTCAAGCATACTCTTGTTATGAGTATCTGATGATATGAAAATGTACACGCAAAACATAATATTTTGATTGGACAGTATGAATGTGTATATAGATAAATTTGGCATGTTTGTGGGTTGCTTTTATTTATGAATATAAATCCTATTTAAATTATCAATAAAAACACGTATTTGTTGGTACATTTATATTTAGGTGTGTCTGTTCTCTCTTCCATTAAGTGTTTTTCTGTTCTTTTTGAAAATGTGTTGAAGTTGCCCTAGCAATTTCGCAGTATGTATTTCCCTGCTTAGAGGAATTTCTCTTTAGTTGCAGGGGGCGTTATCTTTACTGTCAATCCCTTGCCCAATGCCAGTCCCTTGCTTGACGTGACAGCCCTATCAAAGGACTGTGGCTGACTGGGTCTCTCTCAACAGCTGGTGCATCTCTAGAGGGTGTTGGCTCTCCCTTAGATGGTTCTTCAGTCCACTCATTGTCCAGTTTCCATGTCCCCTACGCTTCTTCCACAGTAACCTTTGATCTTCTGCACTTTTCATCACCGTTTGTCGCTCTTCCTCACTGCCCTCTGATCTTTACGCTCCACCATCTGTTTCTAAACCTCCCTTCTCACAATCCTTGTCTCTCTATGCTCTGACTCCCCCAATACCTTTCCCCTGTGAAGTAGTCCTTTAAACTGTTGTGGGACTGGACTTCCAAATTGTGCTCTACCATTCATTGGCAGCTAATGGTTCAGTTTTTTCCCATGCCTGCTGGTTCATTGCAGGTGGCGTGTGCCTACCACATCCTCTTGACTATGGTCTTCTCAGGCTTAGCAACAATTGATTTGTAGAGTAGGTCAGACTCAGGAGGGCTAGCATGACTTCATTTGGGGATGAAGCAAGGCCTGTCACAGTCCTCTGTCAAGTTAACACTGATCAGACCCTGGAGAATGTGCTTGTTCATGCCAACTAGTCCTTGGTACCTACAGTACATTCTGCAAGAATGACCACTTTGAAGACAGAAAATATCCCAAAATCTAGTTGTTTGGGATTTTAAGTTTTTAATATCAACAGGCATTGATTGATTGATTGAGAGCTCCTACCCTCTCCTGCAAAATTGATGATAATGAGCTAAAACCTCTCTTCTGCTTTTGGAAGACCTTCAATGGTACAGACCTTCATTTATCAGGCCATCAACTCTGTCATGCCATGCCCAATTCCAGCAACTGATTGACATGTTTCCTGTTTAGATCCCTAAAGCTCAAATAGGTCATGCATGGAGAACGCGTGTGCCCTTCTGCCTTTGGGTTCAGATCTTAGCTAGTCCTGGGGGCTAGAGAGACACATTCACCCCACAACTGCCTAAATATTTCTCCCCAAGAAGTTGAATCTTTAGCCTTGTCTTGCACATACCACCAGCTCATTAGATCTTGTTTTAAAAGGTACCTTAAATCCTAATCATAAATAGGGCGTAACATAGAATGTTTCGCCTCCATAACTCTTGATTTTGTGAAATAACTGTCATTGATTTTTTTTTTTTTTACCTTCCGAGAGTTTTAGCTCTTCTACTCTGTGTTTGCACAAGGTTTTGGTGTGCACGATCATTTAGCAACTGCAGACAGTTTCAAGAGCCACTGTTTTTTGAGAGGAACTGAGAGACCTTCCTTGATTTTTTTTATTTGAAACTGAATTGTGCCTTTGAACCAAGAAATATTTCAGACACTATATACTTATTGTAATTTGTTGTTAAATGTTCCAATTGCATTTCGTTGTGCTATTTTGAAGTTTACTAGATTTTGTGTGATTTTCCTTGTTTGGTTCATATTTTCGATCTGTATATCGTACAAGGGGTTGTCTTTCATGCAAAATATATGTGGCTGTACATTTATCTTTAGTGCAATTGTTTCACTTGTGCTTTGCTGTACTTCAGCTTACCTTTGACATCATTTACTTTCAGCAAAGATATGACAGCTTGCTAAAGCTAATTGTAGTGTAGAGCTATGCAAAATTATATTTAGGGGTGTGTGAAATTACGCCTGAGATATTTAGAACATCCACGTGTGGTGCAAGATTTGCCAAGTAAACATCACAGGTGATATTTTGTAATAAATAAATAAGCGAAACGCGTCACTTCAGGATGTGACTCTGTGTTCAGAATTCTATGCTGTCTTGGAAGTCCCAATGAGAGATCATATGAAGCTTCAAGCCCTGTCAGGGCTTCAGATGGCTTCATACATTCTCCTGAATGTCGCCTTCTGTCACTTGCTGTGCATAGGTCACAAGAATAGGAATCACACACTGATGAAGAGTGCAGCTAGCTGAATGAAATAGTGGGAATTTCACAACACTTCGATCATCAACACTTTAAGGCCTTGGGTTTCTCCAGGGGCTAAGCCTGTGTGAGGGTCACTTGAACGTCAATGGCTCTGGTGCACTCCCAGGGTGAATTAAGATGGGGGTGTTGCAGGGGCTACTCCATCTTTGTCCCCCCAAAAGTAAGAACCTGATTGCCCTGCGCAGAGTCCCCTAGTCCTGGTGCAGAGGTGCACTGCTTGGCCTTCCCTACCTTGGTGAGGGCTGACAGATGAGGTGAGGTGTCTGGGTTGGTCTGAGCCCGACCACGTATGCAGGCGGGGCGGAGAAAGTCTGAAATAAAGCTGGAAGGCGAGAAGGGAAGAACACTTTTGTGTTCTTTTAAACATGTGTGTGTCTTCCGTCTTTGCCCTCAGAGCTTACCTCATAACTTCCGGGTCCCATCAGCGGTCGATGTCGGAGTTGGGTGTCGGGCTGCTCCAAGTCAGGTTTTCCTTTTCCTCAGGAGTCATCCACTTCGCAGCTGGCCTCACTGTCCTGGGTCGTCGACATCCTTCAAGTACAATACAGGAGCAACAATATTTAAAGACTTTGTAGTTTCGACATAGTTGGTAATATCTGATCTTGAAATTTTACATTTTGGGAGAAGGCCTTTCGAGTAGACTCTTAGACTTGGTTGGAAAGGGATTGACAAAATACTGATAACAATTTGTGGACTTTTCCTTTTTTGCACAGTCTCCCCCAGATTTTTGCCTTCTGTTGCTAAACCGATTTTTATTTGCATTAGGACTCTGTTTACGCTTTCCTTGCTAACTAGTGTGAAAATGATTGTGCTCTCTCCTTCAAACATGGTCAAATTGGCCAACACCTGTTTGGCACATTTAATATACTTGTAAATCCCTAGTGAATGATACTACACATACCTAGGGCCTGTAAATTTAATGCTACTAGTGGACCTGCAACAATTATTGTGCCACCCACTGAAGTAGCCTTTTAAAATAAGTCTCAGGCCTGCCACTGTAGCTTTTAGTGCAGTTTTAAACTGCCATTTCAACCTGGCAAAATGAACCTTTTGCAAGGCCTAAACATTCCTTTTTAACTCCTCCCACGCTGATGACGCCCCTCGGGTGGACTGTCCTGGTAACGGAACCGTTCCGTCACGGCCCGCTCGCCGTGCCTGCGCGGCGCTGATTTCGCGCCTGCGCGGTGCGTTCTATTGAGCGGGCGGGGGCCGTGACGGAACCGTTCCGTCACAAGCACAGCTCACCCAAGGGGCGTGACGGAGCGGTTCACCAGCGTGTGAGCGCCGCGCGGCCCCCCGCTCCTTAGCACTCCGGCGGAATAGCCGCCGCAGCGAAAGGGTTATTACTAAGAAGACATGTGTACTTAAGTTTTAGATGTACTGGCAGTGAAGAACTCCTAAAGTCATTTTTCACTGTTGAAAGGCTTATTTTTTCCATTGTCCAACCCTAGGTTACTTTATTACATTTAGGAAGGGATAACTTTGGATTCAGATTAGATAGGAATATACTGTTTGCTTGTTTGAATTGTAAATGTAAACCCTATTTAATAGCAACATTGTTTTTTAAGTAATAAATCTGAAAATACCACATTTAGAAAGTTGTCATATCCTTATCCTAACCATTTGTGCCTTCTGCCATTGTCTGGGCACATGACTGTGAATGCCTTTGCTTTTGGAGTTTTTTTGTATTCCTCTCAAACAGAGACACAAAAGGGTTTAGGCATGTTTATGATGGGCCATCCTGGCAGGATGGCTGGGGGCAGAACTGTTCCCTGCCTCACTTACACCTCAAACGAACATGACGCACATTGTTTGTCTCCCCAAACCTCTTGGAGCTCTGACTGGTGAGGGGAAGAACTTTCCAGATCCATATGTGGGTGTGGGGCTGGGTGTGCCCCACACATAAAGACTAGCACCAGGTATAAATATTGGGCCTCCAGATCCACTCTTCAGTACACTCCTGGATCTGTGGCCATTACAGAAGGAGTGATTTTCTCCCCAGAGGACTTCCCTCCTACTTGAGGTCAGCCTTGCTCACCACAGGCTCATCTTGCTGCTTCCAGATGGCTGCCCTGCTTCTTGAGGACTGCCCCACTATCTGAGAAACAGACAACATGCTTCCTTCATTCTAGGCTAACCTGAGTGATTCCATTCGTCAGTTGGCTGACCGCCTGTGAGAGATACAGGGACACAAGAAGCTCCAGAGCCTTCTGCTCCTGTCCAACTGACCTGCTGCACTGGACCTGCCTGGACTTGTAACTTGACCTTCTTGAGCCCTGCTGGAGTGAGTTAATGATCTCCAAGTGGTGGCTTCCCCCATCCTGGTGCCTTTACTGGCATAAGTACAGCTCCTCCTGTGACCTCAGTTTTAGTCTGCGCTGGGCCACCAATGCAGGGCAGAGGCATACAACATGCTCCAAGGACTCCACCAAGTCCCACAGCCCCTGCACTGTAGCTCATCTGATATATGACACCAAAGAGGTAAATGTTTCAGGAAATGCCATTCCCCCAATCTAAGTGCCATACACCGCAATTTTAAGTACAGGGTATATGTCTAGGGCAGGTATGGTAGAAGAGAAGCCAGCTGGTAAGAGTTGATTACTGCCCATGCATGCTTGCATTTGGTGAAAAGAGCTTTGTCGGTGATAATTGCTGTACGCATTCATGGAAGAACTGACTATAGGACTCACCTGGATTACTAAGGCTAATATTTGACCACAACAGTGACTCAAGGGACCCAGCTCCGGCCTGCCTTAACTTATGGCACAGTTTTAAATAAGCACCTGTGCTAAGGATTTAGTGATTTAAAAGGCCCAGTTCTAATCGTATCTTTGCAGCAGAAGTGGATTTTGGCACATGAAAGACTATTTTATAGATCTTAGTCATATGTTAGTTTGCTCCAGGGAATTTCTATGCCATACGAAAACGTGGGGCCTATTTGGCTTTAATGACTTACAACATTGGGGTGAGGCTCAGGCCTGTCAAGTTTTTTGAAAGTTTTGAAAAATTCACTTGGAGAGCCATAGCTTTCATTGAGATGTTGCTGCGATGTTTGGCAAGGGTGCCCCTGGAGTCGAAATTAATCCCGAGGTATTTGAAAGATTTTCAAACCACAAGTCCAGAGTTATTATATGTCCAACCACCATTTCCATAGTGCTTTCTGCCAAATATGAGTACTTGCGTTTTCTTTAAGTTAACCTCTAAGTTGTTCATAACAGTGTAACTATTTAGTTTATTTAGCAGTCATTGCAGCCCTACTCGAGTGAGACTGAAGAGGACAAGGTCGTCGTCAGACAGAAGGTTGCTTAACTGGACACCACCAATCTTAGGGGATGGCTGTTTATCGCATCTAGTTCAGCTGAAAGGTCAGCGATGAACAAGTTAAAGAGCAATGGAGCTAGCACACATCCCTGTTTGACTCCTCTTGTCATCGTGATTTTTCGAGACAGATGTGAGCCGGTGCCAAGCTTAACTTGTAACCAGGTGTTAGTATGTCGTTGGATAATGGCCTCCAAAAGTTTGACCGGGATTCCCCATTTCATTAGCTTTGCCCAGAGTTCTGCCCTAGGGACCCGGTCAAAAGCAGCTTTAAAATCAACAAAGCAACAAAAAACCACCTTGGATGAGATTAATGCTTTATCAATGAGTATAATAAGATAATACCAATAAGTTAGACATAGTGCTAATTGTTTGCGGTGAAACAGGTCTGATCTTTTTAGGATATGACCTTTCCGGTCAGCCCAGGAGCTCAGTTCTTTGAGTAAAATACTCGCAAAGTACTTTGCCTCATTGTCCAGTAAGGCTATCAGCCTGCAGTTATTTGAGGACGAGTGGGAGACAGGCTTATGAATTGGGTGATTATTGCACCTTGCCAGAAGTCAGGTATAGTTGAACTCCTCAGTGTGAAATTGAAGAGGGTTGCTAGTTGTTGTGACCAGTGAGGGATATTTGATTTAAACAGGACCTGTGGTAGGCCATTTGGACCTGGCGCTCCATCTGGTCTTGCTTTTGATAATATTTTAGCCAGCCTTGCTTGAGTAATGGAGACTTTCTCGCATTGAAGTTGCATCAACTCATGTGAACAGTCCTGGCACTCCGTAGGGCAATATTTAATCAATGTAGAGTTGTTCATTGCTGTAAGATCTGCTCCTCCGTTGGCCCTGAATGGTCAGCCAGAAATATGACCCATTCTGCCTCTACGATGTTTGCACTTCCCTGACTAGTTGTTCCGTTGATTTGTCTATTCATTAGCGCCCACATTTTTCTTGAGTTTTGATTTTTGCTTTCCCAGAGAAGCTTACACCAGAATTGTTCAAGGTAAGCTTTGGTGTGCATGTCTGTAGTTTTTTGTGTGCGATTTTATAGTCATTCAGTCGATTGTTAGAATCTGGATGCTTCCTAATTGCCCATAGGCCGGTATTTCTGATCTTCTTTAGCACCATGGTTTTACTTGAAATGGGGAACTGGGTGCTGTGTAAAACCTTATGGGAGAGCGAATGAGATGGAAAAAGACTTAACAAATGAGAGCAGAAATTTGAGCAATCAACGATGGGAGAGGTTGTTGAAGGAAGGAAAACCACCTGGTGTAAGTGACAGGCATTCCTTCATGATGTTAATGCTGATGTTGCCATTCCATCTTAAACGTTTTAAGTTTACAGAGTGAACTCCCTTGTAGGTCATTGGAGCAAGATCGTGATGAGCTGGGTTTAAGGTGACAGTGACGACTTCTGGGCAGTGGTCGCTCACAGATCGAGGTATGATACTATAGTTTTCCAAGTATGAGAACAGGGCTGAGTTACAAATGGTATAGTCTAAGTAAGAATACTTTCGACCATTTGTCCATGACCAATTTGGGGGAATGTCCTGTGTGAACCTACCGTTTATAACGATGAAACCGGTGCTGTGAAGTTGCAACACACAGAGCTCGTCTAAGCCGCAATGTGATTGATTTGGGGGTTTAAACTGATCTTTCAATGCCGGCGGAAGGAGAGGTAAAAGACCTCCAAAATCCGACTGATTTCCCTGAAAAAGATTGGTGTTAAAATCCCTGGTGAGCAAGCCCTCAGCATGAGGAAAGTCCCCAGCCAGGTCACACAGAGTTTTAAGCAGACGGTTTAAGTGAGCCCTTTTTGTTTGTGCACTTGGATTGATATGAGGATTAAGAAGCAGAAGGGATCGCTTTTTTTTCCACGAGCTGATTTTAACTCCAAGCAACCAGTCCTCATCGAGGTTTAGTAACTCTGTTGGACCCCTTAGACTGCATGAAATGTAAATGGACAGGCCCCCCTTGGGTGTCCATAATTACAATCCCCAACAGCTGGTTTCCAATATTCGATGAATCCTACAATGGGGCAGTTGTGGGTGGTCCATGTTTCCTGGAGGGCAATAAAGTCATGACTAAAATTATATTACGGGTCTCCAATGAGGTCATTTCATGATGAAGACCACTAATGTTCCGTTCCACGAACACAGAGATAAGTGAGGCTGCAGCTGGAAATTTATGGGGTTTATAGTTGAAGCTGAGGAACGCTAGGTTTGGCAGCCTCCAGTGGATTCAATTTTGGTGAATGTTGGTTGAGCGGTTAGGCTGAATTTTTATGGGGGAGAGCAGCTGGCAGGCACTCCCAATCTTGAACTTTATGGAGATTCGAAGGTGTGGTCCATGAGCTTTCTGGTAAAGATGCGTTACCTACTGCATTTTTTAAGATTGTGTACAGCTTTTTTCTATCACCATTCAGGGTCCGCCAAACACTTGTCTGAGTACCTAATTGCTTGGCTAGCGCTGTAAAGTAGCCTGGTTTAAGGTGTGGGTAGATTTTGATTCCCCATGACCGGAAAATGCTTTTACAGGTTAGGAGGGCCCAGATAGTGGATTTGAAAGTCACCAAGGTAACTTCAGAGTGTTGCGACCCTCTTGGAGGGAGAAATTCGATGTCTTCAGATGCCAGTGTGTCAAGTCCTGGCACTCCTTTCAGTAGTTTGGTGATATTAGCTCTGTTAAAGACATCATGATGACCTTTCGATTTATATTCAGGAGCAAGAAGAATTCTGGAGTACTGGAGGTCACCGGCGGCACACTGTTGGCACAGACCCGATTCGGGTAGGACATTTTTTTCAGTTAATAAGTCAGGAACTATTCCTAATTTAGTACGAGAATTGTCTTGGGACTCTTGCTGACTTGTCAAGGAGTCCTCAGGTGGCATTGGTGCGTGCTTGAAGGTTACTTTTAAATTATTATCTCCGGCGCTTCATAGAACAGTCCGAAGGCAAGGGTGAGGAGAAGGTTGAGTTAGAGTAGTCGTTTCTGTTGGCAAGTTTGTTTTCACTACTTGTAGTTGACCAGTTGCTTTGTCCATGCCAGTTAAAGACTCTGTTGCTTTTTCAGCAGCTGCGTTTTTGTGAAGATTTAATGCGGGACATCTTGAGCAAGAGGCAGAAGCATGTTGAACCTGGTAGTGCACTGGAATGGGATGCTGAGCATTTAATATTGGGAGAGCAATAATGACCTGTTGGTCCTGTTTTAGTGGAGTAAAGCTTGAAACTTGTTTATTGTCCAAGGGTTTAAACAATGTGAACAGTTTAAGGGTTCAGCTGTAGATTTTAATGTTAACTTGTTTCTTTGTTTATGAAGGCATTTTTTCTCTCTCTTACTGAGAGGATAGAGTGGTTGGAGTTTTGTTTTTGAGTGGAATGGGGCAGGTGTGGGTGGCGTAGGATCCAACTTTGCATGAGTAGAGTCAACTAAAGGTGTTGAGTCGCTCCCAATTTAGAGGCTCAATGGCGAGGGTGGTATGAGCTTGGCTATCTGTGTCAACCCTTGATCCTTATGATGCAAATTTGATGCTACGGTAGGTTTTGCCTCGGTACTCTCTGGCATCCCATAAACCACTGATGCCGGAGTGCTGCTGTTTATTTTGATGGGACTTGTATCTGTACACTTCAGGTAGTCCTGGTCCTGCCGCTTGCTGACACTACCTCCTGACAGTTGTTTGACTTCATCTAAGACACAGTTTAAGAAAGCTGGAAGCGCAGAAAGGCTGTCAATAATGGGTGAACAACAGCAAACTGACTGTACCAAATTTGAATATGATTGAGCCCTTATTATCAGGTTATTTAGATTCTCTAACTTGTTGTCGATTCCTGCGGTAAACAGGGCTAAGATGTTCAAAAGGTCAACTTGCATGTCTAGTTTGTCTGAATGGTAGTTTAATGCTGTGACTGTAGTTTGGAAGTTTTGTAGCAGTTGTGGCCACACGTTCGACATAAATGTGGGGGGGCGTGAGTCGGGTTTCAGATGATGTAGTTTGTCTGAATCTTTAAGAAAGAAAGATAGATCCAATAGTGATTGGTCATATAGGTTGGTTCCTCGTTGTGCTTTGTAAGAGTTGTTGCTGTTACTGTGGCTGAGTCTGAAGGGGTGGACCAAGCTGACAACCTGGTGATAGTGTGGCTTGTGGCAGAAGCAGTTTAATATTTCCCTTCAGGGGTCTGTCCCATTGAGCTGCAAAAGGGCTAAATATGACAAAGCTTGGTGATTGATTTTTTGTGTAAGTAAAGGACTTGGAGACAATTGTTGTGGGAACGTAGTCATAGGAATGTCTGTTTGTTGTGGCAAAATGTTAAGTTGTGGCTCGATGGTTTAGGTCCAGGAGTGATTGTTTGAGGTGTGTAATACGTGACTTTCCTGGGGGTGATATGGATAACAAAATGGATAATGCTGGGAAGCCGAGAGAGCGCCCGAAGGCGTTTTCTGATCGTCCACAATAACTCTTACGCTGTGGATGTCCAACAGTGACATAGTTTTTTTAGTTGGCGGCATGTGGACAGTTGCCTCTGTTATTTGTTGTAAATTGCTAGCCTTGGGCGCCTCCAAAACTTGAAAGGAAGGGGAAGGCTTAACCCCTCCTGGTACTTGTTTAATTAGTCCAAGATAGAGAGAGATTGCAAATTCTTAAGGCTAGACAGAGGAAGGCGATGCCTGTTACTGTCAGGGTCTGGTCCATGGAGAAGAAGACACTGTGAATGCGGTGGGGAAGTGGGCATTGATTGTTTGGTAATATTCGCTGCGGCTCCTTCCACCACTGCTGCCAGCTGTTTTAGTTCTTTTTGCTTAGGTGATAGAAACGCCTTCCTTGTTTTCCCAGATCTCATCGCTCTGCTTTGTTGGGCTACCTTGCCGACAGGGCACTGCTTCTGATGAGTCCTGGGTTCGCACCCAACAACTGGTGACTACAGGTGCTGCGGCTTGGACCCCCCTCCCTTCTTCCTCCTTCCCTTCCCCGTCCTCAAATAACCTGCCTTATGACCCTTGTGACCCTGCCACCTCAACCAGGTCTAAAGTGGAGCTGGTGCAGAGTATGATGTACTGCGTGAGGTATATGCAAGGGCCTCAACAAGAGGTCAGTATGGTCAATATAAAAGTGTGGGCAGGGGTGACGGAGGGGTGGTGGTGCTGAGGGGAGCGAAACCAGGCACGGCAGGCCAGGTCGATGCTACAGCAGAGCAGAACTATGATAGAGCTAAAGCCAACCAGGCCAGACCAGCGAATATGGCAGCTGCAGTCTGCGATTCGATACTAGCTAATGCAGTCTAGACTAACCTCGGTCTGTTTGGTGTGAGCGACACAGTTGAGGGGAAACAGGCACAACAGGCACTTTAAGCACAAACGGGTGAGGGTAAGGGAAGGAGGATGGTATTGTGCTGGGGAGTTAAACACCAACAGAGGACTATACCTGCGGAAAAGGAAGTTACAAGGGGATCAGGGGTTCAGGACTCACCTCAGCAGAGGCTTCACCGACTGCCGTCCCCCTCTGCGGGAGTCTACAGGAGTCCAGCAACTTCTCTTCTCCGCATTATCCTGCCACACCTCCATCACTCCTTCATAGCTGCCAAGGTTTCAGATGGCCATGTGTGACATTTTAAAAATTTGAGTGAAATTATGAGTGACATTTCAACGACTATGAGTGACACTTTCTCGCGAGCAAAAATCATGCAATTAAGACAATGGAAACTTATAAATATCAGAAATTACAGCCAATTGAGCAACAAGAAACTCCAAGAACTTCTTGAAACTGTTGCAGAGCACCAGAAATGGAAGGAGACTAACCCTATTGCTCCCGCCTGTAACCGGCCTGTACTGTAAACGAATGCATAACCATGCTGCAGAGGTAAAACTAAACCAGGAATCGGGCAGCAGGCACTCTGACTCCTGAAGGATGATCAGACAGAGCAGCCGTGCAGATCAATGCTTTTTATTATGTGAAATTGTTTTGTTTCACATCATGACTCAGGTTGGTAATAGGTCACGGTGCTACGGCCAGGCAAGTAGATATTGGAAGTCTTTATCAGACATTGTGAAGTCCTGAATTCAAAACATTGATCGGAAGAAAGCACAGTGGCATCACTACTGATGAGAAGAGATCCGTATATTCCAATCAAAGGAGGAGGTGGCATCATGGTTCAGTGTTTGTAGTCATGGTTGGAAGGCCCTAAGAGTATTGTTGCAATTGGATACATGGCAAATTATTCTTCTGTAGAGCACGGCAGGAGCAGCAAAGACTGGATTTCACAGAACACGTGTAGGCGGTAGAACACTTTATTTGAGATGTTGACTAGGACTACAAAAGATATATCGGTAACCAGGGCCGGACTGGGAAACTAGACCAGCCCTGGCAATTTTTTCGAACCTTCTCCTGGGGAAGCACTGCCTGGGCTCCACTTTCAACACAGACTTGTTTTTTTTGTTTTTTTTTAAATCATAAGGAAAACAGCCACATAAGGGAATGTTTTCTAAATGTAAACTTTTCATTGCACGTATATAGCGGACACGTTAAAGTGGAAACATGTTTTCTTTTGTTCTCTTTACGCCATAAGCTTGCAGAAAGAAATAAGTAATTAACCATTGCCCCCACTTTCCAAAGCCAGAACACCGGCGTCGCGTTCGCAGCGCTGCGTGGGCTGACACTTACTTATAGTTGATTGACCTGCTGCTGCCCAGCCACGATGTGCAGCACTGCCACTTTGCCAGCGCCTGTCTTCATCCAGGCAGCTGCTCCAGTGCTGTCCATTCGAGTCGTCTGACACTCCTCTGCTGGGCCCCCACTGCCGCGCTCGCACTTGCAGTCCTTTTGGTGGGGGCCAGAGTTAACTTTCGCCGGCTCAGCTGCCAGGAGGTCAAGGTGCTGCAGCCTGGTTTAGCGGTACAAAAGGGGGCACAGGCGGCCGCCCGCCCGCGCCGCAATCGATTCATGATGCGGCCCCCTGTGGCCGCAGCGGGCGGCCATGGCATGAGAGAGACTGTCTCGTGAGCAGCCTGCACTCTCTCGGATTCCCCCGCCGCTTCTGCTCACTTCCTGTTGCTCCGGACATGATCATGGCACTCTACTTTCGCACATCCAAATGTATTCCCGGCCCCCTGGTGCCACAGTCGGTGATTGACAACACAGCTGCACTATCGGACTGAGAGGGCAGCCCCCCCCCCCTGCAGTGTGTTCATGAGTCTGAGAGTAGCCGCGCTGGCGCCACACCATTTGCCGCATTCTTGTTTCCCGGCCGGGCCACAGGCAGCGTGCAGAGTGCAGGGAGAGAGATACATTGTAGCGCTCTCAGCCACAGAGCTGAGAGCAGTTAACTGTTTAGGAACTCGGAAGCTGGCGCATCTCTCTCAAGCAGTAGAGAGAGCTCGGGCACAGTGACAGGCGCCGCTGGCAGCAGGTGGCAAAAATGCGTGACAATGCATTTCAGTGCGGTGATGCGGATCACCGCACTGAAATGCGTGGTCGTCACACCTGTTACGTGACGCTTGGCAGGACTGCTCCTTGTCACGCTTCATTGCCACGCCCGCCGTAGACTGTGATCGCCACCGGCAGCCGCAACCGGCCGGAACGCTGCTTCTGCTCTCTGAAGCCCCCCCCACCGCCCCCCCCGCTCTACCACCACTACGCTGCTCGCTCTGCTCTTGCTGCTCTGCTCTCGCGGGTCATTCAGAGCACTTCTGAATCCAAAGAATCCTTCAGAGTATTTTTTCATACTGGAAAACCGTTGTGGCAAATGCTTCCTGTTATTTGTGGACCATAGACCTAGGTGCTTGTGCGTAATATACCAAGAACCTTCTTTTTCAGTTTTGACTCTGTGGTGAGAGTGGAGGTGAACGGATGAAGGATTACTCCTGGGCTGCAATATACGTTGTGTACTTCAGAAATAGTTAACACTTTCAATAGCAGGTGATAAGAATAATGTCATGTCAGTTCTATATATTTATAAAGGTAGAGGATAGGACTTTATTCACACGAGGTTTGTAACTAAGTTAAAATACAATAGCGTATAGCTAAGTGATTATTAATAAACACAAGGTCTTCAATATTTAAAAATGCTGTTCTGATACGCATAATGTGGTGCTTCGTTTGTTGGTTGAGAGGTATTGTCAATGCAGGAACTGAGAAATCTGCATCTCAGTCTTAGATGTTGGTGAGCTGGCACTCTTTGCGAGATAACCAGAAACAACAACAAGGAGACCTGCTTCTGGTGCAATCATTGGAGACCTGCTTCTGGTGCAATCATTTCTGCTGTGCTGATCCTAAAGGTTTTTTTGTAGTCAAAAGGTGGACAAATACTCTCTGCCAAAGGACTAGCTTGTATCTAGATATTGGATGGGTGGGTGCCAACCAGCTGTTCATCTTGTGTGCTACACTTGAATATTTGGAGGAAGTACATTTCAAGTGACTACTTGTGTACTTTTTAGTCCTAAATTGAGAAGGTATCCTATAATGTGTTTACGTCAATCCATGGTGATGGAGGACATCCCATAACACAAGTAATCTGAATGCACTCCAGACTGGCATAACCCAATAAACTTTTGTTGCCATGGCTACAACACATCTTAGGTGTGGTCAGGTCCTTATCCTCTTCTTTTGTAAAAGTGTTGCTAGCAGGTCACAAGCTTTACTGCTTGATTTTGCTGAAAACTTTGTGTTATAATCTCTCTGCCCCATTTTTGCCTTTGTGGATCCAGGAAAGACGCACCAGTACCAACGTTTAGAGTAGTATGTGCAGGGGTGGGCGGATGGACTCAAACATTTTACATGCTCTTTTCTATTGTTTTAACAGATTTGAAATGTACACTGGTTGCAGCTATAAACAATTGAAAATTGCAATAGGTTTGCCCTTGTTAAGCAAGTGCGATGTTTTGTTTATATTTTTTAATGCAAGTGTTTGGGTCAAAAATATGTTTAAACACATACCTCCAACTAAATGTGGCAGCCATATGTATGCATGCAGTCAACTCCAATGTAAAACATTGTGATGCCCATCACATATAACGTTAACATTAAAGACATTGTAATTAGGACAGGTATACAGAACTATTTTCGAGGTTAACACACATCTCGGGAAAATTTGACTTGTATTGATGCAATCAAAAGGGATAAATAAAAATAAAAAAGGTGCATAGAAAGGAAACAATGGCATAGGCAAAGTCAAGCAATGGCCGGCCCATCAGCCCTGGTACTGAAGTACACTTCTTTTTAGACAGAAAACGCTCTTGATCACAGTATAAGGAAGCCAGTGGTTGAACTGGTCTGACATATCGCCTATACTTTATGCTGTGAGCGAAAGCTAAATGTGAATTACGGTAGAACAGACAAATGGTGAAGATGGCGGACCCAAAAGCCCGTGTATGTGCATAAATATGCATAAGTATTGTCATTTATACTCTTTTTTTATTGCATTGGTCTGGCGATATTGCTAATGGTACCACTAGGCCAGACCTGTTAAAAGGTCTTTGGTTGCCAGTATAGAACATGTGTAATGTTATTGGTTTGTTTTGGGAATCCATTGTTTATTGGTTGGTAGTAGTAACCTACCTCCTTCTTCACATGGCTATAGCCAGAAACATTTATGAAACTGCAATTTATTTTTTGCAGAGCAACTTTTACATCTATTGGTAGGAGGTTTGCCTTGCTCGGCTTTACATTCGGTGTCGTCTGCATCCCAAACGTATTGCTTCTATCTTGTTTCCTATGTGATTTCTAATTTGTAAAAAAAAAAAAAAAATTGCCATTCAATGGAAAATAAAGCTGCAACCCGTTATGACTATCAATGGTAAAATAGTTATTCGTTTCTCCGTAGCAATGACCATAACTAACAAGTTGAGGGGATTTGAGAAAGATAATGCTTTGATTGTCAGACAGGCACCGTCTGACCTAAAAGTCATTTATTAAGACTTGACTACTCCTCCTACTTAGGCCAGAACCCAGATCCTTCATGACCCCGCATTAGCAGTCTCCCATTTTCCGGTGCCGGGAGATTTCAGCCCACGCATCTCTTCTGTGTTTGCTCTTCTCTGTTCGCCTGTGATTGATGGTCTGTTTGTTCTTTAGCCGTCGGAAGACACCATTCCCTGGAACACTCTGACGTGTCTGACGATGAAGTGCCCGCTCATTTAGAGAGTATTTTCACAAATAAATCTTATCAGTTTGTGGTGGGAAGCAAAATGTTCTTACGCGGTGTCAACTTAAGTTAAAATATGTCCTTAAAACGCAAAGCAAAATTACACGTGTAAGCGTTTCTGGTACGAACTAAGAACCATTCCTGCTCCTAAACACCTGCTAACAGATTACAGACTTTTTGCACCGGTGCACTTCAATTTTGAACCCACCCACCAGAGCACGGATGCGATGTGCACAGAATCAAAAAACACAAGTTTCACAACGATTATTGTAATTGTTTTTTTTACCGGTCGGTTTTTGGAGTGCCTGGTCGGTGAAAATATGGTTGGAAAACCGGACTTTATCGCCACAAAATTAATGTAATTCAGACCCTGTGATTTAAAAGACACAAACAATTTCCCCTTTGGATTACGCTCCGCCCCATTTCCTCCATCACTCTCTTTTCCTCCATTACACCCCCCAGGGGCGGCCTTAGGCATGTGCAAGCTATGCAATTGCACAGGGCCGCCAAACCCCAGGGGCCGCCACGCCAATATATATCCTTAATATAATAATCCTCTAAGGATGGATACATATTTGCGTGGCAGCCCCTGGCAGGGATTTGGCAGCCTCCGGCTCTGTTCCACTTCCAAACACCCTGACCCCCCCTTCACTGGCCTCCGCTCCTGCATCCCTCCTGGTTCCTGATTGGCTTCTTTTTTTCCCTACCCACTCCCTCACTTCGTGTGTCACAATACCCTCCTCCTCCTAAATGTTATCGTTCTGAGACGAATTCGGAAGGGTAGGAGCAGCCGCAGGTACTGGTCATCTGACGCCTTCTCTGGATGTTTTATTAACCTCTCCCATGCTCGTGACGGAACCGTTCCATCACGAGCCTCGGGGGGCTGTGCTGGTGACAGAACGGTTCCGTCACGGCCCGCTCGCCGCGCCTGCGCAGCGCGAATTCCGAGCCTGCGCTGACGTTCTAAAGAGCGGGTGGGGCCGTGACAGAACCGTTCCTTCACAAGCACAGCTCACCCGCGGGCCGTGACGGAGCGGTTCAGTCACAAGCATGGGAGCGCCGCGCGGCCCCGCCTCCCCCTTAGCGCTGAGGCGGAATAGCCGCTGCAGCGAAGGAGTTCAAACATCTTCCTGAGCTCCGGGGGGCTCCGCCCCGTCCGGACCCCCTCTTCCGGGGCCCCCTACCTACGCACCCTGCCCATGGCCACCATGAGCCAAGAGCCACCCATGCACCCCCTTCGCCTCTCCCAATACATTTTTGTACCCAAGTGCAAAAGCTGTGTTAACAATGTATTTTCATCCATGACAATCATCATCTAAAACTGCTAAACCAAAGGCTTGAACCTGCGGCCCGGGAGAAGAGCTGCTAGACTACAGGTTAAATGTTGCAGTAGGTACAAAGGGCAGTCATAGCATTATTTGAAAGTCTAGCATGTTACTTTCTATTATAACGGAATTCCGTTCACATAATAGATAACGCTTACATCTAAAGCACTGCTATGTCATAAAGCCGGAAGTACCAGCAAATGTATTGCCTGATTCATTACAGTTTGCTAATCTCTGAGGGATAAAAGGCTCATTTGACAATGTCTGGATTTCTGCCTTTTCCAACTAGGTTACACAGTGATCTTGTCAGATAGAGCTTCATTCACTGAGCTACCTTCTTGACTGTCAGCAAATTTAAAAGATATTACATGAAGTACATAACATTCTAAAACTGTTGTTAACACTGCACACTCATGAGGACCAAAATTCTCAGGCACTTGTTTCACCATGGATGTTAACGTTACTCTGTTTTGCAGTGCTGGAGACTCAAGGCCTGATTATTAGTTTGGCGGTCTGTGAACCCCCAAACTCAGTGGTGCGTGGCAGTGCAGCTACCACCGCACCGACGGTCCGACCGCCAAATTACAACTTTGACGGTTGTACTGCCATGGGACCGCCGCAAGAGCTGGGGATCCGCGATCCCTCGTCGGTGGCCTGCAGTCGTCTGGGCCAGCAATATGCTGGGGGTGCCGCTGCAACACCGAAACACACAAGGTGATGGACGGAATGTTTTGCATTGGCAAAACATTCCCCCCCCAGTCACAGATCCGGGTTTTATTCATTGTTATTTTGCTCACCACGCCACCCCAGTTCAGACATGGCCATATGCAAATCAGTCTTGACCCTGTGCCTCATGGGAACAGTCCAGCCCGAACCGCCAAGCCATGTCTTCCCTGGACCGCAATCAAGCATCCTAGGACCGGGCTTTGTTTGCTATAACACCACCAAGCATATTATGACTTTCCAGACCTCCACACTTTTCATGGCGGTGAGCCCACCATGAAAAGTGTTGCTATCAGGAAAGTAAGGGGGCCCTACAGGGCCCTCTGGTGCCCCTGTACATGGGGGTGCAAGCAGTGCAGCACATGTTGTGCCCCCTGTGTGCATGCACCGCTGTTTCTGCACGGCATGAACTACACAGGCCATGCCGTATAGGAATGGGCTTTGGTGCTCCCTCGCCACTAGAGTTCTAAGGCTCACATATGGCCTTAGAACTGCACTGCCACAGGATCACCAAAGCACTATCACCCAGACCACAAGGAAACTCGTAATCTGGTGGGCAGACGTCAACTTTGGTGGTGTGGGAGCGGGGCAGAGACATAGCAGCAAGCTCTCACAATGCCGAAGTCGTAATTAGACCCTTAGTCTGCATCACTGTGTTATTTTCCCTATAGCATATGCATGTTTTCCCTCTCTTGCTCTTTCAATGTCTGACTGGGAAAAATAAGAGCTGGTCTACGAAAATATGTGCCCCACCCCCCAAACTGGCTACCACCTGCCCAAAGTAAGTACTGCTGAAGACACTTCATGCTGAAACCCAACAGATAGACTTTCTCAGAAATATGGTCGTGTTTTCCAAGGCCATATGTTTTTTTAAATTACTCGATTTGAGCCTTCAGTTCAGTTGATACTGTGAGATATTTAGGTACATCTCAGTACAGCAAAAGAGCCTTGAGAAGACCACATCCTGAGCAAAGATGTAAACAATTCTCATGCACTGCGCTAGCTAGAGCTGCCACCTGTTAATGTTAAGTAATCTGTAAAGCACATGTACATCAAACATTTACTTTGCACTGGACTGATGGGAAACAGCAACTCCAAAGTCATGACATAAAAAAACGGGTTGGAATAGCCAAGCCCCAAGTATCATCTGAAAGCTAAAAGATCAGATTCAACTCTACGGATAGAAGGCCTTTACACAACTTATGGGCAGAGACAGAGAAGCTGCATTTATCACATCTGGACTTTAATGACTTAGGGGCAACCAGTGAGTGGTCCAAAGAGGAGCATTGGGTCCATCTAGGAATGTATCTTTTCAGACAGTGCCAAACAACAGGGGGGTTTACCGTGCAGGGCTCTGAGTGTGTATCATATTGAACTGAATTATCTGCGAAATAGGAAGCCATTGCTACATTTTAAATAGGGAGCAAGCACCCGTTAGTCAGAGTGTTTTTATGGATCAATTCTGTTTATTCTCAGCCATGGCAAGGCGTGTACTTACACAGCTGTTCAACTACAATGCAGGGGGCCGACAGTGTCAAGTTAAAAACAGTCAGATCGTAGTTACACAGCCTTTCACCTATACCCTAAGACCAGGAGACTTACCAAGTTATTTTTAAAATGATAAAACAAACAACGCAAATTAACCCTCCCTCCAAAATCCTTCAGAAGATGTGGCTAAGGTGGCTAAGGTGGTTTATAATGGCATTGTAGGGGAGCAAATGTTGGGTTTTGAAGAGTGTTTGGCAACAAGGGAAATTAGGTGGGTGCTGAATTATCTGTGCGCTCGGTCAATGGTAGTATGCGGAGCAGTTTAAGGTGGGTCGAGCAGGGTAATTTGTTAAATTCAGTGGAGAAGATACATATGAAAGGCGCCCTCATTTTGGGATAAAAGTTGCCTTTCTGGTCAACAGCTAGGGACAGTTTTTCCATTTCCAGCATATCTAACAGTTTCTAAAATCACCCTGGCCACTGCTTTTTTAATCATTCGCAGCATACTCTGAAACGTAGAAGGTAATTTGATTTATAGCAAATTGGCATAATTCAAACTTGAGCCAATAGTAGCTATGACTGACAATTTGTTTTTTTACTCTGTAAGGTAAGGAAGTCGTTTTATCATAATTCTGAGATGAAAGAAGCAGAAGGACCACTTAGGGTCCCAATAAAAGGTCTGAATAGAAAACGACATCCATTTTCTATACTGTGTGCAATCTGTTCAGTGGTGTTGTAGCATGTGGGATTGTGGATATCTAGGACATAAACTTGAGCCATGAATCTGTGATGGAGGAATCCCCCTTTCCTGGGTTTGCTTAGCCGAGGACATTAAGGTGAGTAACACCCTGGGAGGTGCGAGTTTGAGGAGGCTGGTGCGATGCAATCAGAGGGAGATCTCTGGTTGTCTGGGGTGTTGCTTCGGGGGTCACATAACCTGCCTTATGTTATTGCGCAAAAGCTGTTTGTGGTTGGTTCGCTTGTTCTTTGTTTTGTTTTTAATGGCACAAGTATGCAAAATACAAATAAAATAAAAAAATAGAGTGCTGTCCAACGCAATTACCAGAGTTTAATGGTGAAAAGGATGCTCTGCAAGTAATATAATATATATCGTGGATATATTGCATGTGCATGGTATATTCCAGAAATGCGATTGTTGTGCTGAGAATTATAGTTTGAGGTATGGTCCCACAGCCACTGCTGCCGAGTGTAGACCTAGTCTACTCGTAGACAGACTACTCTGAAGCAGCATCAAGTTCTTCGATTTTTTAATTGAGATCAAAGAAGGCAAACATATATTGTATAGTTTATTTATTCGTTTGAAATTTGGTGGAAAGTTGTTGCATGACATTTAGATACCGTAGACAAGGTTACGGTTTCTGCCCCTCCCTGCTCCAATTGGCCATTCGTAGAAGCTGTAATCACAGGGCTGCCAGCAAAGCTTTGTAAGGGAGAACTACTTCCTTCATTCACTCTTTATATTTGTCAACATTTCTTTTACATTTAAAACCTCTTGCCAATATTATCGGTTTTTTTGTTAAATTGTGTCAAATTAATTTTTGGAATTGCACTTCAGCGTGGAATTGAATTTACAGGCCTTTCTGTTTGCAAAGTTCATACTGTGTAAATTCACTTTACATAGAATGAACTTGGCAAACAGCAAGACCTATAAATTCAATCGCACGCTGATGCACATTTCACAAAAACGAATTGCCTTCTAAGTTTATTTTGTTTAAGCAAAGAAGTAATTAGTACAAATAGCATGAAAAATGCTTCCTTACCACTAAAAAGATTTTTTACACCATTTATTTTGCCCATTCCCTCTGCTAAATTGATAAACTTAAAATCTGAAAGACCTGAAATGGTTTACTCTTATGTGCTGACACTTGTACCCCCAAAGGAGTTGGTGCCTCCTTTATCCCCTCACCCAGCTGCTACGGACTCAGAATCACCATACCACATACGCATTATTGTACACAATTATGTGGTACTTTTTCATTGGCACTCGAACATTCATCTTGCCTTCAGAAGTGTTGGTTAGTTTACACATAACTATCAAATGGTGATATACAATTTTTGGGAAAACAGTACAACCAACATTAGGCATAGATGAATTACATTTCACCATACATGATTGCAGTGAGATTCCAGTAAAGAGACTGCCTGGATAGATGTCTGTGCCCCCATTAGTTTTAAATGCGCCACCAGTGTTGGCCGAAAATCAATATTATTGTCAATATTCAGCAGTGAGATATCAGAGGCGTGCCAATTTGGGGTGAGGTTAAGCTCAAGTGCTTCAGTATTGGGGACATGAAGGATTACTTCAGTGTTTGTGTCTTGAGATTGGCTGGCAACATTCATCAGAACTTCAAACAGCATTGCCCTTTAGGGTGCTTACATCTGACATATTCCCCCTCAAGTCCTTCAAAGTTGAACAACTTTTGTCTGCTCTTGGAAATTAGAAACTATTCAAGATGCAAAATCTCTTAAATCAAATCTGTCTCACTTTAGGGAATTGCTCATCTATGCAGAGGATTATTTTTTCCATTTCATAAGGTTTGTGATTTTACAGTACTCAACAATAAACATGATTAGAGTAGTTCATTAAAACCTGTTACAATTGTATAATTTTAATTACATGTTGGAGAGATATACACAGTTCACTGGTGCAGGGACCAAGGTTGCTGCGTTGTAATCAAAAGTTAAGACTTGTAAATAGAAATGGAAAGCTCTTGATGCGTGGATGCGGTGATTGTCAGGTGCAGAGATTGTCAATGGCAATTTGGATTTTGTGATCTTTATTTTGTCGGTGGGAGAGATGCGATATGCATTAGTTGTTTCTTATTTGATGCCGCAAATTGCTCATGGTTTATTTCAGCTGTTTCCATTTTCTTTGCAGTGAAGTGAAAACGTTTCTTGTGCAGTAATCGGGTCGCTTTGTTGTTCAAGGCTTCATTATCAGCGCTAGTTTTTAAGTGTCGACCAATTGGAGAGAAGCGAGCTGAAGGCGAGCAGCCAAACGTGACTGGTCCATGTTGGCAAGACATGTCAGAGTTGATTGGGACTATCCCCCTGGGCGCATACTTTCAAATAAATGCCTTGCAGAAAATAGTGTTACCGTGTGTCAGGATATTTCTCAGATAGATACTGTGATTTTTCCAGGTTGCCTATTTTTTTGCGTCTAGTGGAGTAGTTTGTGCACCCAAAACAATCTTTATCTTTAAAATTCATAAGGCATCCAGAAAATAAGCAACTCGTGCTAAAACATCACTGAACTTTTTTTTGTTTTTGCAGTTTTATATAGCGTTTATTAGAGCGCTTTGCAGTATTACTAGACTATATTGTAAGGATCGGGCCCTAGGCCCGCATGATATAAATAAGTGTGACACGGGACACCAGCTTATGGGATGGTACCTCTGGCCACGAGCACGTGCGCTCGGGGTCTTTTATTAGCAGCGTCACCTGACCAAGTGACGTCTGTGGTGGGTGGGTGCACAGTGTTTGGTTACACTGAAAACAGCTAGACTGTGTCCTGGCAGGACACTAAATCCCTCCCAAAATTTAATGAAAGGAAAACAAAATGTCCAACCTGCAAGAAAACAGAACAACAACAATTTACAGCCCCAACAGATTTTCTTCAGGCGATCGGCTGGGAGATGTTGAAGTTCTGGACCACAAAGTCAGTCAGATGAGCTTCACCTTAACGGTGTACTTCAGATCATCCTTGTCTTGCTGTGTTGACTTTTATCTATAGTGTTCATCACTTGGAGCATCGGGAGCAGAATGGGTGTGACCCTTGAGGGGTCTCGCAGGTGTTCCTAGTCCAGTGGATGACAAACGCTTGTTGGTTGTTGGAGACGACTGCGGCACAAGAGGTCTTTCTTTGGATTTGCTGATCTTGATACTTTCACACCTCCGTCCGGCCAAGTAACTTCTGACTTCCCTTTCTTGCCGTAATCCTCTCTCACTGGAGCCTCGAAGACTGGCCTCTCCTGCTTGGACTCTTCTCTCACTAGAGACGCTGGGAGGACCCTATTGCCGGACACGATGGGACCGGGTGGACCGTGCGGGGTTTTGCATGAGCCGCGCAAAGGCGTTACTGAGGAACTACCAACGGACTCACCGCCAAGTCTTTCATGATGTCCTCGGGTGTTGATGTCATCCGTCAGGATGGTCTTGCCGTTAGGACATGGGTTCAGTGCCTTCTCCAGACCGTTTCTCGGTGCCAGGTGTTCACCTGGGGCCTTCGTGTTTCCTGTTGCCTGTCGTGGAGCTGCCGCGGCTGCACCTCTCCCATCCGGATTCCTCTCTCACAGGACATGTGGCCGAGGCCCTCGTCCCCTGGACTGCCACGTGACCGTGTGGGCTGTGCGGGTCGCTGCGGAACTTCGGACAGGGCCACAGTCGAGTCTTGTGTAGTCCACAAGGGTGGATTGTCTAGTGCTCGGGTATGCTCTGCTTCGGCAAGCTTCAGGTTCACAGGGCACCCATACGGTTCTTCAGTGGTTGGTCTCCTCAGGTGCGAGTTGTCGGGATTACTGGGATCCACACGGATGTTGCGATGTTCCTTGGACAGCACCGATGTTCCTGTGTGCTGACTGTTGCGATGCTCCTTGGACAGGACCGATGTTCCTGAGTGCTGACTGTGGTTCTCTCTCTTCCTCTGTGTAGTGATGTTGTATTACTCCATTCTTCCTCTTCGTTCTCTTCCTCGACACGGTCCGGTCTTCTTTCTTGCTTACTCATGCTAACCAGGCTTCTCCATGTAGCGGGCCCTCTACATGTCGTCCCCTTGGTCTTGTCCATGTGGTAGGACACTGTCTTCCCCTGGCTTGTGGACTAGACCTGTCGTCGTATCTTCCTGTTACTTGATCACTTCTGTTGCCTTCAATCAGGATACCCTTCCTTGGTCAATTCCATTGTGACTCTCCTGTCTCGTCGGGTTCCTTTGGCTCTACTGTTCCTCCTTCCTTTTCTTTATGGCGTCGTGCCCTTCCTTTCCATGTTCCTTCTTGCGACGTGGTCTGGTCCTCTTGCTGCCGTTGGCCTTCCCGACCAGTCTTCTCCAGGCAGCGTGCACTCCACCTGTTTCTCTCTGGTCTGGGCATAGCTCTCCGGCATGGTGCTCTTCTCTTCTTTGACTGGACTGTTTGTCGCAATCTTCTCTGTTGCTTCTTTTCTTTCCTTGGCGACCAGACTGGGTGGTCGGCTTTCATCTTCGGCATGAGTCGTCATGCTGTGCTATCTTCTTCGTGGTCACTATTCACCGTCACAGTGTTTTGGCGTTGACGCGCTTTGTCTGCGCGGAGGAGGGTTGCGTCACCGCTCCTGGTGCATCCTCTGGTGCATGCCGCCATGTGTGCTGACGATGGCGCTCTGGTTGCTGTGAGACGTCGCTGTCTCTCTTGGGGACCTTTGTGCTCTGTCCCGTGGCGTTGACGTGTCGCTGTGCAGCGTCACTCTGGCGCTCTTGACACGTTCCGGCGCAGTGCTGCGCGGTCCTGTCGTGCGGGTGTGGAGTTCTTGCACTCCTGTCACATTCTTGCGCTTTGTGGTTCAGTTCCGTGCTTCTGGCGCGTTCCTGTGCCACCTAGTTCTTGTACTCCTGGCACGTCCCTCGCGCCGTGTTTCTGCTTTCTGGTGCATTCCTGCGCTTCTGTGCCGTCGCCTTTTCTCTCAGGCTGCGTGATAGCTTGTATACTTCCTTGGACGTGACGGCGGGCAGGTTGCTGCTCTTTATAGTCTTTTGCTGCAGACCTTCCTTGTACTTTGTGGCACGTTCCTGCGCCATCTCTTGCGCTGCTGTGTGTCTTCTGTGCACACTGTTGCTTTCTTCTTGGAAGTAGTCACTTGCCTGCAGGTGGTTCTCTATCCTTCTCTGGGCAGCACTTGTGGGGGCTCTTGTGCTGGCTGGGCTGTGGGCTTTCTTTGCTTGTCGTAGGCTTGTTTGTTTTCTCCTTCCCTTTTGCTTTCCGGCTACAGACAGTAGCACAGACGGCCACTAGATTGCAGTGTTGCCTTTTCCCCTTTGGCTGTAGCCTAACGTCTCTCTCCCTAAACTGATTCCATCCAGTTTGTTTGGTGCACTGGCCACTAGATGGCAGGGGAGCCCTTCTTTCAAAACGTGATGCCGGCAGGTTCTGAAGACTTTGAGGCCTCGCCGAGCTGTCTTCAGTTGGTGGGATGTCTTTACCCAGCTGCCGCACCTCTTAGGACGCTGACATGTCTCATGCACTCGCAGCCAGGTAGGCGCAGTTTACAGTTAGTGCATCCGCTCTCTCTTTTGATGAGATCCTTGTGTGTGTACACATGCCTGGGGGCGCTTCTCCGGCGCTACCATTCGCCGGCCCTGCAGCGCCCCGATCGGCCTGAGCAGCTCCCCTCATGCTGCGGGCCTCACCAGGGTGCTTCTTTATTGTCCCGGCCGTATGCTTTGAGTCCCTGCCGGCCACTCGCACTCGCTCCCTGCAGGGGGGGGACAGATGCTGGAGGCTGCTTCTTGGCACTGCACCTCTGGAGTTGCTCTTCTTGGGGTATGGGTCGCAAGCTGCCTCTTCCTCACTTTCAGCGGCACTGGCCGCGTGGGAACATTCTGCCTGTTCTTTGCCCCTTGCAGTAAGCCCGTTAGTATTTCTGTCGCTTTTACGGGCATTTAAAAAGCGGCCGCGGGCCGCACACTACCTCTTCCTAACTCTCCCCGCCCGAGGCAGTCTCTCACTCCACACGCTGGACGGTGCGGGGGAGGGTCGGCGCTGCTGCTAATCTGCACGCTCCGACCTGGACAGCCTTTCACTCCATGCCGGGCGGCATGGCAGACTTCAGCAGGGGGGGTGTTTACGGGCTGCGCAGGGGGCTGTTCGCCAGTGCTTGCTCTTTGACGGGCGGAATTTCTTCTCACCGCGGGTGCGCTCCGCTTTCAGTAATCGGCACCCCGCAGCTCTCCACACGCTGCGGGCGCTCTCATTTAAAGTTTATTCACCCCGCCGCACTTCACATGCGCTGAGGGACGGGGGACGCTGCAGGCAGGTCGCGGGTGGGCTCCGCTGGCCTTGCTCCTTCATAGCGTTTGTTGTGGGCGGCCGTGCGCTCGGCGGGGCGCCAGGACCGTGCGGGTGGGCTCCGCTTTAACATCAAACATAAGGGAGAGTCGCTTCGAACTTGCGCGGCCCCCCAGGCAATCCTCGGCGCCCGGGCTCACCCCCGGCCTGCGGGCCTCCTCTCACTTCGTCGCGGTCGACGCGGGTGGGCTCCAGTCGATCCGCGTTGTCACCATCTCCCTTGCGGCCGGTACAGGTGGACTCTGGCCGGTCCGCTTATTCTCTTGGGGGCACCGCCATGGCAGGGCGGCATTCCGCAGGGTGGAGAGGTGTGGGGTGGCTTCCCGGTCACCTCCTCCTTTTCCCCCAGGCTCGGGGCTCGTCGCACACCTCGTGGGCCTCCCGGCGGCCGGCTCTTTCTTTAGGGGGGTGTGCCTTCACTGCTGGCAGCTCCCCTTTTCTTTTTCCTCGATGTTATTCAGCTGCGGCACGCGTGGCTAGCGTTACCGCCTCGTCGCTAATGTAAGGATCGGGCCCAGGCCCGCATGATATAAATAAGTGTGACACGGGACACCAGCTTATGGATGGTACCTCTGGCTAACGAGCACGTGCGCTCGGGGTCTTTTATTAGCAGCGTCACCTGACCCAGTGACGTCTGTGGTGGGTGGGTGCACAGTGTTTGGTTACACTGAAAACAACTTGACTGTGTCCTGGCAGGACACTACATATATGACACATTTTTTTTTTAGGAAATATGCGATTAGTTACGTGATTTACCCACAATAGCAGGATCTTGAACTAAGGAGTGGATTCAAACCTGGTTCCACGGTTCAGGGTCAACTGTTGTAGCAAAAACACAAGACCTACCACTTTATTTTTGGTGATCACGTAATGTCTGGCAAGCGGTTCACTGAAATGTTTGTAAATTAATATTATGAAATATTCCAAATATGAGCTCATCTAGCCAAACGTTGCTAAAGTTTTTAGGCACGTCTTCTGTAAAGGTATCTGTCAAGCCATTAACTATTTCAGTGTGTACGAATGCCTCTGACGTTTTCTTTGGAACTGCACCATACCACATTGGCACATTTTAAATCACTCCTAGATGGGTAAAATTGATTCGAAAACATTATAACTGATGCTAAAATAAGCCAAAATACAGATTTATTTTTTTGATTTTTTTTAGCAAGCAGTCTCCTTTCAGAGTCACTCCATTAATCAAACCTTTGTTCTAAAATAAAAATAAAACATAATGATAAATTCACTCTATTTCAAAGAGAATCTAAACATTGAGACAACCTCCCGTTAAGAAGGTAAAACATCATAAACATCGATTTGGATGTAAATCAATGATCCCTGCAGAGGAATTAGCTTGGGGGAGGAAAAATGTTGCATAGATGAGACAACTGTGGGTCAGTGGGCAGCTCTATGTATGTTGTGGCAGGTGTGTGCATTGAAGCCTCCTTGCAGGACAGTCAATGAAGAGAGACTGCTAGATCTGGGCTGGGCTGAGTTCAGAAAGTAAATTCTGAAAGGGAAACGTACGGTGCACATACATTCTGATTCACAATAATGGCAAGTTTTCCAATTTCAAAGTCACTTATAACTGTGGAAATGCTACTAATGTAGTGGGATCCTCCAAGAGTAACATAGAGATAACATAGAGATTGAAAAATCAGAGATTATGCATATAGAAAAGGGGTAGGGGCAGGCTAGGGAGAGAAAAGCCTGGGCCAACTCATGCCCCGAAGCCCAAACAGCCAGCTGATTTTTGCTGTATTGTTTGTAGGACAGTAGGCATAACTTCATAGAACTGAGTACTATAAGTAGGGATCGTTATTTGGTCCTGATGAGTAAGCAGTAGGGGACTGCTTACGAAACATGTCGACTAGGTAGTCAGCTAATGCTCTACCACACAACCCCTTCTTAATGTTCCCAGCTAGAGAAGCTAATAAATTTGTTTTTTTCTACTAAGCCAGGGAATTTTTAAACTTTTTTACTTTTTTCACACCTACTTGTGTTAGGTCCCTACACTTTCACTGATACCCATGCACCCACACATAGCCTCTGTCACAACTTAAGTGCTCCCGCGTAGTCCGTCTGGTCGTAGCACGCCCCGTCCCGTTATAGGGGCGGGAAGACCCCTATGATGAAGCATGACACTAACGGTTTTTTAGTGTGTGAGGGGTATTTTAACAAGCACATTTTGCTCTCATCTTTCCACCTTTAAGAGAGAGCCTAGTACCACTTCTAAAATATTTAAAAATAAAAAACAATCACCTTTTCACTTTTTTGATAGAATCCTTTTGGTTATACAAATAGGGAGAGAAAAGCACAGACTAGTTGATTAGAACAGTCGAACACCACAACCTGCAAATAAGAGGAAGGCAGCAATAATAAACATGTATATGTACAAAGAGTGATGCTGTATTCAAGGCAAAATCTCGAAAGTAACTCTGCACCTTATGGCTAAAGGTGGCTTACCTTGGAAGAAAGTGGAACATTGTTACACTCCGAAGTCTGGATAAGTAGCTGAATATGACAGCAAAAATAATACTGTAGACCCTAGGGAGGCTCACTTAGGAGAGAATAGATATCACCACCTGCAAAGGAATGTGGGAACACAATTAGTTGTCTGTCGAGGTACAGCAGTTGGCCCATCTAACATTAGCAAAAAGGAATCTAATAATACAAAGCACTGCTAGTATGCTAGTGACACAGAGAGTATAGCTTCATACTGATGCTGCCTCCCAGATCATCAAAGGAGTAATTGTAGTTGACCTGAGGACCACAATAGTTTTGGAATTGGGGACACCTAACAGAGGTTGCCCAAGATCCAGAACCAGAGGGCTCAGCTTGGCAATGTTTGCTAGCCCTAACTGTTCAGGAGAGACTGCGTGAAATTCCCTTTTCTAAGATGTAACACATAACTGGCCTTCACACCTTCTAGGCCCAAGGACCCCAAGGTTGACTATCATTGAGCCGACTGAACTGAGATCTTTAGCGCTCTGATTCCTTCTGTTAGTTCTGCTACTTCAAAGCACAAACATGTCATGCAAGATTTATTTCACTGAGTTGGCTATCTAGCTATTCAGTGTACTCAAGTTTCCACTTCAAGCCTACTATCATTCACTGTCCTTCTTGAAATCGTGATCACTGTGCAACATGTTGCCCTCCTTCAAACTAATAAGAGTATCAATTACTTCCCGTCTGGATTGACACAGTAAAGGAGAATCAGACCAATAAAATTGAACACAAGTGCAGAATTGCTTTTCAACAGAGATGCAGGATGAACATTTTCTTTGATCCTCCTCAACCTATTGTCAGATTTTGATATGATTTATCATGACACCATCATCTCATGCATGTCGACCATTGAAATTGGCGCGATAACTCTGCAGCAGGTTAGGTTACAACTGACTTACCATAAAAAATATATCACTCTTGGCCATTACTTTAAAAAGAATATTTCAGAGTACAGCTGTCTACCACAGTGCTTTCTTTCCGTGTCCATCACTAGTGAGTTAATGCAGAGATCTTTTTGACGATGATCACCAACACCAAGTATACGTTTATATGTGGATGACCCAGATTCACATCATAACTTTCAAGGACTTGGGTAATTGTAACCTTTTCAAAGACTGCCTCTCCTATTTACAGCTATACACAGGACAAAACTATCTTTGTCATAATGGAAAAAAAAAACTCATGAACTCTACCTCTCCATTCACCTCAGTGCTACTGTTTAATTGGCTGTCTCCTTCACTAGGATCTGCCAGGAACTGCCAGGACGTTAAAATACCTAGGAGTTATCATCAACTCCAGTTTGTCTTTCATTCTTTGAATCAATTACAAAATCAATAGCATCTTCCAATATCTTGGCTACATCTGAGATAAACTTCATCTTCAGCAGATCCATCTTCATGCCTTTCTGCTCGCTGAGGCCCTCACTTACATTGATTACTAATTGTATATGCAGCTCTTCCTGTTAAAATGCAAAACCACATGCATACATATAAATGCCTGGCTCGTGTTTGGGCTGAGAATGTCTATCCTGTCTCAGCTGCATTTATGTCTTGTTATTAGCTACCAATCACACAAACGTGTTTAAAAATCCTCTGCTTTTTTCATAAAGGCCTCTGCTGTGCTCAATAGTTATATCTGCTCTAAGAAATTGGGTTATTAGGTGAGAGCGGCAGAAGCCCAACTCAAATAATAAACACAATCCTTGTCAGACTGAACACAAAAGTCTCTAAATGAACCTGTGCTTATCCCTTTGGTAGCTTAGCACACAATTAGTCAACCTTAACTTAGAGGCAATTTGTAAAGTATTTATGCTGGACACAAACAGTAATAAAGTGAAAACACAGCACAAGAAAAATCCAACACTGAGGTAGAAAAAAAAGAGTACATTTGAATAATTAGAAGGATATCAGGAAGACAAAAATCCAATCAGTAGAGGAAATATGACATTTCAAAGTCTTAGGTAAAAGTAGCTTCACATAGTCCCCAACTGTAATTATTTGGTCAGGCCGTACCGGGACAAAGTCACAAGTTCAGGCCAACCACGATGGAGTGCAGGCTGGATAAGGGACTGATTTCTGCCTGTTGGGCAATGTACCTACCCGGTTGTTCTTGGACTAGGATGCGAGGCCCTGCATCACACTGCATCGGTTCTGATAGGGATCCTATCAAGTGCTGTGTGAAGTTGCATCATGCTGTATCAGTTCTGATGAATCCACCAATCAGGAGCTGTGAGGTGCTGAGATATTTCATGCTTTGTCTGTTCTGATGAGTCCACCAATCAATAGCTTCTGGAAGCAAGGTCATACATCAGGCTGTGTCAAATTGCATTGTGCTGTGTCAGTTCTGAGGGAACGCACAGTTGGGATAAAGGAGTACACCTGGGGTACGACTTTACTGAGGACTTATAAGTTAATGAAATGGGTGTAAGCCAATTTAACCATCTTTTAGGGAGTGAACACAAGCAGTTTACCACAGGTTAGAAGTGGTAAAGTGCACAGAGCTTAAAGACAGCAAAAACGAATTCTACAAAACAGAAGTGAGGGGGTGACCTTGCAGAGAGGACCAGGTCCAATATTTATTTACCCCACAAACTGTTTCCGGACAGTTTTTCTTCTTCCCCTAGTCCTGGATTCAAACTGTCTAAAGTGACAAAGACAAGGGAAGGCCTAGTGGTGGGATCTTTTGTGTCTGCTGCAGATAGGGCCCTTTGAATTGTAATCAGGGTAGTGTACAGCTCCACCCCGGCCATCCTGTCAAGAAAACACTGTAACCTCACACCTACGTGTTTTTTTGTCACACTGTCTAGAGGCAATACACAACCCACAGCAGCAGAGACATTCACATTCATGTGGCCAAGGACATTGGAAGAATGGTACAATTGGTTTGGGTAGGAAAAGAATGGTAACTTACAGTCCGACTTTACCATCAGAAAGGATTTTAATTTACTAGTCATTTGAGTGTAAAGACCATTTGTCTATCTGTTTCCAGTCTGAAGTTAGCACTTATGCACTTATTAAGTGTAATAAAGTAACTCAGTGGTAGTCTATGGAAGAGATAGTCTTCTTTTAACAGTGAAAAATTATTTTAGGAAGTGCAAAACTTAAACACACACATCCTACTTTTTAATTACCATGCACCCTGCCCTATGAATATTTAGGGCCTACCTTAAGGGTTTCTTATGAGTAATACAAAGGAAGACTTAGACCTGACAAAAGGTTTATTTTTCCAGGACTAAATGACAATTTAAAACTGCACCACAGGTTTAAAAGGCTACTTTAGTGGGATGGTCACAATGAGTGCTGCTGCCCACTAGTAGTATTTAATTTATAGGCCCTGGGTTATGTGATACCATTTTCTATCGACTTAAAATAATTTAGATCTGCCAATTAGATAAAAGATAATTTTGCTATATTTTAAGGAGAGGCCACACACCCATAAGCACTGGTTAGTAGGGATAAAGTGCACCCAGTCGTAAAGCCAACAAAAATAAGTTTAGCAGAGGAAGGCAAAAGTCTGGGGTGATCTTCCAGAGAGGGCGAGGCCCAACATCTACCACCCAAACAGAGACCTCAATACAGCTCATTGGAATCAGCTATAATAGATTTCAAGAAATTATTGACAGTTATTGGGAAAACTCTTTATACTCCTTGTTGGATGTTGCCCTTTCTGCAGGGTCACCCCAAACATTTTGCCTTCACCCTCCTGTTTTTTTAACCCATTTTTGTTGGCTTTTAGTACTCTGTACATTTTACCACTGATAACCAGTGCTAACAAGCTTGTGCTCTCTCCTTAAAACATGATGGTATTGACTTATACCCAATTGGCATATTTAATTTACGTGTAAGCTGCTAGTACATGTGCCTCTACCTGTGTCTAGGGCTAGTATATTACATGCTACTAGTGCGCCGGATTTTGCCACCCACTTGAGACCTTTAATCATGTCTCCAGCCAGACATTGCAGGGTGTGTCCAGTTTTTTATAACTTCCATTTCGACTTAGCAGAATAAACCTTTTGCCAGGCCCAAACCATCCTTTTAATACATAGAAGTCACACATAGTGTGGGCCGTGGACAGCTCAGAGGGCAGAGTGTAGTGCATTTAAAAGGTAGGGCATGTACCTTTAAGTTTGACATGTCCTGGTAGTAAAAACCTCCTAAACATTTTTTCACTACTGGAAGGCGTGTCTTTCCAATAGGATAACATTGGAGGCACTTAATTGCATTTATACATTTTAACTTTCAAATTGGAACAGTTACACAATTAATGTTTGGTGTCTTTGGAAATGTAATGAAAAATCCTCTCTTCTGGTAAAGTTGCATATTATTTTACAATTTTGAAAATGCCTCTTTTAGAAAGTTGTCATTTCCTGCCTTAGCCAATTAGTGTCAGTAGCCTTTCTGGGTCACATGACAGGGTGAAGCTGACAGTTGGGCTTTGTGTATTCCTCCTAGACATCCACACACAATAGAGGTCTTAGGTGTTGTTGGATGGGCCATCACTGCCAGGATGGGAGGGCAGAGCTGGGCACAGCCCTGATTACACTTGAACAGCTTATGCCCTGCCTCCACACAAAGGGCTGCATATCCCTTGCAGTTAGTCTGGAGCCAGGACAGGGTAGTCAGTAAACCTGTGCACATCAAAGTAAAGCCTGTAGAAGCCTCTCCCAAGTCAAAGGAGGCACCTGGTATAAATATTAGACCTCAGACAATCAATTCTTTAAAACACTTCTGGACCTGTGTACTCTGGTAGAATGACTGATGTGCTTCTGAAAGGACTGCCACTTTGCTGGACTGCTGCCACGAAGGACTGCTACCCTGCTGTGCTGACCTGCTTCCTGTGGCCCTCTTGCACAAGTGGGAAGGGCTAGACCTGTATCTGTTGAATCTAGGACTCTAGAGTGGCTCGAATGTCTAGTTGGCTGGCCTCAAGCCTACAGCCTCAGGGACATAAGGCTTCAACAAGCTTGAACCCAGCACCTGTACTCCGCTATTTCTTGAGTCCTATCCAGCCAAGTGGTGCCACCCCAGTCTTGGATCCTTTGAAAGTGGGCCTGGAGGTGTTCTGCCAGCCCATCTGTTGATCTAGCAAAACCAATGTATCTCCTCTGCTGTGTGGCACAACCCTGAGCAGAACCCCTGCATCACCTCTGCTGTGTGGACTTTCCGTACACACGGACTTTGCATTTCAGCCCCATCAGAGCTGCCCTTGTGATACCCATCCTTGATGCAGGGTTTCACATTGCAAATCCCTCATTGGTGGCCCCCTCAGCGACGATGCAGAAGCCCACATAGCAGCCTTGCAGCTCCTTGAAACAGATGCTGCGTGGCGCATCTCCGACCAGGACCTCACATCACCTTGGCTGCACTATGCATCTTTGATAAGGTACTCCACAATTCTTTGCAACCAGGATTTAATGTACTCTTGTTCAGCGGGCCTAGCTGGCCCACGCTCCAACATGGTGTGGCTGAACTTGTGACTTTGCCCCGATCCAGTGCGACCAGATATCCACAGTTGACACGTTGTGCTTTTTGGCGCTATATTCAATAAAATCCTTAAAAAGGCATATCTCCGGTTCTATTTATTGGACTTTTGTCGGTTTGGTTTTGGTTTATTTATTAACATTGACTTTGTTTCTCTAAATTGATGTGGGATTTTTCTTGTGTTATGTTTTCACTTTATTACTGTTTTAAGTGCTGCATAAGTACTTTAAACATTGCCTCTAAGTTAAGCCGGACTGCTCTGTGCCAAGCTACAAGAGGGTTGAGCACAGGATAATTTGGGGTTGCTTGTGACTTCACCCTGACTAGGATTGTGGTTGCAGCTTAAGTAGGGTGTCACGCCCTGAACCAGTAACCCAATTTCTTACATCCTATGTCTCTACGCTACGAATTCTCTGTCTCTGTCACAGTTCCTTTTTGTGGAGAGAGAGGCAAATACCTGTTGGCTCACTACTTTCCTCTAGTTTCGGAATGGGAATCTGCTCAATCTAAAAAAAAAATACCTCTCTCGCCCTGACGTTCTCCTGATCCCTCTTTCTTCCCTTGTGGGTGCGTTGAAGCAACTTTCCAGCTGCACAAGCTCTATTAAAAAAACATTATTTACAGTAACATTAAATAAACATTTCTAAAATGTATATGAGTTTGAGAAAGAACAGCAATTTAGTTGAGCCACCAAGGGCTTTCAGAGGCGACCAACAGAGTATTTCTTATTGTTATTTGCACTTCTACATTTTGTAAATAAGAGATCTTCCACCATGGTCTAGGTATTTAGATGGGGCAGAGCATGTCGTGTATCACACTCAGGGAAGACATCTATGCAACTTACATAGTCATTCATTGAAACTCAATATTTTATAACACTTCTGAATCCCAATAGAGATGGCTTCAAGCTCGATTCGTCCTGGGAAAGAATGCCATATTACTGGCCACAGATCAGAGTTTCTTTTATCCCGTTTCCCATGCAGCTTGGTCTTTGGGATACTTAAATGAATGAGCTCAAACGTCGCACTGAGTTGTTGCGCGAGATACTGGGCTAGAAGTACTAAACCCTGTGATTCGCAAAACGACAGTGTGTCTGCAAAATGTTGCTGGGCAGTTTTCTAACCTCTGTTTGCCTGCCCGAAAATTCTCTCTAGCTGACAAAAAATTTCTGATGGAATCATTTCTAATCGCAATTGGAACGCTGCATGAAAGCGGCATCACCTCGTAGCTGCAAGTTGCTATGTATGTATCAATGGTTTATGATTGCAGGAGTGCTCGCAAACCATTGACACGTTGCCAACACCTGAAGCACAGCTTCCACTTTGAGAATCATGGTGGGCAGTGTCAGGAAGCAGGCACTGGCCCGAAGGCTCCCTGCATGCTCCCTCTAATGCTCTTCAAAAGCCGAACTTTTTAATGGGCACGTGCTGCTATAAATGAGGCCATCACCCATAAATTCACAGTGGGTCACAGATTGCAGCCTGCCTAATTAATATTCACAATGCCAGTCTTTTTGCGGCCTCCTGCGACTATGCAGCTTGTAATATAGGTTTATAAGTCTCATTGCAAATTCTATACACATTCCCAAATCAGTTGGTATGCAAATTGAAAACAAATTAGACCATATCTTAGTATATCGGGCCCCTCGTTCCTTAAATATAGGGGGCAGACAGGGTTTATTTAAGGCATTTGTCAAAAGGCATTTAAAGTAGTGTATTTTTCATGAATAGAAATAGTGGGTTACAAATATATATTAGTCATATTATTGAATGTCAGTCTGTTGAGATATTCTTACTTTCGTAATTTGTGTCTTTACCACATCAAAATTACACAATTGAAAAACTGACTCTGCTTCATATTTATTTGATGGAGTTTTAGATATAGATCCTACAACAGATGTTTTTGCCGGTATGTAATTTAAAGAGAGTGTTCAGAAACTTCACTTGCTGAACCCACTTTTAAGGTTTTAACAGCTCTTAGCACCAGAAGCACTCTTACAAAGTGTCAGTGCTTCACGCTGAGACAGATCTGTTCTGTAGTACTTGAATACTGGGGTTTGCTAAATGGTTTCAGCAGCAACCGTAAGAATTAAGCGTTTGTGAGCGCGTCTGCCAATATTTTATCTTCCTTTACAAATTAAAGGCAGAATATGATTATGTAAGGACGAACAGATGCATAAGTTAAACTGTGTGAGGAAATGCATGTTGTAGGCTGTGGAGCATTCAAGCAGCAGCCAGAAAGAGTAGGACTGCAGTTAGCTAAATTAATATTAGCTTACAAAAATAAAACAAGCATTGACATGGTTAATAGATTTGGCGTGGCTGTCAGCCTTCTCGCTTTGTCAAGTGCTTGTTTTATTTCGTCATGATTTATAGTATACAAACCTTTATTTGTGGATAAGTTGCCAGTCCCTTATAAATAAAAAAAAAAGCATGAGCTGAAAGCAAAAAAAAAAAATGTTGGTCTCAATAAGCCGATATTGTCATTGTTGTTCCTTTCACTCAAGCGAACTAGTTTATTTGTGAAAGGGGCAGATGCTGTAATTTACAAAGAAGATAGCCAGTGGCTGAAATGGATAGCCCATTTATCCATTTTGTATGCTGTTGTGGACAAAACAAAAATGTGAATTACACAATCACAGACCCATGGAAAGCGCAGAAAGTAACTAAATAGGTATTTTATACATATATTTTTTGTATCATTCTAGTAAACTCTAAAGTTCTTGTTTAACGACGTACCTACAGATAAAATGAAAACTGGGATTCTGATAAACGTGTGGAATTGAAATAATCAGTCACAGGGAAAGGGTGATACAGAAGTACCAATAAGTCCTGCCAGTCCTGCAAGAAGGTTTGTGTGGCTTCAGTAAATGCAGTGTGTTATATGCCCAATTTTACCACACAGCTGTTGGCATAGTCTCAGCCTGTAATGTTATCCAACCAAGTAGCATTTCTACTGAAAGACAGTAAGGCAGATCAATGAACTGCTGAATTAAATTGCTGTACATGCACACAGCAGAAACACATAGTTGTGCTTGTGAGAATAATACTCACTCCTTAAGGCCTCTGTCTCAGTTAATTAATGATAGATATTGAACATTTCCTTTGTTTTTTTGGGGGAGTTTTATATAGCGCGAACGGAGGTATCAGAGCACCTTACATGAGCACCAGTTACGTTACAGATGGACCCCTACATGCATCAAGGTAGGCTTTTGCGATTCCTTAATTGCGATTATTAAGGAATTGCAATTATGGAATTGCCAAACCCTATGCATGTAGAAATCGCTAAAATAATTGAGATTCCAAAACATTCCTTACTTGCGACTCGTAAATTGCGTGTCACAATTAACCACTTCGATGCTGATGATGAGCTCAGCTCGTCATCAGGCTTACCAGCCGTGTGCTGATGACGAGCTGAGCTCGTCATGTAACGCGGTTATTTAAAAAATGCTGCACACAGCGGGAAAAGCCGCTGCATCGATGCGGTTAAGGAAAGTCTTCCCATTCATTCCTATGGGTCGACAGGCCCATAGGAATGAATGAGAATTGCATGCGCAGTATGCGAGTACCCATTAGGTACTCGCAAATTGGGCAAAAAAGGGTGTAAGGGTGCCAAAAGGACACCCTGTTGCACCCCTGAAATTTTTATGGGACGCCACGTTTCGCACACACATGCCCCAAGGGCATGTGTGTGTGTAACCAGGAACTTTAAAAAATGCACTTTAGTGCATTTTTCAAAGTTTTTGCAGATTACCGCCAGCGAAATCGCTATTTTAAATGTTATTATGCATTGTATTTGAGACATCGCAATTTGAAATTCCTTAAATGCAATCACAATTTAAGTAATCGCAAATTTGCAATTTCAAAATTGTGATTTGTGCATTTGGGATGATGCATCCCAAATGCAAAAATACAGATCGCAAAGGGGCTGATTCTGCGAATCTGCCCGTTTGCGACCAGTTTTTAGTTTGAAGCATCTGGGAGTTAGTGATTTGCTCAGAATCACAGGATGTTGAGCGTCCCTGCTGAGACTCGAACCCGGTCCCCCAGATTCAAGATTGACCTCCGTAGCCGTTAGTCCACATCCTCTCCTCATGGATAGGCTTAGGGATATGTCCTTTTCAGAATGTTTTTAGGAGTTTATGTCAGCCTCTCCTGGGTCCCTACAAGCATGCACTATTCTTTTCAAATAAAGACTTTTGCCAAAATCTTTTGAGATGTGATACTCTTTTCTTACATTGGCCAATGCTATGGCAAGCTTCTGGTTCATGGCATTCATCAAAGTTGTTGTTGTATCCTAGTTTAATGGTGACTGAATGTAGGTCATTCTTTCATGTTACCTCAGAATGTTTGTGTAACATTCCAGAATTGTTTAATTTGAAATGTTATGAGTTGTTGATCATCCCGGGTGGAGGAGGGTCGGCACTTGACACTGCTCTTTGTAGGTCAATAAAGCTGGTACTCACCTCTTCCTGAATCTCTATGTGGACTTAATACTGGTGATGATGCCTGAAATCCCAGCTTGGAGGGTAATGAGCGGTGCTGGATGCGGATTTGATGTTGATCCAACTTCAGTTGCAGCAGTGATCCTAGCAACCCAGACAAACTTGTGTGGACAACTCTTCCATTTCACAGGAGCAGAGCGCATCATAAAAACAGATTTGACAGCACCTCACTTCCTGGCCAGGTAAGGTCAGGTGGCATTAAGCCCTTGACAAACAATATGAAACAATGGGGTAGCCCAGTACAGTGCAGGACCTGGAGGTTAATACCAATATCATGAAAAATAATACAAGAGTTTTGCGGTTCTTGGTTTGGACATAAGTTGTATTTCTCTCTTTCATTTGTTGATTGTAAAAAGATCATTTTGATTTTTAATAGTGGCAGAACCACTGTTCGCTTATAGTATTAAGCCCTTGACAGCACGAGAAGCCAACAACATTGTTTTCAGCATCTACAGAGAATGCACTGTGGTGATGCTCAGAGCTAGGTGGGTCAGGCATTTCTGCTGCTGCCTTATCATCCTGTAAATGAATCAAATGATGCATGGCCATAGGCCCTGGCATGTAAGCACAACCATTTTGCATTGACATCGATAGTTTCATTAAGGGTATATGGGTGACTATTGAGATGGTGGGGACTCTGGATGGGGCATCAATGTTTCCTAAACTGGACTTTGGTCGGCCCACCCCCAGGTTGTTTTGCAAGTGGATATCATAATTCCCATGTAGAATCTAATACACTAATATAAAACAGCTGATAGCTTAGCCAACTTAGCAACTTATAGTGAAAAATTGCTATGTCTCAGGGGAGCTGGAAGTGTACGTGAATTGAACAATGCCCTCTTGGCTCAAAAGTGAAATGCAAACTCTCATTCAAGGTGGTAATGGTGGCAGTGGCAGATCAATGGAAACAGCCCTGTGTAGCTAAGATATCTAAGGCTGTACCTAAAACCCAGAGAGTCCAAGTAATGTCTAAAAAACACAGATCGTTCTTGCACAAATGTACAATCATTAACAAATTAATAATTTGCCCGTTAGGCACTATATTAGAGAGGTCATAGTCCATACACATCCAGAGACTTGGGCAGGGAGTGTTTTGTAATTCAGGAGCCTAACTGACTGACGTATAAATTTAAAATAGCGAGCTGACAATTGAGGAATTTCTGGGAGTGGTAGGCAGGTACTGCGTCTAGGTAGTTCTCAAGTTTAGTTGCAAGAAGAGTGGCCTCCGCCAATATCTTCAAAGTGTCATTAGGAGGACACAGATGCAGGTTATGTGTATCAGAGACTCCAACAATGGTCTGCAAAGCAGGCATGATCGCTTCGCGGTACCTTTCGCTCACCCAAAACGGTATTCTTTCAATGGGATCTCCTCACACCTTAATTGTAATAAACTGAGCTTCATCAGCATTTTCCAGGGCATGTCCAAGAACTCTGCGTCTCCCGATTCATTGTATTCAGAGGGTGGAATTCGAGGCCTGTCCATGGCAGTGACTGCATCGATGTCCAATGATCTTGAAATGAACCTGGCTTGCTTAAACAAAACTCTAGACATGAGTTTTGGAGTTATTTTTCTGCTCCAGATTCCGTCTACTGCTAAGGCTTTAACTGCAGATGCTAAATAGTGGTGTCACTTCAGGTCCTTGCTTGAAAACCACTTCCATATTAAATGTCTCAGCATGTCATACTCGTCACTCCTTCCTTTTGCACCATAGGCAATGAAACTAGATTTTAATATTAGGCTCTGTCTTGGCAGATTGAACTCAAGATGCAAGCATGCTGCAGTAGTACAGTTGGGCTGAAGAAAACGGCCCAATAGCATCAGTTCTGGGCAAAATCTAACCAGACCTCTAGTTTATTTTGTAAATGAAGGGTCCATACATTACAGTTGCCATTAGTTTGGAGTTTATCACTCAGCATAATGCTGTTACATGGGGTCAGTTGATTGTGCAGATTAATTTGCAAAATGAGACCATTAATGCCAATGCTACTTGCTTCTGGGAGGCTAGATGGTCTTTGCAGACGCCTCGCCTCTTAAAATGTACTTCTAAGTATTTGAATGATGGGACAATCTCCAGTATTTTTGTGCCCAGATTCCATGATCCTTTTCCGGCGAATCACTTAGATTTTGGTGTTCTCGCTGTAGATTTCAATGTTATTCATTTGACACTACTCTATAAGGATTCAAAAAAGAGCACTCAAGGAGTGCTGCAAGCCTATTTGGCTTTGATCAAATATAATGTGTCATCAGCATAGTGGAGGAAGTGGATTTTTGTCCTTGCTAATTTTTGTGGGAAGGCTGTCACAGTGACAAGATTGTTGTTGTTATTGGTAGTATACCAGAGCTAGGATACATCCCGTTTCACCCCTTTCAAGGTCAAAATTTTATTTTATGTTACTCAGTTGGATGTAACCAGTACTTTTACCCACGTATCGCAGTAGAGGTTGATGATAGCGTTTAGTAGAGAGGCTGGAACCTCCACATATGGAGCTTATGCCACAGCCTTCCACTGTCCACACAGTCAAAAGCTGTGGTGAAGTCGACATACGCTGTGAACAGGGGTGGGGAGTGCTTCCTCATGGCCTTGTCGGATAAACAGACTAATGCCATTAAATAACCGTCGGTCCTTACTGGAGAGAATGGAAGTTCGAAACACGTGTATAAGGATACGGGCACTGGCCATGAAATATGATAAACCAGCAACTTTGAAAACTAAATTTACCATAATGCAAAAGGTAACTCCGTTGTGCATGTCCGCGGCGTGCCCCTCCCCCCTTGACTAATTACAAAACTTGGCTTAGGCGTAATATTCGTTGTGATCTTCCCAAAGAAAGAATGATCGCTGCCAGCTATGTTGCAGACATACTATTTAGTTGTTTTGCAGTTCCTGTAGCAGATCATTTCTTTTCAGCAGATTGTTCAAGCCTCTAATGTTCCAAGATACAATGGTCACAATGCATGGTATAAGCATTGATTTTGTTCTCTAGTCTGAATGGATGTTGCAGTATTAGATTAGGGACAGTAATCATTGTTACATTCCATAGAGTTGGAATTGATGGAATACTTTAGATTCATTACTCATCTCAAGATGGACACCCCACTGAAGGATTGCCAATGAATTCAGGGCCTTTAGCATTCTAGAGGCAGGATCTGGTCTGAACCATATGGGCAAGCACATTTATGTGGCTCAATTGCCTGTGTCACAGCCCTTCTGGGTCAAGTGGGAAAAAACTTCTGGTTATTAAATAGTCGGATGGGATCCTACTGTAACAGCACTGTGTAACCAATACCTGACCCAAGCCACTGTTCCACAACTATGAAAAGCAGCTCATGTTACATCTATCACGAAGAAACCAAACGCAGACCTCAACTAATTACCATCCCATATCTCTTATTCTTCTGTTGGGCAAGGTTTTGGAGGCCCATGTCAACAAACTGCTCTCCGTCTACCTGGAGAGCAATAGTTTGCTGGATATCTCTCAATAAGGCTTCCAACCTTCCCAAGCACTGAGACAGCTCTATTTGAAGTAGTAGACACTATTAAGCTATCCCTGAACACCAGGTACCCTGCCCTACTGGTCCTGCTTTATCTGTTGGCAGCGTTCAATACCATCTTGCATTACTTCCCTGCTGCAGCGTCTCCATCAGATGTGTATCAAGGGATCTGCACTCAACTGAATGATGGATTTCTTTATGGATAGGTTCCAAACAGTTTCAATTAGTACATCCATTCCAACACTACCTCTTTAGACATCCTTAGCTCAACTAGTTAAGTCCTTCGGTTTTGAGATGTTTTCTTACTCAAACGACACTCAGTTAGTTATCTTGTTTGGGCAAGACACTGAGAATGTTAAACAGAGATTTATCACCTGTATGAGAGAGATTGCCACCTACACTTTTTAACATTTACGTACCATCCTTAGCTCAACTAGTTAAGTCCTTCGGTTTTGAGATGTTTTCTTACTCAAACGACACTCAGTTAGTTATCTTGTTTGGGCAAGACACTGAGAATGTTAAACAGAGATTTATCACCTGTATGAGAGAGATTGCCACCTGGATGTCCCTCAACTGTCTTCAACTCAATTGAGGCAAGACAGAGATCCTTTTGTTTGACAAAGGTCAGCTCTATTGGACAGAGGATTGGTGGCTAGTAGAACTTAGTTTGCACCATTGCCCAGTAGAACTGCGAGGAACCTGAGCATACTTTTAGATGACCAAATGTCAATGAGGGACCAGATCACCTACATATGTGGAGCCTGTTTTGGTACTGTACTTTTCCTTAAGAAAATATTTTGTGACTTCCACTGAGCTCCCAGAAGACACTCACCCATGCTTTAATCATCAGGTACCTGGATTATGGTATTGCACTAATCCTCGCCTCTAACGTATTGCTCCTATCGAAACTGCAAGTTTTCCAAAACATCACTGCCAGTATGGTAAACAACCTGTCTCCAAGGACCCCGTCAGCCCACACTCTCAGAGCCCTACATTGGCTCCCCATCCATAAGAGAGCACTGTTTAAATTCCTCTGCCTGACCTATAAATCCTTATCAGGCTCTGGCCCAAAATAATTTAAGAACAGACTTACTCTGTACCTTCCGAACAGGAAGTTGCGATCTAGCAATCAATTTATTTTATTTCCCCGGCATAGCCGCACTGCTAAACATCGGGCCAAGCCTTTCCGTACCACTGGAACAAACTTCCCTTGTTCTTCCGTGTCTGCTCAATTCTTTCCGACATAAAAAAACCACCCTAAACCCTGGTTGTTTTAATACTGCTTCTAGTTCACACACCTGACTATCAAGTGCCTAGATGTCCCTATGGGGATGAGCCGTGTGTCTCGCTAAGCAATACCAAGCTTGTGCTTTCATTGACATCATTTACTTTTCCCCCTGTAAAGGTCACTGAAAGAATGTCAAAGGACGAGATTTTCCCTATGCCAGGCAATGCAGAGAATAAATGTAGCAGATCCCCTCTATTTACTATGTTGTGCTTCCTTTGGGAGGGATACTCGGGGTACAAAACTAAGGAGTCAGTTTCTTCTATCGGGACTTGACGGGCTGAAGAGTGATATTCAAATTACTGTGACTGGTCAGGCCCTTCTCGGGCTGCCACTGCACTTTGTGGTGGTCTAATTAAATACCAATTTTCAATGGTAGCGCTTCTTGTTACTCTTAGGTTTCTCTGTGCCTTAATAGAAGCCTGAAACCTACTCATTGAGCTGCTTACCAGTGAACATTTGAGCACCAATCACTGTGATGGCTGTCTAAGTTGTTGGCTTATGGAGGTGTTTTTTTTTAAATACTGCCGGCCCACATTTAGATCATTTTTGGGACTCCATTGGAAGGCGATGTCCAATTCTCAGTCTGAAATGATACAGAATTTCTATTTGGCATGCCTTACGATATCTTCAAGCTAGTCTTTAGATGCTCTGTCTGTGTCAGATTTTTCTCCGTAAGAGGCAAGGACCATTCAATGGGTTGTTCGGGCGGCATCAAGTTTCTACCTGAGCTGGTCTCACTTGGACTTTCCTTGAAACACTTGATTGTGACTCCATCAACTGCAATTTACCTTGTCTTGACGATGTTGACGTCCTCTTTTGGTTCAAATTCGTCAGATGGAACCTTCTGGGGGTCTGACTGTTTAAACATGGGGAAGGTTTCACTAACTAAATTAGTAGGGTTTTCGCCTTTTTGTCAAATAATTTCAATTGTTTTTTATTTTTCCTAGAAAACACTGAGGGGGGCTCTGAGTCCTCTGTTGAGGCACCTTCTTTCAGCTGTGGATTTACATTGGATGGGACTGGGGCAGTCAGGTTTATTGTCTCTTCTCTGATACTCTAGTTCAGGAACAAGTTGTTTCTTACCACTGATGTCTTTAGTTCCTGAGACATACTTTCGGAATGTATTTTCTTTTGGGGAGACACATTGCTCTTTAAGTCTAGGATTAAGCTTGTCATAATTTCAGGAAGACTGACTTGTTTGTCCTTTAAGTGCATGCAATAGCATAATGATTTCAGCGCCGGGGTTGTGGATTCGCTTTTGATTATTTGATTGTTACATTTTTCAAATTTCTGGTTTATTTCCCTGGTGTGGCCAGCTCTTGCAATACAGCAATTTTGATTTCTAGTTTATCGTGTGTATTATTGATGCCTGTCATATAGTTATCAGACTTTTCTCCACTTGGGCTCGCCGTGACTTGCATGATCAAGATAATGGTAAAGGCTCTCTTAGTTTACCAAGGAGGGAGATGAAGGAGGTGGGCTGGATGGAGCAGGTTGCGATTCCTAAGGTGTTTTGCCTGAATTGTCAAACAGGGGGCTGTGATAAAGGCCAAATAAGTCCAAGTCTAGGAGAGCTCTTAACCTGGTATGGATCTATTTAAATTGCTTGACAGGGGTTCAGGTTAAGTGACCTAGCTGCTAAGGTCTCTCAAGTCCAGGACAACATTAAATTGTGACAAGGGAGGTGCGTATGTAAACTTAATAAACTGCTTCCACTTACCTCCCTTCAGCCACCTTGACCACCCTCTACCTGGAATCCAGAAGGTCAGCAAGAAGGTCCTTTGTGATGTGTTGTAGTGTTGGTTAAAGGAGCTGCCAGGGAAATGGATTGTATGTGAAGTAATGCTGGGTATTATACTCCTATCGAGGCCTCACTGTACGGCATAGCCACAATGCTGCCACTGCAAATCTCCCACCCTCTTGCTGTAGAAACTTGATGTGACTCAGCTGGGACCAAAGTCATGATGGGCCTCTTACGGTGGACTTTGGGTGTTTTTTGTGGTTGTAGTAGCAGTTAGAGATTTTTTTGGGGGTGAAATGACAGTACAACTCGAAATAAGCCAGTGGGAGAAGCTGATATTTGGACAGCAACACCACAATGCTCTGGGTTAAAAATCATAGGTAGGAGTTCTCGGGCGAGGGTCATGTGCCGCAAATGACCGGTGACATTATTGTGCTGCTGTGATGTGAGGCAGTGAGAGGCTGCGAGGTGTGGCAGAAGGTGATGAACTTGAACCAGAAGCCAGTAACCAGCGTAACCTCAAAGAAGAGGTCAGAGGGAGGGCACGAGCACAGCAAAGAGAAACTGTCAAGTACATTTAGGTGCGAATTACCGAATTAGGTTCATCAGGAACATCTTGGTATGATGATTGTTAAGAAGCATTCTCCATGCAGAAATGAGTTGAGAAAGTCCTTTATTCAAGATCCTGTGTAAAAATGGACAAAACGTCCTTCCCCATCAAGAGTCAGGCGGTAACTGACTCAACCTTCCACGCAAATCCACCTTCGCAATTTTAATAAAAATAGCAACATGCACGCACATCATTATGCCGGTGACATCGCGTGTTTGATGAATACACACAATACCATTTAAAGGTAACCATACAATGTAAAGGTGAACACAAAACATTTACCCTTTATACACCATGAAACAAATTAAACTGGTAGACTTGCAACACCAAGTCTACCTGATACTATATTAACAATTACTTTAATCACAATTTATTCAACATAGTCTTTCAGATAAATTGAACGTTTAATTTCCCTCCGGGGTCTATCAATAGACCATTCCTCTTTTCTGTCTTGCACCACTTCTTCACTCACACCCATATTTTTTTCCACATCCATACCACCATCTTCACCACCCCGTATTTTACATTCATCCAGCCAGCTATAATTATTTCCTGCCTTTCTTCCCTCACCTTCCTCCCATCTGTCACCCTTAATTCTTGTGATCCTGGTCAAATTTCCCACTTGCCCATCACTCAGCTTAGCAAAATTCTTGTAAACATACATGATCCTCAGGGGTTCAGAGTACCTACTTGCCCCCTTCTTCCCTTTCCCAGGTAATTCCACACATGCCACCTCTCCCTCCAGAACCTCTAATTCCTTACATCCTCTTTTGCTGTTTGGGTACGCCTTATATTTTTTTTGTGCCTTTCCAATGTTCTCCTTTACTGCTTCTAGAGACTATTGCTGCAAGTGAGAATTGTCCATCCATCCTTGGTTGTCTTTGCAAAAGATGCTCTTCCTCTCATAATGGTGAAAGGGCTATACCCTGTAACACAGGGTGTGGTGCTATACATCCACACAGTCTTTTTAATACTTGTCATCCAGTTCAAACCTTTGCTCTTAGCCAACTACAAGGTTCCCTTAATCCCAGAGTTAAACCTCTCAACTTCGCTGTTCCTGCTGGGATGGTAAACTGAGGTAAACTTATGTTTGATACCATTATGACTCATGAACACTTCCACAACTTCACTTCTACATTGAACACCATTTTCTGTAATGACCTTCTGTGAAGACCATCCTATGGAAGATACCATCCTTGAATTTAACCACACTTTCAGCACATGCACTACTCACAAACTCTACCATAGGTCTCTTGGGAAAATAATTGATAGCAACCAAATCATACCACAATTCACACCCATCACCACAATAGAACCCATGATGTCCATTCTTAACATCTCCAAGGGCATTTCTGGACATGGAGCAGGGAGTAACTGGGGTTTGAGCTGCACTAGAGACTTCTGTGTCCTTACATAGTACACAATCTCTGACAATCCTTTAAATTTCAGTGTCAATACCTGGCCACCAATAATTTTCTTCAATTCTCTTCTTACTTTTGATGATACCTAAATGCCCATCATGGCACAATTCTATAACGGTTTCCCTTATGCTTTCAGGGGTAATCCCCTTCACCCCCTCATAACATTCTCATGCATAGCTGTAAATTCACAGTAAATTTCACAAAACCTCCTACACGTGTCATCCACCTATTCTGGCCTGCCTTCCATCACAAACTACTTCTTCACCTTCTTCAAGGTGTGAGCCTGTTCCTTTGCTATATGACATTCTTTCTCTGAAATGGTCACCATCCTTTCATAATTCATGCAAGCTACACACACATCATCACTGTCATCCGTGACTCTTTCCTCCAAGGGTAATGGTAATCTGCTGAGACAATCTGCTGCCCTATTCTTAAAACTAACTAGATAGTTTAATGTATATCTAAAATCAAGGAGGCGTATTTACATCCTTGCAGTCCTGGGTGTGGCATAGAATAACCCTTCTGAGGAACAAAATCTTGAGTAAAGGCCTATGGTCACATTTCACTTCTACTTCATACCCCCACACAAAACTCCTGAAATATTCTAGACCCCACACAATGGCTAAAGCTTCTTTTTCAATCACTGAATAACGTTTCTCTTCTGTGGAAAATGCCCCTATGTGTGTGCCTTCTTTTTGGAACCCATCAATACAGCCCCAATACCCTTGTTGCTTGCATCGGTAGTGACGATGCACTCCAACTTAGGATCAAAACCTTGCAAACTACCTGCCATGTAAATAATGTTTTTAATCAGCTGGAATTCATTCTGCAAGGAATCCGACCAAGCAAATTTGACCTTATTTTTTAGAAGCTGGTGTAAATTGTATGTTTTCTCAGAAAAGTGGTTGACAAACTTTGTGTAAAATCCCACTACTCCAAGGAAGGACCGCAGTTCATCTTTATTAGTAGGTGCAGGAGCCTCTTCCACAGCCCTGAGCAGACTTATTTTTGATTTCATTCCTTCTGACGTGACCTCATGACCTAAATAATTTAACACACTAACTTGAAACTTCCACTTACTAATCTCTGCCATAAGACCTTTATTTGTCAGAATTCCCTGCAATTCATGCAACCTTCTATCATGCTGCTCTCTGTCTTTTCCTATGATTAAAATATCATCCTGAAAGAAAACAATCCCAACTTTGTTTTTGAACAGCTTCTTAAAAACAGCAGCCGCTGACGCAAGGCCAAACAGCATGTGAACAAACTGATAGCTTCCATGGGGGGGTCATGAATATAGAAAATGGTTTACTTTCTTCCTGAAGCTTAACCTGGTGGGAAGTGGATGACAAATCAAGAGAAGAAAACCAAACCACACCTTTAGTTACCGCCAAAAGATCATGTTAGTGTTGAGGTACCTAAGATCCACACACACAAATGGATCCTTCCCATTGGTGCATCTTGCTACCACCAATGGGGCAATCCACTCGAAAGCTATGACTAGTTCAATAAACCCTGCAAGGAGCAACTTCTCAATCCCGTTACTCAATTCCTCTTTCAGAACCCATGGAATTTCTCTGACCTTTTGTACTTTAGTAATGGCGTTCTTTTTGAGAACTATTTTATGAAAGAAACCCTTGAGAGTGCCAATCGTTCCCGTAAATACTTCTGGGTACATATCCTTGTACTGCAACCCTCTTTGCTCCTAACTCCCAACAGCCAACACCCTATCCTCACTATTGGGATCCAAAATAAAATTCAGTGACATCTGGTCGACCCAACCCAGAACTGAAGGACCTCCATCAGCTACATAAAGTTTGCACATTGATTTCCTTCATTTGAATTAAAAAACCAGCCTCCTGAATCCAATAATAAGGATAGGCTCCCCAGTAAAACTTTCAAGTGCTTCATCCGATGTAGATAGTTCCCTAAAACTCCTGCAAATGTTTCCTTCCACACCCCTTTGTCCACAATTTTATGCCAGAGTGTGCCACAATAGATATTTCCACTCCCTCAATCTTTATGTTATTCACTGGTTTGGACCTTGAGTGTCCACCGAGGAGATTGACATCATTGACATCAATTTAGTCCTTGACACCCAAAACACATCCATTTTTGTTATTATTGGAATCTGATTCAGATCCATCAGAACTAGAATTAGTATCTGAAATCTCCTGTACTCTAGCTACCACTTTACTAGCTTTCACTTTCCGGCATACTTTAAGAAATATGTACCATCATCCCCAATTGCATGCATTTTTGGTCTTTGCAGGGTATTTCTTGCTATAATCCAAATTATCTTTGTTTCCTCATCTATGGCACCATCTCTTGTTCCTAATTTTCTTTGAATCATTCAGAACTAGCTCTCTCTTGTTTTGGTGCTTAATCTTACACACCACATTCTTAGAGTCTTCATTTGAGGTTTTCCTCACTGCTTTTGCACACTTATTAGAAATTTCAGCTTTCTTAACTATGGCAACCACCTCAGTCAAAGAAGTTTTCCCATATACCTACAACCTTTCCTGGATGTTTTCATTATTGACACCCATGATAATCTGGTCACAAATTAGCTTGTTGTGTAAAGACCCAAATCTACATGTAAGAGCTAGCCTTTTTTAGCACAGACACATTGTATTCCACCAATTTGGATTGGTTCTGTTGCCTCTTACAAAATGTATGCCTGTCAATTGCAATGCACACAGAAGTTGAACAATACTTATTCAAGTCTTCCAAAGCATGTCCATCATCCCCTTTTGTTTTGCTTTGTTCGCCCAAAGTTTGCAGAGTATGCTCAGACGTGAGTCCCTTTCTCACTTGGCCACTGGATTCAAGATAGCCTGGCTGATGAGAATTATGAATCCGAAACCGGTCCCTGGATATTTGTTTCCGGTCCAGGGAAGACATGGCTTGGCAGTTCGGGCTGGACTGTTCCCATGAGGCACAGGGTCAGAATCATTTTCATATGGCCATGTCTGAACTGGGGTGGCTGAGTGAGCTAAAGAATGGTGATGGATTAAACCCAGATCAGTTGACTGGGGATCAGTGTTTGATTTGCTCAAACGCTCCGTCCATCATCCCCTTTTGTTTCGCTTTGTTCGCCCTAAGTTGGCAGGGTATGCTCAGACGTGAGTCCCCTGCTCACTTGGCCACTGGATTCAAGATAGCCTGGCTGATGAGGATTATGAATCCAAAACCGGTCCCAGGATGCTTGTTTCCGGTCCAGGGAAGACATGGCTTGGCAGTTCGGGCTGGACTGTTCCCACGAGGCACAGGGTCAGACTGATTTGCATAACACCATGTCTGAACTGAGGTGGCTGAGTGAGCTAAAGAATGGTGATGGATTAAACCCAGATCAGTTGACTGGGGGTGAGTGTTTGATTTGCTCAAACGCTCTGTCCATCATCCCCTTTTGTTTCGCTTTGTTGGATCAGCATCATCAGAACTGTGTGGTCTTTCCTCCATGTGAACCTAATCAGTGTAAATTGATTTTTGTTCCCTTTATTGTGATAACCCGTCTTCTTCAATGGTGTCCATATGGTTAAGAAACTACTCTTTCCACTCATGCCATTTTATGACTGGATCACCAGTGGAAATAAAAATCGTTGGGGTGGTGTTAACGTGTAGGTATGGGAAGAACGCATAGCTGTCACAATTTGCATCCCACTGTATTTAACTGTAAGCAATTCCCACAGAACCTGAAACGGGATAACTTGCAAGTGGCTGTAAGTTGGTATAAACAATTCAATAAAGAAAAAACACAAATATTAGCAAGCTGCGATCCCTTTCAGTATGTGACAGATAATCGACAACCAACAAGTAAAAAGCTTGATAAGTTCTCGCTCAAGATAATGAAAAAATAATGTGCCCAACAAGACAAGAGAATATTCAAGACGTAGGAAACTGAAGTACCCTCTGGGCTTCAAAAACCCTTGTGAAGCAGTTAAAATGCTGGAAATAATCCCAGGGAATGTAGTGCTTACAATTCCATGCGCAAGTAAAGCTTTGCACTGACCACCTTTCCCATGTCTGAACTGCTGCCGTACCTCGGACCTGCATGCAATGCGCTGGAACAATCCCCCGGAAATACAGTAATTCCATTTGCACATTCATATAAAGCTCTGCACAGGCCTCCTTTCCGATCCCCAGGCCTCCTCTGTACTTCAGATCTGCTAGCTCATCCTCCGATGACATTTGCTGATCAGCATGTAGACACCCCTTAGCTTGCTGTAATTGGTATATTAATCTGATGGCAGTGGTAGCTACAAGAACAGTCAGCACCTCTGTTACCGTTTTGCACACGTTTTATCTAACTTGTCTTATGGCGTGCTCAATGTTAAACACTGTGCCATCCACAATGTCCCCCTGTGTAGAAGCTAAGCCTCTAAGCATATATAATCTAAAACATTAAACAATAGAGCACAGCACCAGTATAAGTAATCTCTGACCAACTCAGGTCAGGCTTGTATTTTAATTTCCCAAGTACAACATAACATACTCCAATCCAAATAACAAGAAATAGGCAGCATATATTTGTTTGTGCAAGTTGACACGTCGTTGTAGAAACTTCACAGCCAACATTTGTTTCGTCATAAGAACGTCTTTCTCAAGGCTTAATGCACTGAATCTGTATATACAGTCAAATGTTTTCTCAGTAGTAATAGAAAATTTCTCTTTGTACCAAATAGGTAAAAATCTTTAAATGTGTTTTGCGGTTGGTATATCCACATTGGCACTAAAATTCTCACTTTGATTAGTAACTATTGGGAATTGCAGCTAAAAGAATTTGATAAATGTAACAGGAATCCATAAAAGTTGTCCATAATCCTAATCAATTCGAAAAAGTTTTCAACCAAAGTTCCTTAGTATGGAACATCAATCCATTCCCCCATATCCCTACTGTGTGGCAGACTGGTCCTGACGTGTTCCTGGACGGTGCAAAACATTTTATGAGTGCCAACGTGGATATCCCAACCGCAAAACACATTTAAAGAGTTTTACTGATTTGGTACTAAGAGAAATTTTCTATTACTACTGAGAAAACGTTTGACTGTATATATGGATTTACTATATTAAGCCTTGAGAAAGTCGTTCTTACGACGAAACACGTGCGACTGTGGAGTTTCTACAACGACGTTCAACTTGCACAAACAAATATATGCTGCCTCTTTCTTGTTATTTGGATTGGTGTATGTTATGTTGTGCTTGGGAAATTAAAATACAAGCCTGACCTGAGTTGGTCAGAGATTACTTATACTGGTGCTGAGCTCTGTTGTTTAATGTTTTAGATTGCAATAATTGGTGACAGCATTGCGTAACAAATCCAACATCGAGATATGAGTTATGCACAATGACGTTCAAGCGGTTGCTGTAGCAACTTCCTCATGACAAACAAGCCTTTGCACATATACGCCCTCCTCCTGCTTGCACCTCCCAGAATTCTCTGGGTCATTGCACTGCTTTAGAGAACTGCATTGTTTCAGAGAGCTGCACTACTACGTGTTAGACTTCACAGAATCACCAAACCTTCTAATGTCCCCCTTGACAGGGACAGACATAGAGGCTCCCGCTCTCTCGAAATACTGCCCCAATTAAAAATTGTTGAATTCATAAAAATGTATCCCAGATCATTGCCAATTTTTTTCAGAAGGATTCTCCATGCAGCAATGGGGTGAGAACGTCCTTTATTCAAGATCCTGTCTAAGAAGGCCAACACGTCCTTACCTAGCAAGAGTCAGGCGGTAACCGACAACCTCCCAAGCATATCCACCCTCACAATTCTAATTAAAAAAAACACGCACCGTGCATCATTATGCAGGTGACAGTGCATGTTTGATGACTACAACAACATTTAAAGATAAACAATACAATTTAAAGGTAAACAGAACACATCCTGCTTAATTTCCTGTTGTTTCATAGAGGGAGAGATGCATTCTACCCACAGTCTTGATGTTCCCTTCTGCTCAGCCAGTGAGTGAGGTCATTGGATAGCGGGAATATTAAGAGTGTCTGTGCTTGGATGAGTGGATAGTTGGACTGAGAAGGGCTGAGCAGCAGGATACTGCTCCTGGTGGGGCTTTACATGAGTTACCTGTAACCTGATCTAAACCTAGTAAACATACTCCTTTGTAACCTACAAGACTGCATCCTTGATTGTAACATCGGAACTAGCAGCCAGAAACCAAAGTCCCATCCAGGAAGAGGTCAGAGGACAGGCATGAGCACGGCAAAGAGAGACAGCCAAGTACAATTATGTGAAAATTACTGAAGTATTTTCATCAGGAACATCTTGGCATGATTCTGAACAAAAAACGATTGAGAGAGAGGTACCGTTGGCCAGAGATTTCATGCAGAAGGTTTCTGGTTATGTGATGTGAAGGTAGTTGGTTCAGAATGGAAAGTACAACCCATTGTGCCAGACGATGTACAGAAAAACATAGGCAAGGTTAGGGATTGACTTTTTTGTGATGTTCTATGTGTTGCTTGCTGTCCATAGGTTTATCATTGTATTTTTTGATTACACTTCAATATAGTTGTAGGTCGTTTTGTCGGTGAACCCATTACTAAGAGTGTTATTGAGTTTCTAGTGGATGTGATCTTGAGAGAAGGAAAATTTAGTGCACTAGTGTTAAAAAATGTTGTTGGTTCATGTAAAGGGAGATGTAGGAATCTTTAACTCATTTGGGTTTTAGACAGAGGACTTGTAGTCTGCATCATCCCTAAAGGAATATTTGATGGAGAATGCAAATACATTTCCTGGTGAATGTATAGGTGGTCATTATTAACTAGGGTAAGCTTGCTGCTTGTGGTTACGTCCATGTTGTAGTCCTATCACAGTTCTCTGCATACCTCGAGAAAGGTGATGCTATTTAGAGCTCTTAGAGATGTGATGCTCAGGATATGGTGTTGTCTGCTTGAACAAGTGTGTTGGCGAAGGTGATGCCCTTTGCTGTAAATGTGGAGAAAGTTAGGAAGAAGATACAAAAGACACAGAGCCTAAGTATTGTGATATATCGTGAACAGAGGTGTGTGAACATTTCTTCTGTTGGTTCAGGAGAGATGATGAAAGTTAAGAGGCCAGTGAAGGTCAGAAAAACTGTGGTGAGATTGGTAAAGTACTGGTGGTGGTGAGAAAGGAGCATAATACTGTATGATTACTGGTAACTGTGTGTAGGTAACTGTGTGTAGGTCTTTTGTACATGTTACCTTTGAATACTTGTGTAAAAGTCCAGAACACTTTCCTTTAAAATGTACTGAGTTGTTAAATAGTGCAGGTGGTGGAAGGTGCTGCACTGGAGACTGCTTGTTGAAGTGCAGTAAAGCTAATACTAACCTCATCCTGGTTATATGTATAGACTAAACAGTATTACATTTATATAGTTTGATGGAGCTAGCTTCGAGATGATGGGGCTTTCCAAGTTTTGTTGGGCTTTGTTAACACACACTCTTGCCTGTTGAACCAATCAGCATTTCTATTTGCACGTAGGATTAGGTGGAGAAGACAAGTGCTTCTACCTTCATTGCCGCCAGCATGCTGGGTATTAAATGCTGCTAAACCTAAATTTTGCTCGTCCTAACCTACCCAATGTTTTACATTGATGGTCCGTAACAGGCTCTAAATCAATGAGGTTACATAATATCAGTAGTTGGACATAAATCTGAAATGTAGTTAGGAAAAAAAAGCATTTTTGTAGCATTAGTCGGTAGCAGCGGTGTTTTTGTTAAATCTGATTTTGGAATAGTGTTTCTGGCTAGATGTTGTAGTGCTTCCTGTACTGATTTGCAAGTAATTGTTTCATTAAAACCTGTAGAAATATTTTTCTACAAAACCTAATCTGTGCAGTGATCTGCCAAATGACTTGTTCTTAGTTATAAGATCACAGACAATAAGAGTGAAACACACTGTGAGCTTAAAGAAACTTCACTCTGCTGAAGCTTTCAACACATCTTAATTGATGCACCTGCAATTAGAAGCCCGAGCAAAAGGTCCTGGTCATTTAAACCAGCCTGCCCTTGCAGCTACAAAATTTAACTGTCCACATGTAACTATTGTTTCAATCTATATTTTTAACCAACTCGAGAAAGCTTACAATGTGAGCAAACAAAAGGAGTTCATTTCTAAGAATGGAAATTGGCTATGTCTATTGCATCTTTCCTAAAATATGAGTTCTAATGAAACGGCATCCGAATCTGACAGTAGATTAATGGCTTTAGTGTTTTGACTGTGTTTAGTGTAGGCCGGGAACTCATTTGAAATCAACAATATGGGTAATTTAGTCGGTGCAGAGATTAGTTAATCTGTTATTTGACACCTGTTTTGAACAACAAGAATTTTGCAGACACAGGAAGAGTGTCAATTTGAAATTTGATTTAAGTCTTTTAAGGTATTGTTGGAAATGACCATCTCGTGTGCGTATTCCTCCAGATTTTTGCCTTCTTTTGCTAAACCTTTTTTATTAGCCATATAACTCATTGCACTTTACTCTTGCTAAACATTGGTGAAGTGCTTGTGCTCTTTCTTTAAACATGGTAAAATTGACTTTTTCCTAATTAGTACATTTAATTTACCTGTAAGTCTCTAGTATAGGGTACTATGTGTACCCAGGCCTGTAAATGAAATACTGCTGGTGGGCTGGCGCACTCGTGCCACCCACTAAATTAGAACAATAAAACACGCACCCAGGTCTGCCACAGCAGCCTGGGTATGGAGATTTAAACTGCTATTTCAACCTGGCAAAATAAACCTTTCTCAGATCTAAAGCTTCCTTTTTAATTCTTATAATTCACTATTAAGGTAGGCCCTAAATGCCCATAGAGCAGGCTGAATGGTATTCAAGATGTATGACATGTATATTTGTTTTCCATATCCAGGCAGTGAAAAACCATCAAAGTAGTTTTTCACTGTGGTGAGGTTTGCTCTCTCATAGGAAAACACTGAGTTACATTATAACAACTTATAGTGCTTAATTTCAGTTTGGGTGCAGCTAGAAAAATTATTCAAGGCCTCATTTTAATGCAAATTTTTAGAATGGTGTCATTTTCCTACCTATGCCAGAGCTGGCCTTACTGGCAGTGTCACCTAATGGCTTCCCTGTGGTGAGATATGGATTACTCCCAGACAGTGGACGAAGGGCTTGGGTGTGGAGAGATGTTTTCTTTCTTCAACCAGATGGCCTGCGTGCTGTGCCCAGCCCCCTTCCAGGTCCTTAAAGGATGCCTTCTGTGTCACTGGCAGATGTAGCTTACACTTAGGTGTGCATCCCCTTTGTCTTGCTAGCCAGCTTGGCTCCAAACCCCTTGAGAGTTGAAGATGTCCAAGAACTGGTTAGAAGTGACTCCAAGGGAAGGCTCCCTCATTTCCATAGCTAGACCTCTGAGTTGCCACAGGGAGCTCTGCTATTTTGGATTTAGAGAGGGATGGGTACTGTGGGATAGCTTATAACAAAAGGCACATGAAGTGCTGCAAAATGGTTTGGGTCATCCCTGGGTACATTTATCTCATTGCTTAGAGAGTAGCCACAAGTTTCCTCACCCACAGGCTGGCCTTGGGCATAGATGTAGCTCCACAAATACTCTCCTCAGAGCTCTCCTGGACCTGTGAAAAATCAGCAGAGGGGCAAAACTCAAAGGAAGACTGAACCCGCTTGCCTTGAACCTAAGACCCCAGAAATGACTCCAAGCATCAGCTGGCTCAACTCCTGTATGTGCTACAGGACCATAACAATCTTCCAGAGACCTCTCTCCCTGCAACTGCTCAACTGACTAATATCAGCCTGATCTGCCCAGGACCCTCCTATGGCCTCTGTTAGAGTGAGTCCTAATCTCCAAGTGGTGCCCCAGGTCCTGGACCCTTGGATGGTGTGCATCTCCTGGCTACTCTGCAAAAGCAGGGACATAACAACTTTTTCTAGCTTTCTGCCTAGAGAACCAGCAAAGACCAGGATTGCAGTCAAAGACATTGCAGACATCAATGTTGAATTACTGGCCTCAGCTTGCTGACTTTCCCACTGAATGAGATCTGACTTCCAGAATAGTTTCTAAATCTGAACATAGAGGGCTTCATCAGGACAGACATTAAGCAGCAACCCATTAAGGCTTTTGCAGCCTTCATCGATCAGCAACCCACCATTGTCAAGCCCAGCTTAGGGTCATGCTTGCAGCTTGCCACACAGATGACTCATCAATGACTACTTTTTCTTCATAAATGTTTCTAAGTCTGAATATCAACTTTTCACTGGGACAGAACTGGCCCTTGTATCTGACCCATGCTCCTTTGCAGTCAGCCCGAAAATTTGGCGTGGACCAGGTCTAACACAACCAGTTAACCGTGGTGTGCACTTTGTGCTTTTTTACATCCCTAATGTATAGAAACTGGATGAGACATACAAGTGAAGTGAGCTAGAGCTTCAAAATATGAAGGGATGGGAGAAAGAAGTTGACAGAAACTTTGGAAAATGCTCTTGCAGTGTATAATTCATGTGGGAATTAAAAAAAACAAAAAACTTCTGAAATATTATAAATGTAAAGTTTGTCAGATGATCTGATTTGTACTTTACAAAAATTAAAATTGTATTTATCATATTTCTTTAACGGGCATGTTTTTCTGCGATTTGTATCCACATTTTTGGAAGAGGAAAAGGGCACGAAAGGGAGTTTTTGATCTATGTTAATAATTATGAAAACTGTACAAAAATTACGACGTTTAACTCAGCAGCAGAACATTAACAAATTAAGCTTTTCTTTTAAATGGAGCCAAAAAACAAAGCTCATTTATTGTCGTGCATAATTGATAGGTGATTGACAACAGTCTACTAAGACGTATTACCTTTGTAAATGTATGATCTTTTATCAATACTGTTCTTTACATGGATGATTGACTTATTGTTATCATTGTCGATACATCACAAAAGCAATCTTGTGATAGATCTTTGCATGAGAGGGGCATGTTAAAGCAGTGTCACCTTGGCCACTCGGTATCTATGCGAGGGGTGATATTACTTTTTATTCCCGCTTCTTGTTTGCATCACATTTCCACTGTTTGTGTTATTCCATGTGTCAGAGAGTTATACTATTTTCAGTACTAAAATTCCATACGTGTTGGCATTGCCAAATCTAAATTAAAATAAGTTGTAAAGGGTGATATTCTTACTGTTGAATCATGGGTATGTGTGGAAATATACTTTTCAGACCTAAGTAACAGAATATTCACTCCATTTCATGTATCATTTTTAATTTTGAAGCTGTCATAATGTTAACTTTACATATGGTGCAGCTTGATAGCTTGGCCAGCGATCACTGTCAGGCACGACAGACAAATCAAATTGAGGAAATGCTGCTTCGTTGCTCCCTGTTATTACTGTAAATCATTCTTCAACATTCAATGTTCTACGCTGGAAGTCTCTGCAAATAATACTTTCCCTGCAGAATGTGGCCTTTCAGTATCTTGTGCGGTTTATAAAGATACCACTTCCCTACAGTTCGGCTGTTTGTACATTTCAAATTCCAGACCCTAATAAATACAGCCAACCCTGAATAATATTCATAAATCGTGAGATTTTCGTTTTGTTAAATCCACTAAGTTGTCTTTAGCAATGTTTTAATTAATAGAGTATGCAGAGATCTTGAGTAATACATTGTATGGGACCATTATATCCTTAAATTTTGATTGAATATATTTAACACACTAGATCTATAGAAATCTAAACACATTTTGATTGATTGACGAATTACAACTGGCTTGACGAGACAGTTTTCTGTGTCGGTGTTTGTCTGCTTCACCTTTCAGGAATTCAGCATCTTAAGCCTGATAGATTTGTTTGCTCTCGGTGGATTCCATTCCATCATTTTAGCTTATCGCTGCCATTACGGTTTATAATTCAGTCTTGGGCGCCATCCAAAGGCGACGATGTACGCCAAACTGCTCTGATCTGTCCCTGTTGAAAAGGATAACAAACATCCACAGTTGTGTTTCAGGCTGATTGCTCCTCATCAGTGATGTGCAGTCTGAGACCCAGTGGCACCATGAGCTTTGGACCCATGACCAACTATACTTGTACCACGAAGAGTATCTTGCTTTATAGTTTACAGTTTGAGAAACAACCTTATTGTGTATGACAAACCAGAAAGAAAACAAATTGATCACATAAGGTACCTGTGTTTACTACAGAAGAGATTGAGATCATTATTGAAACACATTTCTGTTACAGTTCAAAGAATAGTCATAGTTTCACCAATACCCCCAAGAGAATTAAGAGATATTTTTCAGGTATTACACAGTGGCCGTCATCATTGTGTAGTTATAGTTAGGGCCAGGTTTCCACAGGAAACGACATGACACATCAAAAATCAGTTGCATCCACTACAGCTCCTTCCTACACGGTTTTGGGGGTGAGGCATCAAGTGGGGGACCAAGAAAAATGGGGAGGGAGGGTGAACACCTTTTCCCCATGCAAATTTTCATAGAAACTGTAAATGCAGCTGAAGCCTAAACGGCCTCTACAGAATTACACCAATTTTGGCAGAAAGTTAGATCCAGAGAGGGTGCTTTTTGAGATTTACTATAAATCTGTAAATTAGTCTATGGGAAATTAAGATTTAAAATGTATTGATATGCGGAGAAGCATGAGTACCGCAGTACGGGCAGATCAAAAGATAAGCTCTAACTGGCTGCCTCATATCAACAAAGAAGTTTGGAAGCCATTTATAAAATAAGCAAAATTGCATATAGGAAGGCAGGGAATGGATACCCTGATCCCATAGGCCTTGTGGAAGGGTGCACCAGATGGACATCCCCTGGGGACCCAAAACAATTCTATACGCCAAGACTTTGAGGAGTCAAAACTCGTTACTGTTTATCTGCCAAACCAAACTAACTCATTTATTTGTAACAATTACGCAGTGGCTGTTTTCCTTTCCCCCCTTGACGAATCAGTGTGTTGGACTTTGTTGTTGCTGGTCTAGATGCTTTGGGCACATTGCTACTACTGTTCAGTGCCAAAGTGCAAGTGCTCCCTCTGTAAATTGTTTAATGGATTAGTGCTTCTGTAATTGGCTTATTTGGTTTTCAGTTAAGTCCCTAGTACAGTTCCCTGTGTGTGCCCAGGGCCTGTAAACCAAATGTTGCTAGTGAGCTTGCAGCACTGATTGTACCACCCACCCAAGCAGCCTGGCAAATGGAGCTCAGGACTGCCATTGCAGTGTCTGCGTACAGTCTCATCCTTCCATGTCGACCTGGCAAGTGCACCCACTTGCCAGGCCCTAACCTTCCCTTTTCTTACATGTGGGTCTCCCCTCTGGTAGGCCCAAGGTACCCCTGTGGGCAGGATGCAGTGTATGTGAAAGATAGGACCAGTCCTGATGCGTGTGGCATGTCCTAATAGTGAAATACTGCCAATTTTTTTTTTCACAATTGAAAGGCTATCTGTCCTATAGAATAGAATGAGAGTTCATTTATACCATCTTATAAGTATAACTTCCCATTGGAACAAGATAGGATGGTAAAGTTTAGTGCGACTGAACTCAAAATATAAAGATGCATCTTGTAGTGAGGCTGATTTTTACATTCTGTGTTTGAAAATACCACTTTTAGAAAGTAGACATTTTCTTGCTTATCCATCCTGTGTGCCTCTGCTAGGTTTGTGTATTGACTGTCTGGCCTTGGAGTGGCAGGTGCTGGAGATGTGAATTCTATTCAGACAGCCACTTGTGGGGGTGAAGTGTGTCCTGCCTTTACAGGGTGAGTCAGGGGTGGGGTGAATTGTGTTTATTTTTTTTGTACGGAGTTTTATATAGCCCGAACTTTACCCGAATTGAGTATCAGAGCGATTTACATAGCACCAGTTGCATTACATGAGTACACATTCATTTTTGTTAGCCACGGGGAGATTAAGTGATTTTCCCAGAATCACAAGATGTTAAGCGTCATTGCCGCGACTCGAACCAGGTTCCCTAGATTCGAGGTTGACCGCCCTAGCCATTAGGCCAAGACCTGGGCTGCAGTCAGAGTAGGGGGAGGAGATTTTGTTCACACCTGAATTGGCCTGGTCTGCCTTGGAAAATGTTGTCTCCACCTCCTGCCAGGAAGCTGCACCAGAGAGGACATAGCTGGTAGTGGCTGGGTAAGGAGCTTCTCTACCACCAGTGAAGAAAGGAATTTGTAGTAAAAAAATGTGGGCCCAGACTTTTAGATTACTTCTGGAATTCAAGAGGTACCTTTGCTAAGGAGAAAAGCTGGAGAAACTGAAGGAAAAGTCCTGCCCCTTTGCTGTGTACTGTTTGGGGTTGGCCTGCAGTAGCTGTTTTCTATCAAGGAGAGGATAAAGACTTTGCTGTGGCTCCTTCTTGAGGAAGATTTTCAAGTGCTTGTAGCAGAGCCTACCTCTCAGTGATACAAAGACTTCACCACCAGCTCCCTCGAACTTCCTTTCTGGGAGTTCTGACCTGCCAAGTGGTGCCTGTGACTGTGTTGGGCCTCTGGAGGTTGTTCATGCTGTTAGGCGCTGGAAAAGTAACGCAACTACGAGAAGCACAATGCATCCGCACCATTTTCCGATTCATCACCGACAAAACCGACGCAGCGCCTGCCTGCAGCTCAAAAAATCTCTGCCCGCCGCATCGTGTGCACCAGTCTATGAAGTCCGAGATCACCGTACCGATTCTAGCCCTGCTGTGCTTCTGCAAAAACCAACACATCCTAGGACCGTGGCATAAGAAATCAACGCAGTGCCGTTGCCGCCACCGCATGGAGAACCGAGGCATCCCTGATCCTCACGCATCACACTGGGGTGCCAAGGCCGCAGTAAGAAACTAATGCATCACCTCTACGCACAGTGAGAAACCAACACAACACCTCCCCTTCAGTAAGGAACTGACGCATCATCTCCCCTGCATGGCAGTGAGGAACCAACATGCTACCTCCCCTGAAGTAAGGAACTGACACTTCACCTTCCTTGTGCATAAGGAACCGATGCATCACCTTTCCTGTGGCTGCTTTTGTTTGTGACTGTGACGCACCCAAGGTACTTTTTGTTGGAAGTGTTGCAACTATTGGTTTGCTAAGGACATAACTGTTTCTACCTTTTAATAGTCATATTTTGGTTATTGTATTGTGGATTTTTGTTGTTTGGTCTTGTTTGGTTTAGATACAAATTAAGTATTTCTCTAAACTGGTGTCATGTCCATTTGTTGTGTTTTCACTGTATTACTGTATTTGGGTCACTGAATGCATGACCCCAAGAGAACCTACCATTATTGAAAAGCCCTTTGAGCTGGAGCTGCATGCTCTTCAGTTGGAATGCGTAGACCCCTTGTGGTTGGCACTTTGTGTCCTGAAGAATGTTCAAATAAGACTCATATGCATTGTTTATAATTATTCTTTTTAAATGTGTATTGTTTAAAAATGTAAGTGACCATTGCTAGTAATTAACTATGCCATGTGTTTTTTTATAATTAATGCATTGGATTATAGCTATTCATTGGTAAATTATGACAAGTGCCTGGGCTAATCTAATAATGGGGAGACCCTTTGACAAAGTCAATAGGTCAGCTTCCCATATAGATTGATGGCCTGCTGTCCTGACAAAGCCTATATGCCTGCCTTTTATATATTTTCTATATTGAAATGTTGTACTTATTTCAAAGTCAGTAGGTTTACCTTATTTTAAAATGCCAGCTAAGTCTTATATTGTGATAGCCAAGCCCTATTTAAAATGACACCTCCTCATACTATGATGGCCAGGCTCTGCAGCTAACCCCACGGTCATGCACCCGCGGGGTCAATCCCTCTCCGAACCCAGCTAAAGACCGTGTTCAGCTAATAAAATATTACTTTATGTTAAAAAAAGGAAATTCACTAAACCAACCAAACATTAAAGTGGCAGGATTGTTAGCTGTAGTAATTGTAAAAAAAATGACTTATTAGTTGAGAGGGGTGCAATTCCTACTCAAATAATAAACACAGTACTTGTCAGGGTGAACCACCAAAAGCTGATAAATAAACCAGTGCTTATCCCTCTGGTAGCGTGGCACAAAAGCAGTCAGGATTAGCTTAGATGGATATGTATACAGTACTCAGACAGTAATGTAGTTAAAACACAACACAAGAACGATTCCAACCCAATTTAGAAAAATAGAGTATATGTTAATAAATAGAGTATATGTTAATAAATAGAAAATACGAAACAACCCCGGAAGTTGTCCCAGATCCTTCTCCTGAGCTTCCCAGGCGCACAGCGAGACGAACCAACTATAGACCCCCTCTCATGGATAGGTTGCGCTGTCCCCGGCGACTCGTATCTCCCCATATGTACAATGACCACTGACCCCGACTAGGGTACCACATACGTTCAGCACTGTATAATACACTAGGAAAAGTTTCCCCCACGGTTCGATGTTTTCCTCAAATTGCAAGCCGGAGGTTCCGAGACTGGCGTACATTTCCCTCACCAGTATTTATCACGGGACTGCAAATTGTAACAACACACAGGGACAATACTCGCACACACCTCCTCCGGCACACGAGGTAATAGACACGGGGGCGAGGGCCCTAGTGCAGGGTTCCCAGGCCTAAGCTACACAGGCTGATGGGACCGTCATGAGCGGCGTGTCGGAGAAGGTTGTGACTACGTGTCACTAGTAGACTGCTACATGTACTACTACTCATTGAAATGTAACCCTTTAATGTGTGCGATAATGTGTACTCAATTTTTCTTTGTGCCTTACCCCCCTTTTTTTCAGGGGGCATGATATGTGAAAATCTAATAAAAAAATGTAAACAAATAAATGTTAATAAATAGAATGACAGCAAAACAATAAAAATCCAGTAAGTTGGACCAGAGTTATGAGTTTTTAAAGTTTTAGGTGACAATGGCTCCAAAAAGCTCAAAGCGCCAAGTTCAGGCTGACTGCAATTGAGCATGTGTCAGATACAGGGACCTAGTTAGTCCCGCTGAAGTGTTACCTTTTTAGGTCTGCGCGAAGAGCTGCAGTTTGTATTGACATGAGGTTGTTGGTGGTACAAGGATCTGGTCGTCATCACAGTTGGTTGCTGTTTTGGCACGAAGAGCCGGTCATCACTGAATCTTCATGTTGATGATCATCACTGGTTGTCACTTTCGGCACAAAGTGCTGGTCTCACTGGAGCTTCGAGTTGGTGGTGTTCACAGGCGGTTGTTTCTCTGCATGAAGAGGTCACTTTGTGGTTATAAGGAGCCCAAAAGGTCTGTTTCTAAATCTTTTTTTCAGGGGGCATACAATCTGAAGCCTGTCAAGCGTCCAGGGCCTTGTGTCGACCTCTTGGAAACCAGTACTCATACCAGGAGAGGCCACCAGCAGAGATCAGGCAGGTTCAGTTGATGCAGGCCAGCTGGATGGCCCGTGGAAGAGTGTTGTGCCCCTCTACCTTAAACATGAGGTCAGCCATCGGACCATTGGAGTCACTTCTAGGGAGCGCCGGTTCAAATCAAGCAGGACCAGTCTTCCTTCTTCAGACAGCTGTGCTGTCCTTCTTCTGAATCTTCCATAGGTCCAAGAATGTTTCTATGAGAGGTTCTGAAGTTGCCACTTTTTTACCTTGTGGCAGCCTTTATGTGGGGGAGTTCCCTGGCTTCCTCCAAAGCTGGTTCTGATCAGGCCTTCCCCTTCCCCTGGTCCTGGCTCCAAACTGTCTAGGGTGACAAAGGTATGGGTAGGTCTGGTGTCAGGTTCATTTGTGTGTGCTGCAGGCAGGGCCCTTTGAAAAATCACTGAGTGCAAGCAACAGTTCCTCCCCAGCCATCCCGTTAGGAAGACCCACTCCCCTCACACCTAGGTCTCTTTTGCCCCCATGTCTGGAAAGAATACACAAGCAACAATAGGCAAGCCAATCACAGTCACTTGACCCAAGACACTGGCAACAGTGCACATTTGGTTTAGGCAAAACTAATTTTTTCAACGTGGAATTTATAGAATAGTAATTTAAAATCCAACTTTATAGTTAAAGAGGCTTTTAAATTACAATTAATTTGAGTTTAAACATGGTACCTGCATCTGCTCACAATCAAAGGTAAGTACTTATTAAATGTAATGAGGTAGCCCAATGTTATCCAGTGGGAGAGAAAGGCCTTACAGCAGTGAACATTAATTCATCTAAGTTAAAAGTGACATATACTAGGAACGTAAAAGTTGATTGAATAACCCAATGAGGTGTAGGCCAGTTTTCTTATGCTTAGAAGGGACATGGCAAGCACCTTACCACTGAATAGCAGGGTAAAAGTGCACTGAGTCCTAAAAGACTACATAACAGATTCAGTAAAGGAAAGCTCAAATCTGGGGTGATTGTGCAGAAAGAGCCAGGTCCCACAGTATTAGTTTACATTAAAAAAATTCACTGTAAAAAGCAAAGTTTAAAGTTAGAGCCAAATGTCAGTAAAAATGTTCGTCTAAACTAAAAAAACACTCAAGTTCACCAGGTATAGTTTACTACAGTATCCATAACTTGCACCCTCGCTATGCACTGCTTATGACCTCAAGTAATTAATCTGTCATGACATGTCTTATGATATATTAACACTGATGACAACTAAGTAATATTTTTTATGACAATATTTTGCATGTCGGGGACGCTAGTTTTAGTTACTTCAGTTAACTATAACTGGTGAATTTCATTTTTGTTTTAGTTTAAAATGTAACTTTTTAACTGACATTTTACCTATGTATTATGTCATTTTAGCATTTGCTTTTTTCAGTGCATTTCTGAGATTTTGTAATGTAATTTACTACATTAGTAGCATTGTCAACTGTGACATCACTTTAAGCTTTTCTACTATAGAATATAATATATAATAGCAAGCATTACTGACAAGTGTTAAAGAGACAAAAAAATAAAGGTGCCTTGTTTTTAAATATTCCACTATGAGCCATGTCTATGACGACACCCAGAAGAATGAAGAGTCGGGTGGTATCGAGTGCCTCTGTTTTCTCTGTTGTCCCATGTCTTCTACTATTGTCCCATTTCCCATGTATTCTATGAACGATCATATTCCTATTGTCAGTGGCTATCCATGGATACATTGAAGGCCTCCTTACTTTTTAGGGACTAATGCCACAGTTAAAATGTTAACAGGGAGGTTCCGAAATTCAACAATAATGTTGGAACTTAAACACTACCGTGCAAATCGGACTAAAGACAACTAAAAGGCCTTTTTTAGTTTAACAGATTTTTTAAGGAAAAACAACTCAATAAAAGTCATCTTGCCTTTAGAGTTATTTAAAATCACATAGTGTAGTACTCTCTTGTAAACCAAAATACCTGAATGTAACAGTAAGTATTTTACACTGATCTTGTTAAAGAACATAAAGAGAAATACGGGAGACTGGAGTTAGACTGCTAAAAATGTGTACATTAACAAGATTAACAAGAAATCAATGAATGTATCATACTAAGTGTTTGAGGCGGTTTAACTCCTTCATCAATGAGAGGAGTAGGTATTGATTTGATACTAATATAAATATTCATTAAGTAAGTGTCCAAATCAGTATTATTTTCCTATACAAAGGCTAATTTGAGAAATTATTAGGATTTACTTTACGATTGTGATAATGTCTTTTCCTAATGGTTTACATTCTATACTTGTAGACTCTTTTGAATTTTAGTTAATCTGTTGAAAACCATTAGCCAGGGGAGCATATCAACGTGTATACCCTTCATATATAATTTAATGCCTCCTTGAACTAGACTACACAAAAACTACTTTTGAAATAAAAGTATATTAGTATTCATAATTTTGTATTTAAATGTCCTCATTTATACCCAAATCCTTTTACCTGGATGCCTGCAATAAATTGTATATAGTAGTAGATCGACACTATTGTATGTACAAGACCAACTTTTACTTTCAATAGGAAGGCTGATTTTATTTAACAATAACAGAGTCATAAACACTCTTATAGAAGAAATAAAGTCTGCATTTTGTTTGCTGCACGCAAGGTATTTTGAAGTTTAGACCAATGGCCTAATTATGAGTTTGGTTGTCCATGGGACCGCTAAACTCATGGTGGAGTTGTGGTGGTTGTTGGGGACTGCCGCACCATCTGTCCGACTGCTATATTACAAGTAGGGCGGTCTAACCTCCAGAGAACCACTGCAACAACCGGTGGCGCAGCAGTCTTGAGGGCGCAATATGCTTGGTGGTGCCACTGTGCTACCCCCAAGCATATTATAAGTTTCCTTACCACCAGCAGTCATATGGCGGTTCTCATGTCATGAAACTGCTGGCAGTGAGGAAACAAAGGAGGCCCGCTCTTGCCCCTGTATATGGCGGTGCATGCAGGGGGTCACATCTTCTGCCCCCCCTGTGTGCATGAACCCCTGTCCTGCATGATATGGACTGCACAGTCAATGCTGTGCAGGAACGTGCATTGGTGGTCTCGTGGAGTTGCAGTTCTAAGGGTCACATATGGGCCTTGGTACTGTTCCGCCGCAGTACCGCCATGCCGTCCGCCCTTCAGACCACAACATTACTCATAATCTGGCGATGGGAAGCGTCCTGTTTGGTGTGTGGGAGCGGGACGGTGGCGTGATTGTCTGCCTCCACACCGCCAAACTTGTAATCAGGCCCTAAATCTTTTACCATATTTTCTGTTGACCACTTTACACGCATATCCTATTCCATTGTTTTTCACAGTTGTTTTCATTGAATATTATTTTTGTATAATAAAGAGAATACATTACAGAGTCTTAGAGGCATTTTGAACAATCAAGAAATAAATCACATATCTTAGTCTTGTAATTAGTAATAGCTAATCAGTGTTCAATATTTCTAAGACTAGTTAAAAATGTCATTGATAAATTATAAGATTGTTTTGTATGTGAAAAAGGTAAGGAAGATTCACCATCAAAGATATGATCAATTTATTGAATACCACATGAATGCCCTTGGCAACAATAAATCATTATTCTTTTGTTATTCATTTGAATTTGTAGAGCACAGTTGATACCCTCAACGGATGTCCTGGCACTGTCACTGAATGAACAGAAGTGCTAAATGCTGTGTTTAATATGAGCCGGTGGTTACTGGTGCTAGCCACCAGCACTTAATTGTCATCACCACATTTATGACACTCTGCCACAAGGTGGCACTGCTCATATAATTTAGAAATGAGCCGAACAAAGTTGTTTATGTATACAATATACATAAAAAACATACTAATGCCTGCCTCCCCAGCCTTTCCTTTAGCTTTGGGAACCTGGAATAATCTGAATTGTCGCACTTGCGAGAGATGGTTAGTAGTGTTTTTGGCAGAAATGACAGGGGTGATGAGTGATTTAAGCTGCAGTGGCCTCCTGGTCAGGGCCCTGGCACTTATTATTTTACAAATTAAGCACTGGCTATATGTCTTTGTTAAAAAAGCCTGTTTTCCACTGTGTTTTAAGATAAGAATCCAAATGAGAGGGGCAGGTGATTCCAATTGGTAGCTTCTATAGATGGAACTACTGCCTGATCTGTGCAATAGATCTAAGGAATAGTAGCTCAGTAGTTGTTAGCTGATCGAAGGTGGTGTGATGAAGGTGAAAAGAAAGCTGCTTGTTTAAGTAGAACAGCCCAGTATTGTACAGGGCTTTGTGAGATATGTATGAAGTCTTGGACACAATGCCCATTTTGCAAGGGAAGTCAATGGAAATTTCTGATATAAGTGAACATAGAGGATTGAGTTGGAAAGTTAAGTAGCAGTCAGACAGCTGCATTTTAAATAATTTGAAATCTAGGGATTAGGTAAATTGTAATGACAAGATGTAGGGTATTTTCTCGAACTACACGAGAAGCATTGAAGGATTAATCAACAACTTTCCGAATGTGTAAGGGGAGCCCGGTAAGACTTTCTGTATCATTTTGGGAATGGTGAAGTTAGAGTAGGAGGCCAACCTTACTTGGGGCTTCAGGGTCTGGTCTTAAGCTAGACTAATGTCCAGGTTCTTCATGGATATGCCTGGCATGTACATGACCAGACATCCGCCCAGCAAGCTGCAGATTTACCAAGCATGCATGTCAGTCTTTTTTACTGTTGAGGTTAATATAATTCACGTGTATCCAGCTGGCAACAGAATGCATGAAGGATTGGAATTTAGATTGGATTTCTGATGTATTGCTGGAAATATAAACAATGATCTAAGTGTCTTCTGCATATAAGGCAATTTAAAAGAAATAATATTTGATTATCCCTGCAGGAGGAGCCATTAGATGGTGAAGAGGATTGCAGTTAATGATTAGACCTGTAGATCATTGCACATTATCCGGGTAGCCAATGAGTGATAGTGACAGCACAGCCATTTGAGTTCTGTCTACAAGCAAAAATCAAAACCAGTTGAGGGCTCTCAAATAAGGGCCAAACTCATGCAAGCGTTTGAGGAGAGTGGCACGAGAAATTGTGTTAGACATAACTGAGAGATCCAGAAGCATCAGGGCCATAGAAACACACTGGTCCAGAATTAGTTGGTGGTTAAGATGGTCCTTTTGGTACTGTGTGTGCGAGACAGAAACCTAACTGAGAAGGAATTCAGCAAAGTGTTAGATTCAGTAAATGAACAACATTGCAGGTTAATATGTTTTTCTTAAAACTTGGCTAGATGGTGCAAAAGACATATAGACCTATAATTTGATAATATTTTAGGGTTTGCCTTTGTTTTTTTAGGAGAGGCAAAATATGGACATGCTTTTTAAAAAAAATATCTGTTTATTAATGCACACAAAAGGAAATCATAAACACATACAATAAATACACTGGGTTGCGTCTCACACACATTACATATATATATATGACCTCCTGATCAAAGAAATACATCAGAGATACTAACATACGGGTTCATGGGTTCTCCGGCATTACTGGATCATCCGGTTTGACAGGGGGAGCGCATATATCACCCATATATGCATTCCAGGACCCCCAGATCTTGCCCCATTTCTTGGGTCTTCCCCTGGCCACATACACCACCCGCTCTCTAAACATGCACCAATCCAAATCTTCCATCCATTTCCCAACAGTAGGCAGCTGATTCGCTCCCCACAGCTGTGCAATATTACGCTTGGCAATCCCGCAGGCCAACGTGGCCCAAATATTTCCATGGGACGAGAGGTCGGTCGCGTCCCAGATGTTCAGTAGACACCGCCGTGCCTCCAAATCAAAGCTCACTCCCCAAAACTCATGTACCTTGGCATGAATAGCAGACCAATACTCCTGAATCAGAGGACAGTCCCACAACATATGAAAGAACGTTCCAGCCACACCACAACCTCTCTTGCACGCATCACTCGCAGCCAAGCCCATTCGCACCAACCGTGGGCCTGTCACATAGCAGCAGTGGAGAATCTTTAATTGAACCAGCCGGAGCCTCATTTGAATTGCAACGACCCTCGGAGAGGCCACAGCCTCCCTCCAGTCCTCGTCATCTAGTATCAGTCCATCAGCTGTCCACTGGTCTCTAAGTACCACCAGGGGATCCTCTGTGTGGTTAACTAGTTTCTTATAAATCAAGTAGATCGTCTTCGTAGGAAGAAGACCATCCAGTACTCGGTCCTTCAACGGGGAAGCCTCTGGGAGTGTAGTTTCCCGGGGAATACCGGCAAGCAGCGCATGCCTAATCTGGAGGTAACGAATCCTCTCACTCCCTTGCAGTTGATACCGTTCCTGCAGGGTTTCAAACGGAAGGATACCGTCCTTGCCCCAGAGATCCCCCACACGGGAAATCCCAATGAGGTCCCATTTGTCAAAGCCCTTGGACTTCCATAGACTGCCCAGACGTTCAGAATTCCAGAGAGGTGTAGCCAGTGTGATCCTCCCCTCCCACCCAAGGGAGCGGTTAACCTCATGCCAGACCTGAACAGCAACCGCCGCGGGACCCACCATGGGAAAACATCTGCGCCTCTCGTATAATGCCCTAGTAAATTCTCCCCCGGGAACCTGACCGCGGTCCATGATATAACCGGGGTCTAACAGCGAGCCATAAATGGCCTGATTACCCGACGCCAACTGTGACGCCCAATAATACTTACGGATATTGGGCAGACCGATCCCCCGTCATACCATGGCAACGTCAATTTCGCAAATGCAATTCTGGGCCTACCGTCCCAAAGAAGCTGTCTCTGGAGAGATTCAACCTCCCTGAAGTACGATGAAGGAACCGGGTCCATGGAATTCTGGAGTGCGTATAGGAACTGAGGAAGAGCTATCATTTTCAACAGAACAGCGCGACCGAGAAGAGAGAGCGGAAGCGATTTCCAGCGAGTCACATCACGTCTGAGCCGAACCAGGGGCGGCAACAGGTTTTTGGAGTATCTGCTCTGAGGGTTCAAGGATATAAAAATACCAAGATATTGGAATCCCTCCGTTTCCATTTTGACCGGACAACCCGGAGGGACCTTCGGGGGAACACCACTCAAAACAAAAAGAACCGACAGGCTAAAAGGGCGCGCTGATCGCTAGCGCGGCCACTCTAACAAATCTTCTGAGGCGGAAAGCCGGGAGCGCTGCAAAGTGTATATTTTTTAAAAATTGTGTTATCTTGTGTTTTTACCTACCTGCACTCAAGCTAGGATTCCAGCCTTGATTCTTAACCCCCGGACAGCCGATCTTGACGCTGTCACGGGGAATCCTTCCTTGCTGCTGCCATCTACAGCGAGCGAGCTAGCTCCGCCCACTTCGCCGGCCACGCCCCCTTCTCCCAGGCTAAAAGGGCGCGCTGATCGCTAGCGCGGCCACTCTAACAAATCTCCTGAGGCGGAAAGCCGGGAGCGCTGCAAAGTGTATATTTTTTAAAAATTGTGTTATCTTGTGTTTTTACCTACCTGCACTCAAGCTAGGATTCCAGCCTTGATTCTTAACCCCCGAACAGCCGATGTTGACGCTGTCACGGGGAATCCTTCCTCGCTGCCGCCATCTACAGCGAGCGAGCTAGCTCCGCCCACTTCGCCGGCCACGCCCCCTTTCTTTTCTCCACTCCCTCTAAACGCCCCTATAAAACGATGTGTATGGGCCGGAAGCGCAGCGGACGGGCGCAGCGGGCGCGACGATTCCGCGCCGAAGGCAAGCCCGTCTGCGCCCGTCCGCGGCTGGCCGGGGCTAGGGGCACGTCACTCTGCCCATTATATCACCTATTCCCCCGCTCAACTCTGCTGCTTCCAGGGCCCATGGCCTTTACCCGACACTATCCGTTCCCGCATTTCTTATCTCGGCCTGTCTCCTGCCCCTTCTCCCGCCATCCCTCCCCTTCAACACACTCCCCCTCACCCCTCCGGGGGTGATGTTAACCCAGGAACCTCTAAAACTCTCTCGGTATACTATTTAAACACCCGGTCTGCAGTAGCCCACTCGCATGAACTATCGGTGCTGCTGGACCTTCATGCACCAGATCTTTTTTTAACAGAATCATGGTTTTGCGATAACTCCCTCCCCGTTCTATTGGCCTCTCTCCCAGCCCCATATTACGCTCTTCGCGCGGATCGCCTTAATGGTAGAGCTGGGGGCGGCGTTGCGGTCATCGCCCGAACCGATCTCCCCTTTCAAAATCTTTCCTTGCCAGATATTGCCACTACGGAGTACCTGGCTATCCGTACCACTTCTATTACGCCCCCTCTCACTTGCATACTTACCTATCGTCCCCCTCAATCCCCTTTATTGTTTCTCCCCGATTTTCTGGAAGTTTTGGCCACGATCACAGTTAATAACTCCTCCATTTTGCTCTTGGGTGATTTTAATTTTTGGCCCTCAGACCCCGCAGAATGCCCATCCTCAAAAGAATTTTCAGACACCCTTCAATCTCTTAACTTTATATCTCATATTCACTCTCCTACCCATGTCAAGGGTCATATCTTAGACCAGATTTGGTCCTTGAACTGTCCCGTAGAGTCCCTATCCATCTCACCTTGTACATGGTCAGACCATCATTTGATTTCATTTGCCCTTCCCACACACCCTCCGGTTAAGCCCCCACTCCCTAAGAACATCTGGGTTCGCGCTTGGGGGCGAGTAGACCCTGACAATTTATCCAATTTACTCACCACCTCCTACCCCTCCCTACAAGGTCTATCCACCCTTTCCCAGGTTGCGGCCATTGAACAGTGGCTCTCTTCAGGCTGCGACTCTATTGCCCCTCTGAAACGGGTCACCTCAAAGCGGGAGAAGGATGCCAACCTGTGGTTTAATGAAGACGTTAAGGCCACCAAACTAGCGGTACGTCGAGCGGAGCGGGCCTGGAGGAGAAACTACTGCCCCTTACTGCGATTGGAGTTCATTAACATCCTGACTCAATATAAAAAGGCTATCTTGGCGGCTAAAACAGCCTACTTTTCCTCAAAAGTCCTCGCAGCTGAGAACCAATCGAGGGAAATCTTCTCGATTGTGCATTACCTGGCATTCTCCGACAGAACCACTCTGAAGCCCACCCCTTCCCAGGAACTCTGTCACTCCCTAAACAATTTCTTCGTTCAGAAAATAGCCACCATTAAAGCCAACATCCCTCTCCCTTCTCCTACCTCTGTGGATCCTCAGTGTCCTCCCCCCAAGGGACAACTCACTACCCTCCCTTTCTTGACCAAGGAATCCTTGACTTCCATAATTCCCCTTGTCAAATCCGGCTCCCCTTTAGACCCCTGCCCTGCCCACATTCTCCGTCACATCTTTACCACTTGTCCAGACCCCCCCCTTCACCTCCTCAATAGCTCTCTCTCTCAGGGCGTGGTACCCAATCCACTCAAAACAGCAGTTATTGTTCCCATCCTGAAGAAGCCGGGCGCAGACCCCTCAGTTCCCGCTAATTTTCGCCCCATCTCTCTCCTGCCTTTCTTGGTGAAAGTGCTCGAGCGCCATGTCACCTGCGCTCTGAGCTCTTTTGTGGAGAAGTATGGGGTTCTAGCCCCCCGCCAGGCAGGTTTCCGCCCCGCACACTCTACGGAGTCTGTAGTCCTTTCGGTCCTCGACAACCTCAGGGAGGGAATAGACACTAACCAGACCCAGGCCTTGGCTCTCCTCGATCTCTCAGCCGCCTTTGACACGGTTGATCACACCATCCTGCTTTCCCGTGTCAGGGCGGCGGGGATCGGGGGCACCGCACTGGTATGGTTATCCTCCTTCCTGAGGGACCGCACCCAGGTAGTTCGCCTGGGTGATTTTTCTGCAGACTTTTGGAAAGTTCAGTGCGGGGTCCCCCAAGGCTCCTCCCTTTCACCTCTTTTGTTTAATCTTTACATCGCCCCTCTTATTTTCTCACTGCAGCAAATGGAGGTCACCGTATTTAATTATGCGGATGACCTCCAACTTGTCTTTAATCTGTCTTCTTCCCCTGCCTCTGTTCTTAATTTTCAATCTATTATGATTCACATCCGGGACTGGATGAACCACAACCATCTGAAACTCAACCCAGACAAGACTGAGCTGGTGTTGAAGGGTGGTTCATCCAGCCCCTGGTCTTCCTTGTTTTGGCCCCCTTCCCTAGGCTCTCCACCTGTCCCCTCTACCTCAGTAAAAACATTAGGCATTAATCTCAATTCCCAACTCACCCTTCACTCCCAGGTTAGTTCTGTGGTCTCTTCTTCCTTTCTTTCACTGCGCACTATACGCAAGGTGTCCCGATTTTTTTTCTTTTGATGCTCTGAAATTGATCACCCTGGCAATGGTCATCTCCCGCCTGGATTACGGCAACGCCTTATATGCAAGTTTACCTGCATATAGCTTAAGGCGCTTGCAGCAGATCCAAAACCAGGCGGCACGCCTGGTGTTTAAATTACCAAAGTCTCACCACGTCACTCCCCTCCTCAAGTCCCTACATTGGCTCCCTGTCCGTGCACGTGTCCAGTTTAAGCTTGCCTCCATCACCTTCCAAGCACGACTGGGCACGGCACCGGCTTTTACCTCATCTGAGATCATCCCCTACATTCCCACTAGGGAACTGCGTTCATCCACTCAATCCCTTCTCACAGTCCCGCGGTTCCGGAGGAAGAAATGGGGAGGATCGAAATTTGCGACCCTTGCTCCACTCTTCTGGAACTCCCTGCCTTTTGAGCTTAGAGCCTTAACTTTTTATCCGCAATTCCGGAAACAGCTCAAAGCTCATTTGTTTACTAAATCCTTTAATTAGTTCATTAGCAGTTCCCTTTCCTTTTTAACTCAGCTTCGGCCTCCCCTGCCCAGATATCTGTTAGTTGCAGCGCCATGAAACCGCTGGTGAACGTGCGCTTTATAAATAATTTTAAATTCAAATTCAATTCGTCCAGTTAATGGCGAAGCCTGAGTACCTTCCAAACACCTCCAGAACGTCTAAAAATGCTATGAGCGAAGTCGAGGAGAGGTCAAATACAGCGAAATATCATCCGCGTAAAGCGATATCTTGTCCTCCCAGTCAAGTGTCCATCTGAGCCCCTTAATCGACCTATCCCAACGGACCAAAGCTGCTAATGGCTCGAGTGCCAATGCAAATAACAGCGGGGAGAGAGGACATCCTTGTCTGGTGCCCCTCCCCAACGCAAAATCTGCCGATCTGTGTATATGGACATGTTTTGATGACATAAGTACCTCGCAGAATCAGTGACAGATTAGAGAGAACAGTGATAGCAGGGCCAACAAGACTTTGGCCCACGGAGAGGATGTGATGGGGCAAAGATCAGAGTGAACCCAACTTAATGATTGGAATAGTGGTAATAAAAAGATGAGAATCTAATAATATAAAATGTATTAATTACACTTTGTTGGAGGCCATAGATGCTGAATTGAAAAAAGGCAGAGTCTTCAAAAGGCTGAGATTCAAAATTGGTATGAACTGATTTGATTTTGTCTGATAAGATGTCAGTTAGGGCAAAGAAGAGTTCCTTGGCAGGTTTAGTAACCAGACTGCTAGCTGAGTGCTACTTGAGGATTTTCATTTCAGAGAAATTACCTGAGAGGTTTTGAAGCTATTTTTAACAAGGACAGTAAAATAAGCTTGGTGGTTCAATCAAATTTTCCTATGATAATTCCTGATTGTAGCCTTGTAGGTTATTCTGTCAGCATGAGTGTGTCTGGCACTCACCTGGTATAAACCGGGGGCGATGCTATATCGAGGGACCAGACTCCGTAAATCATGCACCGCCCCAGGGTTTAAGGTGGGTTGCGATAAAATAAGAAAAGAGAGACTTGCAGTACTTGATCTGCTCAGCGGCTGTGTGGCACTGCATAACAGGTGCAACAAACGACAAGGCTAATTGAAGAGATCGACCAGCTGTGGTGCCTGCCGTGTCTAACGTATTTTAATCTTTAACACTCAATTCACGACGGTGCCCCAGAAAGGAGGAATAGCCTGAAACCCCCAAGTTGGACCTAGGTCCCTAGATACAATACAACATGGGATATGTGCACACGTCAATTATTACACTGTACAGTAATGACAATATCCGAAGTAGACTCCGCAGCTCCAGTACTACTGCCGGCTAGCGTCACACGCGAGGACGCTAGCCGGCAGCAGTACTGGAGCTGCGGCGTCTACTTCGGATATTGATCGAGCACACACGAACGGTGCCTTACCACATTAGGACACCGTACTGAATGCAAGCTGCTGGATATACGCAGTGTTGATTTTTACTCTGTTCGAACCTGGCACCCGGGACGGAAGTACAACCGGCGGAGAGCATAGAGATCTTGCAACATAAACTGAAATACCACTGCCCATTTGGAGCCCTGACGAAGTCGTGGGTGTACCACCCTGACGAAACACGTGTTGGCTGGGCGTTGCAAATAAAATCTGAACTGAAGATTACAACAATCAAGATCATATCGTTTTGACTTTGTGTTATATTGTGCATGATTTGACTGTTAATACTGTACAGTGTAATAATTGACGTGTGCACAGATCCCATGTTGTACTGCATAACAGGGTTTGGCACTTTCAAGACCTTCGCTGCTTGTGAGGTAGATATGCACTGGGCTACAACCTCAGTTTTGTGAAGTTCAGTACAAGGCTTCATTCTGAAATACAGCTTGGAATCAGAATAACAAAATTCACAGATTGGAATTTCTTGCACTCCCTACAATCATCTTTATGTACAGACTGGAGTTTCTGGCACTCCCAAGGATCAACTCAAAATACAGATTGAACTTTCTAGCACTGCCAAGGATGAAAACGAAAGTGTTTTCTCTTGTTACAGCTATTCATTAGAGAAACATGGCTGAAGTGTCTTTCGATCTTGCACTATTACAATTCAAGAGCCAAGTTTGCAAGAAGTGTCCGGAGCCCGAAATTACTTGACGCGCTGGAAGAAATCACAGGGATGGCCTTGAGATAATGTCTAAAGTCTCGAAAGCGCTGATCACTCAGTCTTTTTATTGTTTGCTCTGGAATCTTACTGCCATGGAAGATTATTGTGGAAAGTCAGCCCAATTTACTACCGATGCCCAGGCTGCTGGCGCAAGACGCCCCTTAGTTCCCATTCTGAATAGTTACCAAATAAAGAGACGGGCGCTGGGAGCAGGAACACAAGAACAGAGTTTTATTTCTCATGAGGAGAGCCTGTCATTTCGGACACGAAACACAGTGTCTTTCGGGAGGTGCTCTAACAAGTTCTCTGAGACATCGCCTTTTATACATCACAAACATTCCTTATTACAATAACAACATTGTGAAGCAAGGAAAAGACATCCCCGACCCCTCCCCGTTCTAGCGCAATCCAACACGTGGCTACAGTACAGGTCCTCACACCATACAATGGGAGGGGGCTATTGCTCAGCTGAGTGTTCCGCTGATTTCTTTGGAATGTGTGCGCCTGATCGATTCTCGGAGGGGTGGGGAGGTCATGGTCAATAGTAGCTCTTTTGAAGAGGGACGAGTGCATACAGTGGTGGGCAATGAACTGTATCCTCAGGCGAAAGAGATGACCAGTGGTCCGTGCGGACAATCGGGCTCAGTGGAGGGGTCATCAAGGGAGGGGTATTCATAGGAAGAAGGGAGGTGATGGTCAGGCACAAGGTGTGATGCCCAGGGACAGAGTCGCACAGAGAGAGAGGTCTTATGACCCGTACATGAGAGAACAGGGGCAGTCAGGTACAGCTGGGGGGGGGTTATGTCAGCTGAGGCGAAGGATGCTTCTTTGAGAGGAAATGGGGGGTTTGCGTGGGTCAAGCAGGAGGGTTGCTTTTCAGAGCAGGGTCGCGCAGAGGGAGAGGGTTTTATGGTCTATGCATGTGAGAGGGGGGGGTGTTCAAATACGCGCAGGAGGGAAGCCGGGGATTCCAATGAGCGGGCAAAAAGGCCATGGTGCCTAAAATGGCTGTCATGTACATATGGGCACGGGCTTTTACAGGCGGAATGATGCGGTCAATATTTCACGGTATTCATGGTGCTTACAGGGAGGGGAATGGGAAAAGGCAAATGAACGCCGCTTAGGTACATTAATTTTGCTAATTTCCACATTATGAAAGCAAAATAAACTTGTTTGTGTTTTCTTCCTCTATGTTTCACACCTGGTGCCTCCCAGACCCGCTCTTCCCTTCCCTGAACCCCCCCCCCGCACTGGAAAACCCCTTCAACTCTTCTTGGCTATCCTAGCCATATGTGACCCCAACCGGAAGTAGTAGGAATTTAAATAATACATCCGAAAAGTGTGATGAAGTGTTTATAAAAACAACATATGAAAGTACTATTGTAAATAAAGAGGAAAGGCAAGGATTCCTTCGGGTGCACCACCCATATTGCAAATGGCACTGCACTGCTGGAAGAGAACACTACAATACACATCCAACTCCCCTCACTATGCAAACAATATACCACTACACACTGGAAGGCTTACGACACACAGAATGCAGGCATGGTCAGATGAGTGTGCAGACACAATTGGGGATTTTTTCAACGTCGGAATTTTGATGGACCATGATAATATTGTACGTGAAAATGGGGTACCAAATCATCTATACATGCTTCATGCGTCGATCTTGCACTGTGAAAAAACACTGGGCCCCCAAAGGGAGGAGCTCCAAACACATGAACTAGTCAAAGCATTGTACTACATGGGACGGGGCACTCACCTCATCAAATGGTTGTATGTGGGGATACGTATACACACTGCAATACCCCTGGATGCCCTGCGAAATAAATGGGTTGAGGATATAGGACGTGAAATAATGGACAGGGAGTGGGTGTACATACTAGAACACCCCAAGAAAGTGTCCAGGAAGTCAAAGTTTAAATTCATACAATGCATGCTATTGCATAGGACTTATCTCCAACCACGCCACAAAAGATGTACCCCCACACACAACACCACTGCCCTAGATGTCAACTGGAGGAACCAGATCTAAGGAGTTCTGGGAAGAGGTCTGCCAACATTCACAAACAGTCATGCGTTTGGGGGTTGAGGACTCTGTATTGGAATGCTTGCTGGGTCTCCGTAAACGTTCGGCCTTCCATAAAGTTGAACTCCGTTTCCTTGATCTTGCAATTCTACTAGCAAAAATATCCATCAATATGAGATGGAAATCGAAGAGGCCACCCACAATATATGCATGGTACAGTAAACTGTTACGTTGGGGAGGGGCTGTAAGCGCAGCTATCTGCCGCGCAGAGGCATGAGGTCCCCGCACAAAACAAATATCCATGGAATGGGACATAATGCTAGAGACGCTTAAAGGTGTCACTCCAGACCACACATTTAGTACCCCGAGCACACAACAAGCTACATTGTAGCTATGACATGTAACGACACGTGGGGTGGATGTCCAGGCAAGAGTACAGTATTTACGAGTATTAGTACACTCAGACCAACAACACAGGGCAGTGACATGCTTTACTTAGCAATAGAGCACTAGAACTCCGAGGGGGTCGGGGTGGGGGGGTTAGAGTAAGTTTGTGATGGTTTAAATGGTTTAAAAGATTTTTGTACCATGAACAATAGGATGAACTGGATAAATGCCTGTACATTTTTAACTGTTAGAATGTTTTACAGATTGTATAATGCATATTTTACAATGCAGTGAAATATTATTATGTCTCAAGGCTGAACACGTGGTAATGTAATATTGTAAATGTGTCAATGTCCTGCATCGCATGTTTATGAAAATCAATAAACTATGTTTCAAAAAATAAATAAAGAGGAAATATCTACAAATAACCGCTATAGCTCAAAGGGAGCTATGACTCAGACTTGGGCTTTTTTCATAAGGATCTACTTCTCCTAATCCTATAACCATACTTTATTCGACCTAAGCTTCTCAAGTAAGGTGTCTGCTTCTTTATGGTGTCTCAGATTGTGCATCTTATTATTAACCATTACACGTAGAGTGGCCGGGAATCTTAGCTGGACAGACACTCCCAGCTTTCTAAATTCGTCCATCCTTTTACCCAGTTCCCACTGCCTGTTCAGAGTATTTTGGGAGATATCAGATCTGATCTCAAAATCAAACCCCTACTAGGTTAGCAAACCTGCTTTCAGAGCTGCATTCAAGATATTGTCTTTGATAGCATATGTGAGAAAATGTTCTAAGATTCTGCATGGCTTACCTCTGTTCACATTCTTCCTGAATGGGGTCTTGATGGACTCTCTAAATATCCTGCATCAGAATTTCTTCCAAACCTTCCCAAGTTCCGTTAGTCCTCAGTAAGCAACTATAAAGGCTTTTATATCCTCCCTCTCATTTCCTTCTAGCATATTCAACACCCTAATGTTGTTTGTCCTTGTATTGTACTCTAAAGACTCCAGTTTATCTTGGCTTTCCTAGAATTTCACCTTCAACATATTCAACTCTTGCCTGTCTTGTGTTGACTTCTCTTTTAATTTCACCACTGAAGCTTCAAAATCATAATTTCTTTGAGATAGGGATTCATACCTCTCAGTAAGCCCCTCAAAAATACCCTGAATCTCATTTTGATTGGCTTGAGAAGTGGCAAACCCACTTCTAAAGTCCTCTGCAAGAGATTTCATTAACTGTTCAAAAGAGCAGGTCTGAGACTCAGAATCTACAAGGTTTGGAGCGAGCGAGTGATACCAGAAGGGACTTCCCCTCCATGATGACCACAGGAATATCACGTTTTGTGTTCTCGCCCTACTTCTCCTGGTCCAACAGACGCATTACTAAGTATTGGTCTTATTAAAGTTGTGGTGCTACCTTCCATCTCTCCACTCCTAACTGCCCTCCCTAGAGATTCATCTTCAGGTAGACACTGATACCGATTTGGAATAACTGGGATCTGAGGCACTTTCACAGCCTTCATACTGTGGTCTTGACACTGCTCTCCCAATGTATCCTTGGGCTACTTATCCTTTAGAGTGGTTGTCACCTCAAACCTTGAGTCTAAACATCCACAGAGGGAGCTTGTGGGGTGCCAGGAGAAAGGGGAACCTTCCCGGATTCTGGGCTTTTTCCACATAATTTGAAATAAGACCTCAAAGAAGGAGTAAACTTCAGAGCCTTACATTTAAGGGACAGTCTTACCTGACCTCTGAGGTTGAGGATGCCCAAGTACACTTTGCTGCTCTGTAGGGGCACAATAACTTCTTCCGGGGGGGGGGGGGGGGGAGTTCTAGCCCACCCTTGGAGCTTTTGCTTTAACTTTTATGGGGCCCACCGCTGACTTCCTTCCCTGAGGGGGTTGCTCCTTAGATACATTAGGGCCACCCCAACCCCGCACTCCTCAGTGCATACCTATTTGGCTTCTGTACGCTACCCTCATTAGCCAGTCCCCTGCCGTCTTTCTACCTTGACATCTTCCAGCTTGGGTCTTCTCTTCTCTCACCTCCTCCAGCCCTCCGTATGTATTTCCAAATCTTCTGGACAAGTCATGTTTGTTACTTTCGCATGTACTGTGCTCTGACCACCCGAAGGCATTCCAGGCAGCGTCTGAAAAGTGGAAGGCAGGTTTAGGGAAGCTGCCTCTACCGCAGCTGTTTTCCACCTCCACCCAACCCTCCAATTGAGCCAACAAGCTTTCCTCACTTCCTGGGTGCCCTCCTCCAGCACTCTCCCTCCACAGCCTCTCCGGAAGCCTTCCTCCACTCTGCATGCTGGTCAGACCCTCACCGCCAGCCGCTCTCTCACCCCACCGGTGTTTCTCCAAACCTCTACGGAGCCAGGCTCCACACACCACTCTTTGCCGATAAGCAGTATTTTCAAACCCCAATTCTCCACACACTCATAAGCCACTTTCTCATAGCTTCACATAAAAACATGACCTTTTACTTTCAGTGACCTCGCTGACAGCTTCTAGCTGGCTGCCATATTCTCCCCCTGACTTTACATGTTTCATCACTGATCACTCTGTCTTGCCTAACTCTATTAGAAGGATTAGTAGGCACTAACCTGCTATCAAGTACTTAGCATAGTCTTCCAGTTTGTCAGACGCTTGAAGACGCTCTCATCCTAGGAAAGACAAGTCAAAATATTAAAACAATTAATTGGGCTTATTTGGAGTGATTATGGTGTACCTTTTGGGGTAGCCATAGCAATTTTAGGATTGTAGGAGGGAGGGGTTGAGCTAAGTTTCAGATAGGAAGAGGATGTCAAGGGAGCATGAAGTTATAAGATCTGAAATGATGCGTTGGTGGGTCTTAAAGAGTGAGTGAGTGTTAACAGGAAGATCTGCACATTAGGAAGAGAGCTCTCTCCTGGAGAGTTTGGGTTGAAAGTGGCATATGGGTTAGGTGATAAGATTGGATAGTGTTAGAAAGTGAGCAAAGGAAATGTGGCTGCAGCTAAAAGGACCCTCACAGGTGTGCAGTCACTCTGAATGACATGCCAGGAGGGTGAGTTACCTGTGGTGTCAAGGCTATTTAGAAAGTTGACAGAGTAAAGGTGTCTTGGCTCCTCATCAGAGGTGAAAGAGCAAAGATTTTAGAGTGGCATGGTTATTTACAGGTGGGCTTGTCTTTGGCATGCCACCAGCGTGCGCATTGAGTAAGAGGGCAACAATGTCTATTATGTAGCCTGCCATGTAGCCTGCCATGAGTGTGGACGTGACCAACAGAAAGAATGGTGTGCCAACTACAGCTCTTAGACTAGAGTGCGTGCACAAAAGCATGATCTCTGGCTTCAGTGAGCATGCATTTATTACAAGACTGGATCATTTTTATCACCTTTTTAGTGTCCAGCCTTACTTCATGTTTATCATTTTCCCCTTGTATTTCAGCTGCTAATGTGTTATCACCCTGTTCCTTCCACTTATGTAATCCTTAATATTCATTGACATTGCATCCTGTTTCTCCTTCCTTATTTTGTAAACTCTTTCATATCCCTTAGTGATTTATCTCCTTTTATTATTCCCCTTTATAGAACACACAGTGACTTACTCCTTTCCAGGCATTGCAATGAGAGCCTTTAATTCTCTCCCATCAACTCTACCACCATCTCCTCTCTGGCTTTCATTACGAACACTTCTTCTCTTCCAAAGACACTTCTCTTCTAGCTGAAGCTAAATTGTTTTCACTGTTGTATGCCACCTCTCATTATCTTGTTTTAAATGCCATGATGAACAGTCAAGCATAAACTGGGGTGGTGTGCTGAGCAAGAAAACGATGGATTAAACCCAGATCTTTGTGACTGGGGGTGAATGTTTACATTGTTCAGCATTCTGACCTTCCTTTGTTCTTTTTGCTTTTGACATCCTAATTTGGAAGACGTCGATTCTATGCTCACTGCACCACTGGATTCAATCTAGCCTAGCTGAAAACCAGTCCAGAATGCCTGTTTCTGGTCCAGGGAGGACCTGGCTTGGCAGTTCAGGCTGAGCTCTTCCCATGAGGAGCAGGGTTAAGACTGATTTGCATATGGATGTGTCTGAACTGGGGTGGTGTGTTGGTTAAAGAAATAGGTATTAAACCCGGATCTTTGTGAATGGGGGTAAATGTTTGCATGTTCAGCATTCCATCCATAATTTGTTCTTTTTGCTTTTGTCGCCCTAGGAGGGAAGTGTATACCCAGATGTGGGTCTCATGCTCACTGTGCTACTAGATTCAAGATAGCCTGCCTGATGATGGGCCATACCCCGAAACAGGTCCCAGGATGCTTGTTTACAGTCCAGGGAGGACCTGGCTTGGCAGTTAGGACTGGACTGTTCCTATGAGGAGCAGGGTCAAGATTGATTTGCATATGGCTGGGTCCAAACTGGGGTGGTGTGGTTAGCAAAAGAATGATGGATTAAACCCAGTTCTTTGTGACTGGGGGTGAATGTTTGCATTGCTAAGCATTCCATTCACCATTTGTTCTTTCTGCTTTTGTTGCCCTAAGTGGTAAGGGTACGCCCACACGTTGCTCCCATGCCCACTGTATTACTGTATTCAAGCTGGCCTGGCTGACGAGGGATCATACCCAGAAACCTTGTCCAGGGTGCTTTTTCCTGATCCAGGGAGGACCTGGTGTGACAGTTCAGGCTCGACTGTTCTCTTGCGGAGCAGGATCAAGACTGATGTGCATATGGCATGGTGAACAGAAAAACGATGGATTAAACCCAGATCTTTGTGACTGGGGTGAATGTTTGCATTGTTCAGGATTCCATCCATTGTTTGTCCTTTTATCTTTTGTCGCCATAAGTGGGAAGGATATGATCAGATATGGGTCCGGTGGTCACTACTCCACTGGATTCAAGTTAGCCTGGCTGATGAGGGGTGATGCCCCGAAACCGATCCCATGAAGATTGTTTCCAGTCCAGGGTGAACCTGTCTTGGCAGTTTGGGCTAGACTGTTCTTTGAGGAGCAGGGTCAAGACTGATTTGCAAATGGCTAGGTCCAAACTGGGGTTGCGTGGGAAGCCGTAGGTTTTTCAATGTCAAGATTTTAAGTAAAAGCAAAAAGCACCACTCACGGTCATCTGGTCACAGTAGGCCAGGGAAAGTCAAAAATTCATACTTTCCTATGCAGTATGCAAGAGTGAACAAACAAAACCGTGGTTTCCACACCCATGGTTCATATGCATGTTATCCGTATGGAAGCCACTCAACATGTTTCAAATTGCACCTACCATAAGGTTACACATCCCACAGAGGTATATAGACCCTACTTCCAAATGTAGGGTATTTTAGGGGAACAAATTCCATATCTGCATACTTTTAGTCATTTAGGGGCCAACAGGGATGGCAGTTGCGACCCCGGGCTTGCCCCCTGCAACTCCCACCACTGTCCTACTGACATCTGAACTCAAGCGACAAAGGACAGCATGAGGAACAGAGGGAGCAGGACATTTTCATCTAAAAAATAATAGCATCTGGGATTTCCCATCTGCTCTTGCTAGGGAAAAATAACATTTGAAATTTGTACCTGTTTCAATTCGTCCCATCTGCTAAGGGTTTGTCTAGTGTGTCACTTGAGTGAAGTTTTGTTGCAAGTAAAACCCAGGAGTTATACCTTGGTAATTACATACATTTCAGAAACGAATCACCTGTCCCTCCTGACCCTTTTATGCAATATATATATATATATTCACTGAAAAAACCATAGGTTATAGACCATATATAGTTAGGAATTAGCATTTACAAAACCTTGAAAATTCACTGAAAAAACCATAGGTTATAGACCATATATAGTTAGGGATTAGCATTTACAAAACCTTATTTTACTCACACAAAACCATTGAAATTCGCATATATAGTTAGTTGCACTAACTATATATCGCGCACCCGCAATCCACTGCTAATGATGTCACATATTACATCATTCATGACATGGTCAGTGGCATCACTGATGACATCTCTGATGACATCTCAAATGACATCACTGATGACATCACTGATGACATCTCATTTGACATTACTGATTACATCACTGATGATATCATTCATGTGATAATACGTTGAACCTCTTCAGACTCTAATATAACCTTACATACACTACAAGTCCCAGCAAGCTGTGGGGCGAGCAAGTAATAAGCTGATTGGAGCCTTGTTTAATAAAGTGTCAGCTGACATGCCAAAAATTGTTGAGTGAGCCTATGATTAAGGGACTAACCGAAACGCGTCAGGCAGAACACTCAGAGGTTGGTGTGCTTCGGATGCCAGAAACAAAGATTGCGGTCTGCGCGTGTGCACCCTCAAGTGCGGAGCACTCGTATCGGAAAATTTATCGCGCCTCGCTCAAGGCGTAGGAGGGAAGCACCACCCCAGGATTGCCAAAGGGGGCCACGGCGCACAATTCATGCTGCTGCTGTTTGTGGCGGGACTGATTCAGAGATGGGCAGAGAGAGGCACATCACGGCGCATACAGCGCTGAAGGTTGAACTTTACTTACCCATCCCAATTGGGCAGGAGGCAACAGTGTGACACTACAAGTCCCAGCAAGCTGTGGGGCGAGCAAGTAATAAGCTGATTGGAGCCTTGTTTAATATAGTGTCAGCTGACATGCCAAAAATTGTCGAGTGAGCCTATGATTAAGGGACTAACCGAAACGCGTCAGGCAGAACACTCAGAGGTTGGTGTGCTTCGGATGCCAGAAACAAAGATTGCGGTCTGCGCGTGTGCACCCTCAAGTGCGGAGCACTCGTATCGGAAAATTTATCGCGCCTCGCTCAAGGCATAGGAGGGAAGCACCACCCCAGGATTGCCAAAGGGGGCCACGGCGCACAATTCATGCTGCTGCTGTTTGTGGCGGGACTGATTCAGAGATGGGCAGAGAGAGGCACATCACGGCGCATACAGCGCTGAAGGTTGAACTTTACTTACCCATCCCAATTGGGCAGGAGGCAACAGTGTGACACTACAAGTCCCAGCAAGCTGTGGGGCGAGCAAGTAATAAGCTGATTGGAGCCTTGTTTAATAAAGTGTCAGCTGACATGCCAAAAATTGTCGAGTGAGCCTATGATTAAGGGACTAACCGAAACGCGTCAGGCAGAACACTCAGAGGTTGGTGTGCTTCGGATGCCAGAAACAAAGATTGCGGTCTGCGCGTGTGCACCCTCAAGTGCGGAGCACTCGTATCGGAAAATTTATCGCGCCTCGCTCAAGGCGTAGGAGGGAAGCACCACCCCAGGATTGCCAAAGGGGGCCACGGCGCACAATTCATGCTGCTGCTGTTTGTGGCGGGACTGATTCAGAGATGGGCAGAGAGAGGCACATCACGGCGCATACAGCGCTGAAGGTTGAACTTTACTTACCCATCCCAATTGGGCAGGAGGCAACAGTGTGACACTACAAGTCCCAGCAAGCTGTGGGGCGAGCAAGTAATAAGCTGATTGGAGCCTTGTTTAATAAAGTGTCAGCTGACATGCCAAAAATTGTCGAGTGAGCCTATGATTAAGGGACTAACCGAAACGCGTCAGGCAGAACACTCAGAGGTTGGTGTGCTTCGGATGCCAGAAACAAAGATTGCGGTCTGCGCGTGTGCACCCTCAAGTGCGGAGCACTCGTATCGGAAAAAAAAAATATATATATATATATACACTCCAACCAGTTACTTGTGCAACGCCTTTGCACAAAGTCCAGTACACAGATGAATGAATCCAGAGCCAGTCTTACTTGGATATTCTTCTTTTATTCCATAATAAAGTGCAGAGGTGCAACAAAATGCCGAACAGACGCGTTTCGGGCGTGAACGCCCTTGCTCACTGTCAGCGGGTTAGTGGCTGAGTACATATTTAAATACTGCAACAGTCAATCACCACAAGGCGCCAAAACGCTAACATCAATCAATGACATAGAAAGTGGACTTCAGTCAATAGTAAGTAAATTCAAACCATATATTCATGGCGGTCATTTTTGAAAGGTACAAATGTTGTATTTGGTTTTGCTATTACTGCAAATACGTTATTAGATGGTACAAATACATATTAATCAAAGGCAAATTCACAAAAGATCAACACCTTGATTCGTGGAAATTCCGTTTTAAAGTGCAAATGCATTATTGCAATGATGTGCAAAATATCGCTGTGCAAATACGCAAAAGAGAAAATTTATCATTGTGCAAATACGCTGTAAACATTCATTTTCATTAACATGAATTTCCAAAAGGCGTCCATCTTGCCCTTAGATTAAAATCATTCTTAAAAATTGCTCTATGACAAGTTAAGCAAAACCATGATAACTTTGGAATTAGCAAAAAAAGTTCACGTGGTGAAACTAGAGTAATGGCGTGTGGTTATCAACACATATCTATTGATGAATATACAAAATTTTATAACATGTTGCAATAAAAGAAGTGTACTTGCAATCAAATGCTATTTCTTTATCTCAGACCACTAGGAAATAAATATTATTAAAGTGAAGGAGTGCTAGAATGTCCTGACCAACAGGTATAAGACATAATGGGGTTGAAGAAAAAAAAAAAAACATAACCAATATAATGTTAAAATATGCAATTGCATAATGAACTTGTTCTTTTAATTGTCTTGAAATGCCTCTATGTGTTTCAAGGTGGTATATTCAATCATACGATTATAGTTAACATTGGTTTATAGTTAACATTGGTCCCTGCCACAGACCAACGTCATCTCAGTTATATCGTGGGCAAAAAGCGTGGAAACCCAGGTTAATAAAGCAAGGGAACATGATATTTAATCCTAGTAGAGACATATATCTGCCTGTTCTGATAGTGACATATTCACAAGTGGCATATAATAATGTACAAAAATGTTGTATTAAAGAAAGGTACTCAGATCTTCCCCCATGTTCAGACCCCCTGGGATCTTTGTGTTGAGGCGAACAATGTAAAGGGACTCCAACTGTCTCAACTGTCTTTCGTAGTCCCCACCTTTCTTGGAGGTTCTGACTGCATCTATCACAAAGTAACTCAGATGGGATAGGTTTCTACTGTGATATTGGTCAAAATGCCGAGCTACTGGGTAGCTCTTATCGCAGTTGACTATGGCCCGTAAGTGCTGAAGGATACGTTGGTGCACCGGGAGTTTGGTGCTACCCACGTACCTTAAATTGCATGAGCACGTAAGTACATATACTGCTAGCTCAGTCTTGCAAGTATAGTGGCCTCTGATGTAAGTTGGTTTGCAGTCGAATGGTGTCATATATGATCTGGTATTAGTGCCAAATTTGCACGCTCTGCATGATATACACCGGAAAAAACCTTTGCGAGGTGACAACCAATCGTTGTTCTTTGTTAATTCCGGTGAACTGGACACTAAGGCATTTCTCATACTGTATGCCCGTCTGTAAGTCACTTCGGGTTTTTTAGGTAAAAAATCTCACAATGTAGGATCAGTCAGGATGACAGACCATTGTCCTCTGACTAATTTCGAAATTTGATTGGCCTGGCGACTAAACCCTGTAATCAAACGTATGGTATTGCTGTTCTCTTTCTGCGTATCATTGATGGGAACAGAACTGGAGGGGGCCTGCAGGAGACTTATCCTGTCCAAATTGTTAGCTTTGGACATGGCTGTCTTTAGAGCACTGAGTTTGTAACCCCTCGCTTCCAACCTTTTTATGGCCTCATTCTGATGGAAGTCTCTAAGTTCCACTGAGCTACAGGTCCTATGAATTCTAAGGAATTCTCCATATGGTATGGATCTGATGGTATGACCCGGATGGAAACTGCGTGCGTGCAGTATTGTATTGCCTGCTGTGTTTTTTCTGTATAGGCTTGTGGTCAAAGTGTTATTAACTATTGTGACCTGCACGTCTAAGAAGCTAATTTCAGTATTGCTGATTTCAGCACTAAATATAAGGTTGGAATCATTTACATTTATGGCTTTGACAAAACACTCAGCTTCCTCCTGACTCCCCTTCCAAATAATGAAAATATCATCGATGTACCTCATATACTTTATAATGTTGTTATGCCAAACATTAGAGTATTGTGCCCTGAGGACATGCTCCTCCCACCAGCCCACGTGGAGCCCCGCGTAGGTTGGGGAAAAACATGCCCCCATCGCCACTCCCCTCAACTGTTTAAAGACTTTGTCATCAAACAAAAAGATGTTATTGTTGAGGCACCGTTCTACCATAGTCAGAAGCATGTTATTGTGTTTGTGCAACTCTACTTGTCTCTTATCCAAATAGAATTTTAAAGCTTATATATATATATATATATATATATATATATATATATATATATATTACCTACTGGCGGTCGCCAGTAGGTATGCGCCCGCCAGTAGGATATATATATATATATATATATATATATATATATATATATATATATATATATATATATATATATATATATATATATATATATATATATATATATATATATATATATATATATATATATATATATATATATATATATATATATATATATATATATATATATATATATATATATATATATATATATATATATATATATATATATATATATATATATATATATATATATATATATATATATATATATATATATATATATATATATATATATATATATATATATATATATATATATATCCACAACTCCATTCACCGGTAGTTCGAACACAGCAGCGGGTGCCTCCGTCAGGTGGGTGAGACCTTCTTGCCTCGCTAGCACAACAGAACACACGGAGCACTTTCGGGACAGATTAAAACGATGGCTTTATTTCGGCAAGTGCATTTCGGTAAAATGAACCTTCTTCAGTGCCAAGCCTCTAGTTAGTCCTAGAGCGTAAGCGCGTCGGGTCATGTGACCAGAAAATAACACTTTTCATTGGTTCATAACCGTTTTGGTTTCATAATGATGAAGTGATGAAGCCCATGGTCATGTGACCTGTAAATAACACTTTTCATTGGTTCAATAATTATTTTTTTCTAAATTTAGAGAAACCCACCCATTTCTCTCACTATTGATTTGCACTTGGAGAGAGCAAGAGGTGTTTTGTGATTTTTCAACTCATTACTTTCCTGATCTACAGCAATGGCTGCAAGGGAGTCATGCAGCAGTGATTCAGATGGATTTGTGCAAGAGGACCCTCCTCACCAGAAAACAAAGAACCACTTCATCTGGAAATTTTATGACATCCCTGAAGGACAAAAAAAAGTTAATGCAAGTAAAGTAACTTGTAAAATATGTGGAAGTATTTTATCCAGAGGCAATCCTCTAAAAAAATACAGCTTTGGAAATGCCAATTTAATTAGGCATGTCAAAAGAAGACACCCAAAAAATTATTCCAGGGAGAGTGTCAGGGAGCTGGCAGAGAAGGCACGAAGAGATGGCAGCAGCACCTCCACTGGTGGAGCAACACCTTCAGGTTCAACACGTGCAAGAATGGTCCCTAACATCCAGCCGGTTTTTGCAGGCATAACATTTTTATGCAAGGACTGTGACGAACTACTCTGTTATGGGGAGCAGAGCGTTGAACTCATTGCAATAAAGAAACAGGAACACCGATGCTCTCCCCGTCCCTAAATTTTCTCATTTTTTTGCTCCTGTTGAGCATTTTTTGAATCCCTGTTTTTGTTTTTCCCCTGTAAAAAATCCCCCAAAAATATAAAATCGTTTCAAAAAGTATAAAAAAATATAAAACAACTAAAACAAAAAAAAAGTTCTTTTCAGAACTACCTCCAATTTATAAAAAAATGCAATTTTTTTTTTAAAAAGTGTCATTCTTTTTCTCAATCGTATGCTCCCCGGTGCGCGGACCGGGCGCTCCCCCGGCGCAAATCAAAAAAAAAAACCTAAATTACTCAAAATCCACTGGAGCACATATCCTGAGACATAGCAAAGGCACATCGGGCTATCAGTCCCTACAATTTTGCCAAATTAGGTGGAAATCCATTCAGCCGTTCGGGCTAAAAGTGAAATCGACCGCTCTATGGAAATTAACATGGGGAAAACGCGTTTTGGGACCCCCTTTTATCTCGGCCCCCGCTTGACGCATCCCCCCCAAACTTTCAGGGAAGGACCGGAGCTCCGCGAGGCCATTTTGAGGAAATGTTCAGGCAGATTCGTCAACCGGCGCAAACGTTATTCCAAATAGAATTTTGAGATTTACCATTGAAAAAAATCCTAACTATAACTACCTACTGGCGACCGCCAGTAGGTAATATATAGATGTATGTATATATATATATATATATATATATATATATATTACCTACTGGCGGTCGCCAGTAGGTATATATAGTTAGGATTTTTTTGAATAGGGATTTCTGAAAATTCTATGTTGAATAACTTTGGCGTTGAAGGACGGAATTGGCTGAAATTTTCAGGAAAATGGCACATTTTGTTTCTGAGCGTTCCCTGAAAGTTTAGGGGGGTTTCGTGAAGTGGGGGCCGAGAAAACAGGGGGGTCCCAAAACGTGTTTTTAACATTGAGTTTTCCATAGGGCGGTTGGACTCCCTTTTAGCTTGAACGGCTGAATGGATTTCTATGAAACTTGGCAAAATTGTAGGGACTGGTAGCCCGATGTGCCTTTGCTAGGTCTCAAGATATGTGCTCCAGTGGATTTTGAGTATTTTAGGTTAAAAAAAATATATATATCTGTGACAGCGTCCCGGTTAGCGCCCCGGTTCGTGTACCAGACGCGTAACGGAACTTCGCGAGGAGAAGCGGATTGGCTCCCCGGTGACTGTGAACATTCTAAACAGTTCGGAGCGGCCGCCATCTTGTCTCTCGGTAGGATCGAGAGACAAGAGGTGAAAATAAATGAAGGGGGAAATGAATGAAAGGGGGCAAGGTAGACCCCTCCTGACCCCCTACGATTGATGTGGGGGCTATTAAAGGGCCCCGCGGGGCAAAAAAAAAAAAATTTGATTTTTCGCGGTGGATGCGCTACAGGGTATGCGAACCGGGTAGCTTACCGGTAGCGTAACGGGAGTCCGCCATCTTGCGTTAAGGTCTAATTTGGACACAAGATGGATGATAAACAATGCTGGGATTGTGTAAAAGGGGGCAAGGGAGACATATCCTGACCCCCTAGGTTTTGTGAGGGTGGATGAGGAGGCCCATATATGCCCAAAAAAGAAAAATAAATCAAATTTTCGCGCGGTTAGCGCCCGGTGCGCGAACCGGGTAGCGCTCCGGAAAGCGTAAATCGTGAAAATTAGTTAAAAAAAAAGTTACATTTAAAATTTATTTAGAGTGATCATAATTAGGGTAGCTCTGAAAAGAGCTTTTGGGTCTGTGGAAGATTTAGGTACTTATAAGTAGGTACCAATACACAGTCTTAAATTCTGGATGAAAACTCTGTTCCCCTCATCTGAGAAGTGCACACCATCTCCTCTGTAGATATCTTGCATGTAGTAACGCAAGTTATTGTTGTAAATGGAGCCCATTCCATGGTCTCTCATGTAAGCTGAAACAGACTTATTTACATGCTTCCTCGCTTTCTCAATTTGTGGACAAAATTGATTGGACCACCTCCATTTCTGTCTTTGGCATATATTGGAATATACCAAGGCAGTTTGAGGAAAAAGTGCCATCAATTGCTCAAAGGTGTTCTTTAAAAGCATTTCCAGACCTACCCCAGTCAAAGTGCCCAAATCATTTCCTCCACAGTGCACTATTATGAGGTCAGGGTTTGGCAAATGCAAAAAGGTTTTCACCAATGGTATCAATTGGTGAGATCTCAATCCTGTCTGGCCAATCCATTTGATTTCCACATTTTGTAAATTGAGGTTGTGTAAATTTCTGTTATCAGCATACCTGTGAGCCCAGTGGATGTAGCTATGTCCAAGAATCCAGACAGAAAACATGGTGAGAGGAGGTTCTGCTGCAGTCAGATGAAGTGTGGGAATGAAATGGCAGTTGAAACAGTAGGAGTTTGTAATGAAAAAAACTGTGGAGTTTCAGTGCTAATGATTCAGTAGCAGTGATTGGTGGATTTTGATTGCTGAAACCAGAAAGTTAGGGTGCATGGATGTGTTCTTTGAAAGATGTAATTCGAATGGTTAAGAAAAAATCATTTTAAGAAACATTGCACTGGATAAGCAGGTGTACTGAGAGTTCAGAGTTTATTTGAAACATTGTTGTGTGAACTTGTAAACATGAGAGGTCTTGCAGGAGGTAGTTGCTATGGAAAAAAGGCAGAAAGGGCAGAGGGGGGAAGGGTGTTGATTTGGAAAAAGAGAGGGAAGAGTTTTGATTGGGTGACATGAGAGATATGTGTGATGAATTACAGCATTTCTGTGCCATTGTTAGTTGCAGCCTCTGGAGTGCATACCCTTTGCTCTGCTAAAGAAAAATTGGTGTGTGTCTGAGACTGTTTTGAAATTCAAAAAGCATTTGCCAAGGTGAGAAAAGATTCATTTAATTTAGATAAAGACTAGTATGCTTTAGGGAGAAAATTAGGAAGAAAGTTGTGTATTTGAAATGTTGCTTTGTGTCAAGTGTTTTACAAAAAGATTTTGTTTCTTTGAGAAATTGTAATTGGAGATCATGTGAAGTATTAGTACTGACAGGGTGTGCTTGTACATAGGAGCTGTGCTGTGTTTTTAAATTATGACTTGAAAATCGTTTTTAAGGAAAAGGAATGCTTTTTAAATTTATGAGAAGGGAAAAATGGTGTCTGCTTCTTTAAACAAATATTTCACTTGCCCCATGATTCAGGGAGAATAATTTGTTTACTTGATGTGTTTAAAAACGTTTCTTGAAGTCATTTAGGTTTCTTGATATGTACTGCTAGAGTTTCATAGCCAGCATGGGGCATATTTATAAGGACTTTGAGCCACTTTCACGTTATTTTCCCCATGTTAAAAGTGACGCAAAAGTGGTGCAAGGGCCTTGTAAATACGCCCTCATGTGTGTTAGGGCATTTTAAGTCACTTCTCCATGAATCTGGGAGAATAATTTGCTTACTTGATGTGTTTAAAAATGTTTCTTGAAATCATTTAGGTTTCTTGATATGTACTGCTAGAGTTTCATAGCCAGCATGGGGCATATTTAGAAGGCCTTTGAGTCACTTTCACGTCATTTTCCCCATGTTAATAGAGATGCAAAAGTGGTGCAAGGTCCTTGTAAATACGCCCTCATGTGTGTTAGGGCATTTTGAGTCACTTCCACATGAATCTGGGAGAATAATTTGCTTACTTGATGTGTTTAAAAACGTTTCTTGAAGTCATTTAGGTTTCTTGATATGTACTGCAAGAGTTTCATAGCCAGCATGGGGCATATTTACAAGGCCTTTGAGCCACTTTCACGTTATGTTCCCCATGTTAAAAGTGACGCAAAAGTGGTGCAAGGGCCTTGTAAATACGCCCTCATATGTGTTAGGGCATTTTAAGTCACTTCCCCATGAATCGGGGAGAATAATTTGCTTACTTGATGTGTTTAAAAACGTTTCTTGAAGTCATTTAGGTTTCTTGATATGTACTGCTAGAGTTTCATAGCCAGCATGGGGCATATTTACAAGGCCTTTGAGTCACTTTCACGTCATTTTCCCCATGTTAATAGTGACGCAAAAGTGGTGCAAGGGCCTTGTAAATACGCCCCATGTGTGTTAGGCCATTTTAAGTCACTTGCCCCATGAATCAGGGAGAATAATTTGCTTACTTGATATGTTTAAAAACGTTTCTTGAAGTCATTTAGGTTTCTTGAAATGTACTGCTAGAGTTTCATAGCCAGCATGGGGCATATTTACAAGGCCTTTGAGCCACTTTCATGTTATTTTCCCCATGTTAAAAGTGACACAAAAGTGGTGCAAGGGCCTTGTAAATACGCCCTCATGTGTGTTAGGGCATTTTAAGTCACTTGCCCCATGAATCAGGGAGTATAATTTGCTTACTTGATGTGTTTAAAAACGTTTCTCTTAGTCATTTAGGTTTCTTGATATGTACTGCTAGAGTTTCATAGCCAGCATGGGGCATATTTACAAGGACTTTGAGCCACTTTCACGTCATTTTCCCCATGTTAAAAGTGACGTAAAAGTGGTGCAAGGGCCTTGTAAATACGCCCTCATGTGTGTTAGGGCATTTTAAGTCACTTCCCCATGAATCTGGGAGAATAATTTGCTTACTTGATGTGTTTAAAAACGTTTCTTGAAGTCATTTAGGTTTCTTTATATGTACTGCTAGAGTTTCTTAGCCAGCATGGGGCATATTTACAAGGCCTTTGAGCCACTTTCACGTTATTTTCCCCATGTTAAAAGTGACGCAAAAGTGGTGCAAGGGCCTTGTAAATACGCCCTCATGTGTGTTAGGGCATTTTAAGTCACTTCCCCATGAATCGGGGAGAATAATTTGCTTACTTGATGTGTTTAAAAACGTTTCTTGAAGTCATTTAGGTTTCTTGATATGTACTGCTAGAGTTTCATAGCCAGCATGGGGCATATTTACAAGGCCTTTGAGCCACTTTCACGTTATTTTCCCCATGTTAAAAGTGACGCAAAAGTGGTGCAAGGGCCTTGTAAATACGCCCCCATGTGTGTTAGGGCATTGTAAGTCACTTGGCCCATGAATCAGGGAGAATAATTTGCTTACTTGATGTGTTTAAAAACGTTTCTTGAAGTCATTTAGGTTTCTTGATATGTACTGCTAGAATTTCTTAGCCAGCATGGGGCATATTTACAAGGCCTTTGAGCCACTTTCATGTTATTTTCCCCATGTTAAAAGTGACCCAAAAGTGGTGCAAGGGCCTTGTAAATACGCCCTCATGTATGTTAGGGCATTTTAAGTCACTTCCCCATGAATCTTGGAGAATAATTTGCTTACTTGATGTGTTTAAAAACGTTTCTTGAAGTCATTTAGGTTTCTTGATATGTACTGCTAGAGTTTCTTAGCCAGCATGGGGCATATTTACAAGGCCTTTGAGCCACTTTCATGTTATTTTCCCCATGTTAAAAGTGACGCGAAAGTGGTGCAAGGGCCTTGTAAATACGCCCTCATGTGTGTTAGGGCATTTTAAGTCACTTCCCCCATGAATCTGGGAGAATAATTTACTTACTTGATGTGTTTAAAAACGTTTCTTGAAGTCATTTAGGTTTCTTGATATGTACTGCTAGAGTTTCATAGCCAGTATGGGGCATATTTACAAGGCCTTTGAGTCACTTTCACGTCATTTTTCCCATGTTAATAGTGACGCAAAAGTGGTGCAAGGGCCTTGTAAATACGCCCCCATGTGTGTTAGGACATTTTAAGTCACTTCCCCCATGAATCTGGGAGAATAAGTTACTTACTTGATGTGTTTTAAAAATGTGTTTTTTGACTTAAAATGGCTCAAAGGCTTTGTAAATATGCCCCATACTGGCTATGAAACTCTAGCAGTACATATTCTGAAACCTAAGTGACTTCAAGAAACAATTTTAAACACATCCAGTAAGCAAATTATTGTAGAAGCATTCCATTCCATTGCTACTATTTGTGGGTTTTACATTTGTCTATGCTGCTAAATTACTGTAGCTAGAATTGACAATTAGTGTGTTTATTGTTTGCTTACTGTTATTGGTTTACTGTTTGGTAATAGTGGTTAATAAATTTTTTTTTTTTAATTTACCACAGATTCAACTCAAGATCTTTTGAAAAATTCAAAAATGCCCTCCAGGCAAAGAAAAAGAAAAGAAGCAAAGCGACTTACACCCCACCTTGGTAAACCTTTGCAGCAGTCCTCTACAATAAAAACTTGTCAAGTCACCCAAAACACTCCGGGTAAGACAACAAAATCTTTTTTAAGAAACATTTGCAGATGAAAAAGTATCACTACAGAAGACGTCCTAAGGGACCAGTGTACACCTGGAAGTGTAGTAGTATTTGCAGTGTGCGACAGGATTCCATCAATTTGCTTTGTGATTTTGTACGGACATTTAATAAGAAAAGTTTAAAACAAAAAATGAAGTTGTTGCAAGAATTAGATCCTTGCAGAGTGAGAGAAGTGACAGGTTTGCATGGTCATTCACTGGCTTGTCTTTCCAGGAGAGTATGCCAGAGTATTTTTCATCATTTCAGGATGCTAGCAGTGCATCATAATAAAGTGAGGAAATTAGTTAGAATGTTGTATTATGCTAAGAGTCCAGCAATTATGCTTAAACAATCAAGCACTGCTCTTTTGCATGGTTGTGAAGTAGATGTGAAAAATATTTGTGAAGAAATTGAGTTTTGTTACTTTGCTAGTAAAGAGAACAATGTTGAAATTGACCCAGTAGAAGAAGGTAATGTGGAAGAGAGTGTACAGATTTCCAGTACAGATAAGTTTCTCAAGGAAATTTCCACGTTTATGGTGAAATCAAGTGAGAGGCCTCATTTCACTTGTGTGTGTTGTCGACGGACTTATTATAAGAATCAGACTAAGTTAGTGGATTTATATACAAAAAGTGAAATGGTAAACAATAGTGAATGGAAGGATTTTGCAACATACTTGATGGTAGAAAATTGTTTTGATTTGGGATCAGATCAACGTATGTGTACATTTTGTTTTAACAAATTAAATCAAAAACGGATGCCTGCTAGAGCGGTTCATAATAATCTGGAATTGGTTGACATTCCTTCTGAACTGAAGGATTTAAATACTTATGAATCTATTTTGATTCAAAGTGTCCATCCTTTTCAGGCTATTGTTCGAATGGAGCCTAAGACAGGGAAATTGCCTCCTTCAGATTTACAGAGAGGATTAAAGGGAAGAGTTGTTTATTTGCCTCTGGATTTGAAGAAAAATATTGATACAATTGGTGTAGACAAAGTGGAAGAGGAACCTCTGGTTAGCCTAGTTAATGGGGTTCCGACAAAGAGTAAGAACATCTGGCAAGATTTAGTGGATGTTAGGAAAGTCAAAAAGGCAACGTTGTATTTGATGAAAAACAATGAGTACTACAAGAATGTATGTGTTGCAGAAGACAAACTAAGTGAAGAAGAGGACAGCGATTTGTGTGCTGGACAAATAGAGAAAGTAGATGCCTCTAAAAATGAAGAAATATATGAACATTATAGTGTTCATCCTTTGCATTCTAAAGAAGTCATGGGGAATGCTATTGAGTTGTTTCAAATGAAACAAGCCAAAGGGAGTCCCATAAGTGTTTGGGAGGAAAGTTTGGAAGCTCGGTGTTTCCCACAGTTATTTCCAACAGGTCGAGGGGGAAGATATGATGAGCGACCTGATCAAATTCCTGCTTCTGAATACCGGACTTTACGATTGTATGCAGAAGATCCTAGGTTTCGTCAATGCATTCCCTATTTGTTTCATCTACTGTATGAAAGTGATCTGTCTGGACTGTCTTATGCAGTGAACCACATCCTGAAAAGTGGTGTACAGCTGCAAAATATCTCGGCAAGGGAGTTTATGGATAAAGTCAATGTGCAAGACAGTATTTTGAATTCTCACCTGATTAATCTCATGGCATGTCAGCGTGGTACTAATGAGTATTGGTACCGTCGTCATGGTGACTTAAAATGTATGCTGAGGAACTTAGGAACTCCCACATGGTTCCTCACTCTCAGCTGTGCCGAGTATGGCTGGGAAGACTTACTTGAATTTCTACGAGAGGCAAATGGAAACATTGAAAATATCGAATTCAAGACACCCGGAGAACTGTGCTCTTTGGATCCAGTCAATGTATGCAGGTACTTCAATCATAGATTTGAAGCTATGATGTCTTTCATTACGAACAAGAAAAATCCACCTCTTGGAGAGGTGTTGGATTTCTTCTGGAGAAAGGAGTATCAAGCAAGAGGTGCTCCTCATATACATATGCTGCTATGGATCAAAGATGCACCCAAATTTGGAACAGATCCGGATGACTTAGTGATGAGTTTCATAGAACAGTATTCTACTTGTAATGTTCCAAAGACAAAGGAAGACAAAAGTTTAAGAGAACAAGTTTTACGCTTTCAAAACCATCGTTGTGGAAAGTACTGTTGTCGTAAATTCAGAAACAAGAACAAGTTCTATACAAAATGTCGTTTTGGGTTTCCACGATCAGTGATATCTAAAGGAAGAGTGAACAATTTGATGTCTTCGCTGCGACATAATGTGACGAGGAAATCACCCAAAAATACATACAATTTAAAAAGAAACGAAGAGTCCAAGTACATCAACGACTACAACCCAGTGATTTTGTCCATGTGGAATGCTAACATGGATATACAGTTTGTGGCTGACAACTGTATGGCTGTGGCTCGGTATGTGACGTCTTATATCACAAAAAAAGAAAAGACAGAACTAAAGGATATGTGGGATGACATTTCACATGAAAAGAGCCTCAGTAAGAAGTTGTACAGTTTTAGTCTAAAGATGTTGTCGCATCGAGAAATTGGAGCATACAAATGTTCTGATCGGTTATCTTCAGCAAGTCTCTATGCCAAATCTAGGAGTATAATTTGGGTGAGTCTTGGTCTTGGTGCAACACGTAATCGAGTTCTGAAACCTGTACGGGAAATTGAGTATTTGGCGGAGAAGGAGCCAAACAGTACAGATATTTTGAAGACCAACATGTTGGATACATATTATCCAAATAGAAGCAGTCACCTCGAGAATGTTTGTCTGTATGAGGTTCTACAAAATTACATATTCAAGAGGAACATCAAAGAAGATATTGATAAAGGAGTGTATGCTGTAATTGGAAGTGAGGGATGTCTGGTCAAGCAAAGAAAATGCCAATTGGTAAATCATCGAAAATTGAGTTGCGAATCTCCTGAAAGAAAAGAGTTTTTCTATTTAGCTCTTTTGCAACTTTTCAAGCCTTGGCGTGCAGAAGAGGAACTGCTTGGAGATTTCCTCTGTTATGAAGATTCTTTCAATGCAGCCAAGGAGTCCATAGAATGTCCTGTTTTTCCAAAATATCTAGAAATGTTGAATGCAGAAATCGAGCAGGAAGCAACAATTGCAGCCGAGATTGCTAGAGACAGTTCTCAGGACAGTCACAGTTCCACTTCATTGAGTCAGGATCCACTAGGAGGACCAGTTATCGAAAATGAAGCTGCCACTGCCATGATTGAAGTGGAAAGAGCCATGGCACATACTCAGGAGGATGCGGTTAACTTAGAAGATTTGGAAAGACAACTCAACGTTGAGCAGAGGAAAATATATGACGAAGTTACCAACCAAATTGATCATGGATTAAGTCATGAGAAGAAAGAGTGCTCATGTACGTCGTTGAAGCCTGTCCGACTGTACATGAGTGGAGAAGCAGGAACTGGAAAAAGTTTCCTCCTTAAAGCAATTTCATGTTATTTGCAGAAAAGGACTGAGTCTTCGCTGTCTTGTGTTGTCACCGCTCCAACTGGACTGGCAGCACATAACATTAAAGGTATTACTTTGCATCGCCTACTGATGCTGCCAGTGGAGCATGATAACAAATTACAATACCACAAGTTATCTGGAGATGCCTGTTGTGAAGTTTCAAGAGTCCTAAAGAAGATGAAACTTCTTATCATTGACCAAGTAAGCATGGTTTCCAATGTCATGCTTGCCTTTGTGCATTTGAGAATGCAAGAAGTTCTTAAAACAGAGTATGATGTGTTATTTGGTGGCAAACACATCATTGTTTTCGGTGATCTTCTGCAGCTGACACCAGTGAAAGGACAACCAGTGTTTAAACTACTTACGCATGAAGATACCAGGAAGTGCCTAGGGAGCATTGGCAACGTTAATATATGGTTAAACTTCAATTATGCTGAACTGCGTGAAAATATGCGTCAGGCGAAGGATGAAGATTATAAGAATATTCTACAAGATGTTAGAATCGGAAAAGTGACCGAGCATGGGAAGGAAGCTTTACATGCACGATTATTGTCAAATTTGTATCCAGATGAAGACGTTTTGCCAGAGAATATTTTTCAGAAAATTACTGAGAAGAAATCTGGGATATGTTTGATGCCAACTCTGCAAGAATGTTCCATCTTCAACAACAAAATGTTGAATTTAGAAAACCAAGACATAGTGAAACTGGAAGCTATTGACAGAATTGAGCATATGGGAGCAACAATTATTTTGTCTGAAAATTTGAAATCTAAATTGGATTCATTAGAGAAGACTATATCTAAAACTGCGGGTTTTGAAAAGACTCTGAATGTGTGCTTAAATTGCCGTATCATTTTGAGAAGGAATTTAAATGTTGAAAAAGGTCTGGTAAATGGATCAATGGGTAATGTTGTTGATTTTGAGAAATACAGAAATAGAGATGGAATTGAATTTATAAAAATTAAATTTGATGGCATTGAGGATGTACAGCAAATTGGTAGTTGCTCTGCTAGGTTTTTGCTTGTTAAAGACTTATATGTTCGCCGTAAGCAGTTTCCTGTTTGCTTGGCATATGCGGTGACAATCCATAAATCGCAAGGTTTAAGTGTAGACAGTGTTTTGGTGAATATTGGCAGTTCTGTGTTCAAGGAGGGTATGGCTTATGTGGCATTATCACGAGTCAGAACTTTATCTGGATTGTACTTGATTGAGTGTGATGAGACAAACATTTGTGCAGATCGAGATTGTGTTAAGGAATACAATAGGTTAAGAAGAGAGTATGCGCCACATTTGCCTCAATATCCTTTGTTTGAAAAACATGTGGTAGGCCGGAAACGAAGAAATGTAACCAACAGTAGGGAGGTTGTAGCAAAAACACGAAAAGTCGATGAACCCGAAATTGTAAGCAGAAAGAAAATGGATGCTGTTCAAGATGTTGTTGGTTTTCAATTTGAAAATAGTTCTGGTGTCAACTGCTATGCTAATAAAGTGGTTAATGTTGTCTTTTCTCTAGAAACATTAAAAGAACAGATTGTGGTCAATTTGGATCAAAGATTTTGCTGTTTGTTAAATTCTGTGTTAGAGAAATGTAGCACTGATAGAAGAAAAATAGAAAGTGTATCTGAAATTCGAAATCTCTTAGACAAATGTTCAGGTCAAACGCAATTCTCTCAAAATATTCAGCAGGATTGTCAGGAGTTTTTAATGTATATGCTTGATGTTTTGCAAGATGAAGGTGTAGATGTAGATTATCTGTTTGGCCTTTCTTATCAATGGCAGCATGACTGCGAGAACTGTAGGCTATCAAGTACTACTAGTGTAGACTCAGAAAGATTTATATATTTAACTTTGCCTGACAGTAAATCAGTAACCTTTAATAAGCTAGTAAAAGCAGCCGATCAAAACATGGAGTGTAGCCAATGTAAGTCTACAATGCTGTCCACATTATTTATACAAAGTTATGGCCAGTATGTAATTTTAATGTTCCAACGATGTAGGTCTGATGGAACTAAATTGACAACTTTAATTAAAAATGTTGTGGCTTCGCAGTTGTCAATATCAGGAAGGACTTTTGTAACTGCAGCAATTATATATCATGACGGTCCTTCAACAACTTCAGGACATTACACAGCTTATTTAAAATCTGGAAACGGCTGGTCATTCTGCAATGATTCTGTTTTAACTTTCAAAAAACGTTTACCGTTTGACTTAAAAAATTCTTACCTGGTGTTTTTACAACCAAAATTTTAGGGAAGGAAAGTGGCCTACGAAGATTGGAGCAGTTGATAAATTTTAGTCTGCTGTTTTAAATTGCTTTGTGAATTAGAGTGATCATAATAAATAAAAATGTAAAGTAGTCATAGAGATACATAACTGGCCTATAATGATTCAAAGAGTTGATATGATTTACTCTGTTGTTTTAAATTGCTTTGTTAGTAACTGAGATCAAGAGAATGAAAAAATTGGAAAAGTCATAGAGGTAGTGTAAGTGTGCCTCATAGTAAGTGGTATCAATGTTATAGGAAATGTGAAACATGAGTAAACTAGAAGGGGAGATATTATTAGTACAAGATTGTGAAAGTGATTTTGGACGTTTTCTTTCTGAAAGTCGGGGAAAAAGAAAATGACGGAATTTGCTTTGAGGAATTCGAAGAGTTTAAAATGGCTCTTACACGATTTGGCCTTGAGGAGAAGTGTGGTAGAGAGCAAAAAGTCATTTATTGTTTCTATCATATTACTCAAAAAGAAAGAGCTTTTCTTTCAGAAAGTGGCGGGCACAGATTTTTTAGAGCACAACAGAGTATAGCTGTTAATAGCATATCATTCGACGTCATGGAAAGTAAGTGTACTTTTGATGAGTTCTGATTTCTGATTTGTTATATTATATGGGTTTTTTAAACACAATCATTTTGATTGTGTTTTTTTTCCCCGCTGTTATATGATGAATACCTTCAACTCACTGTTTTTAGTGAAATTTGATATATTCTGAGAACAGCAAAAATAAACCATTTAACATGTATAATTAATTCTATATTTTGTATTGTGATTTTTAATTTGTACTCATCTTGTCTCATGCTCACTTGTCTTTTACTACCTTATATCAATTCTCTTTACATACTCACATTGCCTTTTGTTTTATTCTCTTTCACCCTTGTTCTCTAACTCCACTTATCTTTCAACCTTTGTTTCCTTATTCCAACTCTGTTTTTTTCTTTTCTCTCATGCACCATTTTCTAGCTTTTAGACCCTCTGCTTCGCTTCTCTTTTCCATCTTTTCTCCCTTTTGTTTTCAAAATTAAATAATTTTGGGTTCTCCTTTTTTGTTGCAATCAGTTAGTATAACTCACCTTCACTCATTTATCTTTCTTTGTTGCTTCACTCAGTCTGTATCTGACACTCTTTCCTTCACTTTCTCTGTCCCCTCTCTCCCTCACTCTCTTTTCCTTATTCACCCTTTCCCTATTTAGTTTACCTTACTCACATTCTTTTAGTATCTTACACATCTTCAGTTTATTTTTCTCTTCTATCCTTCTTTTCTGTCACTGAATCTATCCTCCTTTTTATTCACTTAGTAATTTACTCTATTTCTTTTTGACTCTGTCTTTCAGCGTTACTTTATTTTCCTTTCTGAATGTTTATCTCTAACTTTATTTCTTTGTAAAATTGTATGATTTTCAACCTTATGCCTTGTCTTTTCTATTTTTTAAATACATGTTTTAATATTTTTCAAATTTTTGTTCTTTCTTTCGCAGATTGAAAGTAAAAAAAATTATAAGTGATGGAGTTAACAACTACTATAAAGTAAGTATTTAGTACTTTTTCCCTTACATCTCTATCACATTAAACTTCTATTACTTCCACTGCTTTATTTCCTTAACCCTCAGTTTCCTTCCTTTGCTTTTTCCCTCATTCCTTTTCAATTACTTACTTACTCCACTCCTTCCACTCCTTTTGTCAGTTCCTCTGTTCTCACAGTTCCTCACTCCTTTTCGCTCAGTCCGTCTCTCTTACTCTCACTGTCTCTGTCTCTTCACTCTTTTACTAGTTGTTCATTATGCTTTCTCTCTGTAGTTCAAGCACACTATCTTATTTAAATTTTTTTGCTGCTTCAATTATTCTTTTTCTATCACTTCTTCTTTTCTTCTTTCTGTTTTTTCTCTCTGTCATTCCACATGTTTTAACCTTATTCACTATCATACACCTTGTTTTAATCCTATTTACTTTCACTCACTGTTTTTTTAACACCTTCCCTCAGGGTTGTTGTTTTAGTCCGGTTCTATCCCTACCTCTTACTCCACATCCTTTACTCTCTTTCTTTTTAATTTGAAGATTCATTCACATTCTCCAAGTAACTCTTGTTTATTATTCTTCTACACTCTTTTTTTTCTTTCACTTCCTTTTCTATTTTCTTTTTCTCAATTTTACCCTCTTACATCTTTTCTTTGTATAATTATCTATTATATAGTATCTCTGTGTTACTCCCTCTAGCAGTCTTTCTTTTAACATTATTCTCTCTGTCTCCTTCCCTTATATATTTTTTTTCATTTTTTTTTTTGGTTCGCTTCCGGTTCGCGTACCGGCGTGCGAACCAGGAAGCGAATAAAAAAAAAAGAGATTGCCAGAGTGCTAAACATTTTAGCAATTTTTTATAAATGGGAGGTAGTTCTGAAAAAAACTTTTTTTATTGTTTTTGTTGTTTTATATTTTTTTTATTATTTTTCTGAACATTTTTTTTTGTATTTTTTGAACAATTTTAAAAAAAATTGTTTTTTTTAAGGGGAACAACGAAAAACAGGCATTAGAAAGGGCTCAGCAGGAGCAAAAAAAATAAATTACTTTTTGGGGCGTTTTGAGCACTTGTGGTTTTCGTATGCTCTGTTCATTAAATTCACACTCATCTCCCCATAACAAAGTAGTCCCCCACAATAAATACACACTAGCTTTATGTGTGCAAAATTGGTCTGGATACTGGGGACCGTCTCCCTCGCCTCTGGTCCCGAAAGACTTTCCTGTGTCGAGGTGCTGGCCACAGGAGTTGGTGGGTTTTCGCGGAGGTGACGCACCTCAGCCACGCTGTAATTAATTGGATGCCACCTCTGCATGTGGCGATGCATAGTATAGTTTCCGTAACTATATTTTTTATCTGTGCCTCAGGACAGAACTCCTTTACATATGAGGCATGTCACATGTCGGGCATTGACCTTTTTTTGGCCTTGAGGGAAAGAAAAAAATTGCCAAATAAAATTGTCTTTGTGGTGGGATTGCCAGGGCTGTTCAGGCAAGAATTGTCTCTGCTGTTCTTCCTCTTCCTCTTCTTCCTCCTCTTCCTCAGGGTTGGGAAGGAACTGTGTAGGTGGTCCTTCCTTCCTAGGAGGTTGTGGTGGTGGTGGGGGTCCACCAGCTGCAGCTACTACTGAAGCCATCTCTTAATAATGAAAAACAGGTCTTCCTCTCACAAAGTTGAAAGTCAGAGTGAGAAAAAAGGTGGGGGCTTTCATCATTTGGGAAAAAAAATGTTCTAAACCAATGAAAAGTGTTATTTTCAGGTCACATGACCTGTTACGCTTACGTTACGCGTCCCGCTACGCACCCGGAGCGCTTCCGGTTCGCGCTCCGGAGCACTTCCGAGTGCGCTAACGCGGCGCATCATAAGACGCATTACGCGGCAACGCGATACGTCGCGCTTATGCGACGCGTCACAATGTTGTTTTCGAACGCGGCAGTTGCGCTATCGGAACGTTTCCCGGTGCGCGGACCGGGTCGCGGCACCAAATTGAGCTAACGGGAAGCTACCCGGTGCGCGGACCGGTAGCGAAACAAAAAAAATAATAAGAAAAAATATATATACATAAAAAAATTATATTAAAAACATATAAAATATATTTTTCCATTAAAAGAAGAATTAATTTTAGAGCTTTTGATATTTGCTAATAAAAAAACATTGAAATTCACTGAAAAAAACCATAGGTTATAGACCATATATAGTTAGGAATTAGCATTTACAAAACCTTGAAAATTCACTGAAAAAACCATAGGTTATAGACCATATATAGTTAGGAATTAGCATTTACAAAACCTTATTTTACTCACACAAAACCATTGAAATTCGCATATATAGTTAGTTGCACTAACTATATATCGCGCACCCGCAATCCACTGCTCATGATGTCACATATTACATCATTCATGACATGGTCAGTGACATCACTGATGACATCACTGATGAAAACTCAAATGACATCACTGACAACATCACCGATGACATCATTCATGTGATAATACGATGAACCTCTTCAGACTTTAATATAACCTTAGATACACTCAGTGTAAACAGACACTCACAGATTGTCACTCATCCATGGAGTTACTCATACACCTAGTCAGTCATGCAAAGAATCAATCACACCTCCATTTCCTCAACTATACAGTTATACACACCTTACTTATTCAAACATATTCTAACACATATTTACCCTCTTATACAATTACTGATACAAGTTTTCAAAGATCCATGCAGCCACTCACACATTCACTAGCTCTTATACACAGTAATTTATATATGTCAACTCTCACATGTACTGTGTTTTACATATGTACTTACTTTGACATGTAGCACTGAGATATCCATTCACTCACCAATACACTCATGCACACAGTCAACCACCCATACAGCTGTTTCCACATGCAGTTTTGAACCCATACATCTAGTGAATCAACTGTTCACACATCTATGCACAGAGTCACACACCTCCCAGACACCCACACACACACACTCACTCTCCCATACAAATACTTGGGCAACCAATCAATAACCCATATAGTTACTCATATAGCTACTGATTAACACATGCAGCAGTTTACAGAACAACAGATATAATGATGCACAAATTAAGACAGTTTAAACACTAACCCATGCACTCAGTGAGACACATTTAATCACTCACTCATACAGTCAGTCATGCACCTACTAAATCCTTCATCCAGACACTTATACATCCACTCATTCTTCAATATGTAAGACATATTTTAACTTTACAGAAACATAGTCAGTGGATGATGTCATCAGTGATGTCATCAGTGATGCCACTGACCATGTCATGAATGATGTAATATGTGACATCATCAGCAGTGGATTGCGGGTGCGCGATGTATAGTTAGTGCAACTAACTATATATGCGAATTTCAATGGTTTTGTGTGAGTAAAATAAGGTTTTGTAAATGCTAATTCCTAACTATATATGGTCTATAACCTATGGTTTTTTCAGTGAATATATATATATATATATATATATATATATATATATATATATATATATATATATATATATATATATATATATATATATATATATATATATTGTGTATCTATATCTATATGTATTTTAATTTGTGTAAAGCAACCACAAACGTTTTGGTTTGTTTGATGACCCAAGCAGGCCACCATACTTGTGATGGCCACCAGTGGGAGTATGTCACAATTTGAAACCTACCTCAGTAGATTGGATTGTGAATGGGATTTTTGTGTACTGACCTATTAGTGCATTGGTTGGTTCAAAAACTTCTATTCCTTTCACAAAATGTCGGGGTACAATTTTCAAACACTTTTTGTGAAATTAATTTACATGCATCTGGTTCACTGTGTTTTATGTTTTCCATGAGAAAGGCTATTGCTTTTACTGTTATTTGATTCTTAGCTCCTAAGTCTCTGTAGGTGTTTATATTGCCATTTAGAAGCCCAGGCCGAAGGTATTGATATGTTTAATAAATTAAAAGTGTTGTAAAAAGGGTTACTCCAGCATGATGGATCAATGGTAGACAACAGTCTGGTGGTGATGCTTCACTGGCACACTCAGTGCAAATTCACTGCCAAAGGCCTGTTGACTTGCCTTCTTGTCTTTGCCTTATCAGATTGACAGATCACTGTGGTTGGGTGGACCAACTGCCTCTTTGTTGCCAAGGAGCCTGCTTACCAGGTTGAAGAGTCAGGCCACAGAGAGCCCTCTGTCAGTGCTGTGAAGCCGGGTCAGTCATGGTTCTCTCTGTGGCTTGTCAGATGTTGCCAGGCTCAAATGCCTCATATGTTCTGTGAGTGCCTGAGTAGCAAGATACATGTTGAAAAGTGCTAGTGGTGAACCAGGCCAATAGGGACAGTTTCTGGTTCATTAGAGGTCCGTACCTAATTCAGGGAACTCTTTCTTACTTTGCATGGACTATGCCTTATGGTGACCTGGCAGTGCCATTTGTCAGTTAGTATCACTGGCCAAGCTCATATGGCAGAGATCCTTCTTATTATTAAGGCTTATGCTCCACTCTTCCCTAGTTATTTCCTCACAACTGTCCTGTGCCTTGATGATGGCTGCACCACACCACACCACACTTGAGAGGACGTGTCAATGTAGAAATAATTTTCATAGAGAAGCTTAGACTACACTGTTGCTGTCGTATTAGAGTTCAGTCTGGGCTAAATGCACTGATGCCCGTCATAACCAAGACGCAATGTGAGGTTTGGGTCTGGCCAGCCATGATGCGTCACTGCCATGTCAGGAATGAATATTTGCACTACCACAAGGCAAGGAGAGAGGAATACATGTAACACAATCAGATTTGTTAACTCGGCTAGGAATGAATGTCAATCGTCAATCAGTGTGGTTATTGGGCATAATAATAAGTGTTAGTCAAACCCAAGATGTCCGACACTTGGGAAGGCTACTTTACACCAGTGTGTGTTTATGTTTCTCCTACAGCACTACATAACTACCACTATCTCAATGTGATTATGGGTGACATTTTCATGTTTTCATCATGCCTATGTGTGCTGTTACTTCTGCTTACATTTAACACTATGAGTTACATCTTATTACTACAGGTGTGAGAAGCTGTGAAAATTAGCATGATACAGTTTAACCTAAACGGGGTTTTAAAAAGGAAAGGACAAATAGGTCATCTACAACAACAGGACATGTCTAGGCAGCCTCTCTGGACTGGAAGCAGACTTCTGCCCAATCTCTCACCATGCACTTTTATTGCCTTGCAGAGAGAAGTTCTACACTAAGAGGCATAACTTCCAGTAGCTAGGAATACCCCATGAACTGCAAAGGGCTAATAACAGATTTGTTTTGCTTCCCTGTTTTTTGTCTGTTTCCAACTGACATGCAGCACAAGTTAGCCTAATGATTTTTTATCTCAACAGTTTCTGTGTTTCTACGGTGGTGGTGTTGAAGCAGTCTTTTGTTTATTTTCTTCCCCTGATCTGATTATGACAGTGTTAACAACACATGTATGCTGATTTTGTCATCCCTGATACTCAGTCTCACCTAACTTGGGCTTGGCCGTCAATGGCATGCTGTCTGTTTAAGCCCTCCTTGTTGAAGTGCTGGACTGGTCCCAATTTCACTATGTATCCCAGTGTGGCACACGCGGGGCCTTGAAAGAGAGAGGGCGGTGGTGTTCTGGCCTGACAGAAGGAGAACAATACTTGGCACTCTCTCACTTGAGCAGCTAACCTACTCACTAGCTGCCACCACCTCAGTGAGTTACAATGTCTGACACTAACACAAGAAGTCTGTCCCAGCTGCCACACTGCATATTAAAAGTTAGAGTACTTCAATGCAGCTCCACTCTGTCCATGGCTGGGGTACTCTTGGCACACTTGTGGTCAAGAAAAAATGTGATCTGACCAGTAGGGCTGATTAACTAGGACACCAGATGCAGCTCAGTGCTCACTTTGACATGCTTACTCATAATCGGGGTCCTATGCATGGTTGATAGCAAAAGTGCAGCAAGCCGGCAGACAGTGGGCATCAGTGATCATGCATCCCCTCATCTGATAATACTGCGCCCTCCCTTCTTCTATTCACACTTCACTTCTGCATAAAGTGCACCTTCTGTCTCCCCTTTTGTCTACTTTTATCACCTTTATTGCTTCTTTCTCTTAGATCCCCATTCTCTTTCAAGTCTCCAACAGTTCTCTTATCCTCTTTTCGTTTATTCTCCTCTCCCTTCCTTGTATCGCTTTCGACATTTCTTTCCATTCCAGTGATCTTTCCCTTTTCTCTTCGGCATTGGAATCTTCTTTCATTGCTCACTGATTGTCTCTTTCCTACCCTTTTGTCTGCCTTGTCCCCTGCCCCGTCTCCATCTATTGGACCCTCTTTTTTGTTTCTAATCTCAGATACAATAACTTGATGTACATCCCAGTGTTGTTCTAATCAAACAGCAGAGTTCAAAACTAAACAGTGCAATTAGTGAATACTGGTTCTTATTCGTGATAACAATCCCCCCGTTGTGTGCTATGTTCCCTGCCTCTTTATGTGCTCTCTACACGCCCTGGCACCCCATTGTTTCTATTCCCCCAGTAGGATTTGGCGAGAGGCCTGAATTGGAGTGAGGTGTACATTACTTTCTCCACAGTTTCAAATGCGCAATCAGTCACTTGGTTGTTGTGGTCCTCGCCAACATCACAGCTCTTCATGCCATTGGCAGTGCCAAGTCATGGCCTACTGCTGCAGCCGGTTGGGCACCCAAATTGTCGACATTTGAGCAGCCTTGTAGGTGCACTTCTGGATGATACTCGTGGAGCGAGACCCCCTCGTGGAGCTAGCCACTTGAAGCACATTCATCAATGCCATATTAGGGTTGCCAGGGGTCGCAGCTGCGACCACTGGCCTCAGAGATGGCAAGATTGGTGCCAGGAACACAGTGGCTGCTCGTCCTTGTGGATGTTGTTTGGAGCTCCACTCTCTTTGTTTTGTGACAATTTTTTATTACACTAATTGTAAAATATAATATATTATATTATTGTAATTATATTTTATTACTCACTGTTAGTGTAATATAAAAAGGAAGTTCTTGATAGGATATAGTAAAGTGTGCCAGGTTGGTGCCAACAAGGAGCAATGCAAAGCTCTGGAATTCTCTCCATCGGATATAATCCACTGTGTTAAATTAGTGACCCTACGAGGCAATGCAGTGTGTGGTGTTACTCTCACTGTATGTTGTACAGTGTACTAGCTTAGTGTTCCTAGTATGCCCTCCCTTGTGCTGCCTTACTTTTGCTAGAATGTAGGACAGCGTTAACGTCACTAGGATACAGTATAGTGTACCGGGTTACTTTCAATATGATGTAGTCCAGTGCACATTGTTAGTGTCTATAGGATGCAGTGCATTTTTAGGTCTCGCCTGGCGATAGCAGCGCATGGGCTGCGCCATGCGAGTACCTTTTGCAATCAATTCTCCCAAAGGCATACATGCACGCATTAGCATGGACAAAGATGGCTGCTCTTGCCATTTGTCTAAAGCAAACAGAATGCGCGTGTCGGTATTGACTGTGGACAGTTTGACGCCATCTTATGCTAAGCTTTCCATTGTCATGTCAACTCTTCGCATATGATATCCATATGCGCGCGCATGGCGGCGTGATTTCGCTTTCCCTACCTCCCCTGTAAGTTTACTTTCATTAGCGTAGGGATGTCCACATGCGCATGCATGACAGCGTGCTTTTGCTTGCGCCGCTCTTGCCATGCGATTACCTTTTGCAATCAATTCTCCCAAAGGCATACATGCATGCAGCATAGTTGCACGTGTCAGAATGGACAAAGATGGCTGCTCTCACCATTTGTCCAAAGCAAACAGCATGCGCGTGTCCGTACGAACTGTGGACTGTCTGATGTCATCTTGTGCTAAGCTTTCCATTGTCATAGCAACTCTTCACGTATGATGTCCACAAGCGTGCGCATGGTGGTGTGCTTTAGCTTTTACCCCGTAAGTTTACTTTCATTAGTTTAGGGATGTCCATATGAGCGCGCATGGCAGCGTGCTTTTGCTTTCCCTCCCTCCCCCGTAAGTTTACTTTCATTAGCATAGGGATGCCGGCCCTTGTTCCGCACAGTGTAACCGCACGCGCAGAGAAGAGTGCCACGGGGTGAACGGCGGGTGGGGGAGGGGATGGGTACAGGGTACGTGTGCTGGTGTTGTTGCTACACCTCATTCCTCGGCAGCAGTGTAGCATGCTCCCTCCCTCCTGCTGGGCACGGGCCGGCATTCTCCATTCATCTGCCTGCCTGCACCTGGAAGGCACCGCAGGGGCATGTTGCGGCAGGACTGGCATCCACATCCGAAGGGCAGGTGGGAGTAGCGCCCTGCCAGGCCTGAGCGAATTCAGGCTTCCTCAGCCCAGGGCCTGGCTGACACTCCACTGACCCTCGGCAGCGACCTGCACTATAGATCAGAGCCTGCTCATGTGAGCGTGAGATGTTACCACAGCCCTGAGGCCCCGGCCACGTGTATGGGAGAAACTTGCCACACATCTGGCACCTGAGGCCAAAATCTCACCTGTAATTTATTAATGTTGCATTTTCTTCCTAAGCCAGCTCGGTTTCAGCTTTATTTAAGAGCTCTGTGTACTCCTTGGATGCCTTCTTTTCTCCGTCCCCACTGCCCCAGAGGCTTAGGCCTATCAACACATCTTGTTTCAGAACACAGCTCTGTACCTCATTTCACTTCAATAAAGCTCCACATGTTCACCTGCAGCTTTAAAGCGCAGGAGTCTTCTTTCTACTTCCTATTTCTGTTTGCCTCATTTCTTGCCAGTGAGCCCTGCATGCGTTTCGTGGAACTCAGTGGGTACCGCCTTTTCGTTTCCATACTGCACAAGATGTACTTGCCCTAGGGTGCACTTTATCTATTGCCCCCCTCCCCTCTTTTGTGGTGCACTGTGTGACTCTTCGTTCCTTCCTATGGAGCACTGTATACGGCAGAGGTCTTCAAACTGTGGGGCGCGACCCCCAGGGGGATCCTGGAGTCCTAGGAAGGGGGTCGCAGTTTCCCAGCTTCACTTGTCCCTGTAAAAAGACAGCCGTCTGCAGTCCTGGGACAGCTAATTGAGATCGTTATCAGCTGTTAGCCTGAATGAAAGGAAATGTGTTGGTAATCTGCAAGTGTAAAGGATGCTTGGGAGCAGTTCTGGCTCTTTGTGAAGACAAAGATGTATGTTTTTTTAGTTGAAGTGCAAAGAGTTAACTACTGGGCTGGGAAAGTCTTGCTTTTAATTTTAACTGGATTTACACAGCCCTTTGTGCCCCTAAAGAGGTGTTGAAGGGACTGTTATGCAAATAAAAAGAAAACTGCATTACATATGGTCTGGTATTATTAAAACCTACATTTTAAAAGCACCTATTTATTGTAAAACTATTAACACGTTTTGCAGCATTGTATCATACCCTGTGTCGGTAATGCAAGTATAACAAATTGACTTGCATATTCACAGTGCTTTCTGTCACAGGCTGTGACTTTGTAGCACTAAAAATACACATCACTATTCTCCACTGCACCAATCAAGATTTAATTCTTTGCATCTCTGGTTACACACAGAACTCTGCAGTGCATTAACTAATAGTTGTTTGTACTACAGTGCATTTCCCACTGAGCAATAACTTATTTTATTTATTTTTCATTTACACTGCCCATTATTTTATATGTAGATATCTGAAGGTGAAATACCTAAAAACCGTAAGAATATTTTAGGCTTATTTATGAGAAGCTTGCATCGCCAGAGCATCACTTTTTTTGAAGCTCCAGTGGCACAACCATCTCAACCATACCTATGAGGCAGTGCAAAGTTACCCTGCATGGCTTTGCATTGCCTCATATGGAGTAACCAGTAAGACATAGCAGCGCAAGTCACTGCGTTGCTTTACTCTGCGTCAAGGAGGTATTCCATGGGCTTTGCGTGGGAACCCCACGCAAAGCCCACAGATATTGATGCTGCCCCATATTTACAAAATCATGTAAACAGCCCCATATTTTTAAAATCATGTAAGCAGCTCCAAAAACTGACTCCTCTCCAGTGGAGGCATAATGAGGAGAAATGCAGCTCTCATAGAAATAGGAAAACGCCCCTCAGGATTGTTTTGGTGAAGGAAGGTGTCTCTTCCCATGCAAAAACAGTTCTGCCTAGGTTAGTGCTAGGCAGCAATTTGTGAATGGAAAGGAACTGGAATGCACCGTATTTCATAATTACTGTTTATTCCTGCCCTTTCACATTGGCATTGGGCAGTGCCGCAAGATGACTTGCGTCGATATTAAACAACAATGGTCCGAGACCTCTATATTTACAAGCAAATTGAATTGATCAATCAAGATTCACAAATTAGGAGCATGTACCTATTGATCAGCTCCACTCAATTAATGAAAAACACATGAATAAGGCAACAGCATCCATTTCCAAAAAATGGTACAATATTTTAATCTATTGTATCAATTTCAACCAAGAATATAAAATTCAAAGCTTCAATTTGCAAATCAATACAAAAATATATACATTGCCCCGTATAGAACGTGCAGCATAGCAAAGGGTGTCAAGAAATGTGAAAGTGATTAAAGAAGAAACAAAAGGAGAAATCAAAAAAAGTGAAATACAATTCCAATAATTTTAAATTTTGACGAACAGTATCAGGCCTGTAAATTCCGGACCTGCACAACCTGATTCAGAAAAGGGGGTGGTGATGGACAGAGTATCTGAATTAAGCAGAACACTCCTACCCAGTCCAAAGATCAGGGCTTAATCCATCACCGTTTTTTAGCTCACTGCACCATCCCAGCTCAGAACCTGGCTACATGCAAATTAGTCTGTTCCTGGCCCAGTGCATCATGGGAACAGGGCTGACCAAACTACCAAGCCAATTCTTATACTGGAAAGGAAACAAGCTTCCGGGGACCGGTTTCTGGCATTTCAGCCGTCTTCGGCCCAGCTTGCTTGAATCCTGATGGTGCAGTGAGCAAGGGACTCACATCTGAGTATACCCTTCCACGCTTATGGTGGACAAAACGATTCAGAAAAGGGGGTGGTGATGGACAGAGTATCTGAATTAAGCAGAACACTCCTACCCAGTCCAAAGATCAGGGCTTAATCCATCACCGTTTTTTAGCTCACTGCACCATCCCAGCTCAGAACCTGGTACATGCAAATTAGTCTGTCCCTGGCCCAGTGCATCATGGGAACAGGGCAGACCAAACTACCAAGCCAATTCTTATACTGGAAAGGAAACAAGCTTCCGGGGACCGGTTTCTGGCATTTCAGCCGTCTTCGGCCCGGCTTACTTGAATCCTGATGGTGCAGTGAGCAAGGGACTCACATCTGAGTATACCCTTCCACGCTTATGGTGGACAAAACGATTCAGAAAAGGGGGTGGTGATGGACATAGTATCTGAATTAAGCAGAACACTCCTACCCAGTCCAAAGATCAGGGCTTAATCCATCACCGTTTTTCAGCTCACTGCACCATCCCAGCTCAGAACCTGGTACATGCAAATTAGTCTGTCCCTGGCCCAGTGCATCATGGGAACAGGGCAGACCAAACTACCAAGCCAATTCTTATACTGGAAAGGAAACAAGCTTCCGGGGACCAATTTCTGGCATTTCAGCCGTCTTCGGCCCGGCTTGCTTGAATCCTGATGGTGCAGTGAGCAAGGGACTCACATCTGAGTATACCCTTCCACGCTTATGGTGGACAAAACGATTCAGAAAAGGGGGTGGTGATGGACAGAGTATTTGAATTAAGCAGAACACTCCTACCCAGTCCAAAGATCAGGGCTTAATCCATCACCGTTTTTTAGCTCACTGCACCATCCCAGCTCAGAACCTGGCTACATGCAAATTAGTCTGTCCCTGGCCCAGTGCATCATGGGAACAGGGCAGACCAAACTACCAAGCCAATTCTTATACTGGAAAGGAAACAAGCTTCCGGGGACCGGTTTCTGGCATTTCAGCCGTCTTCGGCCCGGCTTGCTTGAATCCTGATGGTGCAGTGAGCAAGGGACTCACATCTGAGTATATCCTTCCACGCTTATGGTGGACAAAATGATTCAGAAAGGGGGGTGGTGATGGACAGAGTATCTGAATTAGGCAGAACACTCCTACCCAGTCCAAAGATCAGGGCTTAATCCATCACCGTTTTTTAGCTCACTGCACCATCCCAGCTCAGAACCTGGCTACATGCAAATTAGTCTGTCCCTGGCCCATTGCATCATGGGAACAGGGCAGACCAAACTACCAAGCCAATTCTTATACTGGAAAGGAAACAAGCTTCCGGGGACCGGTTTCTGGCATTTCAGCCGTCTTCGGCCCGGCTTGCTTGAATCCTGATGGTGCAGTGAGCAAGGGACTCACATCTGAGTATACCCTTCCACGCTTATGGTGGACAAACGATTCAGAAAAGGGTGTGGTGATGGACAGAGTATCCTCCAGACCTCCAGAGCATTTTGAGTAGAAGGGAATGTCGTTGGATATACCTTCTTGACACAGCGAACAAGGGACTCAATGAGTTAGAGGAAATAAATAGACAAGTGGCAATTCTTTGAATTAACCGATGTTTAGCTGTGTGATGGTACTGTATGATGAAATATTTTGGTAAACATCAACATGTGATTTAGATATGTATAGTTGTAAAATATGTGAATATTTGTATGTGAAATGTATATATGTAAATAATGGATGCTAAACTGTTGTAATTTTTAATTATGTACACCCAGTGTTACCCTGGGATTCGATACCAATCTGGTTCATAAATGGCTATACACAGAATATCTTCCCAGACTAATATGGCCGACGCATCTCTCTACCGGCTGTTCGGGAGATGCACCAGTGCTAATTATTTGGAATTTTACGGTTGCGACATGGATAATCAATAGTTATTTGGGTGCTTGGACATTTAACTATGTACAGATGTCTATTCTGGGACATGAAAACAAGACGGTCCCTGCCTATGTTGACCGGCGACTTTATTTATATTTAATCATCGGCAGTAGCTGGTAATCCGGATATTAACACAGCGAGATGTTTATACTGTTCTCAGTGACAGTGATTAAGTTTGTAAACATGCACTTTATTACTCGGTAAGACGCTGTTAAGATTGGATGCATAGTCCTACATCGCTATTCACTACCGCGAGTGACGGCGTAGATAAGCGACCGGACTAACACGAGTCGGATGGCTTGTCAGACGCTGTTTTATTTAGATTCGGGCTTTTGACTTTGTATACGGTAAGCGTCCTCTTGATGTAGGCGCCCTGTTTCCCAGTTAGAATTTTATGTATGGCTATATGGGGATTATATTTGCTGTTATATCATTACAGCCTCCTGGTAATTGAAAAACTGTCGTGTTGGGCACCAGGCCACCAGCGCTCTTTGTGGATAAAAAATTGAAAAAGAAGATCATTAAAGGAAGAAGAATTGCATAACAAATTAGGTAATGGGGTTTAAATGATATTTCGTTTCCTGAATTGGAATAGTTTAGTGTTGGGGATTCTCACATAGGCTGTTTTATTCTTTACAGCGTGATGACTTTCCCGTAAAATGTACTCCACAGAGGTGTCACATTAACCCAGGACTGTGGCGTTGAATTATTACACAGTGAGCCCTTAATACATACAGGCATTTTTACATTACCATTGACACGGCCGGTTAGGGATTACATCTGCTGTTTATATTATTACAGCTTCCTGGGGACACGACATGAAATACTAAGGTGTACACCTACCAATGATACGAGAATTCAAGACCATTGAAGAGGTAACTGTTGTTCATTCAATCTTGGTTGGCATGAGCTAATGGTCTAAGGGTGTGGAGTCTTATATAGGCTCTTTATTGTTTTTACAGAACTCTGGTTTAACCATCACACCAGTACGTACAACAGGAATCTTTTAGGATTGAATTGATCGATCCAATTGGTGTGGGAATTATAACCACTTTGTTCCCGAGAAGGGTAAGCAAGTTAATTCTTGGGCATATATCTTTGATTTATATGCTCGGCAATAGCTCCAATTTACGGTCATCTATCTTCTTTACAGGGTCATCATAAAGATCCCTGTTTTGCCCCGTTACAGTATGTCCTGAAGAAGACTCGCATGGCCCAGGCATAATTAACCGCAAGGCCGCAAGACGAGTCGAAACGTCGACATTATATTGAAACCTGGACCGCTATTATTCTCTCTCCCCACTATTATGTGCAGATATTAATGACATATAAATCTGTCTGAAGTCAATAATAGAGAGAGTGTGGATTAATTAATTTAAGTGGCTAGGTTGTGCAGGTCCGGCATTTACAGGCCTGATACTGTTCGTCAAAATTTTAAATTATTGGAATTGTATTTCACTTTTTTTGATTTCTCCTTTCGTTTCTTCTTTAATCACTTTCACATTTCTTGACACCCTTTGCTATGATGCACTTTCTATATGGGGCAATGTATATATTTTTGTATTGATTTGCAAATTGAAGCTTTGAATTTTATATTCTTGGTTGAAATTGATACAATAGATTAAAATATTGTACCTGTTTTTGGAAATGGATGCTGTTGCCTTATTCATGTGTTTTTCATTAATTGAGTGGAGCTGATCAATAGGTACATGCTCCTAATTTGTGAATCTTGATTGATCAATTCAATTTGCTTGTAAATATAGAGGTCTCGGACCATTGTTGTTTAATATCGATGTAATACCCAGGTCCAGTACCTTTTGGGTTACCCCATTTCTTTAATGGCAAGATGACTTGCAGCGCGGTCCTTCGCCAATTCCTCATAAATAAGGCCCTTTGTTTTTAGCTACACCTTTGGCTACACCCCTACGCTCAATGACATTTGGTTTAGATATGCTCATATAATGTTATAAGTAAACTCCCATTCTATCCTATGGGACAGATAGACTTTCCATAGTGAAAAATGAAACACACTGTAATTCACTACCAGAACATGTCACACACACCAGTACATGTCTTACCTATAACATACACAGCACCCTGCCCACAGGGGTACCTTGGGCCTACCTAGGGGTGACTTGCATGTAAGAAAAGTGAAGATTAGGGTTTGGCAAGTGGGTGCACTTGCCAGGTCGACATGACATTTACAAACTTCATGCAGACGCTGCAGTGGCAGGTCTGATAACCCTTTTAAGGGCTGCTTGGGTGAGTGGCACAATCAGTACTGCAGGACCACCAGCATCATTTGATTTACAGGTTCTGGCACCCTCAGTGCATTTTACTAGGGACTTACCAGTAAGTCAAACATGCAAATCATGGAAATACCAATCCATAATACAATATATAATAGGAGCACTTGCTCTTTAATACTGAACAGCATTGAGGAAGTGCGCAGAGACACTGAACCAGCAAAAAAAGAGTCAATACCAGGTCAGAAACCAAAAAAAACAGGAGAAACATGCCAAAAGATGACATGTATAACAGGGGTATTTATAGTTATCGATATATGTTGGTGACAAGAAGAACCAGTTTCTATACACTTTTGTCAGAAGGGGGTCCTTTTGCCTAAAAAGGTTAGACAAGGGGGTCTCGACATCAAAAAGTTTGAAGACCACTGGTATACGGTGACCAGATTTTGAAAACTAAAAAACAAGATTTTTTGCAAAAATAGAAGAAGGACTCCAATGTTAGGTCAACCAAGGGGCATAGAATTACAAGGTCCATCATCATAGAAACGCAGACTGCGAGTCACTAAGGAAATAAAACGCAATATGTAAATCCAATATCATACCTATTAATTAAATTGTTTTTTTTTATATGAGCTGCTAACAATTCCTGCTTTGGAACTTATACCACTGATTGTGACTCCCTCTCAGCTGTGGGCCGACCCGGGGTCCCTGCGCTCCCGGGTCCCTGCGCTCCCGGTCTCACAGGTACAGTTACTTCCTACTACGCTCTGCTGTCACTCCGGGTGTGCCATCCCTCTCCGGGGGTCTCGGAGCCCACAGCATGGGTTTGAGTCTCCGGGGCTGTTGCTGTTTTTCACAGCGTGGCTACAGGGGCAGCGACATGGCAAAAATCCCCATAGTGAAGTGAGGCGGGAGCAGGCAGTGTACTTATTTCAAACACTTGTGTGTGCCGATCCTCTGTGCTGCTCTGGAAGAAACCTGCAGGCATTTAAATGTGAAGACAGTATGTGTAAGATACACAAACCCACGCTCACTGCATGCAGGAACACAGATTAGACGCATTACTGGTGACAATGGATTGAATGAATGTACTTCTGATTTCATTCGAGGCTCGTCAAATCCCTGCTTCCCATCTGTGACACTGACATTCACCCACCTGCCTGACTTCCTAGTCTGGCTACTCCCTCATCCGCTTCACCCTCCCTACAACTCCCAAACTCTACTGCCACAGGCACTACCATTGAAAATACAGCCTAGCACCCATAGGCTGCTGAACCCTCGATGTTGGCGAGATTCCAAAATGAGAAAACCCTTAACCTGTAAAGAGTGGATTAAAACAAAACACTTGACAATGCAACTCGGAGCGACAACACAAGAGAAGAAGCATGGAGAAAAGAGGGAGGAAGTAATGGCAAGAGGAATGGAAATAGGAACAGTACCATAGGTGCTATGGTATATGGAACTTGTTCTGTGGTATAGAAAGGTTTAGAGGTTCTATGGAATAGATAGGGTGAGAGCACTGGGTAGAGAGAGGGTAGTAGTAGAGGAGCTAGGGCACAGGTAAGAAGGGTTAAAGATACTTGGTTCTGAGGAAGGGGAGGTGGTATGAAGGTATAGGAACTGAGATCTAGCTACATGCAGAGATACTAGTGTCTAGGTATAACACGGTTTTGTTGGAGGTATTAGTATAAAGGCAATATGCTAAAGGTAGAGGTAAAAGGGTAGTGGTTGGAGTAGAAAACAAGCATTTAAAATGCAACTGGTCTTGCCTTTCATTAAGTTAAAGCCATTTGTTTTGCTATACAATACCATTCACTACGCAAATGGCTTTAACTTAATCAAAGGCGAGGCCTATTGCATTTTCAATGCTTGTTCTGGATGACTCACTGTATGTAGTAAAGTGTACCGTGTAAGTGTAGTAAAGTGTCCTGTGTTAGTGTCCCTAGGAAGCCGGGCAGAACGCTGGGTATTGTGACTAGGATGTAGTACAGGGTGGCAAGTTCGAGTCCCTGTGGCTTGAGTGCAGAGTGCTGGTTCACTCTTACTCTTTAATCGCTATTATCTACAACAGGACCTTCCATGGCAGCTGAGGGAAGTAAAACATGCTTTTAAACGTATGTTTTGTGCGTGCTTGCTGGTGAGTGTGTGCGTGCGTGTAAGTGAGAGAAAGTGTAAGTGTGAATGTGAAGTGTGAATGTGCGTGTGAGTGAAAGTGAAGGTCAAAAGCATTTTAGGGAATGGACGTCCATGTCAGCATGTAAACCATGCTTCCATCAACAGGGTACCTGAAAGGAACACACGTCACATTGGCCTCTAAAACATGCTCCCATAAGCAGGGTACTAGGAGGGAAAAACTCCACAGTGGCAAGGGCTTCCATATGCAAGGTATAAAACAAACACGCTGCTCAAAGGCATATGCACGGGTCTCCAGTTCTAAAGGTACAATATTGAGAACATGCTGTATGTTAGCTACATTTCTTCTGCTAATCTGATGCAGAGCGCCACTGTGCTCACACATGCTGAAACAGATGCTAACCACCACAGGCTTAGTTACAGTTGAATTAAATGGGAGTGATTTAGGGGGCAGTACGTTTTGGGACAAAATACTAATACGTACCAATTTGTCGTCTGCTGTTGACATTTAATTTAACGCATTATTATAATTTACAGCGTTAACAGCAAATATCTGTTATCAAGGGAGGAGGTGAACGTGTGTGCATCTCAAATGTACAATTTATTCTTGCGCTGCTGTTTTTTAATTTGCCAGTGTTTCAGTGGACCATAAAAACATTGTTATAACGTTATGACAGGTAATAGCAGTCGCTTAAGTAATTTGCAAAGTAAATTGTAAATACACGTTCACCTCCAGCAGCAGCGCGCAGGTTGATGAAGTGTAAAATTGTGCCTACAAAAGATGATAAGCAGAGAAGCCCCAGAGGCCTCACGTGGCGGGGATACACACTCATTGTCAGTATCGACGTTCCGCCATTTTCAATTACGGTTTAGGCTGAGAAAGGGAGTGTTTGGATACGTGCTTTCCAGGTAAACTGCGTCACGCGCTTCTGCGCGTGTGGGTTTAAGCAAACAGCGTATTTGCTGCATAAACATTACTCCAATCGGGGCGCTTGGAGCACCCCTCGGGGTGCTTTTACACATGCGAACGTGCGTGTGTTCATTCATTCATTCCCGCATGAATATATATGTTTGTGAGTAGCAGTAAAGAGACAAATTAATCTTGAATATTACTTAGGCAGAGTAATCTTTTTCAGGAAATTTAGCATTGTTTAGCCTGCTTTATAAGCAGCGAGGCGGATATATCAAGTCGCGGGGGAATTACCTTATAGTCATTTTGCAGCAGAAATAAGATACACCACACCGTGCATTCAATTCCTGGTGTTAAATTACTGGCCATTCTGCGTAAATGAGATCGGAAGGCAGGGTAGCCACTGATCTATTTGGGTTCACACCCAATGTCCTCTTTTTCTAGGGCTCTGTTAGGCACATTTATATCGGGAAATATCTCGAGAGTGCCCAAATGTTGCAGAATTTATAAAGCCAAATCTGGCCCAACAGCGCAGTTCACCATTAGACACCAACTCGTTATGAGGGCTGGTGTATTTTTAAATCCCTATGGAACAAGCCATGCTTGGGATCTGGTTATTTAAATATATCTAGGACCCCTTCTCCTAAGTCATTTTATTGATGGCGTATAGTAACGACTGCTTGCAAGCAATCTGCACACTACTAACCTGTTATTCCTTGTTAACATCACTTATGTATATACTTGGGCACCCCGAACGCCACAACATGAAAACTTCAAGTAGTACAGAACTTTGCGGCCAGACTGCTACATAACATCCCCAAGAAACACTTGGCTAAGCCAGCATTGAAGGCATTGCACTGGCTGCCCATCTCTGAACGCATAATGTTTAAATCACTCTGCATTGCGCATATGACCCTCTGGGGCACAGGCCTAAAAATGGTCTGCTTCCTTGTGTCCTTTCATCGACCCCTGCGCAAACTGAGATCGGCCAACCTGTTCCAAGCTAAGGTACCGAAAAGCCCGAGAGTGCGCTCAGGTGGACTTATGTTCTTGTACAATGCTTCCATTCTATTGAACTCACTCCCTCTACAGCTTAGATCTACAACCCACCACTTTACATTTAGGAAACAACTAAAAACGTGGCTTTTCCAGAAATTGCAATTGGACCGGAAAATGCTTGTGGTTGCACCCAGTGCTGGGATGCCTAAGAGTAGACATGCGCTCTATCAAGAATCAATTAATAATAATAATAATAATTGTCGATCGGGAGGTCTTTTTTTCCTGCAGCCGGGCAGTCAGTTGTAACTGCTCCAGATCCATGGTAGGTATGGTTGTTTCCCATCCTAGTCAAGGGCCTTGATGAACAATGCACTCAAATTTAATAACTTAATTGCCGTCTTACTACACTTGGTTTTTCAGGGTTTGTGAGATTTTGCATCCATGCACAGGAGCACATTCGCAGAGTAAATAAGGGCCGCCAAAGTCATCTTGAACTCTGAATGGCAATAAATACCTGGACGCCTCCACAAAATCCATTCAGCTGACTCTATGACTACATCTCATACTGGCTTTTATATGCTACCGGCAGAGCTGTCCCTCACTCTTCGTTTGCATTTCGCTTCAGGCTTCATGGAACCGCGCCAAGTTTTGAGCACAATGTCCAAGCCTGACGCACAACACCATAACTCAATACTAATCGATGACATTGGAAAAATCTCCTTTCCATAACCATATGCAGCGAGATTGTGTAAGATTGGGTCCTCTGCAAGAGATAGGAAAGAGCTTTAGAAATAAAACTGTACAATCATGCCTCACCCCAGGAGATGGTGAGAATTTTAAAAACAGATACAACAAAATGATGACAGATTGTAGCAGGATGATTTTTGGCATCCCAATGATTTATGACCCATGATTTATGATGTCCAACTGACACTGTGTGATACCCAATTTGCAAAAACATATGAAAATGATTTATGACCCCGCCCCCGAGAAGGTGTCCAGGGAAGTTGCACAGGTATGACGTATGTAATAAGTAATAAAACTGTGGCCAACAACGACCATCAAATACAACAACTGTTGGCTGTGTTTAGTAATGCAGATGCATAAGTATGGCACTTTTCTTGGAATGGGCACAGTGTGGCGTTACGAATATGAAGGCATAAGGTCCTAATGGATTTTGGAAGCTCACTCACTTGAGATTGCCTCCATGAGTATTTAGTCATCTGGGTTTGCTTTTCGCACCCTGATCAGGGGCCTTTTCCTCTCCTCATGTTGGCCAGTTCAGCCTCCTTTCCTTGTAGGACAACAGCTGCAGTACTACTCTGTAGTCCTAAAGCTGTTCCTCCTTGTAAGGAGTCAAAAACTACAGAGCCCCATCACTGTTAAATGTCTTTTTAAGTTGATGCCCGGCGTATAGGGAGACGAAGTAACATATTCAAGGACACAGGAGAGGCATATTACCAAATTGCAGTTTTTGTTAGGGGCAGTCTTTTTCATAAATACAGGTTTTCAATTCAGAGACATGTTGCTTCAAGCTGGGATCCGCTCCACAAGTTGTTTTGATCAGATGATTTCTTGGAGAAGCAGATTTACAAGTCACTGCTTCTACATTTGCAGAGACTATTGTGTGGTGTTTTAGCAAGGACCATCCACGCATCAGGTCCCAGATAGGTACAGATTTTGGCAAACTCATTTCAAAAACCTGGTTCAAAACTTTCACCTTAATTTATTTCAGAGGGGATTACCAAATGAGCCTGTGGCTGAAAAGAAGACATTCCAGTGGTACTATCAGGAATCATAGCTGACAGTCAAGTAGGGCAGTGTAGCGGCGGGACTAGGAATTGGCAAGAGTCGGGTTTTTGTAACGTTAGGATTTATTCTTTCATAAAGGGAATCAGTACAAGTTTTACGAAGGGCTCCCCGGCGTGGTGATCTGCTCCGCTCCCGTCTGGTCTTTCTAAGTACTCCCTCTTCTTTTCTTCTGACGGGGCTCCTCCTTCTTCTGGGCTCCGGAGGCTCCGTGCTGTCCGCCCTCGCCGACACCGTACAGGGGTAAAAAGAAGAGAGGCCGGTATCAGTACGATTGCAAGAACAAGTATTGGAGCACCGGGGAGGGGGCCCGTGAGGGAAACACCCAGTGATGCACAGCAACAGAAATTACCAGTAATCACAACTGAGAGGGGACGTGACGGTGAGGGAACCCAGTGTTTTACCCCAGTCATACAACACTCTACTAGTTGCAACTAGCTCGCTTTTTTATCCAGCCTACGAAACGGTTACGCACCTCAGAGAGCCGTACCCCTCCAGGCGTACGGCTGGGCGGATCGTGGTGTTGGCCTCCGGGCGTGTCCAGTGTTGCTTCGGTTCTCCCGTCCGAGATCTTTGGTGCGTCCGCAATGTTGTCCTCGCTGATCCACTTGTAGCTGTGGTCCGCCTCTCGTCCTCCTCTCCTCCAGTCGCTCTCTCCCCTCCGGTCGTCCTCCTCACTCGATCGTCCTCCGCTCCTCCAGTCGTTCTCTCTCCTCCACTCGTCCTCCTCACTCGCTCGTCCTCCGCTCCTCCAGTCCTCTTCACTGCTTCCCGCCTCTCCGCCCTGCTCCTCACTGACCGCTCCTCCGGTGAAATAACACACCTGGTACTTGTCGGACACGCCTTTTATGGGATGTTCTAGCTCCACCTCCTCGTCCAGGTCTTTGGTCCAGTTAAAGGGCCCGTCTTCCTCCTCGTCGCAACTGTACCTCTCGGGGCCAGGCCATCTTGTCACAGGTCCGGGCTGAGGAAATAAGAGGGGGGGTCACAGGAGGTTAATTCGCGCCCTAATGCGGGGCTGTCGCTGGGACCCTGGTTACAGGCAGGTATAATAACACCACACACCACTCTATTGATATGATCATGTAGACCAGAGACATCTAATTAGAGAAAAAACATGCAAGACCATAGTCTTCTCTGAAAATCTCTTTTCTTGAGCCACTGGAAGTGAGAATTGCCTTGGATGTGCCACGTTGAAGACCAAACAACTTTTTGGATTAAGCTCATAAGTGTACTGATACTTTATGAACTCAAATACTATTTGAATCTAAGGGCCTCATTTAGAGTTTGGTAGGTGGACAAGTGGTCCACCAGGTAGGTTACCAGAGACTACAGGCGCCGTTCCCCTGGTGGAAAACTGTCCATCATATGTAGTGATCCCTGCCTGTCGGGGTCCTCTGTGTCCTCAATGAAGTTGCCGCTTGATCGGAGAGGATCGACTACATAAAGAGTGGAGTTCAGGTTTGTGTGTGTATAAATGCAGGAATTGTGTGCAGACCTTACTAGAAAGCAATTTAATTAACAGAGATGATATTGTGTGTAAAAATGCCATTTCATTACGCGTAGTGCATCATTGTTCATGGTATCCATGTTGGCTAGCCCTGTCAATAGTCTCTCAGCTCCCATCCATGCATAATCTCAACCCTCCTTGTATGTTCTTGGGAAGTCCCGGTTTCAGTTTCCAAAATCAGGTCACCCTGGGTGATGTGCATCTGAAAGAAAGCTTTAATGCAACCCTTTGGTGTCCCTATGCTGTTCTGCCGCCACACAAGCCCGTATGGACATTCGAACCAACCAAAATATATCTACAGCTCTCACCCGTGCAGATGCCCAACGAGCCTAGCCTGACCAGGGAAGTAAATAAAGAACCCAACAGGTGCAGACATGAAACATGTGAAGCTTCGCCTACAGCTGTTCCTACCACAGGACTTGCACATAGGTGAGCTTCGAGGGGTGCGAAGATCCAAGGGGCTCCGTTGACATCATCATGCCTCTATGCAGTGCTATTCCCCTATGCAATGTCGTTCTGCTTCGCCTGTCATTTCAAAACCGAACCTTAAATGGAGGGCTCACACCGATGGGCACCCTAGCAGTATTGTCGCCGTCTCAACACCCTGAAGCGTGTGCATGTATATAGGCCTAATAATGGACCCCTTGCTCTAAATTCATTTAATAATTCTGTATGAAATATTAGAAAAGTGATTAGAGAATCAAAAGCGGCGTTAGATTATACAGTGTACTCTCGATAGCCATTATTTGATTCGATCCTATCTACTGTCAAATATTGTTGTGACATTGCCAACTGCTTTGTGCTCCCATTTAAACCTTACATATAAGAAAAAGTTGTTGTTATATGCCCAATTTTGCAACAATGCTGATGCAATCGTTTAATTAAAATGTTTAGTGTGTGTCTAGCTGTATGTCCACCCATGCCATTAGCGCTCAAGTTAATCCAAGTCTGTTTTTTTACTGGTGTCGCATGAAATTGGCGCATTTTAGCATTTTTAAAATTGATTCAACAGAGTAGAATTGAATCGTAAACCATATTTATTGCAAAAAGAGTGCCTTTACAATCTTCAACGACTCCAGCGCCAATTAAGCATTGCCTGATAAAGGTATATTCGCAGCGGAGGCATTCATTTATTTTCTTTATTTTTATGTTTTAAAAATACATGCACCATGTTTTCCAACTGTCATGTCGCACAAAAGCGGCCATGCAGGCTTTTCATATCTTTTTTCAATTACATGAACGTTCTGATCATGTATTGCGAAGCACTGCACTGCGACCAACAGACTGCGAGTCAACCATGGTGCTGCTTTTCACATCCTGCTCGTTACCTTCCAGGAATTGCTCAGCTGGATGTCAGCCTGCTGTATACAAACCCATGGCTTGTGGCCTGCCTGTAGGTGTCGCTGTTTCCCTGCATGTGGGAGTCACCCACCCCTGCCAGTGAGCACATAGGCTCCTGTGCTGACATCCACAACCCGTCCGAGGGCTGGTACACTGAGCCAAGTGCGCCATTTTCATCTCCTCTATGACAGAAACATTTTCAAATGTTGTCAGCAGAGAAAATGGCAACAATGCATCGAGTCTCCACCTTTGGTTTTTTTTTCGGTTTTTTTTGGACGCGAGAACAATATATAGGAAGTGCTCATGATATAACGCAACTCCATATTTTGCTGGAAATAACACCGAAGTACCTACCAGTGCTTGTAAGACATGTGAGTGAAGAGACAGAGATGTGCCAGCAGGCTTGCAGGTGGGATACAAATAAAGCTCTTGACATGGACTCTGAGATGTTATGTGCCAGGAGATAACTCATTGAGATTGACGAAGTCTGTGTGTAAAATAGGGACATTTGAAGCCTACATGCTCTTTTAAATTCGGACCACTAACACTGGAACAGCCTTTTCGCGCATTTTGTGCTTACTCCCTTTATTTCAAACCATCTAGGTGGGATTCCTAAAGGCCACGCATAAAAATGAAAAAAAAGCGTAAAGCTAACTTTTCCTATTTATGGATATAAATCGATAGGCCGAGTTTTAACAAGTGCCAGCTTTCTCAGCTCTGTATTACACACATGTACCTCTTTTTTGAAAATGTTAATGTCTTTACTGTAATCGTTTGCCTGTTCTGTAAAGTGCTATTGTGCTTGTGCCGACGGTACCCAAGGGTCCTTTCTGCTGTCTAGAAGACATTTGAGCGTCTCTCGCAGAATATTATGCGACACAAGTTAAATGTTCAGGTAAAATCAAGCTTAATATGTGCTTTCGTACTCTTTGCATAGTTTACATATTCTAATGCATGCATCTAAGCTTAGCATATCTGGGCCCAATGTACGCAGGATATACGAACTTCGCGCAGATAAAAATGTAACTGCGTTTGCAAAGTTGGTAACCTAATTCATATTTGACCTTTTCTACTGCACTAGGTGGTGCTCTAGAAAAATGGGTTACAGTGCACTTGTTCAGTTGCCTGTCCTCAACTTTATCGCTCCTGAGGGATGGGATAAAAAACATTATTCTACCACTGTTCCTAGGCCCATTCCTAGTTCTTGCTACCATTGCATCCGCCGGGCCTGAAGACATGCGGGACACCTACGCTGATATCAAGAACCCCAACACAATGAACTGAATTCCAGCAGAGCTTAACATAAAGATATTGGGTATATTGAGATATTAGCGACTGTTGTGTGACGAGATCACTGCATGAAGGTAAATACTACCACCACGCCAAGTCGTTAAGTCGTGGAGAAGTGTGGCTCAATGGTTAGAGTGACAGACCCTGATGCAGAGGTCTGGCCCAGACCAGGGGTCAATCCCGGCTCTTGGACTCAATCTCCCCGGACCTGATAATTCTCGCCTTGGTGCCTAGTCTAATCATGGGTCCCACTCTGTGACTCTGGGCAATAGCTTGCTTAATCTCCACAACGGCCCCAGCGGCGCTTGGATGCCTGGCTTCACCTTGGGGTGCCCAGGAGTGCCAGGAAGGGTTCCACAGCGGTATGAATACAGCGCTACGAGACCTCAGGGTAGAAGTGCGCTATATAAATACAAACACATTTACATTTAAAAAGGGTGTATGCTCAACAAAACCAACTGAGCTTGGTATATAGTTGAGGAACTCTCCCGGGTAGTCATGAAGGAAACATTCACCAAGAAATGTGGAACAGGCACAAATACGTGATCTAAGGCAGGGGTCGGAATCTGTTGTTGCTGTATTTCGGCATGCAGAGGTCAGGGACAATTTTCAGAGTGGGGGTGCTGCCATCATTGTTGCATCACGTAAGTCATAGTGATTATGAAAAATCCAAGCATCACATGCAGAACAAGTGTAGCAAATTAGCCACACCCATTCAGCAGGACAGTGGTAAGGGTGCTGCATGTAGCTGGTGGTACTTTTTGGAGCACAGTTGCAAATACATTACTGAAGCATGGTATTGTTGCACACTGTCATTTACATGCATCACATTTTCCATTAAAATTGGCCATACATTTGCACAGATATGCAATGTTACTGTCTTGGGCTGTAGCAAAGCTGTTGGCTTGCAAGTTCCTCATCAGGCCTCTTCTTCAGCTATCCTCCACAAAGAACTTGCAGCCTACAGCATAAAGGTTACTGTTTAACTCTCTGACCTTTGAGGCTTTTAGTGAAATGGGCCCCAGGTATCTTCAGAACAGGTTCGCTCACTATGCCCCCTCTCACTCTCTTAGGTCTACCAACATCCACCTGTTCACGGTACCTATATTCAGACGCTTCCGTCTCTGGAGGGTACACTTTCTCCATATTAGCAGCCAAAACTTGGAATTCTCTTCCTCTGGTTATATACCTGCTCCATCAACTATTTCTGTTTTGCAAGGAATCAAAAATGTGGCTCTTTTTTCTTAAAAAAAAAAAAAAAAGGCTCAAATAGGCTCCAGACAAGTCTTGTTTATATGGAAACTTAAAGGTTTTCAAGCGATTCTCACAGAAATCCACGGAGGAATGGAATTTCACTAGCAACAACGGCCAATACGTAATAAAAATTCATAAAAGACCAAACAAATACCCGCAGGCATACACGCAATTACACACAACACAACTGTAGCTGAGGTCTGGGGTCCACAAACTCCCACACTACAATGCGGGCTCTGTTTATGAACTCTCAGTGGTGTTTGTTGTGTGTTATTTTTCTCATGTTTTGCCAGTTTCCACATTCTTTATAGCTTACATGTAATAACATTGGTGTGAAGATGCATACAATAGTACTATAAACGTAGCTGTAGTACCTATATAGTAAAAATATATTTTGAATTGATTGTCCAGTTATAATCTTGCTCTGTTTTATAATCTGCACCTGAAATAAACATAATTAATTGTATTTGTATATCAAAGCCTTATTCCATGTACTGGGCAGGTTAGCATTAGGTATGCCCGCCTATTTACATGCCAAACAGAAGTCACATTCCCCATCTTGTACAGCCAAGTTTCACAAACAACAATCCAGAGGACCAGCACATGGTGCTTGACAGTAAACGAGTTCTTTTCTCGTGGTCATTCATTCAACGCATCCTAAGTGACACCGAATGTGCGATTGACTGACTCACTACAGAAAAACAAATGGATAACAACCACACGTCCCCGAGCCACTAAGGAATGTCTAGGGTTTGGCTGGAAGGCAATTGTTTTTCTCCGTCCCGCCAAACAGACATATAACGTGGCAGCACTCAGAGTCAAACAGGCCTTAGCTATGAGTAACAAGAGGCGGCATAAAACCATTGGCACTGGCTAGACGAACAGGGAAAGCAGATCAGGGAAATTCACGAGCTTACATCCAAGGCCATTTTGGGATTACTCGTCCCGGAAATCATATCATTTAATTCATATAATCATGTAACTGACTAGGACGGTGTTCGCATCGTCTAAGCAATGCTCATAAGAAAATGGATCAGTTTGTAGATCCAGCCCCACTGTTGCCCAGTTTATTCAGGTATTCCGTTGGGCGGTACTCCTTGCTGCCCTAGCAAATTTCCTGGACTTGTAACTATGCATAGTATTGAATTAAAAAAGATAAGCATGCAAAAATATTCACCTAATTACCACTGAAAAGTCCTTTACGTTCCAATACATTTATAAATAATACTGTGAAGTGGAAAAATGCGACTAACTGCTTTATCAACTCCAAGAATTGTCACCAAATCTTTTTTTGCAGTCGTTCAATGGCTCATGTGTGAACGGTAAGCGGGGAGAGACCCCATTATTTAGTGAAAACCAAGAACTGCGAAATTCTGTGAAATATACGCAGCAGAATATACTTACAGAAAATAGACAAATTACTTCTGTATGCAAAATTACTCCTATGGGTGAACTTCGCATGTTTTAGTTTTCGCTAGAATTCACTCCCAAGTTTCACATATGGTGGTGTTACATAACACAGTGTACAATTGGCTTTTACCCCTGTCTTTGACATGCATTTGAATATAATGGATGGGTGAAATGCTTGAATTTATCTCAACCACTGGTATTTGCTCAAGGCCCTATCCCACACCTTCATTATTTTGTGCACCATGTCACTTCAGTTTGGACTCAGCTATATGAAAATTAGTCAATATCTTGCTCCAGTGGGAACAGTCCAGCCCGAACTACCAGGTCTGCTCTTCCCTGAACCAGAACACAAGCAACCCAGGACCGGTTTTGTTCTAGTTAGTGCTCATCTGCCATGTATAGCTTGGCTCCAGTGACACTGCGTGCACGGGACCCACGTCTGGGCATACCCATTCCACTTAGGGTGACAAACTAAGCTACTTTAAAAAGTGATGGCTTTAAAACAGGTGCACCAGGGTAATTGCACACTATCATACCATACAGAGCTGTTACATCACAGCTAAGCCTTATGATTTGCTTTGTTTTGTTAAAGTTGGGATTTTTCTTAGATGTTTAAGTTATCCAATCCTGTTTAGGATACATTTTAAGCAATCACCTCCTCATCGTGCTAGTAGTAATTGATATTAATGTTTCCTGACTCAGATTAGATGACATCACCTATTTTCAAAAAGTTTGAGTGTTAAATATATATACTAAGGTGAATTGCTGAATCAGTGGGTGTACGAGTGTCTGTATGGATGACTCAGTGGGTGCTTAACGGACTGTATATGTGAGTGATGAGGTGTCTCAGTGAATGTATAGGTGAGTGACTTGTGTAAATCAGTGTATCTGTCTGTCAGTTGATGTCTAAGTGGATGTATGAGTTTTAGTGGGTACATGAATGGCTATATGGGTGACTGATTGGTTGCCGGACTACCTCTGTGGTTGTCTGGGTATCAGTGTGTTTGGATGAGGAGGTGTGTGACTGCCTGTATGGATGAGTGAGTGGGTGAGTCAGTGGCTGTATGGGGTACTGTCTATATGGCTGTGCAGCACGACAGACCATGGAGCACAACAGACTATTGAACACAACAGACCATGGGCGGCATAAAAGAGTGGCAGCAAAATAGACCATGGACGACAGGAGGGAGAGGATAGGGGCATGGTACTCAGACTATGGAAGGCTAGGGAAAGGAGACAGGTGGCAGCCTTATGACCATGCTGGGCAGTCAGGGGGTAGTGGCAGCTCAACAGAACATTTAGGGTACACAGAAGGGGTAGTAGCAGGTCCGTGGAACATGGCCAGCAAACAGGAGGGAGCAAGAGCATTTACACAGAAGTCGGAGGGCAGGGGGAAGACAAGTAAGGGCAGCAAGCTAAGTACGTAGGTTAAGCATGAGGGCAATGATAGGGGCATTGCTTCAGGCAATGGAGGGCAGGTGGAGTGGAGGGACATCAAGCTAACTGGAGTGCTGTGGCAGCACATCGGACCATGCAGGGCAGTAGGGAGGGGGCAAGTGAATGGACTTGGACATCAGAGGGTCAGGAGGAGGTTGGTAGAGGTAGCAAGCTAACTGTGCAGGGCAGGTGGGATAGGCAGTGGCAGAACAACAGCCACACAGCCTCACAGGGCTTGACGAGGGGGGAAGGGGTATCGACTTGGATAATGGGGGGCTAGGAGAGTCGGGGTAGGAGCAGCAAGCTTAGCTGGGACAGCGCAATGGACAGTGCCAGGCTAGACCCTGCACCAAGCACCCCAGCCATGCATTATGAAGGACATCTTACTTCAATTTGTTTTAAACCATAGGAATTAACTACAAAACCCAAGGTTAAATTCACACCATAGTTAGGAATTGTACGACTGTCTAATTTCACATTAAGAAAACCTTTGAAATTCACTGAAAAAAACTAAAGTAATAGTGATGTTATAGGTAGGTGAAAGTGTCACGTAAAACATACTATTTAAAACTAACAAAACTACTGTCAGGTCAAGTCAAAAAGTTTATTGTATGTGATTACTTAAAATCGTTACAATTTACACTTTAAAAAAAGTATTAAACTTAATCTTCCATAAAATATCATTTATCAACAATGAGCTGGGCAATATTAAAATCTAAATACCATTAATAAAGCTCATAAAATATTGGGTAACTGGTTAAACAATGTGCAAAAGTTCTATTCTTCATGACTTTCCAAAGAGCTCCAATGACCAAAAAGGGGAACATCCATTACAACGCAACTTTTACAACGCACTACTTTTACAATGAATCCATTACAACGCAAGTGACTTTACAACGCATGCTTTTACAATGCATGCTATTACAACGCAGATGCCATTACAATGCATGCTATTACAACGTAAGTATTTTTCTAATATATATATGATATTTTTATATAAAATATTTATGAAATAGTTTATATTTTTAAAATTGAAATAAACCAATAGTTTTATTTTATTATGTTATATTGTTTAGTAATTAACACTCATATAAGTTAGTTAAGAAAGGTAAATTAGTACTCATTCAAAATGAAAATTAATACTCATGTATATTAAAAATAATATATAGTTTATAAAATAATACTTGTGATTTATTACAAAGTTACATTAATACTCAATTTTGTTATTAAATATTATATTTAGAAAACAAAAATAATAATTATTTGTATATAAATTAAAATATATATATATATATAAAATTAAAAAATAATACTACAGTATTCTTTTTAAAATGAAAAAATATTTATATTAGTTTAAACTATACTCTTTAAAAAAATATTAAATTGTTGAAAAAATTAAAGTATTTAGTTATATTTATATGATATGCAACATTATTAAAACAAATATATTAATAAAATAAAAAAATAGTGTAAAATTAGTCAAAATAATAAATACAATTAAAACATGTTGCAAAATTACAATTATTAAAAAAATCTTATATCTAAAATTAAAAAATATTAAATATTAAAAAAAGTATTTTTTAAAAAATATTTTTTTATTAAACAAATATTAAAAATAAAAGTATGTTTAAAAAAGATTAATTATATGTTTAAAAATACTTTTGTAAATTTAGATATGTAAGAAAATGAAATTAAAAAAAAGTAAACATTTTCTCACGCTTTAGCATTAAATTCAATGTAATGAATTGTCCTTTATTTATTTCCATAGCCGCCTATATGTTTGCCGCGGATTGCTTTTACAAGTTCATTATTAGAGTGATGTGGGACATAAGCAAATGGGACAAGTCTAGAGGTAAGTACATTTTTTAGTTATTTCACAAAACATAACTTTGATTATAGATGTAAAATACACTTATAATAATAATAATAAATACAGAATGCATGTTTGTTTATATTGCTTTTTATTATGAAAAATAATAATAAAATAATGTATATTTTGTTAAATATTATACATATTTTTCAAAAATTTAGAAATGAATGTATTATATTATAAATAATTGTCGAAGTAAAAATTAATGCATTTTACAGTAAAATAGAATTAAATTGTCCTTTTTTTCTCTTTATTGCTCCGGATGACGTAGACGCGTTGACGTGCTTCTTCGCGGCCATTTTGAGGAGCGTCGATGGAGGAAGCAGCAGGAAGCAGATCTGCGCTCAGGTAGGAAACTTTATTAACTTAATTTATAAAGTTTAATGTTTTTATGTAAATATATTGCAAGGAGAGAATAGGGAGGAATAGATCTTAAATGTTTTAACATTCGTTGCTTTGGATTTTTGACAGAGATTATTTTTGGGAATAAAAGGATTTTTTTAATTTGGGATCCTGGTAGTCGTGGATTTTTTGGAAGATTCTTTGGATTGTGTTTTTTTTAAACATGTAATCGGAAGAAAAGAAAGAAGATGGATCGATTTTTTTTTTTTTTTTTTTTTTTTTTGGGTTGTGGATTTAGCTAAAAAAAGGAATTTTTGGATTTCAAATTGGATTTGGATATTGTTTGGAATACTGTGGATCGATCTTTTTTGCCCAGTTTTTAAACATTTTGAGTGGATTACTATTTGGACAATGGTTTTTTTTCTGATTTTTGCTCACTGGAGTGGATTTCTTGATGGAATATTTAAAAAAAGCTTGGATTTCTTTGGGATTTTCAAAGAAGAAATAATGAAGAAAGAAGACATCAAAGGTAAGGTGACCCGACTTCATTAAATGTGTTTTTTGTGATTTATGCCAAAAAGCCTAGGAAAAATGGAAAAAAACATCCCTGAATTTGGGTATCCATGTACGTTTTAGTTATTACATTTATCATTGCAAATTCAAAATCAATAATTTTTTCCCTAGCACTATTGTTTGAAGTTTTAGACTTAATCACTGACAAAAGTTCAGTGTAGGTTGTGGATTGTTTGTCAGGTAGCAAACTGTCCACTAAGGGGACTACTGTGTTATTAATTTTAGCATGAACAATGTAAATTTGAGTGAATGGATGGGGCGTGCTTTTAAATGTCCCATCCATCATCCAATTTTCACTATTCTCTAATTTAACTAGGTTACAGGGTGTACTGAAGATAAGTATACGTTTTAGAGGGTTTTGGTTATCATGCAGGAGGAAAGGTTTGTTAGATATAGATAGAGAGGGTTCTGGAGGAATGTGAATATCAGAATAGGTTTGTGGCGTAGTTCTTTGAGGGTTACTTGCCTGTTGTTTTCTTTGAATAATTCTTCTCAGATTAGGTATCATTGGCATACTGCTAGCTACATGACTAGGGACATGCTGAGCGACCTCCCTTAAAATAGAACCCGAAGTATCATTGGAGGTGCTTGCAATATCCTTCATTTCGTTAATTGTTTCTCTAACTTCTATGTCCATTGCAGAGGCAGAGTGGTTATGTTCTGATGTTTTAATAACTGTCTCACCTAGAGTAACCGCTCAGCCTTTGCAATGGCTATAGTAATATTGCACGCACCTCCAATGTCTTCTTGGTTCAGTAATTCTCTCCTTTCAATATATGTACCCAGCATGTTTTAACAGTCTGTTTCCTTTGTTTGACCTGATGCATTTGGCTGTGTTATCTGCTGACATTATCTGCAATGAAAAAAAAAATATTTTATAAGAATATGTTTTAGCTTACAAAGAACTTATTTGTTTTTTTGGTTACTTAAAAAAATTGTATGCTAATCTTTTTTTACTTCTGTCCTTCCTGTGGTTAGGATAGTAAGTTATACCCCTACACTATCCAACACTTACCCTACTTCAACACACCTCCTGGAGTTAGAATAGTAATTTTAACCCCTACACTATCCAATACTTACCCTACGTCAACACAACCTCTGGAGTTAGAATAGTAATGTTAACCTTTACACTATCCAACACTTACCCTACTTTTACACCCCCTTTGGAGTTAGAATAGTAAATGTAACCTCTGCACTATTCAACACTTACCCTACTTCTACACCCCCTTTGGAGTTAGAATAGTACATTTAACTTCTGCACTATCCAACACTTACCCTACTTCAACAACCCCTTTGGAGTTAGAATAGTATTTTTAGCCTCTATACTATTCAACACTTACCCTACTTTAACACCCCTCCTGGAGTTAGAATAGTAATTTTTACCCCTATACTATCCAGCACTTACCCTACTTCTACACCCCTCCTGGAGGAGTTAGAATAGTAATTTTTACCCCTACACTATCCAACACTTACCCTACTTCAACACCCCCCTGGAGTTGGAATAGTAATTTTACCCCTACACTATCCAGCATTTACCCTACTGATACACCTCCCTGGAGTTAGAATAGTAAGTTTTACAGCTGCACTATCCAACACTTACCCTACTTCCACACTCCCCTTGGAGTTAGAATAGTAATTATAACCCCTACAATATCCAACACTTACCCTACTTCAACACACTCCCTGAAGTTAGAATAGTATTTTTTACCCCTACACTATCCAGAACTTACCCTACTTCAACACCCCCCTGTAGATGGAATAGTCATTTTTACCTCTACACTATCCAACACCTATCCTACTGCAACACCCCCTTGGGAGTTAGAATAGGATTTTTAACCTCTACACTATCCAACACTTATCCTACTTCAACACCCCCCTGGAGTTAGAATAGTAATTTTTACCCCAACACTATCAAGCATTTATCCTACATCAACACCCCCCTGGAGTTGGAATAGTAATTTGTACCTGTACACTATCCAACACTTACACTATTTCAACACCTCCCTGGAGTTAGAATAGTAATTTTAACCTCTACATTATCCAACACTTACCCTACTTCGACACCCCCTTTGGAATTAGAATAGTAATTTTAACCCCTACACTATCCAACACATACCCTACTTCAACACAACCCCTGGAGTTGGAATAGTAATTTTTACCCCTACACTATCCAGCATTTACCCTACTGAGACACCTCCCTAGAGTTAGAATAGTAAGTTCTAAAGCTGCACTATCCAACACTTACCCTACTTCCACACACCCTTGGAGTTAGAATAGTAATTTTAACCCCTACACTATCCCACACTTACTCTACTTCAACACACTCCCTGGAGTTAGAATAGTAATTTTTACCCCAACACTATCCAGCATTTACCCTACTTCAACACCCCACTGGAGTTGGAATAGTAATTTTTACCTCTACACTATCCAACACTCACCCTATTTCAACACCTCCCCGGAGTTCGAATAGTAATTTTTACCCCTACACTATCCAACACTTAACCTACTGCAACACCCCCTTTGGAGTTAGAATAGTATTTTTTAACCTCTATACTATCCAACACGTATCCTACTTCAACACCCACCTGGAGTTGGAATAGTAATTATTACCCCTACACTATCCAGTATTTACCCTACTGAGACACCTCCCTGGAGTTAGAATATTAAGTTTTATAGCTGCACTATACAACACTTACCCTACTTCCACACCCACCTTGGAGGTAGAATAGTAATTTTAACCCCTACACTATCCAACACTTACCCTACTTCAACACCCCTTTGGAGTTAGAATAGTATTTTTAACCTCTACACTATCCAACACTTACCCTACTGCAACACCACCTTGGAGTTAGAATAGTATTTTTGTCTCCTACACTATATAACATTTATCCTACTTCAACACCCAACTGGTGATAGAATAGTAATTTTAACGTCTACAATTTCTAGTACTTACCATAGTTCAACACCTCCTTGGAGTTAGAATAGTAATTTTAACCTCTACACTATCCAACACTTACCGTGCTACAACACCCTCATGGAGATAGAATAGTAATTTTTACACCTACACTTTCCTACACTTACCCTACTATTACATCTTCCTTGGTGTTAGAATAGTACCCTATTTTATAAGCTTCTCTGGTTTTGCATATTTAATACAGTTGCATTACTCTTCACTTACCTTAATTTATTATCTCTTTGGACTTAGATTAGTGTTTCATAATTATGCTGAATGTAGATATTACTCTACTTTTGATTTCCCTTACAAATTTGATTGTAATTTGTCATTTTACACTGTATTGCATAATAATAATTATTCCTTGTTACCTTTTTATATCTTGTTTCGGTTTTCGGATAAAGTACTTTCTTGATTTTCTTCGAGGCTTGAGGTTCTTTGATTTTGTTCAGCTGTTTGTATTTAAAAAAATAAATTGTTAGTTTTGTGTCCATTGTTTTGGAGAGGTCTCTGTATGAGGATTTAAATTAGGTTAACTGATCAATTTGTACATTTTGCTTTATAATTTACCTTTAGTTTAATTTGTTTGTTTTGTGGATGGTTTCACTTTCTTGAACAGGATGATCTTCAACTGGTTTTTGGATTCTCTTGTATTCTTTGTATTTATCTGTTGTGGGATGTAGGAGATAAACAACTGATTTCTTTCAATTCATTTAAACTTTGTTTTTGGTGAAAAAATATTATTGTTACAACATGGATAGTCTGAGCTTTTGAAATGTCTTTTAAAATTGCATGTCATTGTATTTTTTGCACTTATTTGATTCTATCGTTTTTAAGCATCTTAAAAATCAGTTTGGCATACTTTACAATTTGTTTTTTAGAAAACATTTATTATTTAAAAATTATCAGCATCACAGTTTATTTTCTTTACCTTTGAAAAAGCAGTATGTTTAAGTTGTTTGTGTCCTTTCTTCTTTCTTTTTTGAAACTGAAGATTCCCTCAATTAAAACGATTTAGTAAGCTGAAAAATTGTAAATTTAAAACTGTTTAGCTTACTAAATATTTTTTCGTGTTTCAGAAAATATTACATTTGCTTCATTATTTTCTTTTTATTTCATAACAGCATTTATTTCTGACTTTAAAGCAAAAATATAAACGTCTTACATTTCGTTGATGTTAATGATTTATTTAAACATTATATTATTTTTCGGTCTGAAAAAGCTATTAAAATATATTGTATTTAAAGAAATGTACTTACAACTAATATCGTTTAATGAATATCTGAATTTTCTAAGTATGGGCGAATTTTGCGAATCTCGCGTTCGCAAATTTTGCGGATTTGCGAACTCGTAATCCGCAAAATCCGTGAATTCTTGCGAATTTGCGGATTTTTTTTTTGTGTTCGCAAGGATTTCTGCCAGTTCGCGAGGGTTTCGTACCAGTTCGCAATTGCGAACTTACATTTCGGCGCGCAACGGTCGCGATTATGTTGTTTCTACGTCTGGTTCATCATCACAGGTTCCCAGCACCCTCTGTTTCACCACTGCAACCCTCTGTTACATCAATGCCACCCTCTGGTTCATCATTACTGTAGATTATGGGGGGGAAAGCAAGCACACCAGCCCTGCTTCAACTGACATGAATTAATTTGGGGTTAGTTTATTAATGTGTCACTGTTTTAAAATTCCAGTCTGGAACCTGCTTCCTTATCTGTAATTTTGCTTTCTGTTGTAGTGCATTTTTTTCCCCAGGACCTTTGTGGCCTACTTGTAGCTATTCTATGAGCCTGCTGTGAGGGTCAGAGCAGGGTCATACAATTGTTGCAACTAGCAACTGAATTCTGGTGGGGCCCCAGTCAGGAAGCACTACAGGGAATTGTTACTAATGATGAGTTTGAACTCTTGCCCCTGCCGAGTGCTTTCAGTTTTGAAAAACTCGTTTTTCTGCAATTTCGCGGGGTTCGCGGGGCGCTAACACGCGCGAGATCGGATTCGGAAGCCGCAAATTCGTGCGAATATGCAATTTGTTTTTTTTGCGGCGTGTTAGTTCGCAAGGTTTTCTGCGTTTTTGCGAGCCGCTCGTAGCGCAAGGCGCGAAGTTACCCTCGCGGTCGTTCAAGGGCGCGGCCATCTTGTTTGCCTGACGTCTTTTCGTTTCCGGGCGCGAAGTGTAATCTCGCAAAGTCTGCGGCTTGCCAGTACAGTTTCGCGCGTGTTCGCAAGGAAAATCTCGCGCGAACTTACCCGCGCGGTCGTGAACGGGCGCGGCCATCTTGTTTCTCATTCATTGCTATGGTTCTGGGCATGGTCTTTGTATCCTCTGTCAATCTCTGCCATCCTTTGCTTGTTTGAAGTTTTTTTTATCTATTTTACTTATTATCTATCCCTCTATTTTTCTAGCCCTATATTTTTGTGTTTACTGCTACTTTTGGTTAATTTTAAACTACTTTTTTAAACTCTTTTCTTTTCTTCTCTTCCCTATTCTATTTCTTTATTCCTTTCCGCCCAGACCATGGTGAAGGGAGCCGGGAAGCATCCCGAGAAGGGGAAGGGTCCCGCACCCCGTGTCCGGCTCCTGTTTGAGGGGGGAGCTAGTGATGCCACGGGAGATCTTTACCCCGGAGGAGGTGGGCCAACTCATTTTTTATGTTCAGCGCCGCCTCCCCAGGACCATCATGGGAGGCGGCAAGATCAGTGCCGGGTACGGGCCCCGGGAGCGCCGGAAGCGGTGGGAGAAGGTGTGCCAGGCCATTTACCACCACTCTCGGGTCTGGCGCACCTACAACCAGGCCACCCACCGCTGGACGGATGTCCTGACCCGTGAGCGAGATCTGCTCGACCTCCTTGGCCTTGAGATCCCCGGGCTTGGTGAGTAGTAGTAGCTATTTCTTTACTACTATGTTTTCTCCTGCTGTGTTATTATATTGCAAATTTTTGTTTTTTACCAAGAGCAATAATGCTGCTCATTCAATTGTAGGTAAATTATATTTCAAAATCTTCTGTGCATTTCAGGTACACTGCTCTCCTTCTTCTCAGTAGTGTTGCTACTATGCTTATTTGTTTTAGATTTTGTGTTCATTTCATTGGCCTGTGAAATTATGTATGAGTGTAGTTTAAAGAACTGCGTAATGCTACACACTAAGGTTCAGATTTTTAATTACCGGCGCATCCCTGCAAAGTAGCAGGGATGCGCCAGTAATTGTGCGTCATGCCACCATCACCCATGGTGCACCGTATTTACAATGCGGCGCACCATGGGCCCAAAACGTCACCAAAGCGTTACGCATCTGTGCCGTAAAGGCGGCGCATTGCTGGAGTTGCGTCGCAACGATGGTGCAGCTCCATCAATGCTCTGGGGTGCCCTATCTCCCCAATGCTGCGTCAAGCCGTACGTCTGCTTCAAGCAGGCGCAGGGTTTGAGTCACGCATCATTGTCCTCAAAGTGACTGATTGAAATCTTGTAGATTTTCCTCAGCCACTTTTAGGATGCGTTCCTGCGCAGGAACGCCCTCCCTTGCGCCGGAACGCCCCCTATTGGCGCAGGGCTTTACAACGTGATGCATCTCCCATATGCGTCACATTGTTAATATACGCCGCACCATTGCGCCTCTTTTGTGCTGTCGCTGCGTCACAAAAGTCACGCAACAATGGAGCAAAAGAGCCGCAAGGGGCTTCTAAATCAGCCCCTACAGACTCAAGTCCAGTCCTTCCTTTGTACACATGGCGATAAGAAGAAATAGTGGTGGTGGATTAATAGTTTGAGTATTTTAATGACTGGTTAATGTAGTAGGAAACTTTAGTGTTGTCGCTGATCTTCAATCACGATGGACTTTGGCTGTCACTTTGCGTGCTGCGGACTGCTGCCTGCCAATCCTAGGCAAACCTTTTTAGTACTTTGTTTAGTGAGTTACATAGGGTAGTTTCCAATTCGACGGTCCGCAAATCAAGCAATACCAAAGTAATAACGTAGTCGACCACATGAGATTGGTCAATAATATATCCCGTGGAGTCGTTCCCGATTTGCTATTTCGCAAAAATATTTTGTTAGTTCTTTTGAAATGTTTGATTTGGTTGAGAAATATCATCCATGTTTTCTGTTTTTCTTTCTTTTATGTTGTACATCAGCTTCCCCCAGGGGCAAGAGGAGGACACAGGAGGAGGAGGAGGAGGGTGCTGTTGACGATGCAGGCCAGGACCGGGCAGGCGAGGGCTCCTTTGCTGGCCCCAGTAAGTTTTAATTTTAATATAGAGTACTTACTTTTTCCTAGCGTTCCTCATTCGATTTTTTCTAAATCGTCTTTGATCTTCTTGTAGACAGGATCTAAATTCTTATCCTGCCTCGACTATGACTCCGTGTGGTATTACTAGATTATTCTTATTAGTCTGTCTGTGTAGCTAACTAAGATTGCACATTTGGCATTTCCATTGGACTCCCATTCTAGTCAGCAGTAGCTCTATGCACTGAGTGCAGTCCTCTGGGATTGTCCATAATGTCTTTTCAAGTATTCTAAATGTTTATGCTTTGACCATTGCCAACAATAAAAAGGTGAATGACCACCAAGAAAGAATAAGATACTACTTTACTTTTGGTTTGGATAGGAGGACAATCCAATCTACTACTGTTGCAGGGACAAATCTGCACAAACAGAACTATGGACACTAAATAATGCATTGCTTAGCTTATCAATTATAATAGGTGCTGTTAGACTTTCCACATACCTCAGTGATAACAGAATTTGTAGTTGAACCCCCAATCTCCTTACGGACTAGATAGTGTGGCAGAGTCATTTAGCTCCCAAAGTCACCGATGGCAGAGGCACGGACTCATGCTTGCAAAAATTCCAAAACCTTTAGCTCATCCACTCTAGTCTGGAGGACCAAAAACCACAGAGTCTAATTAAGTTTAAAAGCTTTATTAAAAGTAAACACATTTATTAAAATCAAGTTTGTCATAAAAGTGAACGTGTAACTGAAAATGGAAAAGTGCTAAGTGCTGACGATTAATTGGACACATTTCTTGTGGTTGAGCCGAGCTCTCACCTGGTTTGAACTTGATCCTGCTCGTGTTCTTAGAAGTCAAGCTTCTGTCTGTTAGGAGAAAAAGTGGTGCGTGTTAAAAATTAAAAAGCAAACATTCATCAGTTGTGCCAAAAAGTGCAGCAAGACAACAGCCTTCCCTGGAAAAAGGGACATTTTTACTTTAGAGTACACAGTCATAAATTATTAAATTGTATACTGTTTTTTTACATTTCTTTCTTCCTCCTAGACCAAATATTATATAGTAGTGAGTGGTGCATTCTAACAATATTAAATGTACTTTGTAGGTGGAACATCTGGAGACGGGGCCAGCGCAGAGGTGGTGGTGGCATTGGACGAGGAGGACAGCTCTGGGGAGGAGGCGGTGCAAGTGCAGGACAAGGACATGCCTGTGAGGGTTCACACGGTGGTGGCGGGCAGAGGTAAGCTATACATTCCTTAGTCATTGAGATTGAAGACTGCAGAGTGTGCTTTCTGCACGGGTGTATTCTAAATAAACCAGGTAGTAGCCTCCTCTAAATGCACTTCGACTTAGCTGTGAGGTTTTTGGCGAGAAGAATCCCAATCAGATCTGAGGTGAACTTGATGGATGGGATGAACGAAAAGCGAAAGAAGGGTGTAAGTAAGTGTGGAAGCACGAGAAATGTAATGATGACTGGCAAAGAAGAATGATATGTGTTTGCTTGGTCCCCGAGGTGGCTGGGAAGGAAAGAAAATGGTATGGTGCATGGCTGGGTGAATGATGAAGCAAGGATGGTTGGAAGGAGAACAGCCTGGGTGGGTGAGACAGAAACTGTATGTGTGCATATACTTTGAATGGATGGATGCCTGGATCATTCATGGTACTATCTGACTCTTAGATAGCATATGTGTATCTAGAGAGAGTAGACGGTCACTGGATGAACTAAGTGTTACTTTGAAGAGCATGTAACACCGCACCCGCACGTCCGTTCCAGTGTAGGAAAGGCAAGGAAAAGAAGTTGTAACGTTGTCCAAATACTACCATGAATAGTAGCAGTAGTTTGTATTGCAACTGCAAGCACAGCATATATTCGGTTATTACGGTGGACACTCCCTACCTCTCTTAATAACTTTAGTTTAGTAGTAGTACGTCATTCATGTGTGGGGGTATCACTGTTCACTCAATAATAAGCAAAGCACCTAAAGTCATCCCATATGTCATCAAATACATCCCATGTGAAGTGATAGATAATCAGATAATTTAGCTTCTTCATTTTCCTTTTCTAATACTCATTTGCACTGTAGGGTGAAAGCTAAATTAATTAAGCAGTAGCCCTTTTAACAGAGTATTCTCAGTGCCACCCGTAATAGAAAAGTAAGAGCTTCACCACCTGCATGTACTGGACCGGTACAGTAACGCAAGTCTGTCTCACTCACCATGGTGTGCGTCGGTTTTTCTCGGGTGCAAGTTCACTGCGCTGGCATTATGCCGGCTTGCATAAGATAACGTACCAATTTTCCTAAACAAGAGAGAAGAAGAAGAATAAGAGTGGTGTACTGTCATAGTCAACTGTAATGGAAGTCCATAGTAATCGTAGAATTTGTTCCTTAAACTCCCACTAATGTTAGAGCAAGGATGAAGAAGTCGGAGGTTACATAGATACTGTCCTCAATAGTTATGTACTATGCTTTCAATTTGCTACTTGTACTGTGACAACTTTCTGCTCAATCATTTTGTGTTAATCTTAAGGAGCATTGGTTACAGACTATGTCTTTCTTTTTTCATGTAGTTGCTCCTTCCAAATCCAAGACACCATCAAGGAGGAAGGAGCTGGCTCGAATGGACCGGCAACGGAGGCTGGATGCCACTGTCGCTGAATATCGGCGGCTGGTGGCCCTGGAGGAGGAGGAGACGCAGTCTGGTACAACAACAATGTCCACTGGGACAGCTGCATCCTCCTCCGTGCGGGCTGCCAGCCAGCGCAGTGCTCCAGCGGTACGGAGCCGGGCTACCAAAGCCAAACGCCACCCCCGAGCAGCAAAGAAAGCAGCTGCCCCTCACAGGATTTGCAAGGCACACCGGCGCCGCTTATCCCTCAGACTGTCGTCCCTGGAGCAGGAGGTCCATAACTATAAGAACTTGGTGGAAGGCCTCTGCTTCGAACTTGCCACCCTCCGCAAGGAGCATGATGCCCTGGCTGCTAATTCCAACAGCACCCTGCCATAGTTTCCCTTGCCCCTTTTTTAGAGACTTTTGGGGGGTGGGAATTGGGAGTTGGGTTTTTTGGGGACTTTTGAAGGACAATCGTTGGGGTTAGGGAGGGTCTTGCGGGAGATTCTTTTGTTAGGACTATAAAAATATACTTTTTGAAACTTTATCTGACCATACCTGTTTTTTACTGCTTTTTAGTCTGTTGGGTGGGGGTTTAACAGTAAGTTTGTTTTCCTGAATAGTCCTAGGACTTTAGTAGTACTACCGTCAATCCAATCTCTCGTCTCTCCTAATACTCCATTATACTACCTCCAACCAAACGCCTATCTTACCTGTAATTTCTGTTTGCAAGTAGGGCTAGGCCCAGGGCTGGCTCCACGGGAAACAGATATAAGGTTGGCAATCCTGGGCGGATAAAATTTCCTCATAGCGGTGGTACTAGTGGTGTGACACAGTGGCAGTTGCATGCATATGAAAAAAAAGAAAATGAAATCTGGTTTGTCCTCCTGAGCAATACAACGGTACAATAGAGAATATAGCAGGTGACAGAAGTACACTAGAACAGTGCCACATTGTAGCCTAACAAATGTTAAAGTATAACTAATTTGGTTGAAGTTCTTTGACATTAGCCATGGGTCTTTGTCAAGCAGAGTAAGAATATATCCTCGGATTTCTTCACCAGCCTGTTGCTATCACCTTATCCTCCCCAGCAAGTGTGTGGATTTATTGCTGTAATTTAGTCACACATCAATGAAAACCACACAGCCCGGGGGAAGAGGGTTAGGGTTCGAAAAATGGATGGGTACGGGGGTTTTTGGGAAAGGTTTTGGGAGACAAGAAAAAATAGCACAGCATGGACAAACAATTGTGAACATAAACAAATCTTGGGGTACAAACCTATCCATCAATCTTGTTAGTGAAAAGTAAGTAGTACTTTCGACAACTGTGGAAGAAAGAATGCGACAGTACAGGGCGTGTGTGGAATTATTGATAACTATATTCAACATAAGGTCTCTGTTGCCAGATACCTGAGAGCCTTGCTGGTCACTATAAATCCATTCACAACGCTCAATGGGGTTGGTCTGGAAGGTATAGTAGATAGAAAAGGAGAAATTGCTCTTTTTCTAGGTGTCCCCTCACTCACCAGGGTTGCCCCTTGGTGACATGCTTCATCATTGGGGCCATCCCAGTCATCTACGGGCTGGGGCGTGCTGCGACTTGCAAATTACGTAGGAGCACTTACAAATGACTATGTGTGGTGCAGATGTGATAGTGGAGTGGACTAAGTGATGTGTTCAGGGATCAATTTAGAAGCAGAGAGAGATCCAAGAAATGCAGTCACAGTCAGAGAAAAAGACAAAAGATACTGTATCTGTATGTTGTAGTTGTCCTGTTGAATTTGGTAAGTAAGTTGCCTGCAGAAAAAAAACCCTCTTATTAGTGGCACTCCTCCATTGCAGCCGACGCTTCGTCCATCGATGTTGGTCACCAGAAGAAACCCTGTAAAAAAAGCACAGCATGGACAAACAATTGAACATAAACAAATCTTTGGGTACAAACCTATCCATCAATCTTTGAAAGTGCATGCACTACTGCATGCATGTCAGTGAAAAGTAAGTAGTACTTTCGACAACTGTGGAAGAAAGAATGCGACAGTACAGGGCGTGTGTGGAATTATTGATAACTATATTCAACATAAGGTCTCTGTTGCCAGATTCCTGAGAGCCTTGCTGGTCACTATAAATCCATTCACAACACTCAATGGGGTTGGTCTGGAAGGTATAGTAGATAGAAAAGGAGAAATTGCTCTTTTTCTAGGTGTCCCCTCACTCACCAGGGTTGCCCCTTGGTGACATGCTTCATCATTGGGGCCATCCCAGTCCTCTACGGGCTGGGGCGTGCTGCGACTTACGAATTACGTAGGAGCACTTACAAATGACTATGTGTGGTGCAGATGTGATAGTGGAGTGGACTAAGTGATGTGTTAAGGGATCAATTTAGAAGCAGAGAGAGATCCAAGAAATGCAGTCACAGTCAGAGAAAAAGACAAAAGATACTGTATCTGTATGTTGTAGTTGTCCTGTTGAATTTGGTAAGTAAGTTGCCTGCAGAAAAAAAATCCTCTTATTAGCGGCACTCCTCCATTGCAGCTGACGCTTCGTCCATCGATGTTGGTGACCAGAAGACACCCTGTCCACTGCCTGCCTGATGCTGAATTGTGGCTCGCTAATGTGAAGCCTGACTCCATCCTTTTTTCCCCATTGCACAGACTGAAACCCGGCCTGTAATTATTCAACGAAAAACAGGAAGTGATATAATATTACAAAGCCACTGATAAATAAATATAAGGTATGTAGGCTGTGGAGTGCAAAAAGTCACACTTTGATTTTCCTAGTAGACAGTACAATATTTTTGAAAGTGCGTACTCTGTCAGAGTCACCTTTTGAAGGATAAATAAGTATGGGCAAATTAATGTAGCGGATCTTTCCCCTCAAGCTAGTTGTCCTGTAAACTGTGTTTTAGAACAAAATTAGATCTTCCCAGCAGTGCTCCCACCCAGACCCTTACTAAAGCCAGTCGCAAAAATGTAGAAGACCCCCAATCAAATCTCAAAAAACTAGGCCTAGCAGAAAACTGGTGACAAAACGTACTTTGAAAGTAAAAGTAGGCCCAAGTACCCCCTTACCCACCGTGGATTGCATTCAAACCACTTGCAAGCAACCAAGCAAAAGTATCCATAGCCAGCATCGCTCCAAGACTCGAAACCCCCCCACCCAAACACATGCAATAGAAATACTGCTAACCCTAACGAACCCTAAGTTAAGAATAGTGGCAAAAGCTTTCGTTAACTATGCCAAATCCCCCCTTTCCCACCATGGATTTTCTTCAAATGACTTGCAACCAAAATTACACATTCTCACGAGTGCTCTAAGACCCCAGAACTCAGTTTCAAAAATCTAGAACACCCCGAAACACATGCAATCCTGCTGCTAGGGCTAACCCTAACGAACCCTAAGTTACAAAAAGTGCCAAAAGGCTTTTCCGCGAGGATTTTGTCCCAACCACTTCTATCCGGTATTAGACCTTCCCAGGAATGCCTCAAGACCCGCCAACCCACCCGCCAAGAAGCATAACACCCCCAAACAGGCCAAAAGCAAAATCTCATACTTGCAATATTTCTCTGCCTTCGGTCCAAACGCGCTGCGTAGCTAGGCCATAAGTCGGGGTTGCCACCACGGATTTCCTGAAAAGCAAATGCAATCAAGATTAGAGTGTCCCAGCAGTGCTCCCAGACCCCGAAACTCACCCACAAACACCAGGAAGCCCCACAAACAGGCCCCCGAAAACGCTACATTGAGCAAAATGTCAGAAATAGCAAAAAAAAAATCGCCCTGGATTTTGTCCCAACCACTTCTACCCGGTATTAGACCTTCCCAGGAATGCCCCAAGACCCGCCAACCCACCCGCCAAGAAGCATAACACCCCCAAACAGGCCAAAAGCAAAATCTCATACTTCCAATATTTCTCGGCCTTCGGTCCAAACACGCTGCGTAGCTAGGCCATAAGTCGGGGTTGCCACCACGGATTTCCTGAAAAGCAAATGCAATCAAGATTAGAGTGTCCCAGCAGTGCTCCCAGACCCCGAAACTCACCCACAAACACCAGGAAGCCCCACTAACAGGCCCCCGAAAACGCTACATTGAGCAAAATGTCAGAAATAGCACAAAAAAAATTGACGTGGATTTTGTCCCAACCACTTTTATCCGGTATTAGAGCTTCCCTGCAATGGCCCCAGAGCCGTCAATCCAGGAGAAAACGAGTAGAAGACCCCCAAACAGACAAAGAGCAAAAGTACAAAAATGGGGACTTTGTCATTTTTTTCCAAATTTCCTAAATCACTCTGCGCGCGCTCTGCAGCTAGGCCCTAACTCCCCTCTGCCACCATGGATTTGCTTCAAACCTCTTACAAAGTAAAGTATATATAGCCAGCTTTGCGCCCAGACCCCGAAACCCACCCACAAACACCAGGAAGCCCCCCAAAAAGGCCCCCGAAAACGCTACATTGACCAAAATGTCAGAAATAGCACACAAAAAAATCGGCCTGGATTTTTTCCCAACCACTTCTACCCGGTATTAGACATTCCCAGGAATGCCCCAAGACCCGCCAACCCACCCGCCAAGAAGCATAACACCCCCAAACAGGCCAAAAGCAAAATCTCATACTTGCAATATTTCTCGGCCTTCGGTCCAAACACGCTGCGTAGCTAGGCCATAAGTCGGGGTTGCCACCACGGATTTCCTGAAAAGCAAATGCAATCAAGATTAGTGTGTCCCAGCAGTGCTCCCAGACCCCGAAACTCACCCACAAACACCAGGAAGCCCCACAAACAGGCCCCCGAAAACGCTACATTGAGCAAAATGTCAGAAATAGCAACAAAAAAAATCGGCCTGGATTTTGTCCCAACTACTTCTACCCGGTATTAGACCTTCCCATGAATGCCCCAAGACCCGCCAACCCACCCGCCAAGAAGCATAACACCCCCAAACAGGCCAAAAGCAAAATCTCATACTTGCAATATTTCTCGGCCTTCGGTCCAAACGCGCTGCGTAGCTAGGCCATAAGTCGGGGTTGCCACCACGGATTTCCTGAAAAGCAAATGCAATCAAGATTAGAGTGTCCCAGCAGTGCTCCCAGACCCCGAAACTCACCCACAAACACCAGGAAGCCCCACAAACAGGCCCCCGAAAACGCTACATTGAGCAAAATGTCAGAAATAGCAACAACAAAAAATCGGCCTGGATTTTGTCCCAACCACTTCTACCCGGTATTAGACCTTCCCAGGAATGCCCCAAGACCCGCCAACCCACCCGCCAAGAAGCATAACACCCCCAAACAGGCCAAAAGCAAAATCTCATACTTGCAATATTTCTCGGCCTTCGGTCCAAACGCGCTGCATAGCTAGGCCACAAGTCGGGGTTGCCACCAAGGATTTCCTGAAAAGCAAATGCAATCAAGATTAGAGTGTCCCAGCAGTGCTCCCAGACCCCGAAACTCACCCACAAACTGACGGAACCCCCCCTAAGAGCACCTCAAAGGCAAGCAAGTCAGCAACAACACTAAAAAATTTGCGCCTCGGATTTGGTCCAAACCACTTTTATCCGGTATTAGAGCTTCCCAACAATGGTCCCAGAGCCGTCAACTCACCTGCAAAGAGGTAGAACAACACCCCCACAAGTGCTGAGTCTTTCTTCATTGGGCGTAAACCAGCCCTCTGGTTTGATGGAAATAGGAGTCTGGAGGAGGAGGATAGAGGAGCATGTTCTTCTGAACTTGTGAACCTGAGGAATGCAGACTGCGGCAACTTCAAATCAATTAGCAAACCAGTGAAGACAGTTCTGCTGATGGGCTTGTTTTTGTGATTATCTGAATAAAGTTTGAAATATATTAACTGTGCACAACAAAGAAAGACAGACACACAGGAATAAAAGTGAATAAGGACGAAAAAGAAAGTTATTGATTCGTTGTCTCATTTTCAGGGCTCGGTATCACGGTCCAGGAATGAGAATAAGGCTTCGTCATCATACTCTGCGAATTCAGGCAGGGTGAGCTCAGTGTCACCTGACAGAATAGAAATTCCCTCATCTATGTTGCTGGCCACCTCGTCTTCATCCGGCGCGCTTTCTCGTACTCTGAAATCTGGTTGTATGAGGTGCTGATTCATCTTGATCATTGTTAAACTCTCCACATTTTTGGGCGAGAAGCGGCTCCGTTTGGGAGTTACAATGCCACCAGCAGCACTGAAAACACGTTCAGAAGACACGCTTGCGAGTGGGCAAGACAAGTAGTTTAAAGCCAGGTTGGTGAGCTGTGGCCACAATTCTTTTTTCCCATGCCAATACGCCAATGGGTCAGAATTAACATAGACCTCTGTTGAGTCATTCAGATAGTCCTTCACCATCGACTCAAGGTCCTCATCCAAGGTTCCTCCACTTTGCTTAGCTCTTGCTTTGCCTCTGACCTTTTGAGAACCAAACCCACGCAGAGCTAGCCAATCCTCTTCAGCCTCTAATGTTTCTGTTGTGTCTGGTGCAGATGATCCGGTTGCCGGTGACTTTAACGGCTGAGAGGTCACTTGTGCCACAGCCACAGGTGCAGAAGTGGATTGTTTTGACTGGGGATGGCCTGCTGATGTACTGCCATTTCCTTCTATTTTCAGCCGTTCTCTTTCAAACCTCTTGGCTGACAAGGCTAGCCAACGTTTGTACTTTGGAACATGTTCATCATCAAAAGGAAAGAATGCTTGGCCTGCCAGCGCCTTTTTGTAGCGTGGATCCAGAATAGTATCACAAATGTAATGCTCTTCTGAGTGGATCGTTTTAAGACGTTCATCACCTTGTAGGAGCTCTAATAATTTCTCAGCCAGAACAAAAGAGTCTTGGTTTTTTACATCTTTTTCAAACACAGAACACACCTCCTTCAGTTGGTCCTCCAGCATGTACAACAATGGGATAGCTTTTCCCAAATTACAGTCCTCCTTGCTGACTGCACGCGTGAAGAACTCAAAAGGACGAAGCATGCGTGTCAGGCTTTGAACTATGTTCCATTACGCCGCACCCATCCTCAGGTCATCCTGAGCTGTACCCTCTGTTAAGAAATATTGATTGAGTACCGTATACTGCTCATACAGACGCTCAAGCATGTAGAAGGTTGAGTTCCAACATGTTACCACCTCCTGGATGAGTACTTTCACTGGCATTTGACGTTGATATAGCAGGCTCCTCAGCTGCTTCCGGGCCTTAAAAGAATGGCTGAAATGGTTGCACATTTTTCGGCAGGTGTCCAATACTCTGTACGCTGCACTGCCTTTATTACCCAAGAATTTTTGGACAACCAGGTTTATACAGTGCGCCAAACACGGCACTCTGAAATAGTTACCCTGCCTCATGGCCTTAACTATATTGGCGCCATTGTCCGTGGAAACATAACCAACCTGGCGTTTTAGTGGGGACAGCCAGTTAAGGACCTTTGTGTTAAAGACATCCAAAATGTTTTCTGCTGTGTGACGTTTCTCCAAACCAAACATGGCTAGTTTTGCATGTTTCTGAGCAGCTTTAAAAACAATGTCCGTGTCAACACCTGTGTTTAGCTTTGCTTTAGCCCCTGGAAAAGAGACCCAGTGTGCAGTGATGCACATGTAATCAGCGCCTGCGCCACTGGTCCACATGTCTGTTGTCAGATGTATAGTGTGAACAGCACTCTTCTGCAAAGCTGCCCCAATCACCTTCAGAACATCTTCATGTAGTGCTGGAACCGCAACTCGGGCAAAATAGAACCGGCTAGGAACCTTCCATTTAGGGCAGAGCGCTGCCACTAATTCTAGAAAACCAACCCCTTCTACAAAAGAAAAAGGGAGAAGGTCCAGAGCTAGCATTTTAGCCAGCTTAGTGTTATACAGACGCGTCAGTGGGTGGTTGCGTTCATATTGCGCTTCTGTAAACAACATCTTTTTAATGTTGCCCTGGACCAAAGATTTACGGGATGATGATGATATCTTCGACCCAGTTACGCTCGCTGATGAACTTTTTCGCATTGATGTCTCACTCTCTCCCACACTCTTAGTGTGTCTCACATGGGGTGTGCTGCTGACAGGGGTACTGGGTGTAAGTGAAGTGTTTGACACGCCTTCTTCCTCCTCGTCATCATCAGATGAAACATCAACGTTTTCTTGACTTGCAATTCCGGCTTCCTTGATCTCCTTTAGGTGTGCAAACCATTGGACAGCGTGCTGTCTCTCAAGATGACCTCTCTGGCCTCCGGTACCATAGTTGGTACCAAACTTACCACGACTAACTGCATGCTTACAAATGCTACAAATGGCGAGGTTTTCCTTTTTTGGGCAAACACTAAAGAAGTCCCAAACTGGAGACTTGAAATGTCTTTGGGGGGCGGAGGAGGCGGCGACACTGGTGGTGGTGGTCCTGCTGCTAATGCCAGATGAAGTGGAGGATGTGGATTGCCGAACTTCAGTACGTTTTGCACTTTCACCACCACGAATTGAGGTCGAGGTTGATGGAGGAGGTCCCTTCTTGCGAGGAAGAAATATGGAAGCGGTAGGTGTTGGTGTACTAGTTAACTCCAAATCTAATGATTGTTGTGTTTCCATTTCCATTGCCTCCTCGTCGACATCATCATCACGCTCAGCAGCTTCTCGGGATAGGGTCAAAATGTCTCTTTGCTGCATGCCTGCTGGGGCTGCAGTGACCTTTATGATGACTGGCTCGTTGTCATCGTGAGAGGCTTCACCAGCAGCAGTATGCGTCACTTCTTGTTGTGCCTCTTCACACTCCATAGCTATGAGTTTTTCGACGACCTTCCTTTTACGCTTAGGTATCTTTGTCAGATCATGGTGTGCCTCACTCTCAGGCTGCCGTGGTGGTACTCATTCGTCATCCAGATCATCAGAAGGCGGTGGGCTTGAAGAAGATGTAGACACCAACCTTGATCTTTTCTTTGCTAGGGATGTGGAAGACAATGAATAATCATCAGGAGGAGTGGCTTCCAATGATACCTCGGCTTGATTGTCGATTTCCTGATGTGCCCCTACTTCGGGAGGGACAACTATTGTGGGAACTTGTTGTGACCCTCCGTGCACCTCTGCTTGCGCATCTCCTTGCGCTGCCTCTCCTTCCACATGTACTTGGGCTTGTACTACTTGCACATGTTGTTGTTGCGGCTGTGGTTGTTCAACACTTGTCAGATGAGTTACAACAACCTGTGTTGATTCAGGGACATTGCTGCTACTTTCTTGCGATGAGCCAACATCTCTCGTCGATGGTGATTGGAGAAGTACACTGACTGCCTCTGAAGCACTCAAGGGCTTTGACTTAAGTTGGCGTGGTGGTGGAGGCACTGAACCCAATGGAGCGGGGGTGCTGCTCCCAGCTTGGTCCCCAGCAGATCCTGCTGCAGGCGTACTTTTTTTTTTGCTCCCAAAAAACGTGGCGGTTGGCACACCAGCCTCCTTGGTAACTTGCTTCTTCTGCTCCTTACTAGCAACTTTCTTGCTAGAGGAGCTACGGAGACCTTTTTTTGGGGCCATCTTCTTCAGAGCAGGTCAGACAGCAGGCCGCAGTTGCACGAATTGTAGAGTTGTCTGAGGCCAGACGTGATGTCGCGTGACGTTATGCTGCACACACACACCGCTGCAGGACTTCTTCCTGGCACTGGTGGTTCTCTTGAGTCTTGTGCACCTAAAAACAATGGAAGACAGAGGAACATCAGTTCAGTTATACACCCCAAAAAAATCGAAAAAAAACCCAGAAAAATCAGCACAATCCCATTCCATCCATGTCCTCCATGATGTTTAAGTTCAAGACACCCCACAGAAAGACTAGGCCCATGCAAGACTCAATACCCCTGGTGAAAAGGCCACAAGTACAGCCCCAAAAAACGAAAATCACTGAAAAATCAGCACAATCCCATTCCATCCATGCCCTCCATGATGTTTAAGTTCAAGACACCCCACAGAAAGACTAGGCCCATGCAAGACTCAATACCCCTGGTGAAAAGGCCACAAGTACAGCCCCAAAAAACGAAAATCACTGAAAAATCAGCACAATCCCATTCCATCCATGCCCTCCATGATGTTTAAATTCAAGACAACCCACAGAAAGACTAGGCCCATGCAAGACTCACTACCCCTGGGCATAAAGGTTGAAAAGTAGGCAAAATGGTTGCAGGCCTAACAACAATGCCTACATTCAAAATGGCCACTTGCCTCCCAGCACATGGCCAGGGCCTATAGCAGCACTCAAAATGGCCCCCAGCCACATGGCCTGTCCCTTCCCATGAACACCCCCAAAAATCGAAAAACACTGCAAAATCAGCACAATCCCATTCCATCCATGCCCTCCATGATGTTTAAGTTCAAGACACCCCACAGAAAGACTAGGCCCATGCAAGACTCAATACCCCTGGTGAAAAGGCCACAAGTACAGCCCCAAAAAACGAAAATCACAGAACAATCAGCACAATCCCATTCCATCCATGCCCTCCATGATGTTTAAGTTCAAGACACCCCACAGAAAGACTAGGCCCATGCAAGACTCAAATACCCCTGTTGAAAAGGCCACAAGTACAGCCCCAAAAAACGAAAATCACTGAAAAATCAGCACAATCCCATTCCATCCATGCCCTCCATGATGTTTAAGTTCAAGACACCCCACAGAAAGACTAGGCCCATGCTAGACTCAAATACCCCTGGTGAAAAGGCCACAAGTACAGCCCCAAAAAACGAAAATCACTGAAAAATCAGCACAATCCCATTCCATCCATGCCCTCCATGATGTTTAAGTTCAAGACACCCCACAGAAAGACTAGGCCCATGCTAGACTCAAATACCCCTGGTGAAAAGGCCACAAGTAAAGCCCCAAAAAACGAAAATCACTGAAAAATCAGCACAGTCCCATTCCATCCATGCCCTCCATGATGTTTAAATTCAAGACAACCCACAGAAAGACTAGGCCCATGCAAGACTCACTACCCCTGGGCATAAAGGTTGAAAAGTAGGCAAAATGGTTGCAGGCCTAACAACAATGCCTGCATTCAAAATGGCCACTTGCCTCCCAGCACATGGCCAGGGCCTGTAGCAGCACTCAAAATGGCCCCCAGCCACATGGCCTGTCCCTCCCCATGAACACCCCCAAAAATCGAAAAACACTGCAAAATCAGCACAATCCCATTCCATCCATGCCCTCCATGATGTTAAAGTTCAAGACACCCCACAGAAAGACTAGGCCCATGCTAGACTCAAATACCCCTGGTGAAAAGGCCACAAGTACAGCCCCAAAAAACGAAAATCACTGAAAAATCAGCACAATCCCATTCCATCCATGCCCTCCATGATGTTTAAGTTCAAGACACCCCAGAGAAAGACTAGGCCCATGCTAGACTCAAATACCCCTGGTGAAAAGGCCACAAGTACAGCCCCAAAAAACGAAAATCACTGAAAAATCAGCACAATCCCATTCCATCTATGCCCTCCATGATGTTTAAATTCAAGACAACCCACAGAAAGACTAGGCCCATGCAAGACTCACTACCCCTAGGCATAAAGGTTGAAAAGTAGGCAAAATGGTTGCAGGCCTAACAACAATGCCTGCATTCAAAATGGCCACTTGCCTCCCAGCACATGGCCAGGTCCTGTAGCAGCACTCAAAATGGCCCCCAGCCACATGGCCTGTCCCTCCCCATGAACACCCCCAAAAATCGAAAAACACTGCAAAATCAGCACAATCCCATTCCATCCATGCCCTCCATGATGTTTAAGTTCAAGACACCCCACAGAAAGACTAGGCCTATGCAAGACTCAATACCCCTGGTGAAAATGCCACAAGTACAGCCCCAAAAAACGAAAATCACTGAAAAATCAGCACAATCCCATTCCATCCATGCCCTCCATGATGTTTAAATTCAAGACAACCCACAGAAAGACTAGGCCCATGCAAGGCTCACAACCCCTGGGCATAAAGGTTGAAAAGTAGGCAAAATGGTTGCAGGCCTAACAACAATGCCTACATTCAAAATGGCCACTTGCCTCCCTGCACATGGCCAGGGCCTGTAGCACCACTCAAAATGGCCCCCAGCCACATGGCCTGTCCCTCCCCATGAACACCCCCAAAAATCGAAAATCACTGAAAAATCAGCACAATCCCATTCCATCCATGCCCTCCATGATGTTTAAGTTCAAGACACCCCACAAAAACACTAGGCCCATGCTAGACTCAATACCCCTGGTGAAAAGGCCAAAGTACAGCCCCAAAAAACGAAAATCACAGCAAAATCAGCACAATCCCATTCCACCCATGCCCTCCATGATGTTTAAGTTCAAGACACCCCTCAGAAACACTAGGCCCATGCTAGACTCAAATACCCCTGGTGAAAAGGCCACAAGTACAGCCCCAAAAAACGAAAATCACTGAAGAATCAGCACAATCCCAATCCATCCATGCCCTCCATGATGTTTAAGTTCAAGACAACCCACAGAAAAACTCAGTCCACCCACCACTGAGTACCCCTGGGCAAAAGGCCCCAAAACAGCCCAAAAATCGAAAATTCCAAAATTGTAGTTGCAGCAACTGTAATGCCCCAAACAAACTTACTTGTAAAATTTCTAATCCAACAGTGATCCAAAGAAAGTCAAAAAGGCCTCAGATCCAAATATCCAGCAGCATCCACAAAAAGTAATCCTTCCAGCTCCAGATCCAAATGAAAAGTGACCAGGAGATGGACAAAGCACTGGGAGGAGCCTGCTGGACAGGAACAGGAAGTTGAAGACTGTGGGGCACTTCCTTCCTCCCACCCCCCTCCCCCCCTCCCCAAAATGGACTCCTCGCTAAAAAAGTGCAGGCAAATGTCAACCTAAGGAGTTATTCAGATAAAAATCATCATTTCAAGAAGGTTTATGCTGCTTGCTGGTGGATTTCTTGTGCAGAATTGCAAATTTTATATTTTCGCTTGTGCGAGATTGTTGCTGCTCGCCGCATCTCAAATCTCGCAATTGCGAAGTACCGCGAGACGTGATCTCGCCGTACTCGCGTTGACAAACTCTCGCTGTGCAAGTTGGCAAGCCGCGATGACGTAATCGCGCTCGCCAAATTCCCGCTGGATCACACAGCAAGATCCAAAATGGCGCAGCACTCGCAAAATATCAAGAAAAACAACTCGGCAAACGATGATAAACGCCGCGCGCCGCAAAAATTGTATCACCAACACCACGCGCCACAAAAAAAATCCGCTGCGTGCGAATTTGCGGATTTTGCGGGAAATTCGCAAATATCGCGGATTGCAAATTTACCGAAAATCCGCAAAATCCGCGAGCGTAACGGATTATCCACCCATACTTAGTATTTTCACATTTGTTGAATCGATTTTCAAGTGTGTTGCTCGTTAAACGTAGGAGTGTCAGGTAAATCCGTCTGCTCTCACTGGTAGTCAGTAACTACTGGCTTCAAAATGGTCTTACTAGTATTTATAGGTTTTTGTGGGTGTCGCCATAAATTTTGAGAAAAGTACCCTTTTTAAATGTTTTTTTTTCTGATTCGTTTGATGTGAGAACTTATATTTTAAATTAAATCTTTAAAACGTAGTGTTTTATTGTTTCAATAGTGTTTACTCCTCCATTTTGTTTTCAGGTGCTTGGTGTTCGGGTCTTGAAAACTGTTGACTTACTTGTTTTTATCTTTGGTGTGAGAAGTTGGCCTGGTATATGATGCTCACTAGTTCTAGTGATCACCTTGTACCATGCCAAGCAACCCTTATGATGATTGGTTGTAAGTCAACCTTATAGACCAGCTATCCTAGTTGCGTGGACAAAGCAGTCTTAGGCTAAACTCTGTAAAGGCATGTGAAGCAAGCAGTTGTACCATACACAATCCCCTTGAATGCCAAATGAAAGGACACCACACAAATATATATTGAAAATATATTTATATTTATTTACTACAAAATCCCCTATACTCTTTATGAGCACAGAAGCAAATGTGTTAAAACAAAACACAGTTTAAATATACAAAAGTTGCACAATATGGAAGAGCCCTAGGGGCCACCTAAACCATATACTAAAATAGTGGTATAAGAACCACCTAGCTGAAAGGAAGTAGGCCTAGGGCCTGGGGAATCGCTGGAGCTGTTCAGGACTAACAGTGAAGAAGTCAGGAAAGGCCCGCGGGACTCGGGTGCAGTGCGGAAAGTGCACGCATATACCAATGTTAAGTCAATGGTGCGTAAAAGTTACAAAGTTAGTTATTGAGGAACCTTCCGAGTGACCTAGAGGAGTGAAACTTTAGACACAGACACTAGAGGTGTGTACCAGTGTAGGAACACCGGCGTTGCTGAGTTACCTCACCCACAGGAAGCGGGTGCACAGGTGCAAAGTAGTGTCGGGTTTCGTCACGCAGGTCGATGGTGCTTGGAGCTGAAGAGGCTGCAGGCGGCTCGATGTGAAGAGTTCCGGTTGATCCAAGGGTGAATCTGAAGTGGTGAAGACCTGAAAGCAGAGGGGACAATGTTCAAAGTCACTAGCCAGTGACTAACGTGGAACCAGGATGGAACCAGGCGATGTCGGGTGCAAACAGGCGATGAGGTGTAGCTTCCCTCTGCAACCACGTGGACACTAAAAGGTCAAGGACGTCCAGGAGTCGATCACGAGCTGTCCCACAAAGGCTCTAGCTGATGGCAGTGTCGGCAACTGGATCGGAGCAAACAGGCCTTGGCTAATGCAAGCCACGCAGGAAGTGAAAAAGGCTTATCACTCGGACCAGCAAGATCAGAGCGGGTGCTCCTTTTTACAGGAGTGAGGGCAAGTCTGGAGCAACCAGACCCGCTGAGTAGATTGTAGGTTTCGTTGCCAAGATGGCCGCTGACCACGTGGCAAGTGGCCGGGATCGTGGAGATGCTGGGGGCTGATCTTTGGTGCAAGGGCTGCTCGGTTGTGGGGCTTCTCAATCCCCAAAGCACAGCGTCGAGGGTGCCTCGGGTGCTGCGCAGTCAGCTTTTCGGGGGTCTTCCGAGATGTCCGGTCCCACGTCTCTCGGTGCCTCCACAGGTCCCTTCTTTGCAAGGACTGTGGATCGGGCGGTGAGAAGTCTGGGAGTCTGGGTCTCGTCAAGCTCTGGGCTCGGGCTCCGGCAGGAGGCGGCGGCAAAGCAGACGTTGAGTTGCTGGATGGTGCCTGTGTTCACCGGGTGGCCACTCCTAGGCCAAAAGGGAGATGCTCTTCAGTCTTCTGTGCAGCAGAATGTCGAAGTCCGGCTTCCTCTTAGTTTTAAGTTGATTTCAGGATTATCTGAGGTGCTATGGCACTGCTACCACTCTTATTCCCAATCTGAGGGGTGGATCACCTGCTAGGTCCCTCCTCTGGGTGGGACCAGGAAGGGGGGCGGTTACACCCCCTTTCCTTTGTCCAGCTCCTCGCCAGGCCTTGGTCTGGAAAGTCCCAGGACCGGTTTGGACTGGCTTATGCACGAGGACACCTTGTGTGCCCCGGGCATGTCTGATTCTATTCAGCCCTGTCCTACCCAATACACAAAATCCTGTCTGGGGTGGTGCTCGCACCTCCCAAGGCAGGAAACCCTTTGTCCAAGCCTCCCTCGCTGGAAGGACTCCCAGCAGCAGGAGGTCAGACTTGTGTCTGTGGTGGCAGCATCCATTTTGTGATGCTGAGGCTCTGGTTAACTTTAACCGGGGTTCAGGTTATTTACATGTTGTGTCCCTCTAGAAGGGTGGAATGCTATCCCCGTCGACAGAACTGTCGAGGGGATAGTATTCCAAATCGTATGACACCTTACTCGACATGTTTTGATAAAGCCAAACCAAAGTTAGCATATAACCGCGAGGATTATAATGCACTTAAGAGTATATGGTATGGCAATATCCCGGAACAGCTAAGGGAGTTGTTCTCGACAGCTGCAGACAGGCTCAGCTCATGCTAGAGCACCATCTCATATGAAACCATGCACTCTGCCCCCAGGATTGCAGGGGCCTTCCATAGGAATGGCTTATAGGTTAACATGTGTCCAGTTAAGGTTAGATATAGGGATACTATATCTAAGCAAGAGGTGATTACACCAACTTACCCCAGCTGAGGGATCATCCAGTTGTGTCAAAATATGGAGGCCAGGCCAGGGGTGGCACAATACATGCTGCAGCCCCTGGTAGGCCTTGGCTACACCTATGCCCAGGGTACCTATGGTACACTGTTACAGGGGCCTATAAGGTGAACCAGTACCAATTCGTAATGCACCTAGAGTGCATTGGCAGTAATTTAGACAGAGAACAGCAGGCTGTGGGTCTGATTAGCAGGCCCACAGCCACATTAAGTCATAAACCAGTGAATCAAAAAGCAAAAATGTGGGGTGACCATAGGATAGCAGACCCTACTCTCCTACATTTGGTTTTAAAATGGCGGCTCTGTTTATGTGTTAGTAACTCTTTTCCGGATTGCTTAGGTGAATGTGTTTAATTTATGTTGCTTTATTGTTTATTTGATTTAAATAAATGATAATTTTTAAAATGTTAATAATATTTGTTACCCGAGTATTAAATTTAATACGCGAGGATTAATTATGTGATGATGCTTGTTTTAAAAAAAAACATGTTTTCAGTTTAATACCTCATTTTAATACACTTCCCCACCCAAAACCCTCTTTTCCGTGCATCCCGCCACAGGAGCTATTTTACAGAATTTTTAACTCTATTAATACTCGAGTTTTTTTTAAATACCTGAGTATTAATTTTGAAAAAAAACGTGTTACATTAAAAATATGTCTTCAGTTGCTTTCCACATTTTAATACTCTTCCCCACCCAAAACCCCTAATTTCCCTGCATCCCATCCCAGGAGGTATTTTCCTATTTTTTTTAAAACATTTTTTATTTATTTGCGCTGTAATGGTATGCGTTGTATTGTTTTTGTTGTAATGGTACATTTTAATCTATTAAATTACTTTGCGTTGTAATGGTATTTGCGGTGTAAAAAATGCGTTATAATGGTATGCGTTGTAAAAGCATGCATTGTAGTGTCATACATTCACCAAAGTTATCCAAAAGTTACATTATTTAAGGTAAAATGTCCATATAAAATGCCAACATTTCTGGTAGACTGTTGTCAGCCACCGTTTTTCTGTATTGTTCCTGTTTTCTTGTGGAATAGGATCCCAGTCCTTGTTCTACTTGGGCTAGTGAAGGAGAGCCGTATTTGAAGCCTCTGCTGTCCTTGTTCATGCTTTATCAATCTCCTCTAAATCCGCTTGCCTTAAAAGTTCTCCTACTTTTGCCAGAGATTTTACCGCCCCCTCACCGCTTGCCTGCACGCGCGAATGTTCAATTCATTAAAAATCTGTTATAAAAGTCCCCTCCTTAGTTCCTTAACGGCGGGCCAAGCACAAAGAAGGTGAGTTAATGTTTTGTTACCAATAACCACATAATCGACAGTGTGCTGCTTGTTGGATGCTTTTCCAGGACGGTTGTAGATCTTTTGAATCATGCAGGCCCAAACGGTAATTGGTGAAACTTTTTTTTAATTCCACACTAAAATGAGTTACTAAGTAGGCCTGCGGCTTTGTTGATATGTAGGAGTTAATCACGGTCCACGTATGTATACGTTTCGAGGTTGTTATTTTATCTTCTAAGAAGGACTTTTCTTTGCCGTCTTATTTGCCAAACAAAACTACTGAAATTCACCATTTATAGTTATCTCAAGTATCTATATACTTTAGGGTTAAAATTATAGTTACTTGACATAAACTCACAAGAGTCTTGGGGGAGTGCACATTTAAAAATTGAACATTTTGATTGACCCTTGGAGCTTTTTTCCCCTTGGGCCAATTTGTTTTGTGGGAAGAAGCTGGAGCAAGTGGTCTGACTGGCTGTCAGCCCCCTCCCCGTTAATGGTATTAGTAGCCCTGGTAGACATGGTTCCAAGGGCCTAAGAAGTCTTGGGAAGAAGGCCCTGTGACTCCCCTCCGCTTAATTTTAAGTTGTGGCCATGGGGGATGGTGTCTCTAGAACCTAATAAGGCTTGGGAAGGAGGGCCACACTGCCCCCCTCCTCCTGAATTGTAGTAGTGGCCCTGGTGGATGGGTCTCTAGGGCCTAACTCTCAGGGAGGGGGCCTGCATGCCCTCCCTTCCTTTTTATTTTAAGCTTTGGCCTTGGGAGATGGGGTCCTCAGGGCCTTATACGGCTGGGGTCCACGTGGCCCCCTCCACTTGAATTTTTTTTTTAACGGTCCTGAGGGTTGATTCCTCAAGGTCTAATAAGGCTCAGGGAGGAGGGCCTTGTGACTCCCTCCACTTTCTTAAAAAAAGGCCCTTGGCTATAGGGACCCCAGGGCCTAATAAAGCTCGCAGAGGAGGGCCACAGGCCTCCTCCCCTTTCATTAAACAATAAGACCCTAGGGGATATGATTTAGTAAGGCTAAAACGTCTCAGGGTGTGTAGCCATTTGCCTGCAACTCCCATTTTAAAAAGAGGGCCCTAGGGATGGCATCTTCATGACCAGTCTGGGGGCACATGGACCTCTCACCTTTTAAAAACATAAAGTCCTGTGGCCAACACCCTGCTGCACATGGCTGAAGACAATACGCAGCAGGGGGTTGGCTGTACGTATGGTAATAAAATATTATTTTACATTTAAAAAAAAGTAGAATTCAGTGAAAAAATAAAGGTTAAAGTTACTTTATAGTTAAGGGAATATGAGTGACATTTTGAACAAACTTAAAAAAGATATATGCAAAATATAACACAGTGGCAGTCGCCACTGTATAGTTATAGTTAGGACCATGTGTCCGTAGGAAATTGATCCTTTTATTGAAAACGTGGGTGCTATTTGCGAATGTTCACAAACATTTCCAAAAGAAGGCCAGTTTCAATTATAATTCACCCGGGGAAAGCCAGGGCTCTGGATTTAATGCATAATACCTATTAAGGGAGGGGATTGAGGACCAATTTAATGGCTCCGAGGACTCCCATACTCTGGGACCCAAGGCATTATACATTTATTTGTGGAGGGGGCGTGGAGCACCCCTCTCCAAGCCGTTTAATGGCCCTGGGTACCTAAACCTCTGGGGACTTAACACATATATTCATTTTGGGAGGTAGACATGGAGCCACCCTCCCTGTGTCATGAAATGGCCGCAGTCTCTGGCTTACCAGTCTGAATTATTTTAGAAACCTACTTCGCGCTGAAGTGTTCGGCCTAAGACTTCGAACTTGTTTCTTAAGATTTCTTTTTATGAATAGCCCTTTGATATAAATAAGGGTGTTAATGGCAATGTCCCAAACAAGCACTGATGGTCTTTTTAAAATATGGCATTAAGATCACGTCAAGGGATCTAGATATGCTTGCCTGTAGGAAAAAAGGAAGTTGGAGATAATTATTTCTATATGCTCGGAGGCTTATCGTCAATCATATTTAAGGTGGAATCTGAATCATGGTGCTCATCAGTTCTTTTTATTGTTTTGATTAAATATTCTGCCATTAAATGCTAGTATAGGTGCATGGATAGGAGCGGCTCTGGAATATAGCCTGTTCACGCTGTGTGGGTTTCCTGTGCAAACAGACCGTGTTATTTTTGTATGCCCTGTATTGTACAATAATTGTCAATGTAATTTAAAACCACTGTTCCTGAAATAAGGAGAGCACTCCGCGAAAGATGCCATGCAGTTTTTATTAAACCCAGTAAATAAAATTATTTGTTTTAAAATGTTTACTTTTTAAAAATGTTTTCTAGATCTGTACTGATTATGTAATTGGTAACTTGTAAATGGATTTCATTGTAGATCAGGAAAAGGGAAATAGCGACTTGGGTGTAATTCTTTAACCAGAGGTTGACACAGTTCCTTGTCATGCGTGTGATAAATTGGAAAGTCGATACCTGTGTATCTATATTTTTTTCAGCCACAAAGAGACTTAAAGGAAATTGCAAGCGTATACAAACCGCAGGCATTCAATGCAGAAAGTATTTTATTCCATAGCCTTTTTACAGACCACATTGATTTTCAAATTAGCACATATGAATTCCAGGTGATTTGATTGTGGTGACTGTCTTTAGTTGTGCAGAGCCTAAGCTAAAATCAGTTTTTACTAAAAATAGCTTGGGAATTATTGATTTATGCTTTCTGTACGATGAGTATGAAGAATGTTGATGAGAAGAAAGTAGAAAAGCGTTTTGCAATGCATGCAATAAAACATAATATATTCACTCTATTGCATTTAGTTCTTGGACTTCATACTTGGCAGGATTAAAAACATGCAGCTTATTTTTTAAATGGCTGTACACTCAATGTTGCACAATGCACTAGTTGTCCATCACCTTTAATATTTTAGGCCATTATATTAGGCTGTTTTCTCAATTGAAGATCCCATCTTATTGGCAACGTGCCCTTCTAACATGCATTTTTTTCTTCAATAGCTTGCATTGTTGTGGGATCAGAATAAAACTGGTTTGTCCATGGTATGTAGTGTGCTCCATGATCACATGAATCCCCTCTATTTTCGAAGTGCTGCTCTGATTAGTCGATGATGACCGACTGATGTTTTTGTAATGTTCGTGTATAGTTAAAGCAAATTAACTTTCCATGTTTAAACTTATAGGTCGGGAGTGTCACATATAGTGGTCTCACATATTTACTTTTAGATCTGGTAGGGCGGTGTTAGCTGTCCATCAGATGTTCTATAATCAATGCAACATGTATCATAAAAAAATAGTTTTATTTACAGAAATTAGCTCTGGGTCAGCGCCCTTCTCTTATTGCTTACTTGAATCATTATTCATATTTTGAACCCACTCACCAGACAAAATAGATGTAGTCAGCCAATGGTTCAGCCACCTTCAACCTTTTGCTTTGTGAGAAGTACTGTCAGACTTTAGGTCATCCCACTGAACAGCTATTTGTTTGCAGTGTCAGGCATTTTGAGTGACTGCATTCGGAGCAAGCAGGTGAGCATCAGAGGCCAAAGCAGTTCATCTCATGTCACCATCAGGCTGCACAGGCTCTTGACTGAGCTCTTTTATGAAGTTCTGGCAGTAAGGCTGGAAACAGCAGTGGCCACACACAGGACAATAACATTATCATGTATAGCATACAGAGCTACAGGGTTATCTGTGGTGTAGTCTGGTGCAAAAAGTAATTCTGGCTGTACTGTGTCACTGGGATCACCAGACAGCAGGGCTGGCAGAGCTAACATCAGTGGGACAGTGGGGCGGGAGCAGGGCGGGGTGGGGCGGGTGGGGGCGAAGTGGACTGTAAAGTAAATACATTAATAGAACCACTTACCTTGCGCTCATGATTAAGAGGGAGCTGCAGTTCCCCCCAATGTAGAAAAGCCTCCTTCTGAGGCAGCAGCCATTCAGTCGGAGCATGGGAACAGAGCAGGCTTCTCCAGCGAGTCCCTCATGAGCTACCGGTAGCTGTCCAGCTACCTAAAAGTAGCTCTTCTGTGTGCAGTCCAGGTTATTACATGTGATGCTTTTGCTTGGTTGAAGTAATATATCTATAATGTGTTCATCTGAGACAAAAAAGTGTGCTTTTTTCAGAACTTTTAAGCTTGATGGAGATAAATGGTTTATTTTCCAAAATGCATATGAAGCTGATATTTAAGTGATGAATCGTGGCACTGGGGGAAGTATATTAATAATGCTGTTACCTTTGTGCCAGGGGTTGAAGCTGTGGCTGTTATTTATTACCCATCTAAAGGCATTCCAAATTGATTAACAAAACCTTTTTATGTTGCGTCTGGCAACCTTGAAGTGATGCATTGAAGTGACCATTCCTGGCAACATTGCTCTGAGGTGACCACTATCAGTAATCTTGCATAGGGTGGCCACTAATGTAATCTTGTCTGGTGCGTTCATTTTTACAACACTAACAATATTAGAAGCTCTAGATGATTTTCATTGAGCATAAGTAGCTCCTATTACAGAAAAAGGTTGGAGACCCCTGGAATAGATTCACAGCATGACTGGGAAGATGCCTCTGCTCGCTGCATCCAGGTTGTTGACGGAAGAGAGACTGCTCAATGGTAGTATGAGAGCATGTTGCTCCTGGCTGCAGTAGCAGTCCTCTAGGAAAATGCCTTTGGGGTGGCAGTCTTTAATAATCTGATGGTCTGGTATGCTGTGAGTTTTGCAGCTCTTTATTGCATTGAGTCCTGCATGATGGCAAACCTAAGCATACTGAGTTGCCAAATAAAGTTTCAAATATCCCTCTGCCCATCATCCAGAGACATTTTAAGGTATGGGCAAAGTGGGCGCAGCCTTTCAGGGGGCCCTCTGATAGAGCAAACTGTGTTCTACAGACAGCCCGACCCTGAAGACCATGGATAATTCTGAAACAGATTGTTTTAAAAACAGTATTCCTTTAATTTATTTTTAAGATGGTTGACCAGTGAGACTCCAACTATTGTATAGCGGGTGGTCTGCATTGTCTGAATTTGTGGATTCTTGCCTGCCTAGATGTAACCAATAGTAGTTTTTGAAGACATGGAAAATCACTTTTGACGATTCACAGAGGCAGTGCCTGGAACAAATACAGTATATTTGGTAGAATGGCAGTTTTAGCACCAGCTACACACCCTACCCACGAGATGTTATAGGATTCTCAGAATTGAAGGTGTACTGTAATTGCCTTGGAGAGCATTTGAAAGTTGTAATGAGTGGTTACCTTTATGGGGGAGGGGTGCTGATTCCTAGGTATTTCATTTGTGTAGAGAACCATCGTAATGGTATTTCTTGCTGTTTTAGCTTCTTGGTCATGCTGTCTCCTGTGACTAATAGTCCCTCTGATTTGGTTATATTGACTTTGAACCCTGCTGACCATTGGTACCTTGCCAATTCCTCCATTACCTGTACCATTGAAATATAAGGAACTGTCAAAATGAGGAGGACGTCACTCGCAAAAAATATAAAAGCTTCTGTCCCCAAATTCCCTCCTTTGGTATATCCATTACTTCTGATCTTCTAGGCCAAAGGCTCTCAGCAAAGAGATAATGAGTGGTGACATGGCACAGCCCTCTCTTGTGCCCCTGCCAACAGTCACCCTTGCTGTTTAATAGCTATTGACTATTATTGTTGCCTGGGGTGATTGACCTCCTGACAATTAGACTCATTAAGTCTTCATCTAGACCATTATGTTGGAGTGTTGCTTTGAAGAATTCCCAGTCCACCCAGTCAAAAGCATGTTCACCATCAAGATAAAGCAATACCATCTGCTTTTTAGGTCTTGCCTATGCAGCGCGCATGCGCTGCAAAGGAAAGAGACCTTTAGTCATCGTCACAGCTTTGCGGGCAAAAACGTGCACCCGTTGCATTGCTTCCAATGGCAACACGTGCACGTCTGGCAATTCCTTTGCAGGAGCGAGCGGCACCATATGGTAGCAATTAATGCGCTCGCTCCCGCAAGGGAAACGCTGCCTGCTCTCGGCTGCCCTCCCCCTCACCCCCTACTTGCGTGAGGCGCGTGCGCTTGTGTTTTTTAGAAAAGCAATATAATTTACTAGCAGCCCATCCCGACGTTGTCCGGGTTCGAAAAGTAAACTGTGTAATCTTGTTGGTGAAAAGTCCCTCTAGTTAATGTTACTTGTGTTTCCTTGTTTGTCCTTGCCCCCCCATGAGAATGTTGTTGCTTCTGCCAAGACGATATTTTATGTAGCACTTGGTGATGTTGGCGAGTGAAATATTTGTTTAAGCCCTGAAGTCAAGTTTTCTCCTTAGCGTCGCAATAAGTGGGAGTGTTACAGTGGTAACACAGATAGCGGCGAGTGAATCCGTAGCTTTGTTCTTAGGTTTAGAACGCAAGTACTGTGGTGAACGCTGACTCGGTTAAGGGCCATGCGAAAGCCTGTTTTTTTATGTATGATATCTCCGTGCGATAAATATTGCAGCTTCAGAACGGCAGAACGCTTACTCGCCTAAGCCGTGAAACGGTATGTAAGCCGCACCTCTTTTGCTTGAGCTCATCCCCCTGTGACAAACAGGAGCGTGACCAATGGTGAAATCGTTTATAAAATATTCCTCGCAAGGCTTGCATGTGTTATGCGAGTTATGTGGCGTGATTGGTCGGCTGTGAATGCAAGCCACGCCCCGTCCCTGATGTCAGTGTACAAGGGTAACGCCCAGGTCAATGAATCTGCCTCCCCGAAGATGTGTGTGTGAGTGAATATTTCACGTTTGCAATATGCTGCACTGTGATTATTGCGCATTTGAAATACGCTGCATTGTGAGCACGAATGGTTGAAATACTCTGCACTGTGAGCGCGAATGGTGTGTTTGGTTTTGCACCGGGACATCTCCTCGCATCTCAATGTTCTCCTCGCACATCTAACGCCCACAACTTGCCTGTCTGAATGTTAACGCGCACATCTAACGCCCACATCTCACAGCCACATCTCCTCACTGTTTGGTTATGCACTGTGAACTTCAATGTTAACGCCCTCATGTAACGCCCATATCTTGCCTCTCTGAATGTTAACGCCCAAACCTAATGCCCAGAAGGGACTACTTTACCACTGATGGCGCCCCCCCTTTTTAGTGTATATGGTGTCCATTTATATAGCCTATGTCCATCTCCTGGACCTCCCCTTTCCAACGCTGTATTGGGTGTTCTGATTGGTGGTGTACTTTTCAAGTTTAGCTGGCTCAAAGGGCACAGTTCTCTCTTTATAATAGTAGTATAGATAACATGATGGTACTCAACCCACTCCACTTGCAGCTGAAACAATTTGTAGCACTGGGTGTTATTTTGACAGGTGCTGCATCGACGATGGGCCCTCACTCGCCGTAGGCTCTTTCCCGAGTGGCCCCTTCAGACTCTAGCGAACAGTAGTGGCGTAAATCTGGCACGGTGAACCTTAAATCACCCATAACACAGTACATTTTGTTAGTGTTTTACCAGCTCTTGGAGGAATCCGTTGTCAGATATCAATCTCGGCCGAACCGTTACCTCCAGGCTTGCGCATGCGCTCTGATTAACAGCATCCTGTCACCAGTGCTCGAGTGGGGGACACTAGGCTGCGTTCAGCGTTGTGCCCGCTCAAGCCGTTTTGTTTACTGGGGGCTGTGTGCCTTTGAGCTTCTCTATTAGCCTCCCCTACTGGCGGCTGCTAATTCCATACATTGAAAATACGATTCCTAGTGTAATGTTGGCAGTTTTTTTTCTTTACTTCAATCTCGTCATGATTAGCTGCCTCTATAAAGGGCCAGGCTGAAAGCTAATTAGATCATTTTTTCCACTCTTTTAAATATGAAAACATATTGTCAGTACCGAACTTCTGTTTCAGTGTCGCAATTATTTTTGCGTGAACGCTCGTAGTTAACGAAACATTAAATCCAGCAGTTTTGCACTTAATCTTAGGCTCTGTCCTACTTAATTTTCTCCATTGCTTTTTATTGAAAAGCATGCTATATTCTCCAAAATTCAGCATTGACAAGGACGCTGGCCCCTTAGTAAACAGACGTTTAAAAGTGCGTGGTATTGAAATGCGTCATTTAACTGAGGACAGTTTCTATACCAGTGACCTGTCCTACTGACTGCAGGCAGAGACAGAAGGAGGCAGCTGGGTATCAATGGCACTCACCAGCTAGCAACACCAGAGCTGCGTTTGCAAATTCCGAGAACATGCCTTTTGCTCTTCCAGGCCGACTGATGAAGTGCCACAACTTGCATGTTGCTTGCTGTGACGCGTTTGATATACTCAAAAACTGTACAGAACAGAACTTGGATGTGTTTGAAAACGATCACAAAATTGTGAATAACGGAGTCCTAATAGTTAGCTAGTTGGTCTCTAGCTTTGATATTTACGATCTTAATCGGAATCACTTTTTGGATCTAGGTGAAATGAGCCCTCGCTTTCTGTCCTACAGATTTAGAGATAATTCAAATAATAGAGAAATATTACTGCAGCAGTTATTTATTTCCCCCCGTAGTTCTATAGAGCGCAAACTTGACTCGAATGTATCTGAACACCTGTTGCGTTAAATAAGGGCACATTCCTTTTTTTGCACGGGGATAGTAAGTGATTTAACCAGAATCACAGGATGTAGTGCGTCATTGCAGAGACTCGAACCCGGTTCCCCAGATTAGAGATCAACCGCTCAGCCGTTAGGCTATTTCATCTTCAGCAATATTTTCGGTATGAGGTGCACAAGAGGAGTGTAAGCATCACTACCTGCATAAAAATGTGTTGAACCACATGAAGTGCATAAACCATGAGACAACAGCAGTACTAGCATAATTAATAAAAGATGAGCATTGGCGAAGCCAGTAAGTTTTGCATGTATACTTGTTAATATGTGAATGCTTTCAGTCACGCGTGCAACGCCCATTAGGCTCAAAGGGCTTCTGCCTCCCCCCCCCCCCCGTCGTGTGTGGCAGCCCGGGCTGAAACAGCTTCCCAGGCAGACACACAGCCGCACCCGAGTACTTCACATGTCTTTAAAGAAGCATTGGCGTAGCCAATAGATCTCGCTTTTGGGACCTTAAAAGTATTTAGTTATGCAGCACAATATCCTTGGTGCAACAACATCAACTGTTGCATCGCTAAATACTTATAAAGGTCCCAAAGGCGAGAACTATTGGCTATGCCAATGCTTGTTCTGCTTTTCTTGTATCTAAAAGAAATGTAATGCCCTTTCTGTTCACTAGTAGGCCCTGCCTTGAGAAATGCTGCCAGGTCCAGGTGTACTGATTTGGGTATTATTTGTTCGAGGCGGGCTGCAAGTATGGCCAAGAATAGTTTATAGTTCAACTTGAGCTATGCTGTTTCGGGACATCCTTGGCCTGTCAAGGATATTTAACTCATTAATCATATATGGCATGACAGAGGGTGGAAACATTAAAAAACATCAGATCTATTGATTTTACATTTGGCTAATGCTCAGATTGTAGAGGCTTACAGATTCAAACAATTGAGAAGTTTCACCACGCATGAAAAGATATGGTCTAGAACAACAACAGTGATTATAACTTCAAATTCAGGCTTAAATGTTATTTATTTTTAAATGCAATATATTTGTCCCCAAACATATTTCTTCTATTTTTAATCAACACACATTTTGTCAGCAAACACAAGTTTTCATTTTGTAAACAACAGTACACCACAGTAAAATCTGATCACTTTCCTGAAAAAAAAACAATAATATGACCTGAAATACCTGCTTTTAATTTTTGGTATATGCTGGTTTGTCATTTTCCTCAACAATTTGCATTTACTACTGCTACACGTTGATATATTCTGCCTGTAATTCTCATATATCATCTCACTGCATGGCTTCCCACAAAATGACATGAATTACCACTATGGTCTCAGAACAAAAATTATTCCAGAGTTGTGGGTCATCATACCACAATACTTCAAGAATTACCTCCATTATGCCACAGCCAGGATTAAAATAGTGATGGATATCATTACACCTTGGATGTCAATCATCTACTATAAATTACCAAAATAATTCAGGGGCAAATATTATTCCTTGGGGTGGGCATCATAATACCATGAATGCCAAAAAATGTCTTTATTTATCATGATAATGCGGGGACAGCACAATACAAGAGATTAACATCAAAAGGATGTAGATACCCATATTATGCATGGTTTGGCACCATCATAACACAGATTCTCCCAATAGGCCAAATTTCACCATTATGTGAGGAGAAGCATTATTCAGGGGGAGAACGCCAGCATGCTGTGGATGTCCACAATTTACCGAAACATTTTGCCAATCTATGAAGGGTAGTAATGTCCCAGGGGCAAGAACCACCATGTCAGAAAGTGTCACATATGTCCTACATTAATGTCATTATCATATTGCCAACATTTTACCAGGGGTCAGTAGTGGGCTCATTGCTCTCACACACACACGGACCAGTATACAAGATGATATGAGATGAATATTAATAAATTGAGCACTAGTAATATAATTTCTTAGAAATAGCAGAAGTGTTTATTCAAGTCATTTCTTTTTGTACTTTTTAGACCCTATCATGCTTAGGGTGGTATTTTTTCCAAATGATATTTTCCTACTTTACATGAGCACCAGTTGCATTACAGACGGACACATTCATTTTGTTAGGCACCGGGAGATTAAGTGATTTGCCCAGAATCACAGGATGTTGAGCGTCCCTGCCGAGACTCAAACCCGGTTCCCCAGCTTCGGGGTCGTCTGATCTAGCCGTTAGGCCACATCCTCTCCCCAGGTGATGTGGGGCGTCGAGGAGATTAAGTGAGCTATTGACCACAGACACATGATGCTGAGCTGAGCTGCTGCATGGGACTGAACTGTGAGCCCCGCGTTCCGGAGTCAGCCGCCATGGCTGCTGCGCCACACCTCTAGGTAAATCAAATACATATCTATTTTATCAATATGAGGCATGCTTCATTTAAGTAACCAAAATGGTATTTACATTTTTTCATCAACAATCTGTTGCCATTTCAGTCTCCAGATGTCTAAAAAACTCTGAAGACCATCTTTCGAACAGTGTGTCGGAATAAAAATACATTTTAGACCATCATATTTAAAATAAGGCCTACATATAGAGCATAATAAAAAGTCAATAATTACAAGAGGAAGAAAACACTGAAAGTATGAAGTATGCCATCAATTCAATCAGTATGTGGATCAGATAAACTAATCTTTGCACTGACACATAGAAAATTAGGAAACAAATACTTATAAAATAGTAGTGAAAATCCATCTAATTTGTGACATCATCCTGTGAAAATAGAGAATGCAACATGCCAGACCCTGTCCAGCATGACCATATATCCCTCTTTGGTGCTTTGTGCATTTTGGCACTATTTTCAATAAACTTGTAAAAAATTCCTCACTCTGGTTCAAATCATTGGATTTTTGTCATTTTGGTGTCAAATAATATATTAAATTGTACTTTATTGCTCTAAATTGGTTTTTAGATTTTTCTTGTGCTGTGGTTCCACTTTAATACTGTATGTGTGCTACATACGTACTTTACACATTGCTTCTGAATTAAGCCTGGCTGCTTTTTGTGCCTAGCTACCCAGGGTTAAGCACAGGCCAATTTAGTGACTTTTTGTGGTTAACCCTTCAAGGGATTGCGGCTCTTGCTTGGCTAGGGCTCACACCCCAGTCAACCAACAATCCAATTCCTCACATTGATGTCCATCGGAGTGGATCAGGAAATTGTGTTTGTGCAGTACCATACAGTGATTTGTGTAACACAAAAATCCCAGATAAATAATTTTACATCAGAGTTGAATTTCTTTTAAATTGTCCATAATTGGTCATATATATTGTTTATTTTTTCCGCATTTAATTCTTGCAAGGGATTGTGGCTTTTGCTTGACCAGGACTGACACACCAGTAAATCAACAACCCAATTTATTACACCACGACAACAGCAATCAGCAATCAGCCTTAGGGATAAAAAGAACAGCAAAGTTGGGCACTCAGGGCAGAGGTACACATCCATTACCATGTAGCATACTTTTCCGTCCCAAAAATGGGCCCGATGAACAAAGCCATTTTGTGATCGCAAAGCAGCAATTTGCAAAATCACTCGGTTTGCAACTAAAAATGTTTTTTTTTCTCATGCACTAAACCCATTTTGTCATGCAGTCACATGTTATCTAATTGCACAATGGGTTCAGAAAGATATAATGAACCACTGTTTAGAAGTGTTGTGTTTGGCACATCCATTCGAATAGTTATATGTTATAAATTGTAACAATGTTTTGGTACTGAAATACATCAGAAATGTAGTGACTCCTGTGTTGTGGTGATAAAACATTTAAAAAAGGGAAGGGGCTGCATGGGACCCTTTGTGAATGTACAAACGAAAAATGGAGGGACTATGCAGGTGATCCATGGGACCACTGCCAACTTATAAACAATCTCCAAAAACATAAACTTCTCTTTATAAATGCAGCCCTATTTTCTAGACTGCATTAACAAAGTTTATTTAATTTAAATGCGACCAGAGACATGCAGGTCTGCTGACCCTAGTAGCTCGCTATCCATGTGATGGCATCCAATCGTAGTGAGTCCCAATTTGCAACCCACATATGAATATTGATGAGGTAGGTCAGATTGCAACCCACTATGATTGAAATAATTTTTTGAGCCCACCTATTAGTGCATAGGGTGGTTCACAAAATTGTTTTCCATTCGCAAAACATGAAAGCGCAATTTGTGTCAGCTTCTTGCGAATAGAAATTACATACATCTAACCTGATATAAAAAATAAAACAGGTTGTTATTATTTTGCAATGTTTTGTCATGGAAAGTTGATGGATGTGCAATTTTTAATACTACATGATAGTGATTGAATCCTCAATTCTGTCACGTGACTTGGTTTAAAAAGCCCAAGCACCTTCCGGATTGGGATATTTTATTGCCTCGCGTGATGAATCGCTACAATTGAGACCTCTTTTGTAGAAAATTGAAAACAATGACTTCCAGATCAAACAACTGTGGAGTGAGAATGATTTAATACTTTTTGCCTCAAGTTCCACTTAGCTTTAGAGAGATATGTGTTTTAGATTATTACTCTGTCAGTGAGATGCTAGTGTAAGCGATAATGATCAGGTACTCATTTGTCAGACTGATATGTTTACACGAATGTGTGGCTCAATGTTTTATAGAAGATATATAATTTCCCGTGTGTTCAATTGTAAATCTATGTTATGAGTGCTATAGAAGCAAATTGTTCACTTATAAGACATTTTCAACCAATATAATGATTTCCATTATAGTTAGACATTCTAATCTATCTCTTTTGAAGAATTGTGCAAGTGACTTGCCCCTGAACAATAGCTAGCTGTCTGGTATGAATTTCTTTCTTTTTCTTTTGGTTTGCGAAACCACTCTCTTTGTTTTACCATGCGGAAAGGAAACAGCAGGCTAAAATAAATTGGATTTAAATGGTGGTTATTGAAAAGTAATTTTTTGTACAGAATACCTTCCTAATATATTTTTTGAACATTTGAAGTGTAGTTCAGGATTCTTTAATGAGTAGCTCATGAGCTACAGGCACCTCTCAAACTACCTAAAAGTAGTTCTCCTGTTTGCAGTTTAGCTTATTAAATTTGAAGGTTTTGCTCGGTTGAATTAATATATGTATATCAAAATTGAAATGTGTATATCTGAGACAGAAATGTGTGTATTTTTCAGAACTTTTAAACTTCTTTGGGGATAGACATCGTTGGTTTCTTTATTGGAGCATGGGGACGTCACTTCCCTGTTTGTATTGTTGCCATCGGACGGTGAGCAAGCCCCATATTAAAGGCTTTGCTGACTGAATTTGTACTTATATTAAAAACAAATGTAGCCACCCCTGCAGGCGCGCAATGGCTCGAGCAAAGTTTACTTTTAAGAGTGATACAGACAATCATGAGTGGAGGGAGCAGACTAGTAGACTGACAGTCTCCTTGGGGTGAAGTGCCCATGCCGGGTTGGACGGGTGTCTTGGTCTGTCCAGACCGACATGCGCACCTAAAACCTCATCTATCTAAACTATGTAGGAGCCTCCAGGGTTGCTGCCACAGCCCCCAAGTCTACTAAGGAGCAGTGGCAGCGCCTGGCCGAGCCATTCATTGCGCTGCTCAAATGCTGTTCCCTAACATAAACAGCAAGGGAGCAGTGAAATAATTGGCGCAGGAGTCGGGGTAGGACTGATGGCCGAGCTGGTAGGCAGAATTTCCATGCCGCCCGGAGATAAAATCACGGTGGGAATGTTTTCTCTGTGACGTCTGGGATTGTAGGTTAAGTCACTCTTGTTTTGTGTCATTGTTATCTGGGTTCTTGGAAAGGGAATCCATGAAGACAGTGTGTTATTTTTTCGTTCCTTCTATCTGTGTGCACCCCTCTTTGTTTCTATCCCTCCAACCCCTGGTCAATACAAAATCATTTAAAGATAGCGGTCTTGTGAAATTGAAAATAGTTACTGAATATATGCATTACTTTACTACAGTTATGACGTAAAAGGGTGATAATGGTATAAGCCACATTTTGTAATTTTGATAACATTAGACCTTTAATTGCAATTTTACCTGATATTTCTTTCACTTTCGAACAACATAAATAAAAAAACTTGCAATAGCGATGGTCAAAAAAGCCAGATTATTAGAATATGAAAATAGCTGCTGGGGTACATGAACACCATGCAATGGTGTAGAAGAGGCGTGAGTGTGAAAAGCTTCAACGTGAGTAAATGCAATGGGGGCTTTGAGTTCTTATAAACATGTGAGCCAGCTGATGTGTGACCTGTAGCTGGGCACGGTATGTGGGTTATAAGTGCACCCATGGCCTTTGGGATCTGAACACCTTCAGGAAAGGCAGGCCCATTTCAAACTGCAGAAGCGAGGCATCAGTGGTGCACAAGACGTGTGCGTGGATAACTGTGCTTTCAACCGACTGCTGCAACCCAGCAACAGGAATTTGTAAACAGAGAGGTCTACCCCATAGCCCAGGAAGATAGGGGCCTTGTTAGATTTGGGGGTCTCTAGTTGGCAGAGGTCAGTACCTTTGACCAAATAGGGACCCATGCGTCTAGTCAGATTAAGGGGCTACACTCCTAAAATAACCCAGCTCACCCCCTTGGTAGCTTGGCACGAGCAGGCAGGCTTATCTCAGGGGAAGTCTGTAAAGCATTTGTGAACCCATACAGTAATACAGTGACATCACTAAAGATGGACACCACACAGGTTGTATTAGAAAAATAAGTATTTTTATATAGACTTAACACAAGACCAAACAACAAAAATCCACAATACTGTACTCAAGAGTAATAGGTTGTTCACTTAATATCAGTCTCTAGCAACAGATAACTCCAACGTGAGTTATCACAACGTCGTGACAGGAGAAATGTCAAAGTACAGCACCGACCACGGGGAGCGTGGCATCGAGCCTGTAGTCAAACAGACCTCCAAAGAACAGTACCTTGGAAAAGCGATGAAAAACAAAGACAGCTCACTGCGTCGGGGAGGTGTGGCTTTGTTGGTGCTGCACTGCGTCAGTTCCTTACGACCCCAGTCGAGGATCGGCTCCGCAATGTCGATGTCGGCTTTGGAGTCGATACGGCCCAGCAGCAGGCGTCGGGACCACAACACAAGTTGAAGCAGCGCTCACGGCTTTGGGCAGGTTACGGTGTCGCCTGCTGGTGTCGGTGTGGCACGGCGGCCGGCGTCGGGTCTACGGTGCAAGTCAGAGCAGCGCTCACAGCTTCAGTGCAGAAGACGGTGTTGCTCCCCAGCGTCGGTGTTGCAATTTCCTTCTGCAGCAGCTAAAACTGCAGTTCTAGAGGCAGGCAAGCAGAAGGGGTGAAGTCTTGTATCCCTGAGACTTCAGGCAGGAGGCACGCTCAAGTGCAAGCCCTTGGAGATATTCCTCAAGATGATGAAAGCACACTCAGTCCTTTTTCTCCTTTCTTTGGCAATGAAGCAACCACTGCAGGCCAACCCCAACAACACGCAGCATAGGGATAGTCTCCTCCTTCAGTTTCCTGGTTCTTCACCTCGGCAAAGGTTTGTCTTGATTCCCAGAAGTGATCTCTGAAGTCTTTTCTATCCCTGAGACTTCCAACAGGAGGCAAGCTCTACTTCAAGCCCTTGGAGAAAACTCTAACAGCAGGATGATGAAAGCACATGCAGTCCTTTCCCTACCAAAGACAGAAGCAACAACTGCAGGCCAACCCCAACAGCACACAACAAAGGGGCAATACTCCTCCTCCAGCTTCCCGACCCTTCTTCCTGGCAGGTTACTTAGTTCAGCAGTGATCTAAAGTTCTGGGGTCTGGGTCCTCTCTTTTATACACCAAAATCCTTTCTCTCTGAAGGCGGAGAGTGTATGTACCTAGTCCAACCAGTTCTGGTCAGTCCTGGAGCACTTTGTTGACAAGACTTCTTCTTTCCTTTGACAGAGTGGCCCAGGGACATCAGACGCACCACAGGAGGTAGAGCCTGCATTGTGAAAGGCAGGCACAGCCCTATTCAGGCCCATGTGCCACCCCTCCCCTCACTCTCTATGCAGATAGCTCTATTCAATCCAGTGCTGACTCACCCTGTCTCCTGGAATCCCCCTGCCCCTGTCACCAGGGCTGGACTGGGAACTGAAAGCAGCCCTGGCAAATTTTGCCAGACCAGCCCCCCTCCGGCGCGGAGCAAGCGAGTGCAGCAGGCGAGCCCCACCACGACCAAGGAGGTTAGGGGGCTTCTCCCCTCCAAGAAAAAACTTTGGAGAACAAAAGACCAAAATGGTGAATTTTACAGGGCATTTTTCATTACATATTAAATTTTAGCAACTTTCAAAGTAAATAGTTGATGATGACCTTAAAGACACTGGAGAATCATGCGATTTTGAGGCTGCTGAGTTTTGCGCGTTAATTATGGATTTGCTGCATTTCACAAATGACCCATCAACTGCCGATTTAAACAACAACAAAAAAATTAAGTTCGCACGGAACTAAAGTTACTAAAAATGCAGAAGCGCTTTGCAGCACAGTGGAGGGTCCTTCCTAAAGTTTGACTGGTCCCCTTTATGTTCCTTATTTCTGTACTTGGAGTATTAAACTGGTAATAATGAGGTACAACATTTGAAAAAAAAGTGTTTACATGTGTTAAAAAGCAAAAATAATAAGCTTATGCTAACACAACATGTGCAGCATTATTTGCATTTTGCTGCCACATAATTTAGTCAACCTACTGCAGCCTGCATTCTATTTGCCCTGGCTATAATATAAAAGTTGTAGAGATTGGGTACAAGTAAGGGAATACCACGAGTTCCAGTTTCTTATAAAAATAATTACATTTTCGACTCAAGCTGCGGGGTAGTGTCCGCTCTCTAAAATTAGTGAGGGTACTCACTCCGTCCACCCAGGTCCTCCCCGCACTTGTACTTTGATTCAGGCAATGCCAGCATGTAAGTCAACGCAGACTAACTAAGCGTCCCATGAATCCAAGATTTATAAACTTAATAACAGTGAACGGGCTAAAAGCAATAACTGCTACTGAAAACAATAAGAAAGAGAAAAATGTGGTAGGAAGCACTATATAAAACAAGCATTGGCATAGCCTTTGGGACCTTATACGTGTTTAGCCACGCAATAGTTAATGTTGTTCCATGAAGGATATTGTGCTGCATACCTAAATACTTATAAGGTCCGAAAAGCGAGACCTATTGGCTATGCCAAAGATTGTTGTTAAGTTGTATTTTGGGGGAAGTGAAGGGTGTAGGATGGGCTGCTCTCTGGCGCCCACGTTAGCCAAAAACAGGAAACGTCAACCAGCCGCAAAACCAGCCATGTCCCTACATCTTGTTGTCAACAAGCCATGAAGCCATCGCCTCCCTGTTTGTGTGTGTCTGTTTACGCACACCAAGAACAGTGTTGTTTGGCACATGGCTGCCAAGTGCCAACTCGCTAGCTAAGCAGAACTGATTGGGGCCGTTTGTTTCCTCACAGCAAAAAAGCAGGCCCTAGCAGGAGGCAGTGCACCACCCCGCACTGAACTGCGCATTTCAACAGAGCAAACTTCTTTCTTAGAAAGGAGCTTTCTTGTGAAATAAATTCTGACTGAAATCCGGACAATTAAAAAATATAAAACTTGTCTGCTTAAAATATATTTTTCAGCACCAGCCCCAAGTTGGGGCTGGTGCTGAAAAATATATTATAAGCAGATTGCCTGTCCCCAACTTTCGCTCCAGTTACAACAGCTTCACACTCACAACCTTACCCCTGGTTCATGAACACGAAAGTGTGGTCTTATTTTGTTTCTATCACTACTGATAAAATGTGCACATTGCACTCTTGTATAACTCCACTCTTAATTTATCATTTGCACATTTCTATTTGGTGAAATACCTGAGGGATGTCCCTATTTTCAATTACAAGGTTGTCGCTAATGGGTGATGGTGAAGGTGGTTATGCAGAAAGAATGGTTTATGCCTACAAATGTCTTGTGATTGCTCCTTCACAGCCTGGCTAAAGCTCTGTGATAAATGCCAATGTGAAACACGTGTTGCCTTTTTTTTCCTCTAAGGATGAGTTGCAAAATCAATGTTGTCAATACTTCAATTACCAACTTTTTAGGCAATACTGAGTGGAGGGCTACAAGTCTTCATAACTAAAATGTCACACATTCTGGGTTTGAGGGGCAATGATCAAAGACATCACATGAATTGCTCGAGCACCAAGCACATTGATTAAGGATTACAGTGAACAATCAGCTTAAACTTAAAAATATACATTCATATACAATGCACGTATAGATGCATGGATGGTTGGATGGGCAAATAGATAGATGGATTGGGGTGTGGTGGGATACACAATAGGCGCAGAGAAGGTGGCTTAATTTTTATACCCCTGCAGAGGAAGTAGTATTTTAGGTAGATAAAGGAATGGTGTGTCTAGTCCTTGATTAATGGGCACACAGCCATTTGTGCATGCAGATCCGCAAGCAGACAGACCCCGTGCACACACCTACAGACAAAGACGTACTCTGTTACTGACAGAAAAACACACATACAGAGACACATTGCAACATATAATGTGCATCTAATCACAAACACGATATTAAAGCATACATGGATTGACAGTTGAAATAACGGACAGGAGGTTGATTGTGATAACGCTTCTACAGGCACCTTATGCACACATGTAGATGAACATGCCTAGAGATACCCCTGCACACAGACCAACAAACACAGTGAGACAAGCACCTGGACACACAAGCATACATGTACATACGTATTCCAGGGAAAAAAGACTAATCAACCGAAAAGTACCTATGTGCAGAGGCAAACATACAGGCGCTCAACCACACACATAAGCCAACAGATAATCAAGAAGACCTCCATTAATGACGTATGGGTACTTATTCCCACAAACAGAACATGTACCTACATGCATAATCAAAAACACGTCATGCACCCATGCATGGACTGAAGGCCAAGCCAGCAAGTATAGAGTATTTTTTGAACACCTGCTAACCTGCATAACTGTACCTATGGACACTGAGAGACCAAAATATAGTGGCAACACAACATTCTTAGATAGAACACACGAAGGTACACTTTCGCTCACATAAAGCACTAAGGGCCTACATACAGGCACCCATGGATGGTGTGATGGAACACAAAGAGCGATACCACGGGTGAAAACATAAATTCACAGCTCAATAGATGCATGCAACATTGGTGCAGGGCTGATGAAAAATGAAATTCAAGGTGGAGAAAAGAGTGGATTTTCAACACCCATTCACTCTTTGTATAGTCACTGGTGAACGTACTTCTACAGGGAAATGGAATGCTTCGGTCTCCATGCCCTTCCATGCCTCACACACCCTGAAATTATCACCTGCTGTAAGCAACAAACCTCGCTGTGGTGCGCCCATTCGATCCCTGGTGTAAGCGTGTTCAAGTAGCACTGCTATACAGTGTCTGTTCCTCTTTAATAGGAATTCCAGATCACTCCATGATGTACCCAGAGAGGACTCACCAGTGTGTGTCTTGGCTCGGCGAGTCAGGGCCGGCCAGGCCCGCAGGCACCGCAGCCCGCCACCGAGCCGAGACCAGGAGCACAAGTCAACCACACCTGAACAACTCAACTCAACTACACTACTCATGCCAGGCAGGCCGCAGGCAGCCACCACCACCTCGCTCCGGCAGCCGGCTCGGCCTCCTCCAGGTCGTGACTCGTCCACTTGGCCCCTGCTCACAGTCACCAACAGGCTCAGCCTGACTGCCCTGCTCACAATAAATCCACACTCAGGGGCCAGGCTCAAGTGCGCTGTGCCTAGCCTGCACAGAACCGGGCCGGGGATTAAACAAAAAGGTATAGGCCAAGGCCCCCCTGGGCCGGTGGGGGTGGGGGGGTGCCTATACCTTTTGTTTAATCCCGGCCAAGAATCTTGCAATTTGCAAAAATGCAAACGACTGGACGCCGGAATCCGGACACGGACAGACCGGCACTAGAGTGACTGTGAGTGTGACCCTCTCTGAGTCAGTGAGTGACTCACCAGGGAGTGGGACAGGCAGGCAGCAGGGGCTAGAAAACATTTAATTATGGGGTGCCTGAGGGGGATAGGAATAATTAAAATAAGGGGTGCCTCTCTCACCAGGTGTCGTCGTTTCAGTCTCTGCTCTGGCGTACTTCTGGAATGCTCCTCGACCTGGCCTCAGTCACCGGTCACGTGCGAGCCCCAATGCGCATGATCACCACCAGCCGCCTGAAGAGACCACGCAGACGGGCGGCGTCGGAGACATCTGCGCGCTGCACGTGACCCACCCACCCTAATAAATGGTGCTCAGTGCTCGCATGCCATTATTTATGCAGATGTAGATTGCAGAGAGAATCCAGATTTGTGCTTTTTATCCCACTGCACAGATCGAGGAGAGATGCATGCAGAGAGTGAGTTGGTACTCGGAAACTTATTTCTCAGATTTTTTTTTCTGACTAACTCTGCCGGACCGAAAATCGGCCCCAGAAACAAAACCGGCCCCCTGCTGAAAAACTGGCCCCCACCCCATCCAGCCTACCGGGGTATTGCCCGGTGCCCGGCATTGCCAGTCCGGCCCTGCCTGTCACTCAAACTAAAGACATGCAATACACAACCTAGCAGCGGCATGCTTGGATAGTTAGGCAAGAAAATACCTACTTTCTAAAAGTGGTATTTTCAAACACAGAATGTTAAAACCAACTGCACTAAAAGATGCATTTTATCATTCTGAGTTCAGGCATACTAAACTCGAATTTCTACCTATTCCCCTGAGTCAGTTAGGATTCTAAGACATTGTAATCAAACTGCTCATTCTGGCCTATGGGGAGCAGGTAGCCTTGCAATAGTGAAATACGAAAATGGCTGTAATTCCCTATCAGGACAGGCCAAACATGTCAGGGCATGTCCTACCATTTACATACAATGCACCCTGCCCTCGGGCCTACCTTAGGGGTGACTAATAAAGAGAAAAGGGAAGGTTTAGGGACTGGCAAGTGGGTGCACTTGCCCAGTCAACATGGCAGTACCAGACTTCACACAGGATCTGCAATGGCAGGCCTGAGACACACTTTACAAGCTGCTCCGGTGGGTGGCACAATCAGTGCTGCAAGCCCACCAGCAGCATTTGATTTACAAGCCCTGGGCACACGCAGTGCACTGTAATAGGGTCTGACAAGTAAACCAAATGAGCCAATCATGGAGTCACTAATCCATACATCAATTTAACATAGAGAGCATATGCACTTTAGCACTGATCAGCAGTGGTAAAGTGCCCAGGGTCATAAAAACAGATCAGACAAAATACAGGAATAAGGCAAACAGTTCAGGGATGACCCTGCAAAAAGTCCAACAGGCCTCACCAGCTAAAGGCAGTGAATGTGGGGTTGGGCTGCGAAAAAAAGGAAGGGAAAGTAAGAGAGGACGCTTGTATGTTTGTGTGTGTAAGAGGAGGCATAGTGTGGAGGGGGAATGATTGAGAGGAACAACTAGTGAAGGGGAAGACAGTATACATGGCATCAGAGAAAGATCTAAAATCTGAGGGGCAGAGAGCAAGAGAGGGGGAGATGGGATTAGACTAGAGGGCAGGAGTGAGGAAGCAAGAAAAAGAAAGAAAGAGACATTGAGAGAGAGAGACAGAAGAGAGAGAGACTACAGGGCACAAGAGTCATAGTCAGACAGAGAGTTGGGGATAAGACAGAGAGAAAAAGAGAGCAAGAGAGATTGTAGAGGGCACAAAAGGGAGAGAGGAGAGACACTGGGCAGTGAGAGAGTGTAGAGGGCAAGAGAGGCAGTCAGAGAGAGAGATGGGGATATAGACCGTGCCTCAGTAAATAACATTGGTACATTGTTCAGAATCTGTCCTGAAGGATTGCTGCTCCACAATGATGTTTGTTGAAGCGGCTGATCATGCAGGCAGATCTAGATCTGCAGAGTAACTGCAGGACACTTTCTCTACATGGAGTTTAGAGAATGACATAGGCCCTATGTTTTGCTAACAAGGTTATTAATCCAGGCTGAGGACACTATCAGTTAAAGCATGATTTTCAAAGCGCTTCACTGGTTTCAAAGCACTAGAATTGGGCCATGCAGCAACCTTTTAGGAATGAGACCCACATCCCCACGAACGTAACAGATAGTGTGCACTACACAAAAAGCATTCCCAATGCTTCCACACACACTTTACTACAACAGGTCACAGCAGGGTTAGACAGGGATCAAACGTTGGCCCAGGCTTATGGGCCGGCCTAGTGAGAAACATGACAGGTGGTAAAAAGCGAGATAGAACAGAGACCCTTCTACCTCTTGGAAGGCTGCTTGTGCCATCTTGTTGGACTTGGCCCTTTTGACAGGTTCACCCCGATACTTTTTGCATTTTCCTAGCCTGTTTCTTTAACCTGGAGTTGGTGATTTTAGGCCTCTGCACACTTTTTCACTGGGGTCCAGTGTAAAGTGCGTGCGCTCTCGGTGTATGTGTGGTGAGAGTGGCCTGCCCTCCCATGAGAATGCATGGGGATATGTGTGTACATGGTAGTTCCTGATATGTGGGGAGTGCAGGGGCGAGTTTGGTATGTGCAAACGCGTGAAATTAAATGCTGCGCGATGGTGTGTGCAGATTGATTGTGGCTACTGTAGAAGTGCCACTTTTAGAAGTTGGCATTTCTGTGTGCAGTGAATGGGAATGTACTGTCTGGCTTGTGAGTGACAGGGGCTGGCTGGTGTGCTTGGCTCCAGGAGCCAGTATGGGTCTGCCCGGTGGTGAATAGGGAGATTTGCATGTTGATGGAAGGGAGGAGTTGCACCTGGGACCTGAATAGGGCTGGGCCTTACCTCTACAATGCTGGCTCCACACCTTGTGGTGCGTCTGATGTCCCTGGCCTGTCCTGTGAAAAGGGATAGTGGCTGAGAAACTGATATTTAAATGATAAATCATCTGGCACTGGGGAAATATATTACTAATGCAATTACCTTTGTGCCAGGGGTTGAAGCTGTGGCTGCTATTTATTGCCCATGTAACGGCATTATAAATTGATTGACAAAACCTTTTTATTTTGCTTCTGGCAACCTTGTCTGATGTGATGCATTGAAGTGATCATTCCTGTCAACACTGCGCTGAGGTGACTATTGCCAGTAATCTTGCATATGGTGGGCATAATGTAATCTTGTCTGGTGCATTCATTTTTCCATCACTAACAATATTAGAAGCTCTATATAATTTTCATTGAGCGTAAGTAGCTCTTATTACAGAAGGTTGGAGACCACCTGGTGTACTTATCCAGAACATTGATTGGTTCACTTCCTTTAACACCAAAATGTATGGGATTTTGGTGTTTTGTCTAAAGTTAAGTTGTTTATCTCCTGAGACGCAATGCTTGAGGCTATAGCTGGTGAAGTCTCCACAAGGCTAGACCCCCTCCTGTGAGGGACTGCTGAACAGGGTTTGCTTCTGCAGAGAAGAACAGAGTAGGGACTGCCACTTAGTCTGGCTGACCGGCAATGCACCTTGGGAAGGTAGACAAGCAGGGTGGTCCTGGTTTCCTCTCATTTCTGAGAGCAGTTTGTAGCCAAAAATGTTCCAAGTCCCTAATTTTGAGTTTTGGGAAACTTGGCTCCTTCAGCATCACCACCAAAGGGCGAGGACTGGAGGGGCACCACCTGGAGGATCATCATTCACTCAGGCTTGATCCAAGTGTGGGTTCAAGATGGTTGGAGCCTTTTCAGTCCCTGAGGCTCTGGTCAGAGAGGTGGAGAAGTGGAGAAGTGTGGCTCAATGATTAGAGCGGCAGACCCTGATGCAGAGGTCTAGCCCGGGACCAGGGTTCAATTCCCCACCTCGGCGGGTCTTGGGCTCAAAATTCCACGGACCTCATAATTCTCGCCTCTGTGCCTATTCCAATCATGGAGTCCCACTCTGCAACTCTGGGCAATAGCTTGCTTAATCTCCACAACGGCCCCTCACAATGCTAAGGATGCCTGGCCTCCACCTTGGGGGTGCCCAGGAGTGGACGCCTCACAGGGAAAGCCAGAATGGGTTCCACAGCGGTATTCGTACAAGCGCCTTGAGACCCTTGCGGGTGAGTAGTGCGCTATACAAGTATCAATTTACATTTACATTACATTACATTTACATTTACACCAGGAGGCCAGCCAATGAACCCTTCTGAGTCCCTTTGGAAGTGCTGGGTTCAAGAAGTGGATCAGGGCACAAGGATCAGGGCAGGCCTCTGAGGGTTCGAGGCATGCTTCAGTGAGGTAAAAAAGTCCTTTTGGGTGCAGTAAAGCAGTTTTAAGAAATACACAGCAGGCCACAGCAGCTGGGTCCTCCAGTAAGTCCAGAAAGTAACTGAAGAGTGGGCCCTGAGGGTCCTATTTTTATTCCTGGCACCTTTCAAGAAGCAGGAGGAGTTTCTAGAGAAAACCCTTTGAAGTCCTTGATGTTTCTTGCCTCCACTGGCTTCAGGCTGGCTGCATGAACAATGCCGCAGTTGTAGGTGAGCTGTTCCTTCCCCGTGGGCCCCGTATGCAGAGACATCGCGATAGGGTTTTAGGATCGGACAGGACACTGGAGGCAGAAAGAGGTGGCAGGTATCAGGTGAGAGCGGGTCCCGCGCTGCGGGAGCCCACGGCCGCTTTGTAGCGCCTCCTGGCGCTGATTGATGATGTTGGCGGCCGTGCGCCGCAGTTGCAGGTGAGCTGTTACTTCCCCGTGGGCCACGTAGGCAGAGACACAGGAGGCAGAAAGTGGTGGCAGGTATCAGGTGAGAGCGGGTCCCAATGTTCTTCCTCTAAAAACTTTCATGGCTTATGCTGATGATGTGAACTGATCAGGCCAATCAATAATGAAGTCACAGCATGTATGCGACTTGCTCTGTTGGACGTGACCGCACAAGCATCATGCACACTCGCACAGTGCCCTCAGGAGGCATGTAATGCCTTGTGCTGCACACATGGGAGGTGTATCTAGCCATAGAAGCATCACGATTCGGGCATATGCATGGAAGACCGTGCTTATTTACACTGTCAAAACATATTCCCATTTGTTCGCCAAGTGGTCTGTGCGTTCTAGACTAACATGCCATGTAGTAAAAAATAATGGCAAACCCTCCACCCCTAAATCTGCTCCTCACCGCACCTTCTGTACCCTTTAATTGGTAATGATTGTGAGTCTGTATGCTTTCAGTCCTACGTCCATGTTTATTAACTATTTTACAAACCGAGTTTTGACAGATATCATCAGTTGCTCTTGTTTGTGGCTTTTTTTCTGAGCTAGGGTGAATCCATTTTAGGAAGTCAAAACATCACTAATTATGATTTTAATTTTTTTTTAAATACATATGTGGCCTCAACCCTACAGTGCAATTTGGTTCATTAGTGTTCCATTTTTGTTTGAACCCGACGAAACATCCCTTTTAAAAATGAGCAAAATCAACTGCATTTTAACAGAAAAGATAATTACGTGCGACTTTTCTGCAATTTATATAATCTCAACTTGCAATGTAACGACTCTTTGCAAAATACTTCAGCCCGAGAGGTGACAGTAATTACATCCCCCTTCTCATTTATTCTGGGCGCACGCTTCTTTTCAGTGAAATGGAAAATTTAAACTTAGAATTATTGCTTACGAAATTACCTTTTTCATGGAAGGCGCATCTGCTCACAATTACTTGCAAAGTAGGAAGAATGAATCTTTTCAACGTGTGCATTTGCTGTTGTGATCCCTGTAAATTGCAACTAATGCTTGGAGTTTATCAGCCAATTTTTCAATATGTTTAACATACAAGGCGCCCGCGCTAGGCTTTCGCTGCGCCTATTAAAACTGGATTTGAAGTGCTGCTTGTCGGCACCGCTTATTGCTCTTCATTACTCGCTTTCCAAGCAGCCAAATCGTCGAACGAGCAGCATTTGCTGCTGTGTGGCGCAGCTCAGTTGCCTCGTAGGCCTCTAACTGTCCGTCTTCGTCTGTGAGGTGTGAGACACGTCAGTCGGGCCTGCCCTGATGGGGCGGCCGCGTTGAAATTGGTAGCCCTCAATCTACGCCGCGGAATATGACATTTTCATACTTCAGTAAGTTAACATTTTGCCTCACTTGAGCAATTGGAAGCCGCAGCCAATTCTGCCCGAAGCCGCGGCAAGCACGTGGTAATAACACTTTACTCTTCCTGACTAGCAGATGGCGGCTCGAAGGTGTCCAAGACCTGCTTGTTCATGCAGAAGACAACCGCGCCGAAGGCCCTGGAGCGTGAGCCCCTCTTCTGCGCGGATTTATTGTTTCTGCCGCGGTTGCTCCTGCCTATTTTTTTCTCACTTGTCTGGAAATGTATTTTTGGAGGCTTGTTCTGGGAAGATTGTTTAAGGAACCACAACCTTCCTTATATATTGTCTCTTTTGTATTACTTCTGTTGAACCCAATGTTGGCCTCTCTTGTCGCGCATCCTATTGCGCAATCTTGATTGCTAAAAAGAATGCTTTAGCTGCAATTGTGGCTATGTAAACAGGTTCAAGAATGAAACACCTCTATGTAGCTGCCAACATGAGTCTGGTAAGTACTGGCCGAGGAGGTTGTTAAGATCTGCAGGCCCTGTGTGCATAGCTTGGTGGGACCATCTCAAACTCTTATCCTGAGGTGATAAGGTCAATACCATTTAATTCGGATAATAATGCTTTTCGAAAAACAAAGCATAATAATATTATCTTTAGCGTATTGTTATTGTAACAGCACTAGTAACTTTTGAGATTGTTACTACTGTTATCATTTTTTTTAAATAGTATAGCTGTGCTGCATTTCACCCCTGCATCCTGGCTGATGAGGAGGGAAATCCCGAAACCCCGTCCTGGGATACTTGGTTTCAGTCCAGGGAGGACCTGGCCAGGCAGTTCGGGCTGGACTGTTCCCATTGGACACAGAGTCAAGACTGATTTGCATATGGCTGAGTTCAAACTGGAATGACATGGGGAACAACAAAACGATGGATTTAGGCCCAGATCTGTGTACTGAGGTGAATGTATGACATTGTTCTGCATTCTGTCCATCAGTTGTTGTTTTGGGATTTTAAAGCCTTTTATATAAATGACTTTACTACTACCCAATTTCATGCAAATTTAATGATAATATTAACCCGTTTACCGCGGCGGACATTCTGCTGCGGTGTGGGCGTTCCATTGCGGGGGCGGGGTTGCGTCGGCCTATGGTCGTGCGCAGCAGGCCAACGTGAGCATGGAAGGGGATAATATATCTATTGTTATTGTACTGTTGTGTTGTTATTATTAGTATTGTTATGATCACTACTTGTCTTCCCAGAGACACTCTTTTTTTCATTAATGGGCCGCTTGTCCGCCGAGCTCTAAGCACTGATATGCAACCATTAGCGGCACTCAGATTTATAAAAACAAAATAAATATTTAAAAATGTACCCTCTGGACAGGCCCATGATAAGTTCTAATCAGATCTAATGTAAATCCTTTTTAACTTCTATACAGAAATAGCAGATATTCCATGGACTTTTGTACTGCAGCTGGAGTTAGCCATCACCGTTGAAGCGAGCTGGCCCCATGCCATTAAAGAATGTTTGTGAATATACATTCTGAAATTAGACATTTGAGGAAATTAAAGCATGGCACACCCGTTTCTAGTTTCAGTGTTTCTCAAACACAAAGTTCCAAATTGGAAAACTCAATCGACCACATTGTGGTTTACGATCAGCGCCGCTAGAGCATTTAAAGAAGTTTGCCTTATAAAATGCCCACCCCTTCTGGTTTAAAGTTTGTTGCTACATTCTCTATTTCAGATATATTTAATAATTTTTAAAAGCATTAAACAGATACAAAATATTAGTCACATTCCTTGTGAATTATAATATTCCAAATTAGCACAATCACAATGGAGCCCAGAACACATAATCAGTCGGAATGTACAGCAAGCCTTTTTAAACGAGTGCAGACAAATTGTGTCTTACATCCTTTGAAGTAGGTGTGTCACATTATATTAATACCTCTCGGGGTATGCATTGACCCCAAGCAAGATAACTCAGTGCTTGAGGAGTTGATGCATGTGCATATGCCGGGGCATACCATCACATTGTCTGAGGGGTAAGAACAAAGTGCTGTGTTTAATAAGTACATTAACTTTGTAAAGGGGCAGCCAAGACATGACATAGGGGTTTCCCAAGAGCAATGCAGGAACTGTAGGGTGTGTGGAAATTTGGCTCGATGTACGAAGGTAGAAACACTAACCCAACTCTTAATTCTCCATAGGTGGTTGATTGCCCCTTTCAATAATTGTTGGACACTAATGGAGTTTTAGAAGTATACTACAGTTCAGCAATGCAGTTTCTTGCTGAAAGCTCTTGCCTCTTTTATGTGTCCCTGAGGCAACGATTGGTTGTCTCTGTAGCTTATGGTCTAAGGTGCTAAGGGGGGAGAAGACTATTCTCTTGTGCATCTGGTATAGCTTTCCAGGGGCCGTATCATGATGGGCTCTGCCGGCTCAGTGCAGACCAGAGGGCCTGTTTTTATGCACAGTGCCTGAAGTAAATTATTTTACCCTCACATTATTCTGAGGTAGTGCAGTTTTTTAAACAGCACAGCTCAGAAATAGAAAGAGTCAAGCCATGCTCACTTTTTCTCAACTGTATTTTCTGTGAAGAATATACTAATTCAGAGAAATATATAGCTTCATTGATTGACTTTTTATGCACTGCAGATACATAAATACAGGCGCTGGGCTCTGCACTGAGCCATTGAAGTTCATCATGTTGCGGCCCCCTGGTGTATTACTGGAAATGTTAGGAATTTCCAATAGTGGTAAATCTGCGTCCATTCATAAAAGTACTTTTGGGGTACAGATTTTTTATTTTTTTTAAATTGGACTAATACTTTCCACTAGGTCCTATCAATAACCTCTGATATAATTATTTCAATTATTGTATGTCCTGGTTGAACCCTTTTGCTTCTAAAAGACCGAGCCATCAGGGTGTTTCCCAGTTTACAGAACTTATACCCCCCTCCCATCAATTTATGTAGACATTTCCCAACCCCCATTACATTATCCAATACATTGCGGATACATTTTTATGCATCTTTAACATATTAAACATTAAAACATAACATCAGTTGAACACTATGAACTGTAAATATCTCGATTTTCAAAACCTCAGAACAATTAACTTTGCTAGCATTATGCCAAGTAGCATTCATTATTTTTCAAGTATAGATAACATTTCATTGCTCCCTGTTTGAATGAAAACTGCTTACATGTGGATACTTTTATGCTTATTCTTTCCAAGACTTCAATCCACCAGACATTTTTGTCTCTCTGCAAGCATGAGTATGAATCTACAGACAGTAACTTTTTTTTCAAAATAATTCTTCAGCTAATTGTTTTAGAAACCGAGTAAGAGAGATACTCTGCAGCTAAGAGAAAAAGAAAATCATTGCTATACCATTAACCTTCTTTTGAAAATGTTAAGAATGTCCTAGCATTGATTCTCTGTTGCCACCTGTAGGATTGGTTCAGGTTCTTGCGACCAACATATAACCAGAATTCATTTTTTTCCTATTAAAACACATTCAACACATAACACCTGACAAGTTGCGCCTACATGCTTCCCTCCCACAGTTTCGTTACCCCTCTGTTCACTGGTAACACTGTTATGTGCACAGTACAGACCCAGATCCTGCGCTGTTACGGCAGGAAAGTACCCGTCTGTTCTTATTCATCGCCCCCACGGCGATACCGTCCCATCGCCGCCCAACCTGCAGGCGCCTTTACACGATCATAATGCACTGATTAACCGAAGTCATGTTTATGTGTACCAGTTTTATAAAAAGAGAAAACGTTGCACGCATAGCTGTTCGTGGCTGAATGTTGAGGCCACGTCGGCGGACTGTTTATTCTGTACTGATATGCTTTACTGCAACAATAAAAACAAATTTAAATAACACCTGACAAGTTTTCCACAAGGGGTTACTACCACGGAAAGGATAGGCTGGGATGGGTGGATATGCTAGACATCATTAATACAACATTATTATCTGATAAGCTATTTTCATTCATCACTTACTTTTAAGGATAGCGTGAATCACCTTCATATGGTTGATTCTCAGGGCCACTTTGATTTTAATTACAGCACTCCTCAAGTCATATGCTTTTTTTCTCGTCTATCTGCTGACCTTTTGAGAGATAGTTGGTTGATTTTTTTAATAACTTTGTCTGGACCTTTAGATTGGTAAGGATGCATCTAGTGACCATTGACATGCAACATACAGTTGAGATTTAAGGATCTTAAGTGGAGCCAGGACTTAAGCTCAACCTTTACAAACTAAAGTTGATTCATTGATATCTCAGGAAAGCTTTTGTCTTTGATCCGCTGTATTCCGGCGTTTTGGAAGGTCATCTCAGGTGTGTTGAGCTTCAAACCACTCTTATACTCCTTCCACTTCTACCTTGCCGCCAGCTTGGTTTTTCAACCTGTAATTCCTGAAAATGACCACAGTGGAAATAAAGTCATTTCCATTTATCTTTTGGCCTTATACAGTATGCCTATATTTTTGTAGTTATGTAGGATTTCTGTTATCCTTTGATTGTCATTACAGTTCTTAATATGCAGACTCAGAAGCATTCTCCATGGATGTGCATTATTTAATTTGGTCTCCTCTTGATCCGTATTGTTGATTGCCTTTTGTGATGTATGCTCACGATTTGGACACTTGAGGTGAAACAGATGCAGCAGCATGATTTAACACAACTGCTCAATAGGAGAAAAACAAAGCTGGTACAATCCTGCGGAGGAATACGATGTTTTATTTAGTAAAACTCCACTCTCATGAGAAAAAAAACATGATCAAAACCTGAAAAGTCTATCTGATTAATTACATAGTATCGCAAAAGGTAACATATTTTATATACCTTAAAAAAAAAGTACACAAGCTAAATGAAAAAACGAAACGTTTTATTTTCGGTTGACACAATTTAAATAACATGCTAGACTAGCTTATATTATATATTATTTGCACACCCTTACAAACACACACACACTCTCTCTCTCTTCCTCTCTCTTTCTCTCTCTCTCTCTCTCTCTCTCTCTCCTTCTCTCTCTCTCTACCTCTCCCTCTCTCTCTCTACCTCTCCCTCTCTCTCTCTCTACCTCTCCCTCTCTCTCTCTCTACCTCTCCCTCTCTCTCTCCCTCTCCCTCAACTTGACTCTTCCAATGCAAGATTTAGGTCTGGCATTAGCCAAGACCGTTCAATTTTATTACAATTATATGCATAACGTACTGCCTCAAAGAGCTATCAGCCAGTCGTTCTTCAGCCATAGCCCTGTTACTGTGTCCTTAACACTATTCCTTCACCACCTACTACTGCTGGTAGCTTGGGCCAATGGGTTTGTCCACTTCAGCCATTGGCTAAACTCACTGTGTGTGATGGCATTCCGCCCTTTTATGATTTAAAAACTAGTCCCCCTAGTTCCCCACAGGGCCGGACTGGCCGTAGCGGGCACCGGGTATTTCCCCGGTGGGCCGCCAGGGTGCGGGCTGGTTTTTGGCCCCCTGGTGCGCCGTTTTTGTTACTGAGGGCCGGCAATATCGGCCCGGTAACAAAATCAGGTAAAAATGGCCGTAGCTAACAGCTTGGTCGCACCCCCCATCCCCACCGGGGGGGCTGGCCTAGCAATTACCAGGTCTGGTTTCTGTTCCCAGTCCGGCCCTGGCTCCACAGTTTCCAAAATGCCCACTATATCACTGATGTGGGGGTGGTTCTGATAACAAGATGCAAAGAAGGCTATCCCCAGGGGTATGACACTGTTGGGGACCAAGCCCAGATTTTAATGCAGCATTTATTATCAACATATTTTTTTAAAGTGGTAAAGGTGTCGCCAGATGGGGGTTGCCATGCAGGCTGCAACACAACATGTCCTATCCCTGTGGGGCTCCACCACCAGGCCTACTCACACGGGTTGGTTACATAAAATATGGTTTACCCTGGGCATGGAGCGCATTCACGCCACGCTTACACAATCCACGGCTGCTTATCAGAAAGTGTGGCTTCCACTGCTCTCCCTTTTGTCCAAGGAGTTCAATGAGATCAAGTGCCCTAAGTACCTGCGCGTTCTAAGACTCACCGCGAATGCAAATGACTCCATACATTCACCTGAGTGATTGTATCATCCACTACGCGATTAGGGCTCTGCTTGCCCCACATGTTCGGCACACTGGGCGGGGTGGGAATGGGGAGGGAGGCTGGGGGAGCGGGGGGGCTACAGTTGGGGTTTTTCTTCTTACGATTTCATTGCTGCATTGCAAGGAGCGTCTGCACTTCCAGCACCACGTCATTGTTTTTCCAGGCGCAAATGACCAAACATATTTTTACTGGATACTGCATATTTCTCTGCTTTGATTGTCTTTTATGCCTACTAAGCCTCCCTTGCAATGTATTGTCTACTGTTGCTCTTGAAACCAATAAAACAAATTTGAATTTAAAGTGGTAAAGGTGTGGTTAGACGTAAAAGTAAAACCAAAACTTTCTAGACTCTTCCCTCTTCTATCCCTCCACTATTACTTGCAATCCAAATAACAGACAAAATAACACCGCTCAAATTAATTTCTTATTTCCCTATACTAATCAACCACTATTCCTCTTTTGGGTTCCAGAGTCGGTTGCTTCCCACCAAAAAGTGCTTCAACACCTCATCAAATCAAGGGTAGCAAGCTCTATTTACAAATGGAGACCCTTCCCTCTTCCATATCTCCACTATCCTTTTCAATCCAAATAAGAGAATAACATATCCACCGCTCAAATGTATTTAATATTTCACTATACTAATTCACCACTAATCCTTTTTGGGTTCCGGAGTAGCGTGCTACTCGTTGAATCATCAGGGTTGTAAGAGCTATATAAATGCAATTATAATACAATGCAATACATGGAATAATCACAAGAACTTTAAAGTACCCCTGGGGCTAGTGTTTGAAAGAGAACCATCCTATAACTGAAAAAAAGTTGCAGTGCCCCAAGGATGTATTGGCACAGTCACAGCTCTATCCAGTGCCACGCTGTATGTATCTGTACATACAAAACCTCACATTATCTTTGCTGTAGAATTTTTGCCCAAAAGAGGGACTTAGTGTGTTTAGGGTGGAGAGGGTCAGGAAAACTGAAAGAGTGTTTTCCACAGCACTCCCGCAGGACACCGTTCATAAAACGGGTCCCTTTTATAGTCTGAGCGTCTGATCCAAGTGCCTCACCCACCAGGGTCTGTTTTTTCCAGTGAAAAGCTGTAACTTCACAGTGTAATATGGGCTTAGGGAACTCGCTGCAGGAATTCTGCATTGCTACAATTCATTTTGCACTACTTTAATGATATGGAAAGGAGAAAAACGATGTTGCCCCATTCCATATTACAGAATGTATTTTGAGCCTACGAGTATTGAAGAGGCACAGATCAGTGTGGTGTTCTGAGAAAAAATAGCAGCTCAACTGAGAACCTTTTCCCCCTATGTTCATGCACTTTCAGACATCTGACTGTGCATACTTCGGGTATAGTGGGAAGCAGAAAATAATCAAGCATATATATCCAGAAGCCCTACATTTAATTTCAATCTGAATGTAAATAAAATGCACAACAATATTAATTTTGCTGACAAAGACTCTAGTTAAATAATTATTTTTTATACCAGCCCAAAACCAATGTGAGAACCTGACTGAAGTCCAAAAGTTTAGTGTACCCAAGGTTCAATGAATTTCGAAAGCTTGTGACCCTATGAGGCATATAAACCACAGGGTGTCACTTGAAAGGGGAGCCTAACCACCAAAAAACACCCCTATTGTGGCTGGTAGTTAAAGGAGTGGAGGACTCCCAACTGGCCAATAGCTAAACCCACCTACAAATGTTATCTACGCATAGTACAGATTTTGCATTAGTAATGTGCTATTTTAACAATGAAACTATAAATCCTCGTGTGTCAGAGCCTTCTTTTCCTTCTTCAATTTGCAAAAATCTTAGATTGTTTCTGCGGGCTCTATTTTCAATGTCTGTGAGTTTCCAATTGATATCTTCTTTAGTCGCTAGATGTGTTTCAATAGTTTTCCGCTGTTGGCCCATCTCATCTTCCAATGAGGATATACGCGCTTCAGCTTCAGTTGCTCTAGTAACAAACTCATTGTGTGACTTAGCCAGCCTCCTGACCGAATTTTGTAGTTTCTTACAAGAGTTTTGAACCTTCATACTGTCTTCTCGATTCTCTTCCCTATGTAGCATCATGGTTTCATATATCAGACCTAATGAAATATCCTCAGAGCATTCCCCATCTTTATTTCTGTTAGCTGTGCCTTCTAAATAAAGCTCTTTATCATTTTTGCCCAATCTGAGCCTCCGAACAGTGCTTGCGCCAGTGGACTCTTTATCCATATTCTCCTCCGGGCTACTGTGAAGACTACGACCAGGTTCTTCTTCTTCTTCTTCTATCTCATCGTCCGGGCCGTCATCCTCCATACTCATGCGAGTTGCATACAGTTCAACCAGGCTTTCAGATGAAGACATCAAATGCTCTGATAGAGAAAAAAAATCTGCAGAATCAGTGTCTCCAGCCATTGGACAAGTCCCCTCAACACTGCCTGCTTTCTCATGTATCACTTCACATAGGAGCCCTTTATTCATTTGTACTTGTCCTTGTAATTGAGCCTGTATTTGTGCGGCCGTTTCTGTTACGTTCATGTCTGCACCAGCGCTAACAAGTGTAGTAGAATCTGTATTAGAATCTGTCACAGACCCTTTCTCGCTTCCCAAAGCTACCGCTGTTAAACTCTGAGCCTGGCTGAAGTCAGATGCTTTTTCCCCAGACACGATCGTCGGATCCTCCGCTTCTACAACAGCTGTTTGTGGAACATTAGAGTCATTTAAGTCTTTTGAAACAATTGTATCCACCGCTTTCATTTTCAAAGCGGTGAACATTCCTGGTATCTTTCTCTGCACACTTAACTCCCCCTCTCTCCCCTTTGATTTCTCTAGCGCTGCACTGCTCGTACTCACTGTGGGAGGGGGGGGGGGGGGGTGTTACTCCAGCAATGTCATTTTCAGCCGTATTCACCGCCATGGCTTCTGGCGTTTTCCCCGCCACTTCAGCTCCGTTAACCACTTCAGCTGTGGCGCCCTGTCCTCGCGCTCTCCTTCCCTTCAGCCGCATCTCAGCCAGTCTAACGGCAGCACCTCTCTCTGCACTTAACGCTGCAACCCCGAGCACCGTGATATCGACAGCCGCTCTGTCCTGCTTCAAGCGGGAAACAACCTTCCACCAGGTGCGCAGAGTTTGATATCCGATCAGGGGCAGTAGCCGAGCGCCGTGTACTCGCTGTCCAAGCTGCTGAAAAAAACGCTGCCACGCCCAGGTAAATACTGTTCCCTGTATCATCCTTAGTATCCAGTGCAGCAGTAACGGAGGTTTTTTAACTAAGTTTTAAGAAAATTTCAGACTTTCAGTTTTCAGTCTTCTCGCCGCATTGCCTTATCTCTATGGGGTCCGGCAGGAGCAACAAACTCACACGTCCGACTCGGACGCCATCTTGCCCCCTGACACACGAGGATTTATAGTTTCATTGTTAAAAGCTGCTATGCCACAGACTGAGAGATGGGAATGGGACAGGGAGGTTGAAAGGGCCCATCGATTTCCATTCAGGGCGAATCTTAGAGATAAAAAACCTCGGGCAATTCTAGTGGCGTTTAATAGTTTTCAAGCTAGGGAGGAGATTTTTTTAAGGGCTCGCCCTGATAAAAAATGTAAAGGTCTCGATTGTGAATTCTTTGTTAGGCCTGATTTGTGCAAGCAGTCTGTTGAATTACGATGGCAGTTCAGACAACTTATAGCTCAGTTTCAAGGCAAAGGTGCGCAGGTGTATTTGATGTTTCCTGCAAAACTCAAGGTTATACAAAAAGAGCGCACCAGATTTTTTACCACTGAGTCTGCCGCCAAAGAATTTTTGCTTTCAATTTGATGTTGGGCTGTGAGATGCAAAGTGTCTAAATAACTTTGGTAGTTTTGGGTTATTCTGTTGGCAGTATCACTGGCAGTATTGATTTGTAGCTTACTAGACAAATGTATAAATAATGTGGATTTTTTGGGGGTTTTCTCGCCGGCAGTATTGACTTGCAGTTTAATCATAGGTTTGTGAAAACTCTGTTGGGGGGCGGCAGGGGAGGGGGGACAAACTTTTCATCACAGGACCATTGGTCCTAAAGCCTCAGTGAAGGGGGGGTGGGACGGAGGGGTGGGGGCGCAAGAGAGGGGGGGGCTCTCTTGGGGGGGTAAAGGCACGGGTGGGTGTGATTAAAAGGGGGAAAAAATTTGGAACACGACTAGTGAGTGCTGTAAAAATAAACACAAGATACAATGAACAGAAATTGGACTTAAACATGTTATTATATAATTTTTCTTTTGTACAAAGTTTTGTTAAACCACCTTGGACAAGACGCTTGAAGTTAATATGGCGGGAATCTGCTTAAGGATTTGCTCTCTGAATGTGTCCGGTTTGAATAACGTAACAAAAAGACATAAAGTGGCAGCGGAGTTAAAATATATACAACCTGATGTGGCTTGTATACAAGAGACGCATATTCCATGGAGTAAGAGGGACCTCTTGAAGGATCTAGGCTATAGAGTTGTATCCGTCTCCAAACAATCGAGTATGATACGTGGGGTGGCTATTTTGGTTAGAGACACCTCAGTTACGGTTGGGCGCAAGTTGGAAGACAAGAAAGGGCGCTGGGTCATTGCTGAGTTAAAGTTTGGAAATGGACAGGTCACGTTAGTTTCGGTATATGGGGCAAATCTGGATGACCCCGAGCCTTTGATAGAGATCAATCTGGAACTTGTTAACTTTCAACACCCGATAGTGATCTGTGGTGATATCAATATTAATCTGAGCACTAGCGTATTAGGAGATCCACAAATAATATATAAGGGTCGCAAGCCTAAGGTTTATATTGCCCTTAAGAATTTATTACAAGATCATGGGTTGGTGGATACTTGGGGGGTGCTAAGAAATAAGGATTCTGGATATACATTTTATTCTTATCCACACAAGAAATTAGTAAGATTAGATTATTTTTTTCTACCCCGAAACTTGATGGAAGGCACGAATATTAGAACTTACCCCCGAATCTCTTCGGACCATTCCCCATTAGTGGTAGATATACATCATTTACCCAAAAGGAAGATACAAGCTAGTTTCTCATATGATCGCAAACTGGGCGTAAATATTGAATTTATTACACACATGCAGGGCTGGATCCAAACCTTTTTCAATGAAAATCGTGGCACGGCTAGCATCCCTGTGGTATGGGACACATTTAAAGCAGGGTTTAGGGGAGAATGTATTAATTTTGCATTTGGCCAGCGCAAGAAATTAAAAAGGGAACTGGATATGTTATATGAAGTGCTGAGAAATGCTGAGATTTCTTTAACCAGAAAAATTGCTTTGGGTAATGTTGATTTGGCGGAAGAGGAGAATGGGGTTATTAAAGCTAGGTCTAATATCTTGGGATTTTGGGATAAAGAAATTGCTAGAAAGTTTTTAACCTCCAAAATGACAAGCCATGAATTCGGTGAAAGAATAGGCCGGATTTTGGCGACAAAAATCCGAATGAAACATTCCGCTGAATACATAAAGGCAATGGAAGACTCTCATGGCAATATATATTACGATCAAGAAAGCATATTGGGAATTTTCCAAACTTATTATGCACAACTGTATGCGAGGGAAGACATTATAGCGCCTGACGATCAATGGTATGATAGGATGTTCACAGATTTGAAAATATTAGACCCTGGCATAGCCGATGAACTTGATCAACCGATAACTTTGGGGGAAGTGGAAATTGCAGTGAATAGTTTAGCATTGAGTAAAGCTGCAGGGCCCGATAGGTTGCCCGCTGAAATGTATAAACGCTTTATGCACAATATTAAGGATGAGCTACACCGGGTAATTTTAGCTGCTCAAGGTGGCAATCCCCCTGCTACATGGGCCGAAGCAACAATTGTAGTATTCTGTAAAAAAGATAAACCTACTGATAGTCTTACAGACCTATATCCCTGTTGAATGTGGACAATAAGATCTACTCAAAGATATTGGCTATTCGACTGTCCGGGGTAGTGTCATCTTTAGTGTCCAGATATCAACACGGGTTTATTCCTAAAAGGAGCACTACTGAACACATCAACAAAGTTATTACCCTGTTTGATTTGGCTGCGGTTAACAAAAAAAAATTAGCGCTTTTTGTATTAGACGCGGAAAAAGCGTTTGATCGGGTGGCATGGGAGTATTTATGGACCCTAATGGAAAAAATGGGTTTTGGTCAGAGATATGTTAAGGCCATCAAAACACTGTATCTCCAACCCAAAGCTAGGATATCCACTTTGGGCGGACTCTCCGATGTGATTAATATTACAAGAGGGACCCGTCAAGGCTGCCCATGCTCCCCCCTTTTATTTGCATTATATATTAATCCTTTTATTGAGTTACTAAGCCAGAATAGGTTGATCCCCCCCTTTATAGTTGCTGAGTTTTCTTTTTCTGTATTCGCATATGCGGACGACATAGCAGTTGTGACGGATAACCCGGAAACTGCCAGCTTGGAAATTGAGAAGCTAGCCAAAGAATTCGGTAGGATAACAGGATATAAACTTAATGCTTCTAAAACACAAATACTTTGTTCCAGTGCCATAACTTGGGGGGATGAAAGGGTGGTTGATGAAGTTACATACTTAGGAATACGTATAAAAACGGACATGGATGAGTTGGTTAATGCTAACTGGAGTAATGTTTTCCATAAAATCAAAACCTCCTTGGAGAAATGGGAGCGGCTATATTTGACTATTATTGGTAGGACTAATGTCATCAAAATGAATGTTCTCCCGAAAATTCTTTATTTATTCCAATCAATACCCCTGGATTTTCCGAAACCTAAATTACAGGCGTTACAATCTCTTTGCGGTAAATTCATTTGGAGTCCCGGAAAACCCAGGCGGGCAATGAAACACCTTACCTTACCAATTGAAAGGGGCGGAATGGGGGTACCTGATTTTTTCTTGTATTATGTAGTATGTTTTTTGTTAAAAATGAGATTTTTGTTATTAAGAGATGCTAAGGAGGACATGCATAACTATCCCTCTATATTTGAGATATTGATGGGGTCACAAACCAAACAAGTGTTTTTTAATGAAATAGATGGCAATTATTACAAAAGGACACGATTCAAGGTTCTTATAGGTGCTCATAAAGTCTGGAAATGGGTGGCCCGGCTCATTGATGTACGGAAAGTCTCATACTATACTCCATATTGTTTGGTTAGTTTTCTACCCATGATATTCTCGGATGGAGTGGCACGGAAACTGCAAAAAAAGGGGGTATACAGGCTGGGAGATTTTTTTTTCGAGTGCAGGAGAGTGCAAATCGTTCTCAGAAATGAGTGAAGAATTTGGGTTGACCAGGGATTTTTTCTTTAAGTTCTTACAGGTACGAGATTATTTTAATAGACACAAAATTTCTTTAAGGGAGCATAAAATCGTAGAAGGTATAACACTACAAGTTAAGATAGGGATTCTCTATCGCATGTTTTTGGAAGAAAAAACTGATGATTTGGATAAAGTACAAGGAAAATGGAGGGAATCACTGGGAGACAATGATATTGAAGTGGGAAATCTGATTTTGATGTCTAAAGATGTACTGATGTCCGCTAACTTAAAAGCGCAGTTTTTTAAAAGCCTCTTTGATTTATATTATACACCGGTTCGAATGCTAAAGTGGGGAAGAGGTCATGATGGCAAATGTTTTCGCTGTAAAATGGATAATGCAGACTGTATACATATTTTTTTCTCTTGCCCTATATTAGGGAGATTCATCCAAGATATTGAAAAGTTTGTATCTATTATCCTAAAGGTTAATCTAAAAATTACTCCTTCAATGATGATTTTAGGAAAGATTCCTGAGGATGGCCAAAATAAGGAAATCATTGGTTGTCGACAGTTTATTTTTGTTATAATGACGGTCGCTAGATTATGTATTGCGGCAGAATGGCTTCAAGAAAAACCTCCATTATTCCAACAATGGCAAGCTCGATTATATAAATTGTATAAGTTAGAGTGGAGTCTGTTTTCGTTATCTGAATCAAGAAGGAAAAAAAGATTGGGATTGAAAATTTGGGGGGCTTTTTCTGATTTTTATGAGACTTAAGTATTAATAATGATGTGGCTATAGTTATGTGTATCTCCCATTGTGTAGCCTTACCCTTTTCTTATTTGTAAGTTGTATTTGAGTATGTGCGCTTGTGTTTTTCTTTTCTTCAAGGTTGGAAAATTCGTTTTGAATTATGAATTATGCATTCTGTGACGGTTATCTTGTGTATCTTGTATGTTCATGGTTTTTTTTTCTTTTTTGACGTGTTCCAATAAAAAAAAAAAAAAAAAAAAAGTAATGTGCTATTTTATGATTAGGCCACACCCCTCTCTTGAGGGTAGGTCATGGAGTGATTGGATGTTTCATTGTTAAAACTGTGGCGAAATATGTGATAATGTGTCTCAAGGGGATTAATGTAGAAAGTACTCAAAAACCTTCATACAGTAAATGCAATGGTTAAAAGGGAAGTCCTGCAGACCGGTGCAATTTGAGGTACTGGCACCTGTGCATTACTAGAATACAGATTGGTATGTGGGTGGTTGATGGGTGTGCACCACTTGAAATTGATTTATGTCAGAGGCGGCAGAGCAAGCCTACCCATGAGGCAGTACCAAGGTGCCCACATCAGTTGTTATTATTAAATTGGAGAACATCATAGAAGGAGAAGGAATTCAATGTTTTAATGAACCAGTGGTTTATTAACACCTTGGCTGCTAGGTGTTTTCCCCTCCTGTGCTGACTTTTGATTATTTCCATACTTTCATGACGAGCTCAGCTCGTCATCAGCACAGCTCAACCGTGCATCATGACGAGCTGAGCTCGTCATGAGCATGGAAAGGGCTAACTGCTGTGCACCTGAGCATGGATTACAACTGATTATGCCCTTTCACAATAAACAGTTGTATTTGCAAGTAATTTGCAGTACATCTGTCCTCACCACACACACTTTAGTGCACACCGGGCAAAGATGTGTTCAACCGTGTTTTTCTTCTTGTAGGAGGCATGCACTTTCTCTAAGACTCTAATAGTGCCTGTGCTTGTTGGCAGAGACAAACATCTGCCTGAGGCAACCTCCTGTCACTTGCAACAAAAACACAAAAGGCAGGATGAATTGAAAGAAAGTGTCATGAAGCCATAGCACAAGTTTACCCTTCATAGAGAAATTGCAAATGGACCAGTAGACAACCTGATCATCATCTGTAAAAAAAAAAAAAAGAAAAAACTGAGATGAGATTGATGCTGTGCATATTATGCAGAAGGTTTCACGACAGTTCTCTGCAATACTACAGTGGACTGACATAATGCGTCCAATTAATACAAAAGCAGAGTTTCCCCTGACGAGGTTGTCAGAAGTCTACTCCGCATATTCTTTACTGATATGTGGAATCTGGGTGTTAGAGGAAAGAGCACTGTCTTTCCATTAGTCTACGTGGTTTGTGGGGACAGAAGCTTTGTTTTTCTGGAACATGTGATCAGGGGAATGGCAGACCCTGGGTGACCTGGTGATGTCACACGCATCTTCTGACTGAACAGGAGCAGACAAGGTGGAAATCAGCTCAGGTCCCAATCAAAAAGGTGGTCATTCAAACTGGAAGGGAATTCCTCCCCATCAAAAATGTCAACCATCTGAAATTACGGACCGATTGTTGAGTATGGATTTCTACTGAGATATAAGGCATTTTAGTATACGAGCACAATTGAAATATTCAGTTTAATTCTCACTTTTCAGGACATTACATTTCAGTGCTCTATTCCCCCTTATTCTCCGAGATTCTTTGTTCACTCACCTTTATTTTTCCAAGTTCTTCTGTTTTCCAGATCAGACATTACTGCTATTTAACTTCTGGTTGGCGTTATGCCTTCCTTGGTTAACCCCGTGGTATTCCTGCCTGCCAACCTGCCATCATTTCCAGCTGCATGTTCCACAGATCTTCAACCATAAGTTCCCTCCTTCTTCCCCATACCTACATTTTATTTACAGTTGCGTTGTTTTAGAACACCTGGTGTGTTGCGCTTGCCCAAGCATGTGACAAAAACTACAGAGAGGCTAAACAAATGAGCCATTCTTACCTCAGTATGTCCAGAAAAGGATAAGAGCACAGCCATTGGTCCAACCCTACACATCCTCGAAGTTGATTGAACAGCATATTAACAAATGGTATAGATTTGATGAGGGGGTATAATTTACAGGAGATGACAGCTTTTTGGGACACAGCACAACAACCCTTTCACTCCTTGTCTTGAGAGATGGCTTTCCTGGAACCAGGGCAGAGCTCTCTAATGAGCTTATAGCTCGAGGCTCAGCCATGCAACAGAGGCCTAATGAACTCCACAAAGACACAGGCACATTGATTACAACATGGACTGAGGGTCCTCAGAGAAGCACCACATTTCGTTCCAATACAGTGGGCTTCCTGAACACCAGAGGGTCAGTCGAGTGATGTTCGTAAGCACATTCCTAGAAAATGGTGCATGAACCCAATTGATAGCGGACTCTTGATGGGCGACAGGAAGCTCTGTTGACGGCCTTGTAACCCTCCTTCTCACAAATTGAGCTTGCCTCCTTCCTCACTTGTCCTTCCTCACTTTCAGCAGTATTGGTGACGTGATACTGATGACAAGCAACAACCACTGGGCACATTGATTGCTTTATAGCAAAAAGTGACTGGGTGGATGGACCCCAGTGCCACATGCTTACTATGTCCTTGCCTCAGAAGAGCCCCCCTGCTCCAGCACCTTTAAAGAGAAGGACCTGACAAGCTCTCCCTGTTGAGGTCTTATAGGTTCAATCCGCGGACCTATCAGTGGGCATCTGCTTTTAGGAGTCGAAAGTCGTCCTTCATCTTGTTTCCTCAATTGCAAAATTCAAAGAAATGTCAAATTATGTCTTCAGCATAACAGCAGCCATGTTGAAGTGTTGTCGAAACATTCAGGAAAAACCTACCAACAGAATGTGCGCATTACACTGCATTATGTTTAAATATTCAACAGCTTAATAAAATAAGCATCACAATATGTAATGTAGGGAACCGGGTGGTTGAACTATGAAGCACAGAGGTTGCAGTCTGGATGTGAGCTGTGACTAAGCTCCTAGTAAGTCAATGTAATCTAATTCCAAATAGGTAAATTGGTTTCCCTCAGGATTCCCGGGCTTACCAGTCATTTGACACAGGCAGCACGGCCGGTTTTAGAGAAAATTGCATGTGGCATACAACCAGCAAAAACAAAAACAAATTATTAACAAACAGGTAAAATATTCCCAAACAATTTTTTTTTAATTGTAGAAATAATGGATTAAATCAAACGACTGTATCCTGATCATTGCCAAACTGGTTCTTTTTTAATCAAAAGCTAATCTTTGGATGTAGAATTAACCTGAACACAGAACTGGCTCTGATTCACAAACATGGCAACCAGTGCGCAGCAGGTCATTGCCTTTTTTGGCGTGACAATAGAGCAAATGACTCGAAGAGAATGTATTTATATAGAATTCGTTTAAAAAAGTGTGTAGTAGTAACTGTTCTTGTTTCAAAAGTAACTGATGGAAAAATATCCAGATCTTCTCAACAGGTTCTTCAGACCCCAGTCCATAGTTTCCATTTACCGGGACACCCAGCAATTTCAGGAGCAGTTGTGTAACTTTTACCCTAAGGGAAGTCTTCTTCCACATCTGGCCAGATATTCCAGTTGTGAAAAGTCTTTTCAAGCCTTCTGGTTAGGTCCGCTGCCAAATGTCACCTGCCGCTGCTTTCACGGTTTACTTCCAAATGGACACAACTAATTCACAGGTCAAAATAAGCTTTATTCGGCTTTTGAGAGTAAAACCATAAAAGCAACAAAAACAAATACGTAAATACAAAAATAACAAAAATAACAAAAATAATAATAATAATAACTCAGCATAACATTGCATAATTAAAAGGGAATACACTTAACCCAACTAAAATAGTTTAACAAATCAAGGATTCAAAGCAAGTCAGTAACCCCAGATACACAGAATCCCCCTTTTTCATCCAGTGTTATAGTGATTTGGTACTCGGGAACCAGGGTAAAAGTCATGCAGGTCCCAAATACAGATGGAACCATCTCCGAGTTTGGGCTGGGTAGATCGCAGAAAGGGGGTAATGTTCCTACGTTTGAATTTGATTAAAATCAAGTCCCCCGAAACATTTTTGGGCAGATGACCAAGCCACCCCACCCTTCTGACACTCAGTATCCCACCATCTAGCGCGGATGGCAATGGTCTATTGTTATTGAGCCAATAAATGGCTTTATTCAGTAGGTCCTGGTGTGATTCACGTGTGCCTGGGCTGAGTGCCGGGACCCCAGAAAGAACGGTGACATATGGGGCGGCTTCAGGGGGTAGATCAATGCGATGCCCTCTTTCTAGTGAGTTAATAGGAACTCTATGTGGGGCATGTTCAGGATTCAGAGTATCACTACGACCAGATAGAGTGGATGGTATAACAGGGGAGTCACAGGTTTGAGGTATCCTAGGAGCATTGTTGATAAACCTTTCCTGGATGTTAGCGGGGATAGTAACAGCATTTCCAGGAGTTGGATTTGACCTTGTTACAGATTTTTCGATCCTGGACAGCCTGTCCCCCAAATCATTGATTTTTGCTATCAATGGAGATAGAGCAGTGTATAATAGGCGTTCGATTTGGGCCAAAAGAGTCAATTGTAGGGGGGATACAAAGTCATTTGGTCGGGTCTCAGCTTTATCCAACGTTGATGAGGCTGGGTTGGGGCCAGGTAAAGAGGGGCTGCTGATATTGGATGGAGAGAGGGTAATAAGAGGGGAAGCCTGGGGAGTGCTAATTGTTTGATCAGTGAGTCTGGTCACAATGGGGGGGGGGTAGTAGCATCCGGGATGTAGTTTGTGCCGCACAGTGCGTTCAGCTCTTCCCAGATGGACATAGTAGGTGGAAGACAGGATCCCGGGGACCAATGTAGATAGGGATTGAGAAGAAGAATAAGTGGCTGTACCTTCTCATATGATGGGGCCAAGAGTGGTGGCCCGTCCCGTCCTCCTTGTGCCTCCGAGGGCCACAGAGGGCCCGCCCTTTGCCCGGGCTTGGCCCGTGCGCGGTCCCGCGACGCGGGTGTTGAGACCCTTTTTGTGCGCCTCCTGGCGCGGAAATGGCGTGCTGCGGCTTCCGGTGCCGCTAGGGCGTCTGGGAGTTGTGGTCTGCAATGCCTCCCCCTCCGCACTGCGGCCGCTGATGGCTGTGGGCTGCGGCGGCGGGAGGGATGAAGACAGGAGCAAGTTCGCTGGTGACTGGCGCTAGGAAGACCCCGGACAGAGTAATGCCCCCACGCTGTAGGTAAGTCCCCCACTCCACGGGGGTTGAGACCCTTTTTGTGCGCCTCCTGGCGCGGAAATGGCGTGCTGCGGCTTCCGGTGCCGCTAGGGCGTCTGGGAGTTGTGGTCTGCAATGCCTCCCCCTCCGCACTGCGGCCGCTGATGGCTGTGGGCTGCGGCGGCGGGAGGGATGAAGACAGGAGCAAGTTCGCTGGTGACTGGCGCTAGGAAGACCCCAGACAGAGTAATGCCCCCACGCTGTAGGTAAGTCCCCCACTCCACGGGGGTTGAGACCCTTTTTGTGCGCCTCCTGGCGCGGAAATGGCGTGCTGCGGCTTCCGGTGCCGCTAGGGCGTCTGGGAGTTGTGGTCTGCAATGCCTCCCCCTCCGCACTGCGGCCGCTGATGGCTGTGGGCTGCGGCGGCGGGAGGGATGAAGACAGGAGCAAGTTCGCTGGTGACTGGCGCTAGGAAGACCCCGGACAGAGTAATGCCCCCACGCTGTAGGTAAGTCCCCCCCCCCACGCTGTAGGTAAGTCCCCCCCAACTAATTCAGTATTCTGGATATTCCACATCCTCTCTACCTTAATAGAAAAGTTCTCTCAGCAGACAGGCTCCAATCATCAGTATCTAAACCCACACCAGCAGGAGGATAGCTTTCTTGGCCAAGGATTAGTGACCAGGGCCAGAGATGTAAGGTAAAGTGGTAGACAAATCGCCACTGTCTTTTACCAGGTTGATAGGAATTCTTTACACACACATCAGGATTTCTCTCTTTTTCTGTCCTTTGTATTTCTCTCCCATATGTGAGATTGCAACTGTTTTTTACATGGCTCCAAAGCTGAAATTGGTAAAAGTCTCTGAGCACATCAGTGTGCCCCAGTTGCTGTCTAACCAAGGTGTTGTAGGTTTTTTCTTTCTCTCCCAATTGTTCCCAAAGCAAGCCCGCTCCAGCCCCCTGAGGATCAATGAACAATCCCACTGATTTCGCAACATGGGCAGAAGCAGATCTTTATGACTTCAGTGTCCAGAGTCGGACTGGGATCGCAAACTAGTCCTGGCAATAATGTTCGAACGGCCTTAGGATGGGGGAGGGGGGGGGGGGGGACAACCTGCTGCGCTTTGGTTACGAGGGTCTGATTTTGCAGCACTGCTGCAAAACTGGCCCTCAGCAACGAAAAACGGCCCCAACCGGTACAAAACCCACCCCCACACTTCTGGCCACCGGGAAAACGCCTGGTGCCTGCTACGGTCAGTCCGGCCCTGCCATTGCCCCTTACTCTCAAAGGAAAGTTTAATTAAATCAATTAACAAACTCATGTGGCTATAAAGAGGGTTTCACTGACAAAAAGGGCATTACCAGAGAACACTCTGAATGTTTTCAGTTTCTCACCTCTTCAAGGAGACATTATGGTGTTCAAACCAGAGTTAGGTCAAAGCTGCAGAAAGAGACTAAGCAACCAAGATTTGGCTGTTCCACTTTTAGTCATATGTGACTTTACAGGGTTGTTAGCAATGTAGATAAAAAAACAATGTGTCAGTTGAATTTACAGATATTCTGTGAAAATGTTGTTTCTTTGTATTTCCTAACAGAAGATAGTCAATATATGTTTAAGCCCAAATTAATCTTTAAAAACACTATAGCATGACTGGCTACATGAATTTATACAAACTATGCCCGCTAGGTCCATGCTATCTCCTTGGGTGCAAGTAGAGCAACATTTTACTTTTAAGATTCACACAGAAAGCAAACATGTCTAACATTTCAATTTACATTAATAAATTACTTACTGAGTTGTAAATCTGGCATTTTAAATGCAAGCATGGCTATACGGTTTCTATTTCACACAGGGCTACACTGGGCTGCTACATGGCAGTGTTAAACACATGTTGCAGGTTAGCCATTTCCTAATAACTGTATATTGGAGCATGTATTAGAAATTAGAATGGTGAGGACAGGCTTTTTACTGAAAATTCCTTTTTCAAATCATTATTTCCTAGGTTAATGTTTTGTTTTGATACTCTTCTCACTTTTTCAATGAGCAGATCGTTGGTCTGAAAAAGGCTTCACCGTTTATTCTAACAAATATGCTTTTCCCAATAGGATTTTTGAGAGAAAATTATGGAAAGGTTGTAATTTTGTGATGGGTGAGAATGGGGGTGTCTGAGGGATGGGATTAGATAAATACGTTTAATAGAATAAAACTGCACCATCATTCCAGTTCTTTTTAAGGATGCTTAAACATTTCATTTAGGAGGAGCAAAAGTTAGGTAACTATTCTCAGATATATCCTATCCTGCATTGTAGGATAGAGGTAATGCACACCTCCTTTGGCTCCAGGAAATAGGGTGGAGAACATAAGGATAGACTGATATTTGCGCAAGGTATGATTGTGACTACAGTAACTCTAGCTAAGTAAACATAGACAGGGGAAAACATATTGTACAATTATGGAAATCCATAAATCCTTCAAAAATAGTCACACACTGTTCTTGTTTCAAATGTTCACCAGCGTGAAACGATTACAGATGTTTTTCAACTATTGTTGAGGGAGTGGGACTACATCCACCCTATGGTTTGACAGAGAGGCAAATTTAACTTATACCACCCAGATAAGAACTCTCATGAACATCAAAAAGAATGCTGAGATCGAGGACTCTGGGGTCTGTGTGGAAACAGAGAAAAGCAAGCAGAAGTTCAAGGATTTCTTAAGAAAAAAGTAATGGGTGATACGAATTTGAGTCGATTAATAGAAAGTCAATGGACCTCAAGAGGCTAAGGTAGTCAGTCATAGGTGCTTCTTTAGAAGGAAAAACATGGCAGAGATTAGTGTGTGCAGGAAGCGGATTGGTTGGTCCACATTCCGAACTTTTGCGGAGAACTGGAAGCCTCAGCTCAACAGGTTATGGCAGCTGTGGCATGTAGAGTAGATGAGGGCAAGATAAAAGAGTATTGCCTTTTATTTAGGCGCTCAGGTCAAAATGGTCTTCTAAATAACATTTTGAAATGATGGTCACATTTTGGCAAGCGTTCTTAATGCTAGTGATGAGCGGGTGGGGGCATGGGGTTTAGAGAAAAATGTAGTATTATGGGGTTCAATCCAGGTTCAATGTCATAAAGAAAATTTATAACCTCAGTTCATCAACATATGAGTTGTTTATTCTTCATGGATCCCTGCAGCAAAATATTTGTAAAGCAGCTGTTGAAAGCAGTAGGTTTGTGCTCTCCCTGAAGTGTATCTCAGTTTCCAGTACTGTCATATGCATTTGAATTAATTATGAAACACTTGGGACTATAAAATATTGGTGTATAAGTAGAGAATACCAAAATGGTGGTTCTTCACTTGCAAGTGTGCTGCCACACTGGAAGGATTACTGTGGTAGTTTACATTGGCATAAATATCTTGGTTTATAGTTAAACAGTGAAGTAAAATAAACCACTCAAATTAAATATAGCAGGTTCGCTTATTAATTCTTTTGGAAAAGACTCTCTCTGAGAGAGGAACAATACTAAGCCATTTAATGGCTATTTCCCAGGTCAAAGCTACGCATTCGTTATTCTGTTAAACACAGGTATGTTCATAATTATCGGCAGAAAATGGTCTAACATACAAGCAAAGTTCTTAACAACATATCCTGGCCAGAATCATTCAACAACTCCACACAGAACTATGGGGATAGTCAACCCATGGTCGTCCTGTACTCCGACCTATCTGATCCAGTTTTGGTTTGATGCCAAGAATGTGAGCCTCTCCACATTATTGGCGATGCTACTGGAAGAAATAAAGATCCAATTACGGGAGGGTGGTGAAGGGTAAATTAATGAATGATTGTCTAGGATGATTAGAATACCCTTCTATAGTCTATATAATCCTCATTGAAGAAGGTAAACTTACACTTTGGTATAAGTGTACAATTTTTTGGGGTTTTCTTAAACTCAAAGTTAAGGGTAAGTTTATGTCTGCGGAGCCTCCACAGCTGGGGCAGAGAATTTCATACATAAAAAGATAGGACAGGCCTATCTTTTTACGTGTAGACTTCTAAGCCCAAACTGTGGAGTCTCCACAGTCATAAACTTACTATTAATTAGAAGTTTGTGAATACCCCAACAAAAATATAGTAAACTTACACAATAGTGTAAATTTTTTTTTTATGACCAGGCCTCCAGTCTGTGCAAAGTTAGTGGTTTTTTCAATGGAAAATGTAATGTTGGTAAATAAGAATGGACTACCACACAATGCTTTAGTTACATTCAAAATTCACCACTCCTCGTGTCCACTAATGGTAGGTGGGTCGTGAAAGGTTGCCATTCTAAAAAGTTGGTTGTGGTTCTAAAAGGTTAGGAAACCACTGTTATTAAAAAAAAACAATTGGAAGATGGAGTTATCAGTATTTGTGTAAGGAAGAACTAGTGAACAAATCCACCCTGATTAAATAATATTCAATGCATTAGCCATTTAATGTCTTGGATAATGTTCTTAGTAGACTTACTAAATGAGGAAATGCTACCTTGAAAATGGTCGAAGACATCTTACTCCCAACGCCTGAGTAAACCATTTGCAGGGTGGAAAAAGGAGGGAATAAACTATACAGGGCAATCCAGGAAGTTATTCATTTGGATCACAGGGTATCATCCCACAGCGTATCATTAATATAGCAGCCCTTAATAACAAGATGGTGAACACATAGAAGTTCAGTCACAGGGGTGCATATAGTACCTTGATGGTCCCCCCCATTGAGAGAACAATGCTTCCATGGCTGATGACAAAGCCCTCTCCTCCTAAGTCACACATGGCTGTTTCACTTTATCACTAATCAGACAGATTGGAGTGCCCTGCAATGGATGCTCCATGGAGTTGTGGTGCGGGAAGTCAAACCAAGGAGGGTTTGCACAGGAAGGAGCCTGGTTCTGGAGCGCTCTCAGTCATGAAGGCGTTGCAGTCAGACACCTGAAGAGAGATAAGACCCTGTGCCCCAATGGCCATCCATTCAAAGAAACCGCCAGCACGCACACAGTTATTGGTTGAACCACAATTCACTCCACATGGTGGGGCCATATTGTCTGCTGGCGTAATCTGAAAAAAGTACAGTGCAGAGAGCTGGTCCGGGTACACAACACTTCACCATCACTAGAAATCTTGAGAGAGTTCTGGGCAGCCATCTTTGTTGAGGAAGAATGCCTCACAACATTAACTCAATGAAAACACTCTGCAGTTACCTTTCATTTAATGATCTCATGGAATAGTTTATTTTCTGATGCTTTGTGTTGAAATCGTTCTAATGTAAACTAATCCCATACCATTTGCATCTGTTTTTAAAGGCTCCTCTTTGTAACTGTTATTATGCAAATTGATTTTAAGGAGTCTGAAACTGATTCATGAAATGGTTTCAGACACACTGTTATTGTTTGCGCTGTGAAAGAAACTGCAAAATTGACAACGATAATAATGGGTCTTTTTAAAGAATGGCTGTAAATTTGTTAAATGCCTGTATCGCAGAACTTTGCGTTCTGTGCCCGTTCGTTTAATCACTTATACTAAGTCTATTTCTAACTCAAGGAGACAATCTGTTTTCTGTATTTTGTTTGCATGTTTATAAATACACCATGTTTTTCAATATTTTCTAACATTGCCATGATGTATTGATTAGAATGATATTACTTCTTACGCTCATTTACAAGTTCCGCCTTTGTTTCTTTCTAGAACAAGTACACAGGCACCTACACCAGCGCGGGGTGGAATATTTGCAGTTCTCCTTTCGATGGATGAATAACTTGTTGATGAGAGAAGTCCCCCTGCGGTGCACCATACGGCTCTGGGATACATACCAGGTGAGCTCTTTCATTGGTGCCCGAATGACTCCAATTAGAATCCCACTTTGTCCACTGATTCTACTAGATTCTGATTGTTTTCCGCTAGGATAATTTTGCTTTGCCAATGTTGCACACTCCAAATAATTGTAAAGTGGACACAAGGGCACAGGTCGGTACTTCCTCTGAGGAGAGCAACTCTCAAATAATACACTGCATGTAATGATGATGAAGGAATCATTTTTCTGCCGAGATATCCCAGGTCGTTACATTTACTACAGGAGCAGGAGCAGAGGTGGGCAAACTAACAAATCAACAAGCCAAGGGTCCAAATTGGCTTTAAAAGCCTGTGTACGAGCCGACCTATGAAAGTGTTTGGCACTTAAAGTGTCCAACAACAGTCATATAAAAATATGAAAAGTCATTTCAAAGTTCCAAAAGGTCTATTTCTGTAACATGCGGAAACATTTCACCTTCTTACACCATCATGATCCTGTTTTCTGTGATGGGCCTGCGTACCAGAGGGCTGCACTTTTTTTCGTGTCTTCAGCAAATACATCTCCAAGTGAATCCATGCATTGCAGGCAGCAGAGCTCAGAAACACAGGACAGTAATTGCCTGTGTTTTCGCTGCCTGTCTAGCATGAATTTGCCATATACTTCAAAACACCTATATTTTTGTTGATCTGTGGTCTAACTTTACCTTTGCCCTTAAATTATTGAGGAAATTTACCCTGTTTTTCATTAGTTGGGCGCTACTTGAGTAGTAGTGGGCATTTCCTGTACTGAGTTGGCAATTCTGTAACCTGACTTTCCGCGTAACAGAAATCTACACGAGCACACAGGGCAGAAGTGTGGTAATTTTCATTGCAAGGTTTAAAAAAGATTGCACTCTTCATTACATTTTTGCAGGTCTATCCTACTGAAATTGAAGGAGGGGAAATATGCCTTTCAGATGTTGGTGCGTTAAGACCTATTTTGAGGACAAACTTGTAATAAGTAATAATTATTGCACACAGTAAATTCTATACACATTGATATTTGTTTTTTATCAGGTGCGAAAGTTATTGCACCAAACTCAAGGCCACTCATAATGAAGGCCTCAATGTAGATGTCAAGGGAGGGCCATGTAAGGTTAGAGAAAATGATTGCAAGCTTACAAAATCTTGGTTGGGCCTTTTATTTTTACAGAATGGGGATGAAAAGGTGGGCCAACGTGTGAGTGCATGACTGGACTTATGTGGAGAGTTTGTCCCACAGAAGGATGTTACATTCTTGCTTTAAAGTTGTTCTGGAGCCATGATTCTGTTGAATTAAAATATAATCTCATCCTGTTTCTGAGACCAGATGTTATACTCCGCAATAGAAGGGGCCTTCGCACTCTGGGAATCTTCAGACTGGTCTCCAGTGCACGTCAAGGGCTTTTACTTTTACTGTACCTGAAAGTGTTTCACAGACGTATATTCTCTCATTTTTTCTAGACCCTAAAGCTAGTAGGCCTTCAGCCCTTGTCACACTTGAGGCCGGCAGCCATGGAATAAATAGCAGGGTGGTAACTCAACTCTTAAACATTCCTATCCAGGGAGACTATTAGACCAAGTAAAAAATAGACCTTCTTACCCAAGCAGAGAGAGCAATTATTTCTTTATGTTTTTATAGAATTTTTGTTTCATATGGCTAAACTCTATGTGGCTGTAGGGAATGACCATCCTTTGTGTGGTGTACCCACAGATATTTTTTCCTTATTGTTTTTTGGTGGCTGAGGATCTCTGGGCACTTTACCCCTGCTAACTACTGTTACAGTGCCCATGCTACTCCTTTCAGCATGATTACATTGATATACTCTAAATTGGTAGGTTTAGCTTACCTATAAGTTCCTTATATATGATACAAAGTGCACCTAGGGCCTGTAAGGTAGATATCACTAGTGGACTGTATTACCTATTGTGCCTTCCACTACAGTGACAGTGTGAAACATGGCTTCATGCCTACCATTGCAGCCTGACTACAGCAGCTTTTAAACTGCAGTTTGACCTGTCAAAATAACGTTTTTTGATAAGTATAACCCTTCTTTTTACATATTGATTAATCATCAATAGTAGGTCATACTGCCCAAAAGGCAGGGTGCATGGTATTTAAAAGTAAGACATGTACAAATTGAATTTTAAGCAAGTCCTTACTATGAAAAAACCCAGGAGCTATTTTCACTGTAGCAAGGCTGGCTGTTCCATTGGACATCACTGGGATTTAATATTAAATTTAATAATATTATCTTCAGCCAGAAATACCTACAAATGTCATTCCTGAACTCTTTGTAATAGTAAGAGCCCATTTAACTGGTGAGGTCAGATTTGTATTAAATACTAATGAAAAGGTACTTTTATAAAGTTGAACGTTCCCTTTACCCTGACTAAACCTCTAGACTTTAATTTGCAAAAGCCTCCAGCTGCAGCCCTCAATCCTGAATGAGGTGTGAAAACTGCAAAGGCTGTTGGGCAGGGTCCATGAATTTAACAACCTTCAAAGGCTTTCCCTGCCACAGGCAGATGTCAGAGGACACCTGCACAGGCCCCTTTGTTGCTCCCCCCAAGCCAGCCAGGCCCTAATCACAGTGGGGGAAGAGTTTTTCCCCAAACTAGTTTGAAGAGTAGGGGTTTATCATTTCCATGTCCATACATTTCAGGTGGGCACACATGCTATGGACAAGGATAGAAAAGTTTAACCATTTTGGATTTAGGAAGAGAGGGTCACTGTGTGATTGCTTGCCATAGGGCACACAGGAAATGCTGTAAAAGAAGTAGTATTTCCCTTCGGAACATTTACCCTGTTGGTGCTAGACATACATGTGGCATCCCAAGTACTCTCCTTGGAACCCTACTAGGCCTGTGGTAGATCAGAAGAGGACTGAATCTCCTGTTGAGGCCAGAAAAGATCCTTGAAAGACTGGACCTGCTCTCCTTCTTGAACCCAGGACAAGGAAGTGGACCCCAAGGTTTATAGGACTGACCTGCTGTTCAAGCTACAGGGCTGCAACAAGCTACAAGAGGCCTTTCCTGCAACTGCGCAGCTAATCAATTCCAGTTGGACCTACCCTGGAACCCTGCTGTTGGCCTCTGTGGGTGAGTGTCTTGGCCCCTCAAGCACTGGTCATGAAGTCCTGGAACCCTGGGCTGTGTCAAAGTGTCCTCTTCCTAACATCCTGAGAATCCTGGGACCTAAAATCATTTTTGTTCGCTTGAGATCTGGAGAACATACCAAGCCAATCTGGCCAAAGTGTGTTGCAGCTGGTCTGAAGATTTAGCGTTCCTCTTCTCTGAGCTTCTATGCAGCAGCAGGACCTTGCAGAGAAGGTATCTACCCTCCTGGAGCCTTCTTTGGAGAAGTGTGGCTCAGGGGTTAGAGGCGGCAGACCCGGAAGCTGAGATCGGTCCTGGACCAGGGTTCAATTCCCCGCCTCGGCGGGTCTTGGGCTAAAAATTCCACAGACTCGATAATTCTCGCTCCTGTACCTTCTCGACTCACGGGTTCACACTCTGCGACTCTGGGCAATAGCTTGCTTAATCTCCACAATGGCCCCTCGCGGCGGGATGCCTGACTTTCACCTTGTGGATACCCGCTGGGGCTATCACACAGGGGAATATCAGGACGGGTTCCCTAAGCAAGCGCCGGGACACCCACTGCGGGTAGCTGTGCGCTATATAAGCTCAACTACATTCTTTGCCTCCAGCCTGTATCATTTGGAGGAATCAGAGCTCCAAAAAACTGCAAATGTAGACATCTTCACTGGGTCAAGGTGCCAAAAGTAGTAGACTCATGAGGTACGTTCCTTGGGCATGACATTTTAATTTCTCTTGCTCAGAGCTTTCCTACCAAAGCCAACAGCTTTACCAGGACCTCGTCGGATGGCTAGCTGACCTCATGGAGCCCTTCTTGGCCACACTGAACGGCCCCACTGAAGATTCTGGACTTTTAGACTAAGCCAGAATGTAAAATGTTTGAATGGTTTGAACTAGTTTGAACCTGGTTCCCTTAGCCGACCTGCACGCCATTGTGGTCAGCTTTAAAGTGTTCTGTTCTACTGTGACCAGTTGTCAGTGGTTGGTACTTAATGCTTTTTGGCACTATTTTGTATCTAACTATTTAAAAATTCACATCACCTGTTCCCCTTATTGGATTGTTTCTGTTTTGATGCCATTTTATGTACTAAAATATACAGAATTATTTTACATTGATTTGGGATTTTTCTTGTGTTGTGTTTTGACTTTATACACATATATAAACACATACACGCCCAACTTTTTCAGTGAATTTCAGAGATATCCCATAGCAATCAACGAATAGGCTGGCAATATGAGATGTCACATCTCTATGTAACAAATAGAACAATGTACTCCCAATCAATCACCTTCTGGGTATTGCTGCACTGTTTTATTGACCTTCCAACATCAACCTGGTCACTAGATTGAATGCTGTTACATTACCCGGTTAGTATAATTTAAAAAAGGGACTAATATACCAAAGATACACACATATGTATTGAGCAGTACAATTCAATATATTCAAAAAAGGTCATAGAAAACATCTGATGTAGTTTAGATTATTTGGTGTATGAGCTATGGTTTGGGTAGCTAACCATAACTAAATAATTTCACAAGAAAAGGGAAATGTTGAGCTCCAAGCAGCGGTCCTACTCCCCTTCCCAAGTCGCAGACCGGCTTCCACCGCAGGTCACACTCTAATTCACCATCCCAAAGAAATAGACAAGTTGCAAGAAATTGATTTATTCATTGAGCTCCACTCAACTAGCAAACACAATCCTTGTCAGGATGAACCACAAAAGTTGCTAAATGCACCCATACCTAACCCTCTGGTAGCTTTGCACAAAGCAGTTAGGTTTAATTTAGCGGCAATGTTTAAAGTATTTATGCAGCACTCAAACAGTAAAAAGTGAAAACTCAACTTCGATAGCATCACAAACCCATTTTGGAAAATAGAGTACAATGTTATAAATAAAATGACAACATAATGCTAAAAATCTAATGAGCATAACTGGAGATATGAGTTTTTAAAGTTTCAGTTGAAAAAAGTGCCAAAAAGAACAAAGAGCCTCGCAGTTATCTGGTCACTCTGGACCGGGGGAAAGTTCATGCCAATCGTGATGGAGTGCGGTTTAGATACAGGGACCAGGTTCATTTGAGTGAAGTGTGCCATTCTCAGTGGTAGGCGCTACAAGGCAGTGCGAAGAGCAGGTCAGGTGTCGTGGAAGGTTGCTGTTGCAGCACAAAGAGGCGGTCATCGCTGGTGCTTTGCATTAGCAGTCTTTGCGGGCAGCTGGTTCTCGACACAAAGAGGTCACTTAGCAGTTGCAAGGAGCCCCAACCTTCTGTATTCTAACCTTTCTTTTCAGGAGGAGTACACTCTCACACCAGCCAATAGTCAAGAATTGGGAACACCTCTTGGGGATCAGGACTCACTCAGCAGAGGCTGGCATCAGAGCCCAGGCATAACTAGATGGTGCTGGTCAGCTAGAAAGTTGCAGGGAAGCCATCTAGAAGCGTGTTGTGTCATTGCAGCTCAAACAGTAGGCTAGCCAACTGAGCCTTGGGGTAACTTCTGGGGATCCTGAATTCAACGCAAACAGGTCCAGTTTTCCTTCTAAGGACAGCAGGGCAGTTCTTCAGAATCTTCCACAGGTCTCAGAGTTTTTTGATGAGAGGTTCTGAAAGTTCCACATTTATACCCAGTATCAGCCATTGTGTTGGGGGAAATCTGTAGCCTACTCCCAAACTGGCCCTGGTAAGTTCTTTCCCTCTAACTTTACCATTAAAGAAGATTTTAAATGACAGTTAATTTGAGTGGAAACAGTTTTGACTAGCACATTACCCTGAAAGCAGACCGGATTGCAAACCGCCTGGCTGACCTTACTGCATATCGCCAAGTGCTAGAAAACTTCTGCCACAGCCGAACCGCCACAGGAGCAGCCCCGCCTCCGCCGCACACCTCCCGCTGGCCCAGGGAGACTGCCGCTGAGCGGAGAGCGGGGTCTGGGGAACTACATCCCCCAACAGGCACTGCGCCAAGCACCATCAGGAAGCGCCAGGAGGCGCATAAAAGTAGCGCACAGCCTGTAGAGCGGGGGAAACCTTTTGACTAGCACATTACCCTGAAAGCAGACCGGATTGCAAACCGCCTGGCTGACCTTACTGCATATCGCCAGGTGCTCGAAAACTTCTGCCACAGCCGAACCGCCACAGGAGCAGCCCCGCCTCCCGCCGCACGCCTCCCGCTGGCCCAGGGAGACTGCCGCTGAGCGGAGAGCGGGGTCTGGGGAGCTACATCCCCCAACAGGCACTGCGCCAAGCACCATCAGGAAGCGCCAGGAGGCGCATAAAAGTAGCGCACAGCCTCCCTCGCGGGACGCCGGGCGGGCCCGTTTCACCCTGTTTCAGACTGTTCCAGGCTGGGCTGGGCTACCCCTTTTGGATCCCACTTACCAGACGTTGCCCCCATCTCCCAAAGGTATTGACTTTTTGACATTTGTGTGCTTTGTGTCCTTTGGAACTAGACCTCGAACATTCACAACAATGACCAGGGGTTCCAGAAGTAAGACTGCACTTAGAACTGCCTTGTTTACAGGCCCAATTGACCAGTTCATCTCAAAAACTAATGAGGCAATTAATCAAAATATTTCTTTATTAGAATGCAGGGTGTCTCAGGACCTTGCGATTGCCCGGAGATCCTCAATGGGCCTTATAGCAGCAGCTTTAACCCCGCTTCCATCAGCTTCTCCTATCCCAATTCTAATACAGTCTTGTGCAACAGCCCAAGTTCATTCCATCCCAAATGCTGTTGACCTATCAGCCACCAACCTGTCGTCGGAACTAGACTCGACAGGGAACCTTGAGATTACCCCGGACCTTGGGCAGATTCTGACTGAAGATCCTGTACAAGTATCCCGGCTCAAGGGGGTTAGAGAAGGTGCTGTTCCTAAGCAGCCAGAACTCCAAAAAAAGGGGAATAACACCAAACACCATCATAAAGCCAATAAAAAGAAAGGGTCCATTGTACCACCATCCAAGAACGCCCCCTCTAGCAGTAATTCTGCACCACTTGGCTCATCTAATCTACAATGCCCCACATCGGACAATGATCAAGAGGGTGGCCTCAGTCTGATTGGCTGTGATACTCCACAGCTTTTCACTAGATTCAGGGACTTATTAAAATACCATCTCCAACCTCTGGAACGGAGTATTATGGCAATTGAAAAGCAACTTGCCATACTCCTCGTTAAATTACCCAACCAGACCAGGGTGGGAATTGTTAAATCTCGGGGGGCCTCGACAGTGGTCAATCCTGGGGTTATACCAGCTAACTCAGATAGACCGCCCGTAATGACCAAAACCCAGTCTAAAACAAAAGAGCCATCAACCCTCATGCCACCAGCTTCAAAAAATTGTGCAAAATCTAAGACAACAGCTAAAACCCCTTCTCAGTCACCTTCATCTAGTCAGCAAAATTCTTCCCTTCCCCCTCCCTGTAGCCCCACCAATAGCTGCCAATCATACCACGGCCAAGGTGTCCTCGCAGCCATCTCAAACCAAACCCCCGGTGCCCCCAAAATCACATCCTCCAGAGGGTAAGAGGGGGTTTAGACCCAAACGCCCAGTTCATCTGTCACCTGAGGTATCCCCATTTACTGTGATCCTAACGGGAGTACCCGAACTAACAGCAGAATCGGATGAACAACCCTGGTCCCTTCTGAATAAAATCCTTCAATGGCTTAGTATCAATAGGCCATTACAGCCCCCAAACACCAGTAGAATATCATTTGTACGCAGAGTACCATGGGTGGGGGCGAGCCCGAAGAGTATTCAGGGGGACTGCGTCATTGTTACCTGCGATGATGCGTCCACCGTGAATCATATTTGCTCATGGCCAGATCTAGAGAAGAAAGGGGGAATCGACGCCCATCGACTCTCCTTTTTCTACCCCCCCGTATATAACTATCATCACCCAATACCACCACCAAACTGGGTTCTACCTAAGCCTGGGCGTAGTTCGCGTAGCTAAACTCTGCGGAGCTACGCGAAGATGCACTTGCACTCCGCGAACTACGCATAACTCCGCTGTCGTAATTTGACAATGGCCAAGTTAGCGCTTAGTTGTGCTACACGTTTTTCCCCTTAACTTGACTATACTTGGAAACGCCATTTTGTGAATTGTGGCGGCCATTTTAGAGAATGAGCGGCCTCGTGGTCAGCATGCCCTTTAGTCCGTTGTCCGTGCAACTGACCACTCGACTCTGCCCAGCAACAGGCTATTTTTAGCTACGGTCAAGCCCGCACATGCGCAGTTCCAACTGACCAGTCACCCCTCAGGAATGTGCCGCCAAACTGACCAGTGGGGTTGTAACCCCTCCCATGAGTTGGCTATGTTCCAAAAATGACCATATATGTACATAAAGCTCTGTAACTTTGTACCGCCTATCTTTTTATTACCTGTAAATTGCATAAAAGACCAGGTCACACCAACGTTCGGTGTGATACTTCTTGCATTGCCGAAGGGTGCTGTAGGAATGTACCACCACCCCATGGGGTCTTAATAAACTTGTTCTTTGTACTTTTCAGTTTCCGTGCCAACAGTTCTTTCAGAGTAAGTGGGTTATCTACGGAACATGTAGGCCTTGGGAACCCGATACTACAAATTGGCGACCACGAAGGGACTCATCGGCGACTCGGATGCCCGAAGGAGAGGTCGTGACGAAGGATTGGACATTCGCCATGGACGCGTACGCTGCCACCGAGTGACCCGAGTCTTGGCACCCACGGTGTTTCTTCCTTTCCTTCCGATCTGACCTTCCAGGTGGCGCCGGTCTCCGACTGAGTTCTTGATCGTCTGCGTTGCTGGATAAGTGCCGTTTGGCTGATTCGATTAAAGACCTTGGCAGTTGGAATCTGGACCTTTGAGATTTGGGTAAGATTTGTGATCGGTAAGGTAGTCTGCGGACGCTTACTGAAGTTCTATGATTTGTGATCGGTAAGGTAGTCTACGGACGCTTGCCGAAGTTCTGTGACTGTGACTTTGATTTGAGTTAGCTAACATTTGTGATCTTGTGAACTTTGAATTTATATGTGTAGTGCACTTCACATAGGCAGGCATGTAGAGATGTTTCTCTGACCTTGTTTTCTACTTTGAGCGGCACATTTGTGTGAAGTACTGTAAGTGCCATTTTACACGGTATCACGCTTTCGTGATACTTTTTGAACATGCCTGTTTTTAGCACACTCCGAGGGATGTGCTGTCTTGGGAATGGTACCACAATTAGGTTAGCGGAATCACAGCCGGCTCCCCCAGAAGGAACTCCAAACCGTGAAATGTACATCAAATTTGGCCTTCCCCCTATAATGTATAGCAAATTATGGCATAAATACACAAAAACTGATCCTGAATTGCAATGGCCACTACATGGGTCGTTTGATTTACGAAAGGTTCAGTTTGTGGAGCAATGTTTGTTTCAGCGCAGGTCTAGACAGAATATGTTTGATTGTGTGCGAATGTGGGAGAAAGCGGTACGTGAGCGTATGAAACGTGAAATTGCCTTGGCGAGATAAGGCTTTACAGCTTGAGGAAAAGGAAGCTCAGGAAAAGAGAGAGAGGGAGGAACGGGAACGTAAATTGCAAACGACTGGTCAATTCCCTATTCGTCGACCACTTTATCCTGTCCTTACTAATGAAATTGATGATTTTTCGTTACTAGATCGATCGCCGCCTACGTACGTTCCACCTACGGCTCCGACTATGGACTCGGACGATGACGACCAGGATCAGTCGGGAAAAGGGAGCAAGTCGAGTGTCAGGTTATCTGCGGAAAGGGCTGCGGATTTGCGTAGTTGGGCCCGTAAATTGAATACAAATTTTGTAACTGTGGCTGAAGTTATTGCCGAGAGGGGTAATTGGACGGAACAAGAATTGATGTGTTTTTTGTCTACTTTGGCTGATGAAGTTGTTGCCGCCTTTCGTAAATATTCGGATACATTAGAACCTAAGGCTGTATCGGTCCATCATGAGAATATGGGTAAAGGTCTATTTGTTCTTGCAGATGTTGATGCATTTTTCAAGCAACTGATCCAGCTGCGGGATGAGACTTCCAGATTGCGGGACGAACGGAAAAAGAATAAGGAGTTCGGGCTGGAGTCTACTGGGTTGTCTAAGGAGTGTTCTCTCCGGGGTTCAGATAAGAGCTCTAAAGTGCATGTTATGCCTATGCGTGAAGCTGCGCCTTTGTATGTTCCACCTAAAGGGGATGGTACAGACGATGATAAAACATCGAAGGATGCAAAGGGGTATTTTATATATAATTGGGTGTATACGCCTTGGAATAGAGCAGATGTTATGGCGTTGAAAAATTCTTTGCCTGATCTATACACCGCGAGCATGCGTAGTAGCTTGCTTGACCCGTTCGCAAGCCATTTTTCGTCTTCGGGAGCGCCGTGGAACTCTGGAACCTGCTCGACACCACATCTCCAGACGTCGCCATCCTCACGGAAACATGGATGAACGCCTCCTCAGCGGCCGACATCGCCATCGCCATCCCGGACGGATACAAGATCACCCGGAGAGACCGCGTCAACGAGGCAGGAGGAGGCATCGCCATCGTCCACAAGAACACCATCCGCATCACGACCAACTCAGACGACACCCTCACAGCCGCTTAACATCTTCACTTCCAGATACACACCGACCCCAAGACCACACTCAGAGGCACCCTCATCTACAGACCCCCAGGACCTTGCACACAATTCAGCGAAGACATCGCAGACTTCATCAGCCCGCACGCCCTCGCCTCCGCTGACTACATCCTCCTAGGGGACCTCAACTTCCACCTGGAGAACAACAACGACAACACCACCACCACCCTGCTGGACAACCTCACCAACCTCGGACTCATGCAACTGGTGAACACCCCCACCCACTACGCCGGACACACGCTTGACCCAGTCTTCTCCTCCAGCAAGAACATCTCCTTCAGCCACTCCACCGGACTCCACTGGACAGACCACAGCTGCGTCCACTTCAGCTTCAGAAAGACCACGACTCACCACCACCCGCAACAGGTTCCCCGCAGGAACTGGAACAAGATCACCACCGACCAGCTCACCACTTCACTGAGCCAGAACCCTCCCGCCAGCTCAACGGACCCCAACCAAGCAGCCAACAACCTCACACAGTGGATCACCAATTGCGCTCGCCCAACCAGCCTCGACCACTCGCAGTCCGGCTTCCGCGCCAACCACAGCACCGAGACCGCCCTCATTGCAGCCACTGACAACATCCGAGCCCTGCTCGACAACTGGGAAACAGCGGCCCTCATCCTCCTGGACCTCTCCGCAGCATTCGATATGGTCTGCCACCGCACCCTAGTGCAGCGCCTCAGCCACATCGGAATCCAAGAGAAGGCACTGGAGTGGATCATCTCGTTCCTCACCGGAAGAACCCAGAGAGTCCGCCTCCCCCCGTACAGATCCAAGGCCATCGAAGTCATATGCGGCGTACCACAAGGATCATCACTCAGCCCCACCCTCTTCAATGTCTACATGAGCCCCCTCGCAGCCATCGTAAGCCAACACAACCTCAACATCATCTCCTACGCCGACAACACCCAGCTGATCCTCTCCCTCACCAACGACCCAGGAACCGCCAGAACCAACCTACATGAAGGGATGAAAGACGTAGTCGAGTGGATGAGGAACAGCCGCCTGAAACTGAACTCAGACAAGACGGAAGTCCTCATCCTTGGATCATCACCCTCCGCCTGGGACGACTCCTGGTGGCCCCCTGCCCTGGGCAGTGCACCCAAACCAACGGACCACGCACGCAACCTGGGCTTCATCCTGGACTCCTCCCTCTCGATGACCAGACAAGTCAACGCCGTCTCATCATCATGCTTTAACATCCTATGCATGCTCCGAAAGATCTTCCGATGGCTCGCCACCGAAACCAGGAAGACGGTCACACAGGCACTCGTCACCAGCCGACTGGACTACGGAAACACCCTCTATACCGGAACCACAGCCAAACTCCAGAAAAAACTCTAACACATCCAGAATGCCTCTGCATGACTCATCTTGGACATCCCCCGACATAGCCACATCCCCGGACACCTGAGAGACCTTCACTGGCTCCCCGTCAGCAAGAGAATCACGTTCCAACTCCTCACCCACGCACACAAGGCCCTCCACGACCTGGGCCCCAGGTACCTCAACAACCGCCTGACCTTCTACACTCCCACCCGCCAGCTACGATCGACCAGCCACGCCCTCGCCGCCGTGCCACGCATCCGAAGATCCACCATGGGAGGAAGATCCTTCTCCTACCTGGCAGCCAAGACTTGGAACTCCCTCCCCATCCACCTCCGCCTGACCCAAGACCACCTCTGCTTCAGGAAGCAACTCAAGACGTGGCTGTTCGAGCAGTAGCGGACCCCCCCTCCCCCAAGCGCCTTGAGACCCTCTGGGTGAGTAGCGCGCTATACAAATATCCTGATTGATTGATTGATTGATTGCCTGCATGCTCGGGATGTGTAGCGCGCGAAGTTACCCATGAGGTTTGTCCCGCCCGCTCGCGTCCCCTTATTTCCGGTCACTACTAACGTGTTCGCGGGTTATTCTGTGCCAGATTGCAGTTTCTGCGTGTTCGGCAACTCGATCTTACCGACAAGCATCTTCGCGCACGCGAAAATGCTATTGAGCGCGCGAGAACTACGCTACGCAGCAGTTTGCGGAGTATTCGACAACTTCGCGTTCTCAGCGGAGCGCGGAGTTGCCGAAACTCCGCAAACTCCGCGAACGGAGCGTAGTTCTTCGCCCAGGGTTAGTTCTACCTCCAGAACAACCCTGGAATTATGGAGGTCCATGGCTGACCCAAAAGAGCAGGGGCAGGGAATGGGTACCTCGACCCTGGGATTCCAATAAAAGCCATTTTTGGGCGACGGGTGGCGAGGTGTTCACACTAACAATAGATTTGATTGTCTTGAGATGGTTGACTGACTTCATGCTTCACCATCATCAAGCCAGTCCGACAATAGGCAGTTAGGGTCGGACGTACGCATACAACATGTCCACGCTAGCGATCGAGCAGTCTCTATTACGGATTGTGTACCCCCCAGTGGACATGCGGCCATACGGGAGGTTTCTGTTCAGGAAGGCAGCTCCACACAACCTCTCCCTCTTAAACCCTACCCCTGTAATAACCGAACTCCCACTTGTAGGCTTGTAGTTATGTACCCTCGGAGAGGTGTTCCATGCATTAGTAATGAAGCATGTGTGGTTCTCTGTGCCCCCAAGATTGCCCCATGCGAGAGTGCCAAGGAGGATAACTCGATTATAGCCCGCGCCTCTCAGTCGGAGCAGGTTATCTATGGTCCAACCGAGTTTGCAGGCCTTACCCTCATTTCCTGGAATATTGCCGGAATTGCAGGGAAACTAGACACCCCCTTCTGGCCTAAGTTTAAAGGGGAAGGATTTGATATAATCCTCCTTCAAGAAACCTGGTGCCAAGAGCAAATAAATATAGAAGGTTATTCATCCCATTGCCTCAACGCCACTAAATCCAGTTCAGGAAGGGCTAAGGGGGGCCTTCTGCTACTTCTGTCCAATAAGTTGTGTAACTGCAAAGTCAGAAGCAGCTCGATTGTGGGAACCCACAGCCAGGTAGTGAGGGTTGAATGTAGCATGGGAAATGATTTGGTCCTTGTTAATTTTTATAATAACATCTGCCTCCAGAGGGAATATTCTATTCCCTTTGGAAAAGGAAATTGTAAGGGTTCTGGGCATCTCAAACAGAAGGGCAGACATTCTATGGGCAGGGGACTTTAATCTGCAGCCATGTCAACTATCAATAGGGAATCCCTGTGGCTTTGGAACGGAGACGGTTAATCATAGGGGGGGTGTGGGTGAGAGCGAGGATTCCCTTCATTTCCCACATTGCCACTATGGTTCAATTTTAAACAAACTGTTAATCAAACTAGACCTATACCTGTTAAGTTGTAACAAAAACAGTTTGAATGACATTTGCCCCACTTTTACAGGGAGGGACGCTGGGACATTTATAGACCATATTCTGTTCTCCAGCACAGGAGACTTTATAAACCTGTGTATCAGGGAGGAAAGTCTAAGTGATCACAACAGCATCTGCGTTACCCTACCGGGACGGGGTGCAAAACTAGTGACTGGAGAAACCTGTTCCACCGATATCGTTCCGATCAGACCAAATGGTCTGAGGATTAAATGGTCTGGAACCAGCTCCATGGCCAAACAGAGGGAGGTCATAGTTAGTTGTAAAATTGAAATCAGTTATTGTTTAAAAAATGTCATTAACCCCGATTTCCTGTTGACACAATTTATCAAGATCAACACCATCATTGAAGGTATTTTTACTAAGAAATCCCCATCTAATAGAGTTATAAAACGGGGATGGTTTGATAAACCCTGTACAGCAGCCCTACGGGAACTGAAGAAAGCTTTAGGTATCAAACCCCGAGACAGCAATGGAATAAAACAATTAAGGGTTAACTATAAAATGGCAGTTTCTAACAGGAAAAAGGTTTTACAAAGTGAAGCTTGGGATAAGCTGAAAGAAGCAGCTGAGACCAAAAATTGTAAACTTTATTGGGAAATAATTAACAGCCCTTTTCTAAACACTGATGGTATCCCGGAAATAACATCATACGTTGCATGCAACGAGTGGATTACCCACTTTACTAATATCTTTAACCCGGAAGGGAAACCCCTAACCGTATCAGCGACCGAGTCCTCCTCTTGGATACCACTACCTCTGGGAGTAACCTTGGAGGAGGGTCACGAAGGGCTTTTCAACAGCAAGGGGGGGAAGGCCCCGGGCCCCGATGGGGTCCCCATCGATTTACTAAAAGCAGAACCAAACTTGTGGGCTCCTATTCTGGTGAGGACCTTTAACTGCGCAGCAGAAGGTAACATTCCTCCCTCTTGGGGTCAATCAGTTATAATTCCCCTATTCAAAAAAGGCAGTAAATCTGAGGCTTCCAATTATCGTCTGATCTCTTTGTTGGACGCCTCAGTAAAGGTCATGAGTAGAATCTTGCTCAAAAGACTAGAAACTTGGGCTACAGACATGAACATTTTAACAAAAGTGCAATATGGCTTTAGGAAAGGTATGGGCACTTTGGAGCAATGTGTAAATTTGGACCTCATTATCAACAAATACACTGTAGTCAAAAAGGGCAATCTTTTTTTATGTTTCGCTGACCTGAGCAACGCGTTTGATTTAGTTGATCACGCTATTCTTTGGCAGGTTTTGCTGGAGTCAGGGGCACCGAAGGAAATTGTCCACTTTCTGGCCAGGCTTTACGAGAAACTATCCTGTAAGGTCCGTTATGGCACCCTAGGCGAATGTACGCCGTTTCTCAAAGTTTCACGGGGTATTCGCCCGGGATGCGTACTGGCCCCTCTCTTATTTTCCCTTTTTATTAATTATATTGATCGCATCTTGGCCGATACCCCAGCAGATGCTCCCCTGATTGGAGGCAAACCTGTCCCAATCTTACTATATGCGGACGACGCTGTTCTTTTATCCCGCACTCAGATTGGGTTACAGCGACTCATTGACAGATTCATGCTCTTTATTCAAAACAGGAGGCTCCGCGTGAACAAAACTAAGACTTATGTAATGTTGTGCGGGCAGTCTGCAAATAAACTGAAGTACAGCTTTTTCTTGGATAGCGACAAGATGACACACGTTAAATCATTTTGTTATTTGGGAATCACCTACGCCAACGACGGGTCTTGGGTACCCGAGTTCGATAACATCAGGTTGAAAATCATGCGGACTACCAGTAGTATATTCCGATTTGCATCCAAGCTCGGAACGAGAAGCATCTAAGATATGATTAACATATATAATATACGTTGTGTTTCTTCTGCATTGTACGGGGCGGGTGTGTGGGGTCAAATTGAGGGCTCTTCGCTCCAAAAAGATGAAAACAAGTTTTTAAAAAGACTGTTATGTGTCCCCCCCTCTGCCTCTGTCCAATTAATTCATGATGAGGTAGGGATCGAGTTTATTTCTGACTTAGCAGCCGTTCGGCCACTCTTATTGTGGCTTTCTATTTGGGCTAAGCCAGAGACTCGATTCACTCAAGAAATTATTCTTGATTGTATAGGATTGGACTACTCATCACGCATCCAGTGGTTGAAATACATTCATTCCTGGTATAAAACTTTATTTGAAATTGATGTTCTCCTCGACCCCGAACTGGCGGTTGCAATCCCCAAAAAAGAAATCAAACAAACATTTTTAAATTTTAAAAAGAAAGGGCGAGATAAGGTGTATGGCAAGCTAGCCACCGTGAAGTTCTACAAGGAACTAAACTTAACTCCGGGGTTTCAAGCCTACCTTTCGAATGTCTCTCGTCCCTCCCATCAATTTGTACTAACCCGAGTCAGGTTGGGTATTGTACATCACCTTGTTGCATTCCCAGACCAGAAAACAAGATCCGAGACTCCCTGCCCGTGTGACAATACCTCACGCCAGAGCTGCTGTCATTTTTTACTTTTTTGTAAATTTTATCACTTTTTAAGGGTAAGGTATCTAAAACCTATCCTTTTACAATACAACATTCGATCTTCAAAGAGCGCTCTAGAGTTACTATCTTCCCTAGAGAACGTGGATATCTGTTTCTTTGTTGCCACTTTTATATTAAAATGTACAGCTGCCAGGAAAAGCATAGTGCTGCTATAACCTTATATATTCCTGTCTGTACATATATGTCTCTTTTAACAGTATATCGTATTTTAATCATGCATTATGCCGACCGTATGTAAATGTATGGTCTTTTACCTTTTTGTTTACACATGAATTAACCTCCCCGTGTTTGCCCGAGCCATATTGGAACCTTTGCTTCAAAATGTACAGCTGCCAAGAAAAGCACTTTGTGTGATAATTATATTTATTCCTGTCTGTACATGCATGACCCTTTTTTAGTTTTAAATTATACCTTTAACTAAGTATTGTTGCCCAGCGTACGCCAGTGTATGTTCTCTTCTTCTTTTATGAATTATTCCCGAGTTCACTTGAGTCACTTTGTTTTTAGAATAATTACGTATGCAATGAATTGTTTTTTATATGTTTTATGCTTGTATGATTTGTATTTCTCAAATCGAATAAAAGCTTATGACTTGACTTGACTTGAGTGGAAACAGTATTTCTATATCTGGTCACTGTAAGAAATTGGGTTATTGGTTGAGAGATGTGGAAGCCCCACTCAGGCAACAAATATAGTCCTTGTTGGGGTCAACCTGTACTTAACCTCCTTTTATCGTAGCACAAAAGCAGTTAGGATTAACTTAGTGCACAGTTTAAAGTATTTGTGCAACACACAAACAGTAATAAAGTAAAAACACAATGCAAGAGACCAGAGGGAAGTTGCAGGGACCTATTTAGTCATCCAGAACGAGTCACCTTCTCAAAGTCCGGCATGAAGAGTCCATTTGCAATGGATGTGGCTGCAAGGAACAGGGAGAGTATTGTGGATGGTTGTTTCTGTATAGTAAAGAACAGGTATGGACTGTCATCGCTGTACGCGAATAGACAATCAGGCATCATGGCTGGTTGTTGCTGTAGTGCCAAGTGCATATCTTGCTGGCATTCGTTGTAGCACGAAGAGCTGGCCTTCCCTGGAGCTTGACATTGGTAGTTGTCAGGGGCATCAGAGTCTCTGCTCGCAGGGTCCCATTTCAGTTCGCAAAGGAGCCAAATCTTAGGGTTTCACCATTTATTCTGGGGAGGAGCTCGGAATGATGCCAGCCAGGGGTCCTTGACCTGTTGGCTGCCTCTTGGGGATCAGGAACTCCCTCCAGGATAAGCTAGAAGGCCTCAGGCAGGTCCAGTTGCAGATCCAAAACTTACTCCAGGAGAGGCCAGAGGGGCTAAGGCAGGTCCAGCTGCAGGCCCAATTGCAGCAGTTCAGCTGGGCAGTTGCAGGGAGAGAGGCCTCTGGTGCTTCTTAAGACCCTGTAGCTCATACAGGGGGTCAGCCAAGTGACCCTTGGAGTCACTCAGGTTAGTCTGGGATGAAGGTAAGCAGGTCAAGTCCTCCTTCTAAGATAGCAAAGAAGTCCTCTGGCTGCAGGGCAGTCCTACTGCTGTAATGTCCACAGATCCATGAGTGTTCTGATGAGTATCTTGGGAGGACGAATAAGAATACTTGGAGCCAGCCTTTGAAGTGGCTTGATTCCCTATACTACACCCACATATGGTTCTGGAAAGTTTTTCCTTTCCCCTTTCAAGGCTCCAAAAAGCCTGAGGAGACAAAAGAAAGGGCAGGGTGAGAGTAGCCAAGCCCAAGAAGTCAAAAGACTGAACCTGAAGCGCTCGCCCATGTCCTGTGTGTCTGAGTTTCCAGCAGACTCCCAGGGGCTCTACTTATGATCCAAGGCAGGAAATAAATCCTAGTGAGTAAGTGGCAGTAAGACCAATGCGTGGGAAATATTTGTGGCAAGCAGAGTGTGTGGTGCCCAACCACGCCCTCCACAAGATGGTGATTAGCTGAGCCTATGCAGTGCGTCCGTCCATCATATTGGAACAAGGGCAGAGCGGGCCAGGTTGGATGGCGGATCACTCCCACTTGAACAAGAACCTTTTGACAAGCCCTGTAGGCCCTAGACCAGATCAGCGTGTCTCATTAGGTAGCGGCAGCACTGCAACAACCACAGCATGGGCCCCTGGGAATAATTTCTTTCACACTGGGCGGGGTCTAAGGTGCCAGAGACCCCATGCTTTATCATCAGTGGCAGGAGAACTTGTGAAATGGGGGAAGCATCTACCACATCCCTATTCTGACTCACAGACCGGCACCTGCTCAAAATAGCCTACATATCCCTAGCCACTCGAGGAATCGCATTGCAAATATGGGGTGGCAGGGAAAACCATCCAAAATGTAGTGGTGGGTGACTCTCCCTGATCACAGTGAGTTCAGGAGAGGCGTGTTGGGACTTTCTGGGGTGCTCCCCGGCCTGACATTATCGACCTCAGCACTGGATGCTATGTGGGTTGCTTTGAATGTCTGGTGGGACTAGTACCAGTGCCCCCAAAGAAACAGAGATACCCAAGATTTAATGACCTGTCATGGCCAAGAATACCTTGATGTGAGACCTTTGGCAGACATCACTTCGGCAGGACCCGACAGCGAGTGACCCAGGGTGCACGTAACTCACACACAGGATCAGGACGACAACTCAATTTCCATACATCAGTGACTGGTGTTGTGCCCCTGTGAGCAAAGGGGACCCCCAAAATTGACTACATAGGATTCATGGCAACCTCGAGGCCCACGTGGGAATTGACCATCATGTTCCAGGCTCCTCTCACAAATAAAGGTGAGCCAGGTGATGTGCACCCCATGCAGACAGACAAGCACCTAGAGCAAACATAACCAACACTTGTATACAGAAGTTCCCATTAATAGCTTTATAGTCTGATTTTTCATAAAAGTCAAGAATGAACTCAGCGCCATTTGTGCATATCTTAAACAGAAACTTTCTGAGTACTGGCAGGACCTCCAAGATCTCAGAACTAGGGTGGACTCCCTGGAAACTACCCAAGATGAGTGTACTCTAGATTTAGAGGAGTACTGCTCCAGTCTGGTGACCATGAATGAACAACTGATTTCTCTGCAAGAAAAACAAGTGGATCTGGAAAATCAGTCTTGCTGCTGTAACCTCCAGATCCGTGATGTTTCTGCTGGCAAGGAGAGTAATGATATGAAAAGTTTCCTCCAGGGCCTGGCGTAGACAATCATTGATTAACATGGCCCAGACCCATTTTGCAACCACAGGCCTTGCAGGACAGGGGCTGTGACCCTGAACTCTAAGTTACCAGCTAATATTTTGGTCTGTTTCCACCATTTTGAGAACAAGAATGTGATCCTAAAAAGTGACAAGACGAGGTGGCCCAATTCATTATAATGGAGTTGACATTCAAATGTTGCAGGATTTTTCAATGAGCACTCTGATCAAGTGCATATCATTTCAGCCAGATATCAAGTTCTTGAGGAAGAACAATGTCAGATACAGATGGAGGTATCCCTTCCTCCGACTCGTCAAATGACAAGGAAAAGGTTGGACAATCAAGTCTTTGTGGGGCCTACCAGGCACTGAACCTTCCTATTCTAGTCGCAGAGATGGAGAAGCAGAGGTCACAGCGCCCAAAGAGCCTGGAGTGGACACTGGTACAATGAGGGTGTAAATATAATCTCCTCAAACAAAAGGAAATACTAGCTGACATGGGGTGGGCAGCACTGAAGTAAGTTTAAAGAGTGAACAGCCCATTGGTATATTGCTTGACTACATCACCATCTTCATCCACAGGCCTGGAGGCCACAGAGAACTAACCATCTTGACAGCCCCATATACCATTGGGTTTGAGGGAAGATGTCGCTTCGGGAGCCACTGGGTCTATGCAGCCTATGAGACTTGGACAAAGATGTCACTGACCTGGGCGGGCATCACTCTGGTCCAGCATTGACAGCAGGGACAAAGATGTCACTGGCCTGGGCGGGCATCACTCTGGTCCAGCATTGACAGCAGCCTTTTCTTCCAGTCTCCAGAAGTCAAATCTTGTTTTTGCTGTTCTTACCAACCTTCTTGGCACCTGAACCCCATAAGGGCTAATATTCAATCTGTGACAACCTCTTTTACAAAGGAATCACCTTGGGAGGGATCAACATTCTACCACCAGGCGCCCCCGCATGTGATACCCTTTCCAACACACCAGAAACTAAGTCTCCATTCTACAGGACATGATCATGGTTACTACTACACTCATCATCATCCCATGTAAATTAAGGGGTATTAACAAGCCAATTAACTGATGCTCCATCCTACATGACCAGACCCTTCTTCATGCAGATATAGGGCTTTGTCAAGAAACCCTTTTGCTAAAATGCGATCAATCCTACTTGAAATCGAGAGAATTCCTGGGCCAATATTCGGTCGAAAGAAAGCTGCTGTGGTGAGCTTCCTGATACATCGCTGCTGCCCACTGGTCATGAGAGGGACCCTTCGAGATGCCAGCGAGAGGGGGTGACCATATAAGACTCTCTAAGTGGTCAACCCCTTTGGGCTTGGTTTACATCTCTAATCAAAGGCAAGTGTTCTTCCTTTCAGAGGTAATCTGAACCATATTGGCTTACTCGTCTATGCCTCTGATCGTCGGAGGTGATCTTAAATAAGTACTTGACAGGTTGATTGACACTGAGTACATAGGGAGGAAAGACTTGGTGGCCTTATCGGCCACAGGCAAAACATTGATACAGGAACTCAGCTTTGATGCAGGGAGGCCCTAACACCCACAGATGCAGGACTACTCCCACTTCTTGGGAGCCCATAAAACATACGCTAGAATTGAACAACTTCTCCTTGATGAACACCTAGCCCCCAGTTTGACAGACTCCATCCAATACGCCATCACACTGTCTGACCATGGCCTGGTATCTTGCATCCTGGCCAACCTGGGCTCCTGCGGGTCTAGGGCTTTGTCATCTGGCGCCTCCAAGACTAATTTGCTGAGGATCCTGTGATGGTTAATAATGTTACGAAGGGCATCAAAGACTACCTTACCCATAATGACACTGGGGAAGTGTGATGATGTGGATATTGGAGATTAGTAGGTAGAATGTAGAATGGAGTGTGGTCATAGATTACTCCTGAGCCCCTTCATGGATAGATGTACTGTCTCAATAAACCAATACGCTTTCCTCCTATGATGTCTGGCGGCCTCATTATCATAACAGCATGTTTGGTGATGAATTGGGGTACATTGTGCTGCTTCGTGGAAGCCATTGAGGGTGCCAGAGAGTAGCCAGCTGAACATTGGAGCAGGAAATCAAGTGTTGGTCAGCTGAGCTCTCATTCGTCTTTGACTAAGGTGAGATAATTTTTCTTAATTGAGAAACGGATTGCACGGATGGCACGACATGTGGAAAGTTCATTTTTCACATTAAAAAATTTTTCCGCCACCTCAGTGGCTTTTACGCTGGTTGCCTAGCACCATCCAGTGAGCAACAAACACGACTGCAAGCTTGACTGCGGAAGGGTGGTGTGACCAAGAGGCCAGCTTTTAGAGCGTTGTGTTTCAATGTAGTGGAGACGTGCAGCCCTGAGTCACGTCTCTTTTCAAGTGTGTTCAATTTTGGGCTTATCTACATAACGGCGGGCATATAAATAAAGCAGCAGCACCACAATGCCCTTTTCTCCTATAATGTCCGGCGGCCTCATCATCACAACAGGATTTCAGAGCAACCGCCCTCTGGAACGCATTGAAGTGGGTCCTCTGTGGTATTTCTATACCAGAGGTGGTGTGCCTCCGGAAACTGCAATAGGCGCTGTGCTTTAAACTAAGTGCAGAACTGGGAGCACTTGAGTTAGAACATAAACTATCTCACTCCTCAAAAATCTGGAGGAAAGTAGTTATGGCTTGCAATCAAATTAGGACCTTGGACACTGTGTGTTCATGATACTTGTTAGAAGCTCTTCTACCTCTGTTTAGCCATTTAGATGAGATACATTATATAGGCCACCAGAAAACGCAGAAATTCTCACGGCCACATCCATGAACAATCTCTCAAATCTCTGATATTCAAACTCAGCAAAGACCCCATCAAATGTGTATCTTATCACCTCTTCTCTCTCCTAAACTCAGATGCCATTTTCACTAAAATATCCACTGTACGGCTTCAACCCCTGATAGGGGTTTGATAAATCCTAACCAGTCATCTCAGAATGCTAAGCTAGCAACATTACAAAAAAGACTCTTCACTTTCATCATGGTGACCCTAGATATCAACAAAAAATGAGATAGGGACTTTATGGGCAATGTCTTGTGGGGAGTGTAGGTGGAAGACACCTTCATGGCCTGGCTCGTGGTTAAAGGCTTTTTTCTGACTTGTTTGGCATCAACTGAGGTAGTTCAGCAAGTGGAATCACTCACTCCCCTACTTTGGGCCTCTTCGTTGATAGATTATCTGGGTCTTGCGCTGGCACCCACCCTAACTAAATTTAAAGGCATCAATCTTCAATGATTGAAGCGAGGAATCCAAAAAGCGCTCACTAGCTGAGAATACAAAACTCTATCTCTTCTAGTTTGAATTGTGGCCTATAAATTGACTATTCCTAGGATCCTCTAACTGTTTCAGACTCTAATCCTCCGAGTCCCCTGCGATTATATTGCTGACCTCCAATTGATGTATGCCTCTTTCAAATGGCATGGCAAGGCAGAGAGGATAAGCCAGAAGCAGGACATGCTGCAACCACGCTTGGGGGAACTGGGGATATCCAACCATTACTGAGCACTGGCTCACCTTTGCTTACTCATTCACTGGACAAGGAGAGAAATGGAAAAGGGATGGTGCATGATTAATCACAGCAGCAGGTCCCAAAGTCCATGGCAACTTATATTTGAGCGGACTAAGACGTTTTATATCTCCTCTGTCACAAGGGCAATATTATACTATGGGATGGAGTGGAGGGGTCAAATATGGCCTCACCTCTTTCCCATCCCTGTTCACACCTCTCTGAGGGAATCGTGAATATACAGCTGGTCTGACTAGAATCCCCTTTGGCAAATGGTTGGAGGGGATTGAAAACTCCTAGGGACATGCTGGTACAAGGATTAGTAAAATCTTTCGAGCAGTTAAAGAGGAATATTCTCTCCCGGAGACAGAGGGATATTGCTATCTACGGCTGCACCATTGGTTAATAGACCTTAGAATTGAGCAGGAAAAATTAACCTTTACACTGCACAGGAGACAAACTGCCACTTTTATTATCACCAGATGCTCAGTGCTAGACATGGTACCCCCAAACACACATTGGAATGAGCATGGGAGACAGTATTAGGTATTACACTAGACGACGACCGGTGGGATTTTATTTTGGTCAGGTCTAACAACTTTACACCACATGCAGAAGCGAAGAAGACAATGTTCAGAATCCTGTACAGGTGGCACTACACCCCAAAGAACCGCTCAATCATAATGAAGGGGGCATCCCCTTTTATACTGGAGGGGCTGCGTAGAGGAGGGATCTCTAATTCACATACTTAGGTCTTTCCCCAAGATACAAACATTCTGGTCTTTGATATTAAACACTATAAAGGAAGTCACTGGGTTAGATCTAGTGCAATGCCCCAATGTGGCTTTATTGAGATGACCAGATATATGCCCACAATATAGCACTCTTGGTAGGTTAGTTTCCCACCTCCTCCTAACTGCTAAACAAACTATCTTGGGACTCTGGGAACAACAGGTCCCACCCTCCTAACATCCATGGATTGAGTGGTCATGCTGGATCCTGAGTATGGATACATTTTTTAAACTAGCCCCAGGCGAGGAAAAAACCTTTACCAAACAGTAGGGTCATTTATTGGAATACTTCAGCAAAGACTATAAAAATGTGTCTTGTCCAAAGCGGGTCCTGAAACTCTTAGAGCCCTCCAAGCTACACATGACTACTACACCATGATGCACTGCAAGCCCCTGCCATGGCTGTAACCAAACCTTGAATTGGCGATTGACCATATGGTTGAGACTCTAGTCTTTTGACTTGGGAGGATTAGGTCTTGGGAGAGACAGTTGGTAGGGGTTAGGGGGAGTTTATCTGAGACTACTTATTGTCCATCAACAGGCTTGATATACTCTTTTCTGTCTTACTGAGGACAGTTTAGATTTGTTACAAAATGCCAAAATGAATCCAGTCCTAAAAGACAGGGTAGGCCTGGTGTAAGATTCCTTTGTGTGAGTGTGTGGCAGAATCATTTAAAATGCATGTGGTGCTGGGTGCAGCTTCTCCAGGTCAACATGCCAGGATGGCCCTGCCTGTCAGACCATAAGCTCCCTTTGTGTCACTATCTGAAAGGAAAAAAACAAACTCCAACAGCAGAACCATTCTGAGCCATTCACAGTCATATGACCCAAGACTCGAGCAGAAGACCCAAATAGTTAAAACAAGGATATGCCAAATTTCTTAAATGTAGCATTGTTAGAACTGTGACATACAATGTGACTATATCATAAAATAGGTTTTTGGAGTACAGTTCATTTGAGTTAAAACGCAATATCTCTCTTGACTCCCAATCCAAAGTTCTCACTTTTAAATGTAATAAGGTATCTCACTGTTAGTCAATTGAAGAGATAGGCCTTACAACAACGACTTTAGGAGTCTTGAACTGCCAAGACCTGTAAAATCTAAACCCACATGTCCTACATTATAAATACAATGCACCCTGCCTTATGCGCCTTTAGGGACTACCTAAGGGGTGACTTCTAAGAATTAAAAAGGAAGGATTAGGCCTGGTAAAAGGATTATTTTGTCAGGTGGAAATTGCAGTTTAAAACTGTATGTCAACTTGTAGTGGCAGGCCTGAGACATGCTTTTAAATGCTACTTTAGGGGGTGGCACAATGAGTGCTGCAGGCCAACTAATAGTATTTAATTTACAGGCTTTGGTTACATAAAGTACCATTTACTAGGGATTTACAATAAATTAAATGTGCCAATTAGATGTATACCAATTTTTTCCATGTTTAAGGGAGACACACACCCCACTTCACTGGTGGTATGCTGGGGAAAGAGAACAGTGTTCTAGTGCCAACACAAATAGGAAAGTGAAGGCAAAACATCTAGGGAAATGCCATGCCAAAGATGTCAGGTCTAACAGGACGTTTCTTATACTACTGTTGCTTCTGAATCTACTACCATACAATAAATCCTGTCTGCACAATAAGGAACAGTTATAGCTATTATCTGCCTGTATTTTTCTAATACATTAGAACTACATACTTCTATGTACAATTATTGTGAGGAGGGGTAGTATTTTAATCAACATAAATAAAATGTCAATAGATAACTGGATATGTATAGTTGTACTCAAGCTTCATTGTTTTACATCAACCTTACCCCACCTGCTTTGTTTCTGTTTGGCATTCTTCAAGAATTGGCAGCCAGCCAAACTGTTGCAATTATGACAGTGGCAATATGTAGACAAAATTAATCTCATTCTCTCTGTACTTATAATGACAAGTGCAAGTCAGGAATCATCAAATGTACACTGAAGATAACGTCAGTACAAAGATCGGGGTTGCTGCTATTCCTTAAATGTTTATCTTCCATAAAATGTTGAAATACATATTAGCAACAGTAAATATGCTTATCAGTTCCAAATAAAATCCACATAATTAAATTGTGATCCAGTGCCTGATTTGTAAAAGTGTAAGTGCTGGGGTCTAAAGTTGTGCTCAGAAGTTCTTGCAGGTGCTATTGAAGGCTAGGGTGCCAAATACCAAGGCTGCTTAGTCCTGATTCTACCTCGTACCTCTTTCATCCACCACCAGGCTCCCTCTGCCTATTTATCTTACTCTTGAAGGTTATTTTTCAACCCTGCTTTCTCCTGTTGGACTTTTTTTCCTTCTTAAGTTTCCTCTTTCTTTCCCCTCTTTCGTTTTCTCTCTTGTTCTCTAAATCAACCTATATCAGCAGGGTTGAGAAGGAGTCTTTTCTCAGTGAAGACAGGACAGTGTATGCCTTAATATTCTAAAGATCACAAAGTTACAGCTTGAAAGAAGATTCTAGAAGGCTTCTCTATACCATTTCCCACCAACTGGACCAATCCAATGACATTGTTCTCTGGGAGCAGATAGACTCCCTAATTTCCCAGCTCTGAACAAAGGCCTTGGCTATATGTAGTGATCATAGTAATTGACATATGTGGAATTTTGGAATGTTATGATTGAATCGGAGAAGATACTCCTACATAGCATTCAAGAAGATGTTAATATTTGAATCTAAATACTGCTCTGGTGTGCAACTGTTGGTATTTTTAAATGTTGATGCACTCAACCAGTAGCCCAGCTCACTTGCTTGGCCCAACCGTCCACTGAGTGAAGCATGTGTCAGATGTCACTTTTTATTTCCTGGACTAAGAAAGTAAACAATAAAAATAAACAGAGGTTACAAATTTCTAAGAAGTACATATATTTTATTCGCCAAATCAACTCATGTAAATTTAAAACGTGCTGATCAATATACAAATGGAATAGGAGTGCTTATTAATGAATTAAACTGAGTGCTCAGTGTACACATAAAACACTCCTCCACTGTGCTCATCATTGTTTACAATGACTTTTCAGATAAATGACGATCACTTATCACATTCCCTCCCTCCTAAATCTCAATTCTATCCTATTAATTGCTTTCTTTGAATCCATATTTGTCAATATTAATGGGGCAGTGTCCTGTAAGTCAACAACAGTACTGTAGATAACAAGTCTGTTTGAGTAAAATGTTCCTTGCACAGACAACCTCTTGTCTCTACTTCATAAGATGGTGGAGTTCAGTTACATTTTTAAGCTGAACCCAACATAATCTTCAAAGTCATTGCCTTTTTTGGAGAAGTCTAAATACATAGATGTCTAAAAAAATTGAGATAACTGACATCTACAACAAACATAAAATAGTCATTGGTTAGTGAAGTGCCAAGCAGAGTCCTCTTGATGCACATTTTTCAAGGCTATGAGCAATACAGAAGGCAGAACAATAGGGAAGACTTATCAGAACCTTAATGCAGGCAGAGGGAGTAAACTGAACATTGAAGGAAAACCTGCTGGGTGGCTTCCTTTTCAGGAATACTTCCAAGGCAGCAAATCTGGACGTCCTTGTGGCTAATATGCTTCTGTTTTACTTTTTGTGGCGGAATTATAGACTTCCAAAAATGCAGCATTGGTTTGCACTACAAAGAAAGTGCCTAGTGAGAAAATAATCGAGAGTGACAAGGGAGGTAACTTTGACTTGTCGTCTTTGTGCAAAACAGCTCTTCTTGAAGTAATATCTTCTAACACAGCATACAGTACCATACCACCTAGGTTGATTGTACAGCATATTCCCTTAACAAACACATTTAAATATGTGATTGCTGTTTTCAGAAATGCAGTAATCTCAAAACCCATTACATATTATTGCACCAAAGTAAACAGAATTATGTCAATGTATGTATCTATTGATAGACTGGCATGAATACAGCTCTAAAAGCTTTGTTCGTTATGAAAAAGAAACTCATGTTATTTTGTTACGTAGCTAAGTTGTTGTCTCTGAATACAGGACTGAGCATCGCATAATGTGAAATGCAAAGATAATTGCTATTTTCATTGGCAGATCCCAACTGCCTGGTGCTGCCATACAGTAGTGTTGGAAATTAGGATGTTGGTTGAGGCGGGGTGAAACCCTACTCAAGCACCACCCACAATTTTTGTCAGGGTGAAGTCACAAGCAAACCCCAAATCAACCTGTGCTTAACCCTACGGCAACTTGACACAAAGCAATCAGGCTTAACTTAGAGGCAGTGTGTAAAATATTTATGTAGCACTTCAAACAATAATAAAGTAAAAACCCAATGCAAGAAAAAAATAACAATTTAGAAACAATTTGTAATATGTAATAAATTATTCGAGATAAAAATGACAAAAATCCAATCAGTAGAACAAGAGATCTCTAATTTCAAAGATTTAGGTGAAAATAATGCCTAGAAGCACCATGCGCCAACTGTGGGTATTGGGTCATGCCTGACAGCGACAAAGTCACAGTTCAGGCCGACCACGATGAAACATGGGACAGATACAGGGACCAAGGTAGGCCAGCTGAACAAAGTACCTTAAATCCTGGTTGCATAGAGTTGTGATGTCCCGCATCGAAGATTTATCTCTCATCAGCAGTTCCAAGGAGCTGCGGGCTGAGATGCGGAGTCCTACGTTGTTATCGAGGATACCGTAAATGAGGGGCTTGTCATGTGAATTCCTGCATCGAAGATGGCCAGCGCACTGGTGGGTCCCAAAAAAGCTGTGGTGCTGCGATGCTGTGTCCTGCATCATTGTTGAGGATGCCGTCTATCAAGGGCTTGCGATGTGAAGGCCTGCTTGGAGGATTTTCTTTTTAACCAACTTTATTGGCATTTTAACATTACTTACATGAACATTATCAGGAATAGTGCTTACAGCGTCTTTACATTTGAGAGGCCTGCTTCAAGGATGTGTCATGCAGTGGAGGTTCCAAGGAGACTGCAGGCTGGGATACAAGGTACACTATCTGGAATGTTTTGCGCTTTGGTGGTTCTGATACAGCTATGAGGAGATGCGTTATGATGCATCTGTTCTACTTAAAGGACTGCAGCCGGTCTGGTAGAGTACCTCCCTGCCCACTCTCAAGTATCTAGGACTGGGGTGGCATCAATTGGGGGGCGAGACTCATAGCAGAAAGAGTCCATGTGTTAGGTTCATGGTTGTTGAAGCCTTTTCTCTCCATGAGGTTCTGATCAGGATGCCAGCCAACTAACCATTGGAGTCACCTGGTGGGCCTGGGTTCAAGATACAGTTCCAGTCCTTTCATTCTGGCAGCAAGGCCACAGAGAAGCAGTCCTTCTTGCAAAGCAGCACAGGAGGCCTTCTGAGTCTTCCACAGATCCACTGGTGTACTGAAGAGTTGGATCTGAGGGTCCAATATTATTACCTGATGCCTACTTTTTCAGTAGGAAAAGGTTCTGGTATTTTCCACCCTAGATGTGTCTCGAATATCTTCCTCCCTGCCCTAGCTTGTCTGGGGTCAAAAGTGACTAGTGTGAAATATAACTAGTGTCAAACACTTTGTGAGGGTACTCAGGCAGAGCCTTTGCGATGTGCAAGTGTGGTAGAAGACAGCTCCTCCCCTTCAAGTCAGTGGTGGCCCATCCTTCCAACACCTATTTGTCTCACTGACACCTACTCCTAATCATGTGACCCAGGAGACATGCTGGAGGCACCTTATGGTTGGGACAAGAAAATGCCAGCTTTCTAACTAAAAGTGGCCTTTTCAGAATTGTGACTTAAAATCTGACTTTACCATTGCCCACACCCAAAGCGCCGGCAGGGCACGATGTGAGAGGGAACTAGGCAGGACACACGTAGTCATAAGGAGTGGGGAGGCATATATTACAGAGCGCGGCATTCCGCATATCACATGGGACTCACTGACACCCTCACTAAGATAGTAACTTACTGGTACTGTACCCCCGAACGTCTTCATGCCATGGACCACACTAGAGAGGCGACATGTAGGCACATTGATACACCTACTTTAGGACTGCGTTCACCTCCAAGCCTACTGGAAACAGGTACTGGACGATGTAGATGCTCATTTTGACACAGAAATTACACGATTCCCATCATACGTCCTCCTGGGCCTCCCGAATCCTTTGACCTATCCACTGCGCTCTCGCAGAGGCCGCTTGATAGCGATTGCGCTGGGCTCAGCAATGCAAAATATACTCACACATTGGCGGACCGTGCATGTCCCGACATTCAATGGCGGGCTTCATTGCTTATGGCAGGTACTTGGCATGGAGAAGCTCACGTTGATTATGGCAGGGGAGGGATCCTGGTATGTCGAGCTGTGGCAGCCCTTCTTATCAATGTTGGCTTATGAATTTCGAGAAGTCACTTGCCCTCGGTACCTCCGTTTATTGTGCCTCTCTGATACGGAACAACTGACATAAGACTAGTGGTTGCGAATGACATGGATACTTTAGGTGGTGGAGTTGGAACACGGGCGGTGGGCGGGAAGGGGAAGGGAAGGGGTTAGAGGTTTGCAGATTGGTTTGTTTTTTCCTGTCATTTATAGTACATACAGGGCTTTCTTACAGTAGCACGAGCCCACTTTAACACTGATAGACTTAGCTTCTCCTTTTCAACCTCTGGATATAGCACTGTTTAAAGATGTGATGGCTATGCCTGCATGTATATTTCTTTGTATATGCTTCAAATCTTTCAATAAAAAGATTTAATACTAAGGAGTATTTTAACTTACAATTCTTTAGACCCCAAACTCAGATTCCTAACTGCTCCAAATTTAATGTTACCACTTATTAAATGTGATAGGTTAACCCAGTGTTATCCTATAGGAGACAGACTTCTCAGTAGTGAAAAATATATTTAGGAGTTTATCAGCACCAAGACTTGTAAAACTTAAAAGTACATGTCCAACTTTTTTAATACATTGCACCCTGCCCTCTGGGCTGTTTAGCAACCCTACCCTAGGGGTGGCATATGTATTCAAAAGGGAGATTTGAGCCTGGCAAGAGGTTTTCTTTGCCAGGTCTAAATGGCAGTTTAAGACTGCACACACAAGTAGCAATTGCAAGCCTTTGTCATGTTTAAAGGGCTACTTAAATGAGTGGAACAAAGTGTGCTGCAGTCTCCCTAGTAGCATTTAATTTACAGGACTTGGGTGCATATAGTACCACTTTACTAGGGACGTATAAGTAAATAAATTATGCATGCCAATTAGGCGTAAGCCAATTTTACCATGTTTAAAGGCAAGAACATAAGCAATTTAGCTCTATTTAGCTGTGGTAAAATGAGTAGTCTTGGGAGGCAACAAAAATGGGTTGAGAAAACAGACAGTGATGGCAACAGTTTCTGCGATGATCCTGCATAAAGGACCAATTCAACAAGTAGCATTCAGTAGGTGCACTTCTAGGTGCAACTCCACATGTTTTTGGTCGGACCTACAAAGGCTGTTAACCCAGAGGCTTTGTGTTTCGTTTCATGGTAGAACTGCAAAACAGGATTCCCCACAATAATGGGGTGACACGCTAAGTCATAGCATGTGGCGTACTCTTGGTACAATGCAACATACCTAGGGAGATAGCTTATGTACAGCTCAGATGGGGAGCATTATATCCTCACCTGTAACAACAACTGGTTGACTTTCTGGTGGGAAAGAGCAGCACCCTGTATTGTGGTTGCCTTTTAGAATCTCAGGCCAAGATATAAAGTACTGAAACACATTTCATCAGAGATACTGGAGTATTGGGTGTACCCAGTTGTAACCTAATGGTCCCAAGTACACCCAAACTGGTATCTCTCATATGGGAGTTTTCAATTGTTTCTGCTGTTGTGAATTGAATGGATTTCCTTATTTGCCATTTATATCTTTCGTCTACCTCAAGTGGAAGTAGTTAAATGGCTGCTTACAAGAGAGCTACAGGACAGATGGCATCTTGTTGTGCATTTCAGGTGGGTGAAAATATCGTTCTTGAACAACTGTTAGTGGATCACCAGAGGGTGGTTCATGGATTCTAATAGGATAAGAGCAAAGTCCATTCAAATGCAATGCCCGAAGCAGGGCACACCAATCTTGTCATACTCCAGTGAGTTGTGCAAGATTGCACTTATGATCTGTGGTCTGTTGTGCAGCGAATGGACATGGAATGTTTTTACATTGGCACTGTGTCATAGCTCAAGTGCAACAATAGCATGCCACTAATGTGTATAATTAAATTTTACCTGTAAGTCTATTGTTGGTGCCAGTCTATTGTTGGTGCCATGTACAAAATTGGAAAAAACGACGCAAATGGCCAAGTTGTAGAGGTTGTGTAGGGTAAAAGTAGGTGCTTCTTTCAAAGTTGTGTTAATTTGGTGTCTTTTACCTAAAAGACATTTTTTCAAGCTAATCCTCCAAGACCTTGAGGGCTCAGAATTACTAGACAGGAATTTTGCCTGTTATCTCTATATCCCCTGATCTAGGTACTACTTACTAGCTAACTTGAAGAGTCACGTGCCTCCTTTTGACGCTCAAGTGTTAGCATGGTTAAGCAGTCAAGGCTTAGTCTCAATGGTGATATAGTTTTAGAATTTAAGATACAGTGAACATTTAAATAGCACTTAAGTGTTGCTCAATATATTTAATGTGCACTAATAATAATTATAATAAAAAAGACTACTTTATTGTCCTAATGATTTAGCAGTTTTGGTTAATTTCTGAATGAGTTTATGGTACAGCTATGGAGAAAAGCTACATGTCAATTTTTTTATAGTAGGGCTAGGCACTGAATGTCAGGTTTGTCTTTTTGAAACCAATGTTTTAAATGTCATAAGATTTACCATCCTTGACTCCCTTACGAGCGTTTTCCAATTTGACTAGTGGCTTTCAGGAAATTAGACTGAGGAGTACTTTACATCAAACATCTTACAATAATAGCTTAACAGCACTGGGAGATAACATTACGCCACCCTCAATTGGGGCATTGTAATTGTGCAATTTGTTAACTCCAAAATATTTCCTGTGCTTTTTCTATGATAATGTATTGAATATTCTAATCTATAAAGTATTCCAAATGCCCTCTTCATTTAATTGTTTCTTTTGGGGGAGCATCCAGCGGCAATTATTATTTGCTTATCATTATGCATTGATGTTGTGATCTTTGGCAACATGTTCGGCAAAAATTTACTTTCAGAATTCCTACCCATCTGGGATTTATAAATACTTCTAAATATGGATTTTACCATTGCGCAGGGGCAAAGAACCAGCCCACATTGGTGTTGTCTTTCCTTCCCCCCACGATGTGCTAATTATTCCCAAAACAAAATGATAAATTCACAGGATAAACCATTGTTTTGGTTGTCACTCCATACTATTGGTACGTTCAACATGAATTAAACACAATACAGTCCAACATTATGCATATCTTACAACACACTCACTTATGCATGTAAGAAAACCCTAAGTGGTTAAAACTATGGACCTGGTCATTTTTCATTTCTTTTATTTGGTAAAACGTGTCTTTCAGAACTGCATCAGTGGGCACTCAAGCGGAGCTGCGCCATCTTGCCTCTGGTCAGCTCAGTCTGGAAAGATTTCCAATGAAGCCGCTTATAATTCGCCCCATACGTTTTCAAAAAGTTTATTTGACCATGCACTGCATAGAATTTCTATATCACGACTTCATGTTACACCCACTGGTTCCCGTTAGCATCCCATCCTATCCTTTTATCCGTTTTCTGAACATGTGCCTGCATGTTTGCTTGCTGAAGAAAGGATCCACATTTTAACACTAATAAAGTATGTTGAATGTGGTGTGTTGTTTTTTTTAACTCTCAGAATCTAAAACCCCTTCTCAGTGTGTTTGTCGGATTCTTGGAAAGTGAGTTTTGTCTCACAGCAGGGACATATAACATGCCTAGCAAGAATTCAAAAATGATTTAAAGGGAATTGTCACACAACAAACTTCATGAGTTTAAACCAACTTGGAACCACACATCCAGCCACCACAGATCAGTGCCTGCCTGGACTGGCAATATGGGATCCGCAGGAAGGTCCAGTAGATAGAACAGAGGGCAGCTACTGTTGAAGCCTCAGAGGGCTTGGGGATTATCTGGCCATCCGTCCTTGAAAGCATGACTCAGTGACTGGTGCTCAGTTTTCATGTAGGAACGAACATACGTGATCTGCTTGTGCAGCTGAACAATCCCATATTCTGTAGTATCAGACTATTTCATGAGTTTGCCTTATGCAATGCTTACAAAAGTTTTACTTTTTAGGCAGTATATCTGGACAATAGTACTATAAATTAAACATTTGAGCGCATTAAAAATAATCTTTCTTAAAGAGCTAGCCTTTCTCGGAGATTTCTTGATTTGCTCAATGTAACATGTGGCTCATTTTAAAATATTTTCAGGATAGTTGTAGAGACTGATGTCCAATCCATATTAGTAAACCAATGATGTGCACATTGAGTGGTTTGCGAACCGCAATGTAATTTGCATTGTTACCTGTGTATTAGTAGGCTGTATTTAATTTATTTTACAATGTCCTAAAATAGATGATAATGGGACTATGTCATAAAGGAGCATAAGGACCGCAACAAATCCGGGAGACTCTTGTCCAGGCTGGCCAACCCTAATAGATGCAACTCTGAGATCCTCAAAATTATTGAAGCCGTGGGTTAGAGTAGACCTAGGCTGATGTTACTGAGGCTGTCCTGGCATATTACTCCTGCTTTTATTTCCAACAGCAGGTGGCGGACTCACAAGCCCTTCATGGGGATGTCATTGCCGCTGGGAAGCTGTGGCTGCTTGGAGGAGGAATTATAATCCCGTAGGTTAGTGGTGCTGTTAAGGCATTGGCCAGGGTTAAAATGCCTGGTTCGGATGATCTCCCTATCCAATCTTATCCTATTTACGGCAGTGTCCTTGCCACAAGCCTCACAAAACTTTACAATGCTGCTAAGGCTTCAGTATCCTTCCCACCAATGATGAGAACGGCCTTACTAGTGCCGTTCCTTCAAAAGGATAAGGTTCAAGACCTGGCGGCCTCCTATAGGCCGCTGTCTATTCTCAATGTTGGTTATAAGGTCTTGAGTAGAGTAGTGGTTAAAAGGTTAAAAGGTTACTACCGTTTGTCAGTACCCTTATTCACTCTGACGAGGCAGGTTTTATACCCAATCGTCTTATTCTCCCTAACATCCATTAGCTGGAGTAGGTATTCTATACCTTACTGATGGATTCTCCTAAGGCCCATGCAGTCTCTTTAGAGATCCAGAAGGTATTTGACTCCTTGCGTTGTTAGTTCCTCCATGTAACAATGGCTAATTTGAGATTGGACAGTGGCTTTCTTGGTTGGACACGTTTCCTGTACACAGGCCTGATAGCCCATGTTAATTTTGGCCTACCGTTTTGGAACCTTGCAAGATTGAGAGGTGCACCCATCAGGGATCCCATCTTTTTATGACTCAATTTGCTATAGCGAGTAACCCTCTTGCTCTCTCAGCTTGTAAGGGCAATACTACAAGTGGCTTTTCATGGACAGTTCTCCTTCATGCAGACGATCTACTGGTGTACTTTAGAGATGAGTGCTTGGACATCATGGGAGCACAAGGAGCGCTAAAGGACTTTAACACTCTCTCAGGACTGCACGTTAACTAGGACAAATCAAATATATATCCACTACATTCACATATGTCATGTGGTTCGCCTCCCACCAACTCCCTGAATTAGCCTGTACCTCTCATTGGGAAGCAGATACACATAGAAATTTAGAAATGAAACCATCCTATTTGAAGGCAACGTTTGGGTGTCACTTGGCTCCCTTCGCCAATTTGTACAATTCTGGCTGACATTGCCCTTGTCTCTAATGGATAGGGTTGCTTTATCGAAGATGGGTTTTCTACCTTAGCTCTTGTATTATTTCTCATCCCTCCTGATCTGACTCCACAAATCATTAGTCTGCAAAGTGGACAGTTTATTAATATATCTCCTTTGGGGGATGGAGAACCACATGATTGAGCTCTTCAAATTACGGTCCCTCACTGGCTTGGGGGGCCCAGACCTTGAACTTTATTATCTTGCTATCAATTGAAATTGGCAGTCTACGGGAGGGACCAACTCTGACGCAGAGCAGCTGTAACTGCAGAATTGTTCCAGCTAGCTCTATCCTCCTTACCCTCTTGCCCACCATGCAAGCCAATAGACGAGATAACTCAAGTGTTGGACTTCTAACTGCCCTCCAAATTTACATGGACTTGCTCCTTTTGACTTACATGGACGATGTACCCCTATGCCAAAGCCATTCCCTTGACAGCTTTGCTGCATCTCCTGCATATGGGTGACTGGCCAGGATTATACAAGTTTGACCGAAGGGGACTTTCCACACTCCGGGATTTGTATGCCAATAGCTACTTACGAAGCTTCTATGAATTAACTAATGAAATCAACCTTCCCTGCAATAATACTTACTATATGGGGTAGTGACATTGGCCATACGTGGAGCCTGGGGGAATGGTGAACTAGAAGCCCTTGAGCATGAATGTTTAAAACGAATCTGTACAATTACCGGTCAGAAGCATGTGATCGCTGTTCATTATAAAGCACTGCTTTCCCAAACTAGGGGAGAACTACTCTGCTACTGTGACTGCTGGATGGCCAACATGGGTCCTAACAGACACAGACTGGACCAATATATTGACACTTACTTCCCAGGACATACGTAATGCCTTCTTTAAGCTGTTGCTATAATACTATTTGTACAGTGTGTACCTCACTCCCAAAGGCCTTTAATCTCAATGTCCTGGTGTTCATAAGGCCTGTCTATGCTGTCAGTTGGAGAGGGTGGACTTTTTTTTACTTTTTATGTTATGTTATATTACGGTAAAGAATTTATAAAGCTCAAGATGAATCACTCCCAAAAGGGTCTCTCGGCGAAGAGGCAAATAACCAGGAAGCAAGGCCAGTAAAGCCAGGTTTTGAGAAGTATTTTAAAACTGGAAAATCAGTGCATGACCAAATGTTTAAGGGCAGTCTGTTTCAGTCGTGGAGAGCAAGATAAGGAAAAGATCTCCCACCATATCTAGTCATGTGTATGCGGCGAGGGCGTAGCAGAGATTGCCCACTGAACCTGAGGTTAGGACTTTGCAGGCAGGGCTTCTGGTTCTTTTGTAAGTAGACGGGCCATAGCCAGAAAGAGACTTGTGAACTAGGCAGAGAACTTTGAGAAAAAATCATTTTTTCATTTCAGAGTATGCTTGGAAGGGGTGCGGGGAGTAAGTTCACATACCAGAGGCGGGCAGCCTAATTCTCTGCTACCTGAAGCTTAGAAAAAATAGCCTCACTCGCTGCAATATTAAGAGTGTTGCCGTTCAGTAGGCAGCTTACAATCTGTGATTGAGTGAGGTATTTTGTGGTTTGGAGGGTCAGCCGTTGGAAATACTTCTTGAGCTGGCCCATGATCCCAAAACAGGCACCATGATTGGAACTAAACTGTTTTTCAGAGAAAGGTTCTCATCTATCAGGATGCCCACATTTTCACTACCTTTTTAAAGAGGAGGGCCGTACAAGTTCTGGTGACCACCAGTCGTCTGACCAGTGAGCATATACCTTACTAAAAAGCAAAATCTTTGTCTTTTTGCTGTTCAATTGTAGCCAGAGAGTTATCTTCCTCATGCAATTGCTAAATCTGATATTGGTAGATTCTGGATTGGTCCCATTGAGATGAGCAATTGAGTGTCAAATGTGTAAGATATGAGTTCAAAAACATGGTGTACTACTGTCTGAGCCATGCGACCTACTGAGGTACAGTGCTGTGCTCAAAACAAAATAGGGGCTCTGAGAGGCAGATATGGTCTAGCACCCATCCTCGCATAACAGTGTCAAACAATAAATAGTGTGTAGTTCAGAAAAAATGATATCACTTAATGTACCCAATTAAGGATTTAGGCTTATTCATAGGCCACAGAGCATCCCTTTTAGTATGCAGAAACCCTCACCCACTGAGGTGGCATGCTTCATCAATGGTATGTACTTCTCATTTGTGCTCCATGAGGGGACACTTTGCCGGTGATAATTTCTAATAGCGGTGTGTGTCTGCAGACCCTTAGGCCTCTGATATAGGCCCAACAGGATTCCTTGGGCCATGTTAGGAGTTGATTTGGGGGAATACGTGACAGATTATTCAAATTAACTAAGGGCATCTCAAATACCTTGTACAGAGATGTACTTGTTAAGATTAAAAACAGAGGCATGAACCCAAATGCTCTGTGAGTTCAATGTAAGAATTAGACATGTTTCTCATCTAGGTGTCCCTGTCTTGGATCAGTGGCAATTCATCAGGACCACAAAAAATGTAATTCCTAATCTACTATAGGTGAGGCTCCTATGCTGTTTTGGTGGTGGGCTCACCCTATGTGCCATATTTACTAATGTGTAACATAATTAAGAAAAAATATACATATATTTGCACACAAAGTTCATAATTACCCATGTGAGAAATTGGGTTACTGTTTGGGGGCCTACCCCTACTCAAGCAGCAGCCACAATCCTTGTCAGGGTAAGGCACAAGCGAACAACAAATTAACCTGTGCCGAATCCTCTGTTAGCTTGACAAGGAGCAGGCAGGTTTAGCTTAGAGACAATGTGCAAAGTATTTATGTTGCACTTCAAACAGTAATGAAGTGAAAACACAAGAAAAATACACCACCAATTTAGAAAAATAGAGTACATTTTAACAAATAAAACAAGATCAAAATAACAAAAATCCAATCGGAAGAACCGTAGTTATTCAAATTTAAATATTTCACTGAAGATAGAACCAAAAAGCACAAAGCGCCAACTGAGGATATTTGGTCGTGCAGACCGGGGCAAGGTCACAAGTTCGGGCCGACCTTGATTGACTGTGGGCCATCTGCAGAGACCCAGTTAGGCCCACTGAAAGATAGTACCTTAAATACTGGTTGTGGAAGTTGCGGGCTGAGGATTTGTAATGCTGCAGAGATGCTGCGTTGGTTCCCGGGAGCTGCAATGCGACTTCCTGCATTGTCATTGAGGATCCAGTTTATGAGGGCTGGCGATGTAAAGTTTAGCATCAATGATGCGTAATGCAGACAAGGTGATCCATCAGTTTTGAGGACCAGTGATGCTGCAAAATGAGAACCTGCATCATCATTGAGGCTGCCATCTACAAGAGATTTGCGATGCGAGGGCCTGCATCTGGGAAGCTTCGCACAGTGGTGGTTTTGATGCGGGCTGCAAGGTTGATGTGGAGTCCTAGCGCTGAGAGAAATCTCGCAGCCGAGAGGCCATGTGTCATTTCTGCCCAGGATTGTTCCGTACAGCAAAGGAGAAGTGTCAGTTCTGCTAGATCCACAGATGGTCTGGCAGTGCACCTTCAGGCCCAGTTACATGGGTCTAAGACTGGGGTGGCACCCCTTGGCAGGGTAGGACTCACCCATGGCAGAGTCCAGGCGCTGAGTTTACTGTTGTTGGTGACTTCTGTCCCTGTCGCTTTAGTCAGGAGGCCAGTCAACTACCCCTTGGAGTCACTCTGGGTTCCTGGGTTAAACAGATGCAGGTACAGTCCTTCTCACTCAGGCAAGATGGCAGCAGGGCAGTTGTTGACGTGATGTTTTGGCTGTACTTGAAAAGTACTGTTTTCCTGAAGATGGCATGGTGAACCATTTTAAGTACCACTGAAACATCGCATCAACAGAATTTTTAATTGGCAGTATTGTTTATTATAAAACCTATTGCTTTAATTGTTTTGTATTGTGTGCACTGTTGTAATTAGTGAATCTGGTTCTATACTTGTCTAAAGTTACATTGTATTGTCAGCACTGTTGAAATTATAATAATGGTTTGGAGTGCTATTGATGCCCTGAGGCTATAAATGGAATAAGAGTGTGATGAATTGTATGTTTTATCAAGAGTAAAGTCTCAATTTGTATGTACTACTGAATGCAAACACAAGCTGCAATGCGGGCTGAGAAATGTTGGAAAGGGGTACTTAAGTTCATGGCACAATCAGTATGGCAGGCCCACTTTTAGCATTTAATTTAAAGGCTCTGGGTACATGTAGCACCATTTTACTAGGGACATATACGTACATTAAATATGGCAATTATGCGCAAGCCATTTCTGCCATGTTTTAAGGAGAGAGCTCAGGCACTTCAGCACTGGTTCACAGCAGTAAAATGTGTAGAGTCTTAAGGCCAGCAAAACAAAGTCGGGAAAACTGGATGGTTGAAGGCAAACAGTTAGAGGGGGAAACCACGCCAAGGATGCCAGTTCTAACAACCCACAACTGGGTATGTTATCTAAATCGCACACATTATTTTCTAACCTCCTAGCACTCCCCAAGGACCTCCTCTTAGTTAAAAGGGCTAACTTTGTTAATTCCCATCACTGGTCTTCGGTTCAAATTCGGTCACTCAATAGATACCCTATTAATCTTGTTTACAGAATAGGTGTTGGGTTCTGAGCCCTAATGCCGGAGCCAGGCCCTCTGTGGAGGACAGCCTCTTCTGAGAGGGAAGGCATTGAGTTTGAGTTTGAGTTTAAAAGGTTTTCTAAAGCGCTCATACACCCAGCGGTTTCTTGGCGCTACCTGGCTACTGCTACTCAGGGGGCAGAAAGGTTAGGGGGTCTGACCATTTTAAGATGGGAAGGATTGGGTGAAGAGAAAGGTCTTGAGGCCTTTACGGAACAGAGGGTACTGGGTGCAGGTTCATTCCTAAACAAAGCTCTTGCCAATACTCTCCCAAGCGCTTTTGATATCAATGTATATATTTTAACTTTTTACATAACTTTAGTAAAACAACACTATGAGTCTGTCAACAAAAAGGGCATTCTCTTCGAATATAGCAATTAGTGTCTAATATGACCACAGTGCTCACTGCGCATGTAAACTTAATTCTTAGTGAAAAGGACACACTTTTCCTGGAAGGCTGCATTCAGCTCTAGTTCCTAGCTAGATATAAGAGTTCAATCCTACACATGTCTAAGGATGTTCATAAATATTCCGCTGTTATAATGAAATACACAGAAAACAAAGTGTCTTTGGATCATTCATCCGCCTAACCGGATTGCCTGTAAATAGCATGAAATGAACTCTACATTAAAACCGTATCCTTTTGCTAAATTTCCATCACCATCACTGTGAAGTGTGGAAAAAGGTAATTAAATTCATTACAATCCTATCTTGCTCGACTTAGGCGCCTTTTGTTTTGGTGATTTTTTTTTCCTGCTGCCGCGTGAATTTAAGCTCAAATGGCATCGGGTCTTGCATTGATTCCAGTGGCTGTTGACGCGCGTGCTTCATTGTTTGAGCAGTGTTATCGTGGACACTTGTTAGGCAGAGACCAAGTCAATAATCCAAGGATATTGCTTAATGCCCACATATCGATTTCCTGTTCTCTGAGCTAAAGAACAAATATACCAAAGTTTATAGAGAAGAAGATTTAAACAGGCTTGTGGGATGTAAAGCCTCATGGAAAGATCACACCGACACTTCCCAATTACCTTTCTTCGTACATAGCATTTCGAGTTTGTTTAATGGGGAGTTATGAGGCTGTATGCGTTTATATTTCTAGGTACAAGAGGTCATGATAATTTGTCAGACATTTCTAGCGAAAAAGACATGTACATTTCAAATAGCACTTACTATTAGAAAAAAAATACATAATGCAAGCGTCCTTTATTAATGTGGGGATCTGTCCTTCTTTCAATTTTGAAACGACACATTAGAATCAGCACCTTAGGCAGAAAGACAAACCCACATTCTCAAGAGGCGTTATTGTTAATGTTAACCCCCTTATTGGGTTTGACATGTTATGGCAATTGCGCCATTTCTGGCAGACATATCGTATTTAGGGCCATATGTATGAAGCCGTTTTTGAATCGCAAAGGCCGAAATTCGCAGAATTTCGGCCTTTGCGATTTGCAAACGGCCTTTTTGCATTCTTTCCAATGTATCATACAATCGCAATTTAAGGAATCGCAATAATTTGCGATTCCTTATTTTGCCATAGCATTTAAGGAATCGCAAATTTTGCGATTCCTTAAATGATATGTATGATACATTTTTGAAGTGCGAATTTGTGTTAAGGAATCGCAATTTACCACCAATTTGTAGTTGGTGGTAATTTGCGATTTCTCTTAATAATGCCCTATTTGGCATTCGTGAGGGTGGTATGTGACACACATACATGCCCATAGGGCATGTATGTGTGCCACATCCACACACATGTAGATTTGAGGGGTGCAGCAGGGTGTCTTTGAGACACCCCTGCACCCCTGTAATAATTCTCAAATTGCGATTAGCACATTGCGAATTCGCAATTTGAGAATTATTGCACCATCATTCCTATGGGCCTCCTGGGCCATAGGAATGCATTGGAAATCATTCTTTAATTGCGATTTCGCAAATTGCGAATTCGCAAATAAAGAATGATAAGGAATCGCTAAAAAATAGCGATTTTGTACATACATACCGTTTTTCGATTTCTAAATAGCGAATCGCAAAAATTTTTAGAAAGCCCAAAACGATATCTTGATACATCCGGCCCTTAATCAGAAATCGGAAATACTATGATATACTGGGGCATTGTGACCATTGGACTAAACCAACAGAATTGCAGAAGAGGACCTGGAACTGATGCAATGGGATTGCAACGTGTATCCAGGATATGAGGGTGTGACTAAATGCTGAGCAATCTCATAACTTTTTGTACTTTATAAAATGCTATAACTGTGTCTGAAAATAAATGAAAATTTTACAAAATAGCATTTAAAAAAAGTTGGGCGGAGATGATCGTCATGCACGCAAACACGTCATTTTCATCATCAGTGTATTCTTCAACCCTCTGTGTCCGTCATTTATGCTGCTTTTCAAATATGATGTTTACTGTCAACAAAAGCTCTCTTGTAGTTTCCTAATGTTGTATTCGATGTGCATTTAGTACATTTGTCAAGCGAATGTAGGTGGCTGGTTGTCACAGGCGCTTTGAAAGCATTTACTGCTCTTGTACGGAATATAGCGGCATTTTTTGGTATTTAACTTAAACATCAGAACATAACACAATAATATACACGGTTCAACAGTCCCACATATTTCAAATATAATAGGGTACAACACAACAAAACAGAAGCAACACAACAGCCATAGTATATATACTTCAACATCGCATTGCAAAAATGAAGCACAATTACCACTGAAACAAAATGCCACACGTGTGGTTCACACTATTAGTATGCAAGGATATGTTATGTTGTGGGGCCCTAGGCCCACATGGTGGAAGGACTGCGACACAGACACCAGTTAGGTAGATGTTTAGTGAGCCACGAGCACGTGCGCTCGGCTCTATTTATTAACTGTGTCACGTGATGTCGTGAATCAGTGGTGGGTGGGTGTTAAGTGTAGGCTTTACAATTTAACCCTTGCCTGTGTCTACTAGGACACAACATTCCTCCCAAAATTTGATAAAAATTAAGGAAAGACAAAAGTCCGACTCTGTGGGAGGAAATACCCATATATACAATAATTACAAATTTACATTGAGTCTCTTCAGCTGCTTGCTTGATGACGACGATGGAAATTGCTGCTGAAACTTTAGTTCTTCTTGGCTTGACGTCTTGGTTCATGGTGGGCGTGCGCTTGTGGACTTACGCCGTGGACGTGTGTTGGTCAGTACACTGAGATGGTTTTTTTTTTAGGATGACGTCAACAGGATGACCAGATGTTAGATTGGGATGATGTTGTCTTCCGCTCTTCCGTTGATTTCTTCACTGTCAGCAGCTTGGCTTCACATTACAAAGGATGGAGTGTCTGAAGGACATTCTTCTCACTAGGACGCCCTATCTCGGGTGTTCTCCTGCCACGAGATGTACCGGAGGCCCTTTACATCAGGTTTCCACTGGGCCGGGTATTATTCCACAGTGTTGCTCCAACTCCACAGTCTGCGTGTGAATGGAGGAGACGATGGGGGTACTACCTCTCAAAGTCCATAGCTCCACCTGGAGGGTAGTTGTTGACTTCTGCCTTTGCGCACAAGTTTCTCTTCTTCCTGGGACGTGCAGGTTAGACGGCGATGGTCCATCTCTCGTGTCGGGACCCTCTACCACCGGTGTCCCTGAGGCCTTTGCCCCTTGGATCTCCACGGGCTGGTGTGGATTGGTCAGTTCCTCTTGTTCAGGACATCTGAGCTCCCTCTGCTTCCAGACTTCCGCTCAATCCCAAAGGTGGGTGTTGCCAATGGTCCGGCCTGTGCTCTCCTACCGTCCACGGGTCATCGGGGTCTTGTGAATAGATGCCTGTTCTGTTCTTGGTTCATCAGTGTTCTCCTGGACGTGTGGTTCACTGTACACGGTGTTGTGGTGTGTCACCTCTTCTTCTTCTTGTAGGTGTGTGGACTTGTTACACCTCTCTTCACCTTTTCCAGATGTTCCTGATGGCGTCGTGCCACATGACTTCTTACTTCAGTTCTTTTCTTCATGGCATTGTGCAACTCTTCTCCCTTTCCTTTTCGCGACCCGGTGCGGTCACCTTTCTCTCTTTGTCTTGCTGACCAGGCTTCTTCAAGCAGCGGTCACTACCACCTGTTTCCGTCTGGTCTTGTCCTGTCTTTAGGACACGGTCCTCTCTCCACTCTTCGGTGACTGGACCGGTCATTACGATCTTCTCTCTTGCCTCCTATTACTTCTAGTTATTGTTGGTGTTGCGTCTGTTTCTCCGGGTCTTCTGATCTCTCAGTTCACAGACGTCTTACGGCAGGACATCTTCATCCTGACTTCTTGGCAGAATACCTTTGCTGCGCCTTAATGGCGGGTCAGTATTCCGGCGACCTGTTGGCAGGTCGGTTAACTTCTTTTTCCTTCACGGGCAATCATCTTGGTGATCGGCTTTTGTTTGGGCGTCCCTCTGGCTTGTCGGATCATCCTTTTCTTCTTGGGCGATCTTCTTTGCTACCAGATGGGGTGGACAGCTTCCTCTTCGTGCGATCGTTGGGATCGCTATTTGTTCTGCTGCAGTGATTTTACGTTGGCGCAGTTTCGCCTGCGCTCTTCGTGTGCTCTGCTGTTTCCGGAGGGTTAACTTCACCGCTCCATGGACCTTGTCCGGTGGGTGCAATTCTCATGCGCGCTTCCGGTGAGCCTCTTTAGCTTCTTGGAGCGTTGACTGTGCTTGGTATCTTCGCCTGCTTTTGGCTGCGGGGTAACTGTGTTACTCTTCCGTTGCACGTCAGTGTGCATTGCAGTGGCAAGTTATGGCTTCACTTGGTACCGTCGTGATACATCTTCAGTGTAGCTTTGTTCCTTGCCCTTTTAGTTTCTATGGCGTTGTCGCTCTTCCACTTGCGTGTCGTACTTTTCTTCTTCACACTTGGGTACTTGCCTCGCACGTTTTCTGGTGCTTTGGGTGTGGCTTCCTTACTTTTAGGCGTTGTCCTGTGTTGTCCGCGTCCGGGGTACACTTGCGCTTTTCCAGTCGGTTGCCTGTGACTCTTGCTGCTTGCGGTAGACGTCTTGACTCTTCCTCTTCGTCCAGCGTGAGGGTGTCTTCTGCGAGTGTGGTGAGCACCTGTGGCCACAGGCGTCACTTCAGCAATAATGATGGGTCTCAGTCTTCATTCACGTCGCTGCAGGCTTGCTTCACCTCTGAAGGCTTTCCCTTGGCTTGGCTTGTGCTTGTTTGCTGATTCTGTGCTTCTTTTGCCTGAACAACTGGCGTGAGCTGCAGTCTTCAGTCTGCGTAGATGCAGGCTTGCCTGGTAACGAGTTCTTGGCCTTGGTTTGTCCAAGGCTTGTTTAGTCTTTCTTCTTCTTTTGGCTGCAGTTCAGAAAACTGCCCACTAGGTGGTAGTGGTGATCGGACTCTGCTTGCCTTTCTGTTCCTCCTAACTTCCTTCCAGCTGCCGGCTCTCTACTCCTATTCCTCGTAGACGGGCCCTTTCCTTGATGCCTGTTGCTCCAGGCGCCTACAGGCCACACCATAGGGCACACAGCTCGAAGGCACCTCCGGGGGACTCCTCCTGATGGCCGGTGAGTCCCTTTTGTATTTTTTTCTTAGTGCTGTCTGCTTGCAGACATTTCTGCTCTTCTGCTGGGGACCCTGAGGTGAAGGCATTGTTTGGTGTTCGCCGGCAGCGGCGATTTCCCACAGTTCCTTTGGTCTCCCTGCCCGCCAGCCTCACATAGTCCTAGCGCAGGCAGGGGTGCTGGAGGCCATGTCCGGTCGTGCGGTGCTGGTGTGTGGGTGGGCTCCACTGATTGTTCCCAACGCCGGCAGCTCTTCACACGCTGCCGGTCACTCACCGCTTCACATAGGCAGGCCGGGCAGCATCCCTCACTGCAGCGGGTGGGCTCCGCTTACCGGGCATTTCTTTCCGGTGCGTCTGGCGGCCGTCTTCACTTCTCCTCTGGGCACAGCAGCGGGTGGGCTCCGCTGACGATCAGTGTATCGCGGGTGGCTCCGCTTCATTACTTTCACTCTCCCCGCCCTCGGCAGCTCCTCTGCTCACACGCTGCTCGGGTCGGGGAGAGGGGACGCTTCCAGCAGGCCGCGGGTGGGCTCCGCGAGTCGTGCTTTATTACGGGCCTCTGTTTTTGTAATAGCGGGTAGGCTCCGCTTTTCTTTTCTTTGGAATCCTTTCACCCTCGCTGCAGCCGCCTCTCGTCACACATGCTGCGCGGCGGGGGACAGCAGACGCTGCAGGCAGGCCGCGGGTGGGCTCCGCTGGCACTGCTCATTAAAGTTTATTTTGGCAAGGCGCCATGTCATGCGGGTGGGCTTCGCTTAGTACTTTTATATGAGGGGGGATCGCTTCTGGCATCTGCGACCCCCCAGGGCCATGCGCAGCACCCGGGCTCACCTCCGGCCTACGGGCCTATCTTCTCCTGCGGCCGTGGCGAGTGGGCTCCGCCCGGCCAGCACTCTTCTCCGTGGGCACTCCTGCAGCACGACAGCGCCCGGCGGGGCTCCGGTCACCTTCTCATCGACGGCTAGGCCCAGGGCAATCCACACACCCCTCGGGCCTCTCGGCGGCCGGCGCCACCTCGTCAGGGGGTGCCCTTCACATGGGCAGCATTCTCCTCCCCCCTTTCAGCAGTGGCTGCGTCGCATGGGTTTAATACCACTCCTCTTCGCCAAATGTTATGTTGTGGGGCCCTAGGCCCACATGGTGGAAGGACTGCGACACAGACACCAGTTAGGTAGATGGTTAGTGAGCCACGAGCATGTGCGCTCGGCTCTATTTATTAACTGTGTCACGTGATGTCGTGACAGCAGTGGTGGGTGGGTGTTAAGTGTAGGCTTTACAATTTAACCCTTGCCTGTGTCTGCTAGGACACAACAATGTGCATCCCATGAGTGTGCCCAAATATACATAAATCATGTTGTGTTGCTAGAATTTGTTGCTCTAAATAGGCCTTTCATCACTGCTGTAGACAAAGAAGAACCCCATTCCACGAAATACAACTGTTGAGGTCTCCGTAGATTTTTCTGAATTTGAGATGATAATTGAGTGCCCTAATTAAACAGTCCAGGAATTAGACAAATCTAAAGCCTGGGCTGAGAGAACACGTCTTATTTTAAACATTCTGCTAAGATGAGGAACTGTAAGCAGAAGAGTGCCAGCGTTTTGATACTGACAGAAATTTGTGGTTGAAAACAATAGGACATATTGATGAAACATTTTTATTGTACATTGAGTTGTTATCTTTGCTACAATTAGTGCTATGAAGTTGACAATGACTTAATATATTCCTATTCTGGACCATACGGAAGCCTGTTGGCAGCATTTTATCATGCTTCTTGTTCATTGAAGCCAGATAGCATACATTTTGATACAAGTATCAATTTACAAGTATCAATTATCAATTTACATTTACATTTAAGATGTATCATAATCATACCAGTAGCGAAAATGCTCTTACAGCCGTGACCATTTGAGGGAACTCAAGAAGTGGAATGCTTGCATTCCAATGCAATTAGATTTGATTAAAGAACCCATAATGAAACAAGGAGAATACTTTGAGGTTAGTATTTACATATTACATTGCATAGGGCATAACGGAGGCCCCCTCAGCCCCAGGGATTCTGTTTTTTTTTGTTTGGGCGGGGGGGGAGGGGGGGGCCTAACCCTCGAAGCCCAACTATTGTATGCCTTGCAGAATGTGCTCAATGGTCTGGGTTAAGAAAAAGTAAAATGCTCGGGTAAACAGCTTTCCCGAGCAGGCCCCTTCTGCATGGGGGTGGAAGCAACCATTCAGGGCCACTCATTCAGTCCAATACCAATGAATGCCTGTGCGATCTGGGATGTGCCGGGGTCCCTCACCACATTCTACAGGGGCGGCCGTCATTTTGCGTTACACCACAGTACATATTTAAAGTTGAAGACATATTGTTGTTAAGTTTTTTGCAGAGAGCAACACAATTTCTTGGTCATGTGCAAAAGCCTGGATTAAGACCTAGGCCCCCAGGGACCATGTTCAGTTACTTTCCCTGTAAAGAATATCTGACAAGGAGCCTCTTGCTTTATTTTTTTATAGGCGATAGAAAATCAATCACCAGTTGCAGGAAACTGTTCTAATATAGAAAATTAGATTTAATATCTGAAGTGCAGATGTTTCCTACAGTGGTGTCCAGAAAAGTGCTGGATTCATGACAGACATTTGGGATCATCACTGGTTATCTAGTTTATTTCAATTTCGATTATGATAATTTAGTTAGATTTTTTTCAACATTTATGTTATGTGGAGTTCCTGGAAATCTGGCATTAATTTCACTCTACATGTATTTGTGTTGTGCACACCTGATAATATATGACTTTGAGACCCTGTTCAGTGAAGTGTACCAATGTGCACACACAAAATAAGCTACCCTGACTAAATCTCTGATTCTATATACATAAACAAGCAATCTACACTTGATTGAGTGGGGTGCAGGGCATCTCACAAAATGTGAAAGTCTGTCCTCACACACCACCAGGTGTCATGCTTCATCATTGGCAGTCCCCGCTCTCTAGAAACTGCGTTTGGTAGAGTGCAGGCCTACACCTGGAGACAGGGAGGCACTTCTAAAAACTAAGTGGAGGCCTGTGAGTAAGTGAAAGTTTAAAAACCAATGTAAAAACCAAAATCCATGTATTTGTTAGGTGCTTACTTGATAATAAAATCAAGCGTGGGGATATGGGGAGCTAGTACCCCATCACCACCAGTGTCGTCAACATGTTTCTGCCGTATTGGCCCAAAGGGTCCCTGACATTCATCAGGACAAAATAACTAGGGCTCTTGTCTAATCTCTTTTGATTAAGATATTACCACCATGTAAGGTGACCTAAGTCATCCTCTACCTAATGTTTGGGTTTCTTGAAACCTGTAAAATAAAGGTTAACAAAATGTCAAAAAGGCTATGCTCCAGCATGTAAACAGAATCAGAAATATCACAGCATGCATATTACTAAAATTACGCATGTGGGTGGGTAACACGTGTCACTGCAAACGTTGCGCACATACATGTATCAATGGCATCAGTTCTGTGAGACCATATCACAATCTTAACCCAAGTCAGAGACTGAAATGCCCCATTGGAAAGGGGGACTGAGAGACCCCTGTAGTCATCCTCTAAGGTCAGAGGACAAAAGGAAAGATACATATAATATAATATACTATAATATAATATAATAGGAAGTAAATCATTGCAAAAGCACTATGTTCACTTTACTTAAATTAGGGTTTAGAGAATGCAAAACCCCTGATATCTCACACACAGGCCCATGCATACTCTTACTGCCTCAAGGTGTGTCCCTCGCTGTTCTCCTGAAGGTGTCCTTTTCTCTTCCCTGCTGGTTGTGGAGTGAGCGAGGACCTGCTGTTTTTATAGGTGCAGAGTTCAATGTAAAAGTAGGTTAGTTGGATAAATTAGCGGCACCTGATGTATGAATTAGGTTGTTCAAGATACTGTGTCTGGGCAATTGCCTTGACGTTGCGTATAATAATGCTGGCGTTAGGGGAGTGTGATCAGATGGAGCCCCACTGGAGCGAGATATGTCATCCGCAGGTGAATGTGCCCACCAAAGTGAAGATCTGGTGTCCCAAAAGGGGTTGCCTGGGGGTCACATCATAGTTAGGATTGACAGGCGATCGAGTCTCCCGTTCGTCAGTATCATCATGTGCTGACTGGAGGATGAGGGCTTGGCAAAGGCCACGCGTGCATGTAGCTGCATGTGCATGCTTACTTGCGGCTCATGTGAGTAATGTGCGCATTGTGTCACTTGGTACAAAGATCAGGTGATCAATCGGGGGGGGGGAATATTCCTCCTTGTCAACTATTGAGAGCAGAACTCCGAGGAGTATTAACACTTAAACTGAAATGAAAGAAATAATATATATATGTTTTTTTAAAGTACAAATTACCCGGTATCATATGTAATTGTTCCTTATAGGTGTGTTTGATATAAGGAAAGCATCTCATTTAACATACAAAAGCTCAAACAAGTCTAAAGTGGGATTTCTCGGGGTGGAGTAGTCGATCGTGGGTTGGACAGCAAGGATGTCACAATCTATTGAAACATCATGACACCTCCCTGGTCACAAATAGTTCTGAGTTCAAAAATAACTGCCTAGTCAAGCAGATAGGGGATGTGGTGATATAAAATTTTAGAATTACGTTTGTATATCTCCAGTGTTTTGCATCTGTAAAACTCAGCGGTATAGTGACCGTATCATGCAATTTGAAGCCATGGTTTATCATCGTTGGGACAGGACTCCTCCCTTGTCTCTAAGCAGTACACCCAGCATTGTTCATGAGTATGCAATCTCTTTTGTATATTTGGGCAATCTGTAGTCAACATGGTCTAGAGATCAATACAGAAAAGATCAAATTCATGATATTTAATCCACCAAAAAAAGCCAGACCCAATCCCACCCTGGGTAATACCAGCCTTGAGAGGGTAACTACCTTTTTGCATCTGGGAGTAACGTTACAGGAAAATCTATCCTGGGACCCCCAGATAATAAGATCACGGCTCAAACTGTCCCAGCTGTCGGGTGCAATACTGAAAGTGGCAAATACTTCAGCTTATAAGCCCATTAGCCCGGCACTTGAATTGTCCCAAACCCAAGCTAAGGCAGCTGCAACATATGGGAGTGAATTATGGGGGCATAAAGTAGGCCAAGAACTAGCAAGAGTGGAAAATAATTTTCTGAGACGCCTCTTGGCTCTTCCTCGAGGCACACCGCTCTTGCCCCTGAGATTAGACAAGGGCCTCCCCTCTATTATTGAGGAGCTAGAGTCAAAGCCGGTGAGGTTCTGGCATAGGCTATGGTCCACCAATGAACTTCATCATTATAGGCAGGACCTTATCCATGTCATGAACCTGAACCAAAGTAATAAAATCCCTTGGCTCGCTTTTGTTAAAAAAGAACTTCACTCCTTGAATCTATTAGAGCTTTGGGAGGACCCCGAACAGGGCTGCCGAAGGGTTCCACGCAAAAGTCTAGTCCGAATGTTTAAAGAAAAAAGACTTTCACTCCTGCTGAACGCACAAACCAGCGGCACTCTTACAGATCGGTTCCTGGAATCCAAAAGTTCCTATGTTTTTGAAAGTTTTATGGACATTATTTTTCCTATCCTTGCGAGGAAATTATTTGTACAATGGAGGCTAGGTACACTGCCCATTAGAACATTTACTCACAAATGGCACAATGGTGGCGATATAATGTGTCCAAGCTGTAACACTCATAAGGAAGATGAGCTTCATATTATGTTTGTCTGTCCTGCCTACAGCAAATCTAGAAAGTACTGGTTAGCGCCCCTCTGCAGAAACTTGGGGTTCAGTAACTATTCACACGCATATAGAGTAATGAAAAGCAGCACTCTCGCCCATATTGTGTTTGCAGTAGCAAAATTTTTATTGGCAGTTTGGCAGATTAGGAAAAAAACTCTCTAATGTGCGGACATTGAGATGGCTTGCTTCAAACCTCCCTTTTCCTTGCTAGGGGGGAAATCAATTTTAAGACTGTATGAAATGTGTTTTTATTGTAAGTAATGTTTTTATTGTCTTATTCACTGTATCTTTTATGGTCTATATGACCGAAATAAAGAATTTTTGGATTTGGATTTGGATAGTCTTTTTGCAGATGAAAGAAGCTACACAAGGATAATGGAAGACCCCTCCAGGAGACTGCAGAACAAATTACGTAGCGGGACTACTGAAAAACTGTTGTGAGCATGGATAAGAAGACCAGAGGCTGATTTCCTGAATAGGCCAATACCAAAATCCCATATTTTTATATTTTATCAAAGATCCACAAGATAAGAAGGTCATTGCCAGTGCTTGAAATAGAAAAACAGAAGTGCAGGTACTCTGTAGCAGAGTACCTGCTTGTCTTTTTTGAGAAGTGCCGGTGCTCGCCAATTAAAAGTATAGCATTTCTCTTGAGAAGTGCCTGTACTCCTCCACTCAAAATAAAAAAGTGCCGGTACTCCGTACCGGCCCATTTAAAGCACTGGTCGACCTTTTGCTTTGGTCACTGGATCTATCTCGGAACTATTGTCCCAATTCTTCACTTTATTTTCAGATTGCTTGTCCATCCGGTGCCATCATATCTCAGAGACATACTGTGGCTTAACCCTCACATGCAGGCACCAGTGGTTAGTTAAAACCGATCTGTCATTTTTTTATCCTAAAGTATTGGGGAAAATTCACCTTGTGTCAAAATTGATTGTTTAAGAAATCTGTGCGGGCAGGCCCTTCCATTTGGCTCACAAGAATGAAGTTACTTACATTGTACTTTTGTTGTAAATACAGTGTCTGTATGTTTTAGGAGCTTCTTACTAAAGGCTTTATTGTGCAGCTCGTTGCCTGGCAACGCCAACTTGAGTAGCCATGTTTCAGATGGTTCCTGAGTTAGCATTAAGATTATATTTGTCAATGTGTATTTTGAAACAGTGGGCAAGTAGACGTGTCTCACAAGAACACCCCCAACACCTCCCCCGCTCTGCGAATGATCATTTTCTGCTTTAAAGGCCACGCCAGCGGACGTTTGTCCTCTTTGCCCATTAGTCTCTAAATGTTAAAACACTCAACAAATTCGTGCCATGAAACACTGTATTTTTCTCTCTTCAGAATCCGCAATGAAAATCTAAGCTAAAACAAATATTAATGGATTCACCAAGAGTGGGCACATAAGTAAAAGCTCAGATTGTTATAAATGGCAGCCATTAGTGTGCAGACATTCCCTCCCCCCTCCCCCGGAAATAAACAAACACTGATAAAAACATACTCAAGTGAAATGGTGCGTGCGGTCAGTTCGGAGGGAATTACACATTCGCAGTATACCCTGCGAATACCCTGCACATAAACCACTGCAGATCCGATTTGAACCATAGGTCTACGCACTGCAGCTTAGAAGGGGGGTTTGCCACCGCTACCCACCCTTCCAACGTAACACAGGATATTCTTGCAGTCTTATTCGCCTAAATATCCTTTAGATTAAACTCTTTTCACTTTGACAAGGAGCCACGCTCGCCACCGTCGAAGGAGAAAGGGAATAAAAAGCTTACCGCTTCAAATCTTCAGTGGGTTTATGAGAGCGAGCCTTGTTGTAGGGCGCGGGGCTTCCGCGGAGTGATTAGATTAACACAGCCATCCGCCAGCCTCATCCCCCGGCCTGACACCGGAGCCCGGCGGCCCCGGCAGGCTCTCCCCCCGCCGCCCCTGTTGACAAACCGCGGGATTCACGTGGATATTGGGCCTGGGAATATTAAGTCCCTTCTCGTTTAAGAAGCGAGAGGAGTTCGCTGGCGCTGCCTCCCTTCAAACGGATGCTGCTTCCTTGAAACAGCGCACAGAAATCATCACAGATGTGCAGGTTATTGGCTTAAGGCATGCCAGTATATTAACGGAAGGCTTTAGACCCTAGTACTAACTGCAGGCGAGAAACCACAGCAAGGCTGCAGATAGCATCTGTGCCTGCTAACAGGTGTGCTTTCGATTTCCTTCTCTGTTTTCTTTTATTTATTTATTATTTTAAAGAAGAAATAGAGACTAACAAATGCAGTATTTTTACAGTTATGATTAGAAAGGTATTTATATTTTGTGCGTTTAGTTTCAACCAGGAAAAGACTTGTTGGCTGTGCATTTTGGGAACTACTGTAGTATGCACACTGCCCCTAATTACTCTCAGCGGTAAAATAGTGCAAATTCATTAGTGCATAATTTTAGTACTAGTCCATTGCACAAAAATACTTGGATCGATTGGTGTCGTAGACATTGTCTGATCAAGGGTGAGAGGTTGTTCTTGATGAAGACGGGCGAAGTGTACCGCGTCTGCCCTTTCAAAGTGACCTTTCTCTGCTACATGATATCCGCCAGTGCAAACTCCTGCAACAGGAAATGAACTTCCAGCCATGGTCAGCAGGCACAAGGTGCAAATGACTGAGGTGCGGAGCGGTGGAAGAGAAAGGGCAATGCGTGGGGTAGTATGGAGCAGGGATTGGGGCATTTGTGTCAGTGTCACACTGCTGCGTCTGACATAAAAGCTGCCCCATTATATTTTATTTTATGTTTTTGCAAAGTATGGACTGTGCAAACCTTTTAAAGTTAAAAAAAAACTCGAGAAGTTGGATGCTGCTCCACTTAACTTCGCATACATCTACAAATGAACCCAATGCAAGTAAAAACAAGCATTTCCAATGCAATCGGTCTCCTCTTTGGGACCTTATATGCGTTTAGCTATGCAGCACATTAGCCTGTGTGCTGAAACATCTACTGTTCTTTAACAAGGCGGGAAAATAAGCACTAAACAGCGTGACACGCCAGGTATGGGTACGCATGGAGAGAAATACTGCCTTTCAGCGGAAAATGGTATAGTCCAAAGCTCTGTCTTGATTATAAAATCAAGGCCTTCTGTGGTCATATCACTGAAAATACATTTGAAAAAATATTATTTTGTACGGGTGCTCATGGAAGATAATTTATATGGACTGGAATCTAGAGAATGCTAAAGTGATTCTGATATTTTACTGACCTCTGCTGGTCGTTTTCTATCAAGAAAGTTAAATAGAGGCCTTAAAGCTCCCTCTCTCTTGCTCCACAAACCCCACTCCATCAGACAGACCATCCCCACTCACCAAGGGTCGAATTCATGGATAATGCTCTCAAAGCGCATGACAGAGAAGAGCCTGGAACTAAATCCGGCCACCCAGGTCAAGAAGAGGATGGTGAAGGAGAGTAAAGACTGCCAGCCCACCGGCTGCGAAAGCCCACCGTCCAGGGCCCCTCCGGAAGAGAAGCTGCCCCCGGTAGCCTGCCCAGGGAATTGGAGACAGCAGCTCGCTTCTGCGGCCGGCTCTCCAACTGTGCCATGCTTGAACCCGGGGCTGCGGAGTCAGACCCACTGTTGCGTGCGAGCCACTTCCTCTGCTGCCGGCCCCCTGTGTGCTCAATGTGTCCCCTCCAATGGCCATGGCTGCACGCTCTCTCTCCAGCCTCCACTAGGAGTCCTCAGGTTCTCGGTCAGCATCGCACACTGGAGAAAAGGGGCGAGTTCGGGAGCAGGAACGTGAGGACGGAATTAATAATATCAATTCTAGTACTAGAAAACAATATCAATATTGAGGTAGCTTGCTTTTCATAGTGAATGCTTTGAATACATTTCTGGACTCACGTTTTGTAAAGCACACTTTTTTGTATTATTTCTTTGTTGTTTGTTTAGTATTTTTCACTTCTATGTTCAGTTTGTGTACTAAAGAGATTTCGAAAATGGACGCCAGGCTAACATCCGTCTGTATCCAGGCACGGGCACAGCTATGAAACACCACCCAATGAAAGAAGCATTTGCAAAGCAATAGGATTCGCATTTACGCAAGACCTATTGCATTGGAAACAGGAGTGCGGGAGGGCCAGAAGGCATGAACGGGAGTGCGGGGGGCCGAGAATGCATGGGATGAAAATAGTGCTCAAAGTAGGGCAGTAGCCATGAAAGGGAAAAAATGACGACATAGCCATCATGAGGAGGGACTAACAAGCCTAAATCAATCAGGAGGCAGCATTTGGGAACTAAGACACTGAAAAAGATGGTCGGAGAGTGAATGGAGCTTCCACGCCATACTGAATGCTGCATGCCTCGCAAAGCGAGCAGCGCGTGCGCGCTGCCGCTATAGTCTCGTTCTAACGAAGTACTTTTTTGGCAGTTAATAATCAATGTTAACAAATCAGTTTTTCCTGTGTAATAATTTTGTCAGAATTATTCCCGGTCTTAAAATTTTACCCCAAGTTTTTGTAGCGATATCAAACCTGCGTGGGAAAAAACAGGTACACACTGCAATGTGTGCTTCAAGTGTATTGCATCCCATCAGAACCTTCCCTGTTCAGTTTGAGTAGTAAGGATAGTTTGCTTCAGCTATGGAAGTCATTTTAGAGAACAGGGAAAAGGGACCAATGAAACTTTTTATTTGTTAGCCCGATCATATATAGTAGTACGCTGTTTTGTAAAGCACATTTCAACCACCTAAGCAGGTTCCAGGTGTTTATAAATTTTGGATAAAGTTATCCAGTTCAATGGTGATCCAGAAATCTGAATGTTTGACTGGAAAACCCAGAATCCAACCCTGATCCCAGGTCTAAAATAGAGCCATGCACTGAATTCTTTAGTGTACTTAATGGCCCCGTTCATAAAAAGTAAATCATGTGTAATTTGCAGTTCGTATCTGAAGCATAGAAACAACACAACTGAAATCATAACCATCGTTTTATAGAGCGAAACGTGTGGATTCTCCACTTTCAGTCGCGTACTTCTCTTTTAATGTTTATGGACAATCTACAGTTGTTATTCCATGTAGATTGTCATCCACGAGTGACATTGACATTTCCTCTGAATGTGTCCGGGGTTTACAGTTCCAGGCTCATGGGGCTGATAATATTGAGGAGTGGGAGGGCATCAAGTAATTGCTTGTATTGTCAACAATTACCTCTGCACCTGATTTCTTCCACTTTTAAGAGGTAATTCTAGCTCTATAAATAATGCTACCAGGGGAATGGGATTGGTGCCATTAGCCAGTGGTACCCAGCTAGGGTGGTATTGGAATACTACAACTAGTAATGCCTAGAATGAATGATCGGTCCTACTAGTCGTATTCTCCTTTGCCATATGAAGCACCCTCCTCCTTTGACAAGTTAACATTTGTTTCCTTTTGTTCAGAAGAGTGAGACTGTCAGGCCGTCGGTAAGAAGTGTAATCGATTTAACCCAGGAGCGCAATCCTGGTCTCCTATACAAGGCACCATTACTGAGGTACTCTTGGAGAGAATTTAAGAGATTGGATGTTCAAGGAAATACATCCAGAAAGATCTGCAAAAGCTATTTTTGACGCGGCTTGTTTCACAAGGCCAGCTAGAAAAATGTAATAAAGGAAACTTGATAAAAAACATGAATAGTTTTGTGACATTATATCCGATTACTTCCAATGGTATATATAGTGCAGGATAAATGCATGGTTGTATGACACAACCACGCTTGCCTTACCCAAGTGGTCTTTACAATAACTACGTCTTTACCACGCATTCCTTTGCAGCGAATTTTGTTGTAAAGGCATGATTGGTAAATGTATATATATGGTAATGATCCCATCCCAGTCCCCCGTCCTCAACCCTAAGATGCGGCCCTCCTGCTTTGCAATCTACCTGCCCCCCACCCTGAACCCTAAAATCTGCCCCAGCCCAAAAAACGACCCCTAACCCAGCACCCGTGCCGTGAGCCCTAAGAACTGTCCTCCAGCCCTGAAAACTGCACTTTCCCCCTGCCCTGAGCCCTAAAACGTGTCTCCCTGCCCTAAAGACTACCCCTACCCGAGCTCCCCACCCTGAATCCTAAAACCAGCCCCCACCTCCCACCTGCCCCATCCCAATTTACCATGCAGCCTTTCGGTCCTTCCTGCAGATATCCCAGCTAATCCGCTCAGAAAGCTAGAACACTGACTGCCTTAACCACACATATGCAATGGCAACATCTGTTTCGCAGATTAAATGTATATTGTTTAACTATAAGTCAGATTCACAAAGGGACTTCTGACTCGTAGAGTTACAAGTGGTGGAATCTCCGCACAGGTTGCCCGAGTGCGGAGATTCCTCCTTGAGTGCATAGGCTCCGCTCTCGTAACTTTACAAGTCGTAAATCCCTTTGTGAAGTGGGCCCTAAATACAAAAGAGTTTACATTTCATGTGTCTGCACCTGGTGAATTACTCAGCCAAGGTCCCTCAGGATAACTTCTTCAGATGTGGATCAGAGGGCGTCAACTTTGTAAATATGGCTTTGGAAAGACTCTAATTGGTAGGAAGCTGCCAACACCATTGAAGCAATATCGTGGTCAGCATTCCAAAGTGTTCCAGTGCTAACGGGCAGGACCAATAGAGGTAATCCCAGAGGTGCACAGGTGATCTCTCTCCTGGGCATTGCTGATAGCCAAGGGCAGAATACTTCTGTGCTGGGGAATTAGGGTTACTGATCCTCATTGAAATGACCTTGCTTAATTGTAAGTTGGAAGGTGTAGTTATGGTAGTGGTTGCGAAACAGTAACATAAAAATGCATGACACTTAGAAATGTGGCAGTCACATTTCCTCTGTGAGTACATGAGGATTTACAAATACCATTTAAATGCCACCTAAAAAGCTCGGTTTGTGGAAGAACCAGATTTTAATATTTCCAAGAACTTCAGAACGTACAGGCGATTGCTTTGTTAAACGTGTTCAAAATGATGATTTATTTGCTCTCACATTACACCATTCACTGAGTTATTAACCCATCTATTCACCAAAGTACAGCAAGGCTGAACTATCTCTGCCATTTTATTGCACGATTTATTTCAACTTAATATTCTTATTTCTGAAGTGGTCTAATCAGTTTCACTTGAAGTATTATTTATGCTGCTCATACCTGTCTTTCAGCGAGTGCAGCTCGAGGTATTTATTTTGGTCATGCATGCGTTCATCTGCGAGAGAGGAGGAGTGGGAACACATGCCTCTGAGAGCTTAGGATGAGGCGAGGCTCATTGCTATGCTCGCAGTGTGGTGCACTTTCAGAGAAGGACTATTCAATGCCTTGCATTCAATCCCCGTGCTGAAGTGATAAAGGAATAAAAAGAGCATCACTGCTTATTGAAGTCAAGTAGCCCGGCCATTATGTGGGCTCATGGGAAGATGGCCGACAAAAGCGATTACCACCGGGGGTGGGGCAACGAATTGGGAATATCTTATCCTCTTCTTCGGCCTCATCGTCTCTACCTCTGGGAACAGGATGTAAACATTCAGACAGGGAGGCCTTTAAGCGACAGAACAAGAAAAAGAGACTAGATATGTTTTTAAATTCAAAATTATGACTATCTCATCGTAAACCAAGTGATGTGAAAACTGTGAATGAAAAGTGCGTCATATGGTAATGACTGTGAATTGATTTATAAAAATAAATAAATGGAGTGGCCCAATTTCTTCTTAGGAGATCAATACCATCGCCAAATGGTGGTGCTGCTAAATACAAAGCTTCCAGGTTTTGGTTACACCTCCTTTTTCTTCGACCAATATACAATTTCTGATGTCCTGTCCACTCAAGTAGATTCTTTTACATTCCTTCTTTCTTGATTTCTCTTTCCTTTCTTCCTTCTTTCTTTTTCCCTTTAATGCCTTTCCTTCTTGTAATCTGGATTGGATGTGGAAAACTAAGTTGCCATCTTCTTAAGTAAGTGTGAGTCCCGAACACCTACAAACACCAGCACAAATTAGCCACTGGTTGCTTGTTAATGTTGAGGAGATTCAATTAAAGGAAAATCAAGTTGCTCTGCCATCAATAGCATGTTGCTCTTTGCGGATCTCTACATATGGTTTGTGCCTCGGAAGCTATTAACAAAAGTATTTAACCACGACTAAGGAGTTATCAGGTAGATTCCTCAAGCATTTTTGCGAGCACAAACGGTGCGAATCGCAAAATTCGGCCGTTTGCGCCCGCAAAAATGGCATTTGAGATTCATCAATGGGTCATGAACTCGCAATTTGACAATTCGCAAATAATTGCGAATTATCAAATTGCAATCGCATTTAAGGAATCTCAATTTGAGATTCCTTAAATGCTATTCATGAACCTTTTAAAATTTGAGAATTCGCAATTTCTGGCCGCTATTTACCGCAAAGTCTGACTTCGTGGTAAATAGCGAAAACTTAGAAAAATGCACTTTAGTGCATTTTTCTAAGTGGTATGTTACACACACACATGTCCTTTGGACATGTGTGTGCGCAACATCAGGCTACATTTCCATTTCAGGGGTGCTACAGGGTGTCCTTTGGACACGCCTGGCACCCTTGAAATCGCATTCTTATTTGCGATTATCAAATTGCTAATTGCAAATAAGGATTGACTCCCCATTCAGGCCCATAGGAATGAATGGGGAGTTATTCCTTATTTGTGATTAGCAATTTGCTAATCGCAAATAAGGAGGCTGTGGGAATCGCAATTTATTTAGCAATTTCTACATGAATCCCGATTTGCGAGTCCTTAATAGCGATTCCTTAATAATCGCTATTAAGGACTCGCAAATCGGAACATTGATGAATCTGGCTGACAGTGTGGAAACATATCAGTAAAAAAGACTTGCAAGTATGAGACCTTTTTCCTTTATAAAGTGATTGCTTTATGTATGGTGTGGGTGAGAGAGCCTTTCTAGCAAAAGCCACAATCCTTGTCATGGTGAACCACAAAAGTCAGTAAATTAATCTTTGCTTAATCCTCTGGTAGCTTGGCTGAAGAAGCAGTCAAGCTTAATTTATAGGCAATATGTAAAGTATTTATGTATCACTCAAGCAGTAATAAAGTGAAAACACAACAAAAGGAAAATCCCACACCAATGTAGAAAACTAGAGAAAAATGTAATAAACAATTTTACACCAAAACAACAAAAATCACATTTTAAATATTTAAGGTAAGTTTAGCACCTAAAAGGACAAAGTGTCCCTCGTGGTCATCTGGTCATGCGAGGCCAGCTGAAAGTCACAAGGTCAAGCCCACCATGATGGAGTGCGAGCCGCATACAGGAACCAGCTTGTCCCACTAAATAAGGTACCTTCTAAAGTCCAGCGAGAACAATTTTGTTTACGGTGGAGGAGACTGGGAGGAGAATGGAGAGCATTGTGGATAGCATCGTGTAGCTCAAAGATCCTGTTGGGTGTGTTGCGGACGATAATTTTCTGGAGATTCACTTTTGCATTCACAGAAGGCTGTAGATGCTGTTGTGCAAGGTACAGATCTTGCTTTGCCAATCGTCACTGGCAGCTGCGGTAGTGCGAAGAGTCTGGTTCACCGGAGCTTCACATTACAGGTCAGCACGGAGGGAAAGCTCTTGCACGGACTGGCCCATTCGTGGGTGCAAAGAGTCCAAAACTTCAAGATTTCTCCTTTTCCTTTAGGGGAAGCTTAATTGATGCCACACCAAGGGTCAAGGACCTGAGGGGCACCTCTTTAAGACCAGGAACTCACTCCAGGAGAGGCCAGCATGGCTCAGGCAGGTCCAGTTGTAGGTTCAGGCACATCCAGTGCAGCAGGTCAACTTGACACTTGCAGGTAGACCTTTGGACCTTGTTGCATTCCTGTATCACAGAACATGAGGTCAGTCAGCTGACCCATAGAGCATCTTCTTCCTGGGATGAAAGGTTCTGGTCCAAACTTTCTTTTCAGAGGGAAGGGCAGCCCTCAAGCAGTAGAGCAGGCATTCTTCTATATTATCCACAGATTCATGTGTGTATTAAAGAGTGGGAATGAGGGTATCATTTTCATACTTGGTGCCCATGGCGAAGTGGAAAAAACATCTGGAGTTTCCCCCTACAGAGATGTCTGGAATCTCCTGCCTGTCTGCCCTGGTTCTAGTCTGTCTGGTGGTGCAATGGGCTAGTGTGAAGTCCTTTGTGTATGAGCCGGACCAGTGTCTTTGAAGTGCAAGAGTGGAAGGTGAGAGCTCTGTGCTCTCATCAAGCCAGCATGGCCTATCCTGCCAACATCCAGACTATCTATTGTGATGCTGTGTTGGAGTAATACACATATTCCACTACACCTCGTCATATGATCCAGGAACAGGTAGCAGACACCAAATAGTTTGGACAAGAAAATGCCAACTAAAAGTGGCATTTTCAGAATTGTGATCTAAAATCTGACTTTACAGCTAAAGAGGGTTTCAAATAACAATTTCTCAGACACCAAACATGACTTTCCTACGTGCTCATGCACAAAAGCTATCACTTATTGAATGTAATAAGGCAATCCAAATTTATCCTATGGGAAAGGTAGTCCTTGCAGTAGTGAAAAACGAGTTTGGGAGTTTTTCATTACCAGGATATGTAAAACATAAAAATACAGGACAACTTTTTCTTTTTCATTAAAATGCACTCTGCCCTACTGTCTGTTTAGAGCCTACACTGGGTGTGACCTATTTGTATTAAAAAGGAAGGATTAGGCATGGCAAAAGTTGTTGTTACCAGCTCAACATGGCAGTTTAAAGCTGCATACTCAGACTTTAATGGCCGTCCTAAGACTTCTTTAAAAAGGCCACTTAAGTGGGTGGCATAATAATTGCTACAGGCCCACTAACAACTTATAATTTACAGACCATAATTATTTGTAGTACCACTTTACTAGGAACTTGCAAGTAAATTAAATGTACTACTTGGGTGTAGACCAATTTTACAATACTTATAAGAGAGAGAGCAGGTACTTTAGCACAGGCTAATAGTGGAGTCCTAAACTCAACTAAAACGAGTTCAGGTGACAGGAGGGGTGAAGGCAAATTATTTGGGTATGACTCTGCATAGAGGGCCAAGTCCAACATATGGTATGATTAAGTAAGACATTTTTTTCTTAAGTTAGAATGCATGTTGGAATTTGTAAGTGATTTTTACTTTTACTTCTAAGACATATCGTTAAACTAGGTGGCTACTCAGAGTTCCTCGTTAGTTAGGAACCTAGGAGGTAGTCTATGTTTGCCAATAATGGAAATATCATTTATCATATTTACATAAGTCTTATCATAAACAAATGCTGTTTTTTTAATGCAGTTTCTGATTGTGCAGCAAATGCCAATTCTTTGGCCTCTTGGAATTTTATATTCTCATGAGCAGTAGCATGTCTACTAGTTTGTGTTAGGACCACTTTTAGGGAGCATTTGGCCTTCCTGTGACTTGAGTAAATATGGTTTGCATACATTTTTGATGGGCGTCAAAATTATAACTTTATAATTTTGACTGCATCTGTGAACTAGGAATTATTCTGATCTTTCTTGCAGAATTTCCTTTCTCTTATCCCAAGTCATTTTGCGTGGTGTTTCAATTCCACACAAAGTTAGAACTCCTCAGTCGCCTTGTTCCCTAGTCTCCCATTCTCCTTGTTTTCCCTACCCATGTCCCCAACACATCTTACCCTGAGATCACTTTCCTCCAGTTACTCAGTTACCCGGCTCAAAGGTCCTTGCTCTTAAGGCCAACACTCTGAGGGCTCACTGAGATAGATGGATGAATCTAGACAGACAAAGAACTGGAAGGTGGGCTCACTGAGATAGATGGATGAATCTAGACAGACAAAGAACTGGAAGGTGCACAGATAACCCGGCACAGATGCACTCCTAAGCATGAATTTATAGGAGGAACAAGAAGTCATGCTTATGCCTGTGACAGCATTGACCATTTAAGCATTTATACATTTTTAGAGTCTGGACCTTGAAGAGCTACATTATAATCCCTGCCTCCCATACCCCAGTAAACAAATTGAGTGCCAGTCCTAGAAAAATCACTGCATCTGCATACATGTCCATATCTGCCAAAATGAGCAGTGCTTAGAAGCAAACTAATCTCCTTTAAAAAGACGCCCATCAAAATTGTATGCACATGTAACATTTCATAAATATTAATAGCAAACACAGCTGAACAGATATGCAAATTTCGAGCAGCAGTGCCAACGGGGAAATATTGGATAATTTACGAGTACCTCTTGTTGATGCAGAAGTGTTTCATGAATTGGGCAGAGGGATAATGGAAGAGCCACGTCTAGTCTTCTGTTCATAAATAGACAAGTGATGTAGTTTGGACCCCGTGATGAATTCGTCAAAGAATGCGTGCTGGTACCCAACATTTTTGTGAGGCGCCTGCTGCCGGTGCTGCCACTTCTGCTGAAATTCGGGGTAGTCCTGCCTCTCTCTTAATCTCAGTTTTGCAGATTCTTTTTTCTTCCCTACGTTCTCCTTTTGTCACTGTTTTCCCATCTTTCTATTCCTCTCCCTTTTTTTTGCATTTCTCACTCTCTTCTGCGTCCAAGTCTGATGATGAAAAATACGTGCCAGTCCCAAGAAATGAGTGCAGGTGGACCCCCACTTGCAACCACCAGCTCACATTAAGCAATGTTGGCACTGACGTTTTAAAAAATCTGACGTCCCTCACTATGTTAAACAGAAGTAGTCTGGACCAACAAATTTCTGTATGATACTTTTAGTGTGAAATGAACCGCCTCCTTCATCTGCCTGCCACACAGCGCTGTGCACTCAATTGTTCATGGATTGCACTCCACAATCAACTCAGGGCAAAAGGTCACGTGCACTGCAGTTTCAAAAGTTCAGAGCAAAATCTTAAAGCAAGAGTTAATCTGATGCATCTCAATGATTTCTGATCTGCAGACTGCAGCTACATTGAGTTTTAGTTGCACTAAGGCAGAGAGGAAGAGTCTGGACGGGAACTTACTGCCAGCTAGAAAAAACTTAAAATATATGTATATAGGCAATCTGCAGGCAGTGTCACTGTAAACGTTTCTCATAGATGTTTACCAATCTTATAACATTTATTTCTCCCCATTTGAGGCTGTGCGTGATGCATTGGTCAGGCTGGAGAAGGAATGGAGGCTACAAGTTGACATCTTATTAAACCAACTGAAACATGACCTTTATATACCTCGCAAGTATATTTATTTTGGCTGCTCTTCTATCTCTGATCTTGGTGCGCCACTGTGATGGGTGGTAGTCCTGCAAGGAAATGACAGGAGTGCTAAACAGCGGAAAACTACTGATTCAGACTAACAAGCATGTACCCAAAAACTGTGGCCTCGCACAAACTCTTTATGTCTGGTGTAAGCAAAGACTTTTATACACACTCCCTTTCAGCCATCCCTCTTCATCCATTGGTCTGCTGTGATGTCATTCACATTTTACTTCCGCCCATCACTGCCTACAGATTGGGCAATATACCAGCCTACTTTAGCCATTGGCTTAACTCTTTGTGACAGATGGCATTGTTCCTTATTACTGTTTCCTTTCTTGTAGTCACTGATAGAAAAGTAGTCCATCTACAGTCACCACCACCCAGCACACCACTGCTTCAAGCAGCTGGGAGTGCTTGTACAAGGTAAAGGGAGTGGCGCAAGAAAGAGCTGTTCAGTGCCGGCAAACAGCGGCAATAGCTAATAAAAACGGACTTCAGGCAAGCTCTGGGTGGCTAGTGGTGGCTCCCCCATTGGGCTGTGGGGGCGTTGCCCCACTGCTTTCTCACAGTACGAGAAGGCAGAAACATAAATGGTAATAACTACCATTTTATGTTTCTGCTTATTGCACTGCGACAAAGCAGAAGTTCATGGTTGGGGGTGGGCGGTCCTGCTTGAGGGCAGGGGGTAGTGGCTTGCCCACTGTTGTGAGTTCTGACTGTTTGGTCTGCCCTGGGGCCAACTAAACAGTCAATACCCACAGCAGTGGGCAAGCCACTCCCTCCTGCCCCCAAGCAGGACTGCCCACTCTCCCCTTTTCTCTATGTAGGCAGCCTACATAGAGAAAATGGGCCAGCTGGGGCGCTCTCAGCTGCGCCGCACAAATCACAATGTTGTCATTGCAGCATGTGATTGGCGAAGGGGAGGGAGGAAGACTGATGACGATGAGCGCTGTGCTGCATTGTAAAACGCAAGTTTTATTTCTATTTCCCACCCGGCACCCGCAAACACCCGCCCACTCCACTCCCGCGAGCATGCCGACCGCATTCGGAAGATGACCCGAATGTGTATTTGTAACACAATTTGTGGCATGCTGGATTGCTGCAACAAAATCATAAGTAAAATTTTTGTTTATCTCTAATGAAATGTATACTCGGTGCAACTTTGTGGTTTGTCTGTGCAGTACATAACTAATGACCGGTGTCTTACTGGCTTGTTAATGCAACCATGACCGAAAGATAAAGTAACGTACACACTACCCAGGTTCACACAATGTGGAGTAACGGGGAGTAATTTAAGCAGGATCACACGATGCGGGGATATGTGGTTTAGAATCCTTGTCTTCTAGTTAAACACTCAACATAATGGTTAGGTCATCGTGTATTTTCGCGCAATCTGTGGCGTAAGCAAAAGAATCACCTCTGTATATTCAAGAGTAAAGAAATGCACAGTCTGTTGGCAACCAGGGCTGAACATGAGTGCACGTGCAGGCAGGGATCCTGGTGTGAGGTTCCCTCTAGGTGGAGAGGTTTGCGCAACAGGGTGGGACTTTTCAGTGGAGGTAGTAGGCATTGCTGGAAGAGCGTCCTTCTTATCTGCAGTTGCTGTCATGTCATATAAATATATAATTTTTTGTTGGCCGTTCGATGGATTTGAGGGGCGGGGTGGGATGCATTTTGTTCACTATCCATCATAAAATCCGTGTTTCTGTGTAGGTCTGCTTGAAATACGCATTCCTAACTGTTATGCAAAATACCCCATAATAAAATGACCTAGTTGTTTGTATTTTATATAGCTACTGCTACTGCAGTTTTGCCCATTCTTAGCACTTACATCACCAGGAACTCCCAAGCAGTCATGTCGCCAACCCCAGCAGTCAGAAGAGTGAGGAGGAACGTTTTGTTGTCAGAGATACTTATAGCGCCACAGCACACATGATCACCACAGGATTCCTGGCGCTAGTAAAGTGGACTATCTTTCACCATGCAAAGCGAATGCCCCATTGCAATGGGTGATTTACCACGTCTTCACAAGTTGCAGGATCTCTGCTATCCCCCAGGCCAGCTCTTGCTGAGGCAATAGTCACATCTGCCGCCGCTGCGGGAGTCCAAGTAGTGGCTTGGCTGGAAGCACCCTGAGGCCTTTTCCTGCAGTCACTCGCCACATACCTGAGTAATAATCCTTCCGTGCAAAAGTGCAGTTCAGAATAGTTTTCTAAGCTTGGCCGGCCTGGACAGGTCTAGCTTTAAAGTTACTGTGAAATAAAGTGCTGCATGCGTATGCTGTAGTGTGCAGTATACGGTGGTAGTGCTGCTCACCTTTGTTGCTACAATAATTTCATGCCTCACAACTTTCAAATGTCACCAGCCACCACTGGTGGCTACATTTGCATTGTCTTGCTCTTCTTAGCACTCTAGGTGCCCGTAGCTCTCAGCAGACAATTGAATAAATATCACTGATCCAAAAATACATGAAAGTAGAAGACTTTCATGTATTATTCATGTATTCGTCATGTAGACAAATAAAAGATACCATATTCATGGTAAATTGAAAAAATATTTATATATCCATTTTAAACATAAGCATAAAGGAAAGTGTTAATTAAAGTGTCTCTGTGTGAATTTAAGCTTTGGCTGCATGTTTATTTTCTATCAGCTAAAAAGGCACTCATGATACCCAAGCTCCCTGCCTTGAATCCGATCACAACTTTGAGTCCGCTTTCATTTTCTATTCTACTTGGGCTTGGTGCATTCTGTTATAGAGAATGTCCTACCTTCCGGACCTCTGGATTAATGAAGAAGAGGGAAGCTCATTCCCCGGTTACGTATGAGTAATCTTTATTCCCCTTAGTCCGGCTCATCCTCATCACAATCATTACTGATGAGGTGATGTCACCTCATGAGAGAAACAAAGCAGGAGGATCCTTGAATTTTTGGCCCACTCACCCAGCCTAGGGGGCATAAAAGAGGCTGGTACTCTGTGCTGCTCCTGTATACATTCAAGACCTTTGTCAAAGGACTGAAAGGAGGGATAATTGGAGTAAATTACTGTGAGGACGATGAGATGGACTGTGGGTAATGAAGACTACTGGTAAGTAACCAGGGCTTTACTCCTACATCCATCATTTTCGTCTCAGCTATTACAGACTATGTATACCAAAGCTGAAGTCCTTTCACCAAATTGTAATCGAAGCAAAAAGACTAGTCAGAGGCACACTACCACCATTTATATTGCTGAACTCAATGCGCCTGTCTTCAGATTCAGCTGAGAGTCTGGGACAAAATTAAGCAGATAATTCTTCATAAAAATACACTCAGATGTGCAAGTGACCGGCCTTCAGGTTTCTTTATTCCATGGTCCCTGCAGTCCAGCCCAGAAAGTGACCATCCTTCTTATAGACTGCCCCTGGATAGGAAGATCTGAATCATTGTCCTGTAACACCATCAGGAGAGTAGACCTGATCTATCTGTTGCGGGTCATAGTGGTAGCCTTCGTACCACTTCCTGACTGCCCAAAAGCCACAAACAAGTAATCAATCTTTCAGTATTTTTGAGGCCTGTTATATTAAATCAAAAGAGCTCTTTAAACATCTAGCCTGCTCAACAATTGTTCCTCTTCATTAGAAGGGAAATGAAAAAAAGAAGAAATAATTATTTCCTGAGATCATTGAAAAACAGAATTGACCTTAGGAAAAAAGTAAGATCAGGTTTTAAAATAACTCCATCTTTCATAAATGTAACAGAAGTTGTAGAACACCTCAGAGCCCCCATGTCTGTCACATACTGAAATCTTCCTTGCTCACTGGACGTTACTGAATGCATAGGATCTATAAAGGCCAGACCTGCAATCCATTTAACATTTTAATTATACACACTTCGTGTGCATTTTAAATACGATTTGTATATACTGTGTAATTCAAGTTTTTAAATAGAACCCATGGGAATGCTAATTCAACTCGCTACATTTTCCCAATAACTTTGGCACCGGTTGATGAATCTTCACAAAATTTTCAAAACTATTGGCCCGCTCCGGTCAACTCCTGTCTTGAAATTGTCCGGGTGATTAGACAAGCTGGGGCTGAGAAAAAAGGGGGGTCCCAAAACGTGCTTTCCCCATGTTCATTTTCATAGGAAACATTAGTCAAAACTACAGCCTGACCTGCTGAATGGAATTACACCAAATTTGGCAGAAAGGTAGGTCTTGGTTCAGAAAGAGACTCTTTTTTAAATGGCGTAAATCTGTTCAGTAGTTTCTGAGAAATTAGAAAAAGAAAGAATTTATATATCTGTGGGTGCAGTGGGTTCGAGAACCCTCCTGAGCACGAGCTTCATTCCCATTGGCTGCCAAAACTCCAAAGCAGAAAGTGTTGGCAGCCATCAAAACAGTAAAACAAAGATAAAAAACGAGAAAAGAAGGCAGGGTAGAAACACCCTGACCTCCTAGGCCTACTGAGAAGGTCCCACAGGGACTCCCAGGGTCCAAAAAAGCATTTTTAAAATAATTTTGGCAGAATTTGCGTTGGGCCCCGCAGCCTCAGGGACCACCACCTCCCGGGGCTATGCTGATTGTGTGTGGGGGGCATGCTGCCTCCCTGCAGCCCGGGGACTGCCACCTCCCCCCTGGGCTTTAAAAAAAATGCATGGGGGTCCCACCCACCCCCACGCTGTCCCGGGGACCACCACCATCCCGGGGCTTTTTGAATTGTCTGTGGGGGGCACGTGTCCCCCCACAGCCCCGGGGACCACCACCTCCCCAGGGCAATCTTTATTTAAATTGGGGTACTGTTACGGACCGCCGGGCCCCAGGGACCACCACCTCCCCGGGGCTTTAAACATTGGCAGGTAGGCCACGCGGCCCGCCTCTTGGAGCCCTTGATAGCTCTGGGGACCACCACCCCCCAGGGTCGGCTCCTGCAGTGTCCCGGGGTGCCCACCCCCGGGACACTGTTGTTTACTATGGCAGGGCGGGAGCTGTGTGGCTCCTGCCCTGCCATAGAAAACAGCAGTTTCAGGTACGTTATAGTTAGAAATGCTAATTTCTAACTATAACATACCTGAAACCTATGTTTTTTTCAGTGAATATATATATATATATACATACACATACATATATGTGTGTTTATGTGTGTGTGTATATATTTGTATATATTTATAGATATATTACACAGTGGCAGTTGTCACTGTGCAGTTATAGGTATGCGAGTCTTTCCAAATGAAGAGTGTTTATTGTTTTGATAAAAAATTTTGTGCCATTAGACAAATCTTCATGAAACTTTCCCCAAAAAGTTCCTTTACCTCAGCTCCCTCCTGGAAAGTTTTTGGTTGATCTGGGCGGGAGCCCAGAAAAAGCAGAGTCCCAAAATGCAATTTCCCCATGCATTTTCCAAACAGCTGAACAGTTACACCAAAGTTTGTGTTTGTTTATTTTTTTTAATGTAGCCTGAAACAAATTAGCTGTGCCACCTTGAGAAAAGTTTGACTACTTTTCTCTTGATATATTGTATTTGTTGAAATCATTAGATTATAGGTGAGAAATGTATTTGGATTTCGTGCCATGGATACATTTCATTTTCCATTGCTCTGAAATCTGTAGGGTCCCAGAGCCAAGTGTCCTAATAAAGCAGCACTTTCACATGTATTGACCCAGGGGTAATACCTGGCACTTTCATGTTACGGAAAACATTCTGTTACTCTTAATGGGCACTTTGGACTATTACACTAGTTGTCTTCTGTACGGGAGATACAGTTCTTAAGGAAAACATCTTCTCTGCTAACGTTATCTTTCTTTTCAGTGTTGTACCTCTGCTCCACTCCTCATTGTGCAGTGTTGAATAACCTAAAATGCATCTCATCAAACAACCCGAACAATGGCGCTTATAAGTGTCTGGTGGTTAACTCTAGTTCCGAAAACTCCAGTGACTTCCCTATTTAAAGTTGCATGTTGCAGTGAAACATGAAAATTGATGAGTATCTGTGGGAAGGGATATGATTGTGTCCTGCTTAATAGGCTAACAATTTCATGTAGAGCTCCCAGTAGTTTCATTGTTCAAAATGAAAGGAGACATGTAAATGAGGCCATTGCTCAAAATGTAGCAGAACAATGGCGCCACTTTCTTTATTGTATCCATTAATTAATTCCCCATCAACCCCTTGCTCTTAGAGTGAGCAGGAAAAATAATTAAAATGATACACGTGGCAAACCATACAAAACCGAAAGGTGAAGCATGAAATTTGTTTAATACATAATTAGGCATATTATTTGTGTTTATTCATTAAAATGGGCTTCATTGATGCTGAGCACTTCACATTGGGGTCTGGAAGTTAATCACTCTCCCTTTGTTAGATTAGAACTCGGGTATAGCACAGAGCAGGCCACGGATGTTGAGCACATGATCACTTTTGCTTTGGGTGGTACTTAGGCTGACTCTAAACCATACAACAACAGAGAAATTAGAGAACAATATGGTAATTTTCCCTCACATAACAGGATATATTCCCTTCTACTTACCAGTGATGGATACCTAGGAGAATGAGTATTTCCGTTGCATGGTACTGAATTCACATACAGTCACATAACAAATTCAGACATGGCCATGTCCATGTCACCCTCACTGGGATGCTGACCAGCTACAGGATGCAGGAGACACCTGTAGGTCCACAGTCCCTTTCATGGTGTGCTGGATGGCTGGTTCATAATGATATCTTCCCCATCACATTAAGCAAAATGGCTGATCGCTATAGTGATCAGTCCTACATACAGTGTCTAGGATAGCAGATACCTAAAATGTTCGGTCCTGTCATAGTGTGCTGTGCAAGTAACATGTATATATTTGTATAGGTCTCAGAAATGTACCTGTCACTACAGGCATACCTATTCAACAGCTCAAGACCTGTCCCTGTGTTATGTAGAAACAAATGTTTCCCATCAATTTTAACAGACCCCCTTCTTAAGGTGTCGGTAAGCCGTGTGTGAATCTCACTCTACTGCTTAATTTTGCCCAAATGGTCATGAGTTTCTACTTAGTCTAAAACTGCGAGTGGCACTAAGGACAACTACAGACCCACACCACACCTTCAAAAGAAAACAATTTCAGAAAAAAGGGGGAGGGGAGTTGGCAGTGCCTCACGGGAGCAACACCCGCGGAGGAATAAACAGACTGGTACTCGTCTGTGTCCTCACGTTATCATCATCAGCGACTGCCAACTATAACAAAGAAAAGGGATAACAGACAGTGCAGACTATATTAACCAAAAATGTGCTCTGTGTCAGTGACCCAATGAGGTGCGGTCACTCTGATCTCAAAGTGTGACACCACCACCGTTTAAAAAGAGCAGAGCTCTACTAGCTAAATTACTTTTATTCAGTGCTGTGTGCCCACTCTATTAAAACAAACCAACATGTTTCATTGCCGTGATAAATTTGTCGGCAATTTCATTAGGGTTTTGGGTCTTTGCGTTCACTGCACGTCAATTCTTCATTTATTGTACCAGGTAGCAGCTATATGTTTTATGTACCAGCGCCCCCTGTCACAGGGGGTGAGCGGAGGCCAGATACCTGCACAAATATCGCACTGACCGAGGGCAGTCGGCCGGTACCTACTACAAGGTTTCAGGCACCGAGCTGGGTGATTCTTCTACGGGGGCGTTGGTACATAAAACATAAAGCTGCTACCTGGTACAATAAATGAAGAATTGACGTGCAGTGAAGGCGAGCACCCAAAACCCTGATGAAGTTGCCGACAAATTTATCACGGCAATGAAACATGTTGGTTTGGTTTTAATAGAGCGGGCACACAGCACTGAATAAAAGTCATTTAGCTAGTGGAGCTCTGCTCTTTTTAAATGGTGGTGGTGTCACACTTTGAGATCAGAGTAACCGCACCTCATTGGGTCACTGACACAGAGCACATTTTTGGTTAATATAGTCTGCACTGTCTGTTATCCTTTTTCTTTGTAATAGTTGGCAGTCGCTGATGATGATAACATGAGGACACAGACGAGTACCAGTCTGTTTATTCCTCCGCGGGTGTTGCTCCCATGAGGCACTGCCAACTCCCCTCCCCCTTTTTTCTGAAATTGTTTTCTTTTGAAGGTGTGGTGTGGGTCTGTAGTTGTCCTTAGTGCCACTCGCAGTTTTAGACTAAGTAGAAACTCATGACCAAAAGGGCATCGTTAAGCAGTAGAGTGAGATTCACCCATGGCTTACCGACACCTTAAAAAGGGGGTCTGTTAAAATTGATGGGAAACATTTGTTTCTACATAACACAGGGACAGGTCTTGAGCTGTTGAATAGGTATTGAGTGGGGGGTGACCTGTTCCAACCTCTTTATTCCCCCTTGAGCTCCTAATTGTTCAAGACTACATGCATACTGCCTGAGCCAAACTCTGCTGTCACTGTAAGTGGGTAGCTCTTATGTGGGTCAGTACAGATATACAGCTCTTGTTAAAACTGTCTGTAGATTCCCATTGATTTACAGGCTTTGTAACACATTAGTTTGGTAACTATATGGATGCAGCTCAAAACTTCTTGTCTAAAGGTAATGGAGCTAATAAATGACACAAAATTGTGGAAATAGGGAAAAGGTAGCTTTTTTGCAGCATTGGTTAATGTAAATTTACTTTACTTCAACACTAAGCAAATGTGTATATCATTGAGGCATTATGTGGCTAGACCGCCATTTTGTTGATATGGGGATGTTGTTTTTGGGTACTGAGCATAGTAAATATAGTTTTCAGATGAAGGTCATCCTAAACACTAATAGCATAGAGGCAATGGTGTGCTGGCACTTGAATCCATTATCTTGTACTGAAAGCATGGTGAAAAGTATTGGTGATATCAGTAGTACTATGCGCATGAATATATTTGAAGATTTGGGTTTATTATGTATTTTTATGCGAAACTGTTTGTCTCTGGGGAGCAGAGACAAATTATGTTCTACCCAGTTCTGATTTAGCTGCTATCACCTAAAAGTATCCCCTTTATCGCGTTTCCTTAAAATATCTGAGAAGAAAACCAAAAAATAGTCTGGAAAATATATTATTTTCCAGTTTTGATCAATAACACTGGCTATGTGTGCTTTGAAAGGCAACGTTTGCTAAACCTTTTCTTTACTTTTCGTTTAGTGAGGACGGCTCAATTCCCTTGTTAAATTATTTGCATATCGATTCTAGTACAATCACTGTCACTGGCCCAAACTATTTTAAAATCCACTGTTCGGTCAAAATATTGCTGAAGAAATCCTTGTGTATTTGAAAGGGCACAGTTTACCAAAATGTCTTCCGAAAATTCCACCGGAAACCCCTACAAACACCCTGTACAATGCTAGGCAAACCATTTCTTATCAATTGAGGTATTGGCCCAGTATGATTTATAATTGCACTATTTCTTGGCACTTCTGCCAAACGTTGCATCAGGAAGAATCCTTCATCCCAAAACCACAAGAACTGGTCTTTAAACTTGTAAATTGTAAACTCCATCATTAGCCCATTCTGCTTAGTTTTTTCAATTTATAAAATCTCTATGAGAGGCTAATCTAATCATGTTTTCAGCAATGTTAACTCTTGCCACCGAATGGGTATTGGCCATGATTCCCGAAGCGGTCCTGTAAAGAGTTATTCACTTCATTTCTAATTTTAACCAGTGTCAGCACTGGCACAGGTCTCAACTCATGTGGCACTGCGAAGGGAGCAGCTAGTGTGAGGGAAGCTTGAGTAGTGGCAGAGGTTGCTGGTTGACCAAAGAGCCATTGGCCAGTGTAGGGGCTCCATTCCAAGCCTGCAATAAGGCCCATGGCAACCTTGATACACTACTGAGCAGGAGAATCAGCTGGTTGAGTGAAAGACTTAAGAGCAGTATGCATCCTGTATGTAAACCTTACTCGGTTCACTCAGTGCCCTCTGAATTCATTAGATCTCCAGACCTTTGGAACCAAACACATTAGAAGTGATCATGACATGACATACTTAAAGGACCATACAGTTCATTTTGGGTAAGAACCACAAAGAGCCTTATTGTTGCATTGTTTTATGCTTTTGCTATAATCGATTTGAAATTTTACTGAGTATTCATCGAATAGCCTTAAATGTATTATCAGTTATATTCAGCAGTATCCTTTTTCTGACTTCTCCATATTAAAAGAACTACAGCTCAAACAACAGGAATGTGGATGAGGTGTCCTCCCCCCACACCCCACGCCACCCTTGAGTCTTAGTTTACCTGCTGGAGTTATTGTTCAGAACTGTTTCATGAAATACTTGAGTGCTCAACCTCTGGCCTACAAGGAACATTCATCAAGCAACTATATTTAAAACAGACCTGGTTGCCTCAACAATAACATTCTACATTTCTGGTTGAACTTACTCTGCTTTTCATTGCTGCAGGGCTGATAAATAGGGGGTGCCATTAATTTGAGTAAGATGTAACTGCATAGGGAATGTTCAGGTTATGCTGTGCAGTTTAAAGACATTGGCATGAATATTCTGTAGCAATATGCAATGTACAGCGCTATGTTCGTTCAAGGTGCACCGCCATGTATGACCCTCCAGTAGAGTACCTGTACTGGGTAGAGAGCCTGCCACTGTAAGCCATCATTGGCACTCTTGCATACGTACTGGCTCGAATGACAAGGGTGGATTCCCCTAGTTGGGCACCTTCAGCTAGGGAAAATATATTTCTCAATTGATGTATTCATATTTATTGCCCTCATGTAAGTTATACCTCTGCCAAGGGGTAAACATCTGTTGGATCAGGGATGCACTCATCTTGTGCTCCTTCAAATCTATAAGGACTTAGGACTCGAATAGATCGTTTACCTCCCTATAATTAAGATGAGTTTGCAGAACTATGGCTGATTATACTACTCAATCTCCTCCACAAATTGGGACCTTTCCGATAAAACAGAAGCTGCTGGCACTTTGCTGCAGTAGCATTACTCCACTTCAAGAAATAACATTCCTAACATTTCTTTGATCCCTTCCTGCAGATACTCATTCAAAATGACAAGGTTGTTCAACATCCTACCCTACCTGAATTCAAATGCCTTTACTTCCACTCTTTTGCGACCTTCCGCTCCAATGCCCACAGTCTAGATGTAGATATCGTTAAAGAGATTCACATGCCACTTCTGAGTCAACTGTCACTCCTGCCCCAAATATCCTTGCATCTGTCATCAGTAAACCTCCCTACCTGCCCTTAATACCCACAAACATGACCATTCTGGCTTCAAGCACAAAAAAAGCAATTGAATCATATAGTCAAAGTATTTTTAAGCATTTGGCCCACAGCTGACTTATAACGATTAGCCAAACATTTGGCACCCCGTTGCCTTTGATACAAACTCCACCTCATAATTGAAAGACAAGAGACTGAAAGAAGCCTTCAATCCACTGCTCGATTTCTTTTACTCCTTCCTCAGTAGAAATGTCTCCAAAAACCAGACCAGTCACTGGAGGTAACCTACAGTGATCTGCTAAATTCCCTAACATTTTCAACATGTATATATGCTCCACTTTTGCGTCTTTTAGGGGATTATTGAATGCCCAGCTCACCCATGACCTTAAATGAACTCATAGTCTACCCTGGCACCCTAAAAACCTGCTTTGCTTCAGTGCATGCCTCAGCATGACCACTTATTTAGCATGGTGGCATTCTTCCAAACCAACCAAATGGGAACATGACATCCCTTTATCCTTCCCATATGCACACAGGTGCAAGCTCAAATCAAAACTAGGTTATGCTCTTTATGTATACCTATACAGCTACTAAGTCACTAAACCCAAAAAGGCCCTGAATATGTACTCTGACGTCAAGACCGGCCTAAATAAATGGACAAATATCAGGTACAGTGAGATAACCTTTTTGTGATTTGTGCATGTCCGAGGGAGGATGTACTTTTGGTCATTAAATATTACCCCTTTCGCTACTTATTTGATTTGTATTAAAGAAATGGATAGCATATGTTCCCATTTTTAAGGAAACCCCAATGACTTACATTCAGAGCGTAGACCCAATTCAAAATACTATGTTTCAACTTTAAATTCAGCACAATTGGCAAGACCCTGTATTGTGCAAGGAATAAAGAGTACACTTGCTAGTAACCTTCAAGATCACTTTGACCCGATACCTAGGTCACCTATTTCAGCAATCTTCTGACATGCACAGAAAGTTTCCAGAAGATTCCCTTCATATAAGCCATTTCACTCATGAGCAATCATTCACTCACCATATACCTCCACTCATCAGCTTTAGAAAAGCCTGAATGACCACAATTTCCCTGACAGCACCATACAATCACCCCAAAGATAGCAGTTGTTCTACTGTGGGTATGACTTGCCCTCCTACTAAGACACTTCTGGCCACAACAAATATTCTGTAAGTGTACCTTTAACTCCTGAAACTGAAGCCCACCCAGGTATTAGAATGGCTAACATCCTTGGGATGATGTGCATTGTAGTATTATTCAAATCACACACATAAAAGGCAATCACTGACGATATAATTATACATTGTAAAAGTGCTCAGTGAACGGCTAACTTCATCTTTTTTTTGTTTTGTTTGATTAGTATGCCTCCACAGATGTGTCAACCTGGCATCACATGTTTCCAAACTGTGACCAGATAGAGACAGTGACAGATAGACACAGATAGAGCCAAAGACAGATAGAGCCTAAGGCAGCTAGAGATAGAGACAAATAGAGACAGAGATAGAGACAGCTGGTGAGAGAGAGAGTGAGAGAGAGAAAGCGAGAGAGAGAGCGAGATTGAGAGGAATAGATAGATAGAGAGAGAGAGAGAGAGAGACATAGATAGAGATAGATAGTTGGAGAGAGAGAGATAGATAGATAGGGAGAGAAATAGAGAGAGACAGATAGAGAGAGACATAGAGAGAGAGAGACAGAGAGACAGCTAGAGAGAGAGAGAGAGAGAGAGAGAGAGAGCGGTAGATAGATAGATAGATAGATAGATAGATAGATAGATAGATAGATAGATAGATAGATAGATAGATAGATAGATAGATTGAAAGATAGATAGGTGTATGCCGGGTCGGGTGGATCAGTGGACTAATACGTCAACCTCAGGGTCACAGGTCTTTTTATTTTGCTCGACTGAACCGGCCCCCACCGGTGCTGCCCTCGGCCACAAACCACACTGTAAATTAGGCCCTCGAGAGAACGTTTGTGAATGCCCATGCTCTAGACGTTTTGACTGTAAATGTATCTAATGTTGATACCCTAAAAATATCACATTCATCTATAAAATGTAAATCTAAAGCAATCTGCATGTTTACAGTCCTGAGGGCCTGAGTTGTTATAAGATGATTCAAGCTAGAAAGTCCTCTGGGTTGACCTCGCTTAATACAGTTCAAATGTCTTCTGAATCAGACGCATTATAAGATGGCTAGAGACCTCTCGGTGGTGGCTTGTCTAATCAGTGCCCTGAATGGTCAATGAAATAACCATCCATTAAAAATTTGTATTAGCTGAGATAGACTCATACATTCTCCCCAGAGGGGATTGTTTGTGGAGAAATACACATAATATGTTCTTGGATTTGGATGCATACTTTGAACACCCTACTTTTCAAATATGTTTTCTAAAATTCCCAAATTGACTTCTTTCTTTTTCCTTTATTTATTATTTATTTATTTAATTTCTATAGCGCACTATCACCTAACAGGCATCTTGGCGCTCGTAACTCAGATTGACCATCGCAGTGAAAGCTCCCTATAACTCAACCCTAATTCTTATGAAATAACCATGTTTTCTGAATGGTAGGAGTTCACTGAGTTGTCTCAGTTCAAAAGGTAGAGTGTTCCACAGCCTTGCAGCAGCAACCCCAAATGATCAGCCTCCTGCTCTAACTTTTTCAAAGCGGGGGACTTTTATTAATTTTGCCCCGGAGGAGCGCAAAGTTCTGCCAGGGACATACCATTCAAATTTGTGTTGAAGGGAACTAGGTCCCTTTCCATGCAGGGCTTTAAAATCTAGGCACAAGGATTTAAACTTAATTCTCTTTGCATCACAGGGAGCCAGTGCAGCTCCGCCAGGGCCCCGGAGGCAGAGAACCGTCTCGGCCAGCCTAATGCCAATTTAGCTGCAGTAGATTGCATCCTCTGCAGCCTATCCAATAAAAATGTAGGATACTCAAGGAGCAAGGCATTACAATAATCAGCCCGACTGAGTATCGTGCTTCGTGCTATCAGGGAGCGTATTAATTGTGTGTCATCAGCGTAGTTAATAACCTTGATGTTGTATCGCTTGATGACCGCCATCAGGGGTCTCAAATAAACGTTAAAAAGAATAGGGCTGATGGCTGAACCCTGAGGGACACCATGTAAGACATGTGTAGAGGCGGATTGGTAGGGAGGAAGGGACACTGCCTGCTGCCTCCCTGATAAAAAAGGAATGAAACCACCTAAGGGCAACACCCGAAACTCCCACCTTTCTTAACCGACTCAGAAGGATTTTGTGGTTGACCGTATCGAAGGCGGAAGACAGGTCAAGCAGAATCATAACTGCTGCCTGACCCCTGTCTGCCCGCCCCCGAAGCTCATCCATTACGGTCACCAAAGCCGTCTCGGTGCCGTGAGCCGGTCGAAATCCAAACTGCTCCTCCTCCAGGTGCTTAGCTTGTTCTAGGTGTGCGGACGGCGTGCTACTCACCACCCGTTCTACTATTTTAGCAGGAGAAGGGATATAGGTCTAAAATTTTTAAGACATTCTGGGTCATGGGAGGGTTTCTTAAGCAGTGATGTCACTAGAGCCTGCTTCCATTGACATGGCACCACCCCCTCAGCAAGAGACTGATTGCAAATCATACGGAGTGAGGGAAAGAGCTCCACCCCAAACTCCTTCCAGATTTTACATGGCAACGGGTCCAAGGGAGAGCCTGATGCAATACTGTCCACTACCTTACAGAAATCCTCCGACTGCAAGGGACCCAGAGGCAGCTTCCTCCGCGCTACCACTTGCTACCGTCGTACGGATGTCCTCAGTAAAAGACGACAGAGCATTCGCCCCCTCAGAGGGGTAAGATGCCCTCCCCAGCTCCTCAATAATGTTGGCAACTTTATCGTGAAAGAAGCCGGCCAGGTTATCACAGAGCACCTGAGACGGAAGTAACTCATTTTTACAGCAATCTGGTTTCGTTAGGCTGTTAAGGATATTAAAGATACTGCGAGAGCTATTTGGAGCCCTAAGTATCAATGAGGCAAAGAAGTCTGCCTTCGAACTCTTAATGACCTTCCTATATTCTATGATTTTTAATCTCCATGACCTTTTGTCCTCATCAAGATATTCACGCCTCCATCTCCTCTCAGCCCGGTTACAGTCAAGTTTCATGTTTTTCAGTTCCTCCCCAAACCAGGGGGCAGAAGGTCTCCCCTGCTCCGAAGGGGTTTACGGGGCGCAAGAGAGTCAAGGGTCAGGGTGATCTTCCTACAGAGGGCGGTACAGTTCCCCTCTACTTGGGCCTCCAGGGAAAAACAGTCTTCCACTGAGATCACCTCATCAGGACGTCTCTTCCGCCTCACAGCCCTCCAGTCCCTGCTCACAAAGTTAATCCTCTGGTTACCTTCTCGCTTGTCCAAATTGGCCATATTCAAATAGAATTTGACTAAAAAATGGTCAGTCCAATCCATGGGGAGAACGTCCCCATATACAATTGATCATTTTCTGCAAATATATGATCCAGCCTATGTCCCCATTTTGTGTAGCTGGGAAGGTGATTCAGTGAGTTAAATGCACCCTACAGAAACACGCGGCGACATGAGTCACAGTATCAATTACATATTACTATTTTGCTGTTATCTTCCCGAATATAACAAACTGCCTATATCTGAATGTTTGAGCTGCTTGAGAGCTGATCATTGACAATTCTAATTCATACAAAGAAAATGTGGGTTTCTAGTAAAGATGTTTCTTAACTTTAGGCAATAGCATTCCTTTATATAAAATGCTAATTATATCCAGTAAAACCAAATAGAGCTATAAAAAGGTTAGCCAAACTGTTAAGACATCATCAACTTTCCTCTCAGCAATGTGCTTTTAATCCAGGCAGCTTGTCATACTCTGAAATTGCATAATTAGAACTTGATGAAGGTGCAGTCCCTTACGGTGATGTTGGAAATTTAAGTAGAAAATGTGGGTAGGAATGCACATTCCGCATAACACATATTTGATTAAAGTCGTTTACTTGCTCTATAAAATAACATAATTACTAGTATTTTCACAAAATTAATTAGCAGTAAATGTGTTTTATATTTCATACAATTATGTCAATGTGGAACTGGAAAGGAAAAATGCATATAAGGTTTACAGCAAGCTGAAAAGTACTTCATTGACATTCATGGCCAACTGTTCAAGAAGAACACTGTAAAACTGTATTCAGGGGTTGGCCGAAAATGCCTACATGGTGCCCTTTGTTCAAAACGTGCTATTTAACACTATATTGAATATTGCTACATTGTGCTTTTTTTTCGCTCTGTCTTTTTGAGGGTATCTAAAATTTGCTCAGCTGTAATCAATGCTTGTATTTTGTCAACAATAGATAAATGATGAGCAATGCCTTTTTATGCATCACAAGAGCATTCAATGACGAGAAAACAGAAAAGGAATAAAATCGTACCCTTGCAGTTTGCAATATGGCATTCAATTATACCACTATGTAAATTAGCATGGTAGGCTATCCCCGCCCTGATATTTAGCCGATGTTACTCAGTGGTTAATTTGTTGGTCCAACCTGAATTCAGTATTTTTGCACCATTATTATGTGCATTGGCATTAATTATGTTAAGTTCTATCCTTTTTCAGGGTAACATCTCCTGAGGGCTGTGCGACCGGTACCACCACACTGGTCGTCGAGCTTAAGGGGTGCTGTACTTTGAAATATTTTACAGGATTCAAATCACTTGCTGGAGATTTCCTTGTGTGCCCAGCAATTTTGAGGCAGAATTCAAAATGTCCAGATAGCTCTGGTGATTAATGTACCTGCTGGAGTGATCTGAGTTTTGTCTAGTTACAGTTTTGACTTATCATAAAGAAGTGCAGAAAGTTAATGTGCCTACTGCAAAGTACATGTAACATACAGATCACAGAATTGTATTTTATGAAGATAGCTCAGTGGGTTACTGCTTTTGTCACAGAGATCCTTTTGTTGCTTGCAGTTTATAAGTTACAGTCCCTCTGATATAGAATAGTGAGCTATGAACTGGCATCAGAGAGCTGTACGGTCTGTAAGGCATAGATTTGGAATAGTAGTTCCCAAACACTTTAAAAACTACAACCCACTATTTAGAGTAACAAGCTTTTGTGACCCACCTACTTTTAATGGACATGGTAGTGGCAATTTCTTAATGTAACTAAAGCATTCTGTGGTAGGACATTGTCATTTACAGGGAGCCTATATCCACTGAAATGGCCACTAACGTTGCACAGACATACAGGTTTACTGATAAACCTATACAGCACATAATGTGTGGAAATCCGGATTCTGTGTATGTTTATCATTTGTGCATAATCAAGTAAAGTGTATTAATTTGTTTTGATCTAATGAAACTCTCTATCTCCAGCACATTTCCTAATTACAAAAACGTGTTCCATTTTTCTTTTTGTGAATGTTGAATGCATACAGGTACTACATTTTGTTGTGTGTTGCAAAAAACGAGATCCTGCAGCCGTTCCTTTGGCACCCCTCTACTCCTGCAAGATTGTCCCATTATTCACTTTAAAAACTAATCTCACTTTTCAATCAGAGAGAGAAAAGTAAACACCAATCCCCATGTTAAAAAAATAAGCGGCAATTTGTCAGAAGGCAGAGCTTGACAATTGGTTTCTGTCTTTGAGGCACATGTGACAAGATAATAACAGAAATTAATTTAATGTTTATTTATTGCTCACACTTTTCTGACCTACCAAAAATCAGCTCACAGCCCATCAGTGGGTTGCAATTCAGAGTTTGGGAAGCCGTGGTTTAGAACCTTATGTTTCTCCCCATTCTTTTTTCACTAAAAAGGGGTTGTTTTGATAGAAATACATTATTTTTAGTAAAGTCAACCCCAACCACTGTTAGGTTTTAAATCCTGAGATTATGCTTCTTCAGAATAAGCGTTCTTTAAAATATACTGCCTATAAATATGGAAGACACATGTTTACCACACCTTGCAGTCCTCATTGTCGTATATATACATTTTTCTGCAACTTGATTTACACACTTGTATGATTCTTTGTCTCAATATAATGTGTATGTCCTGTAAAGTGCTCTGACCCCTACATTGGTATGAGTATGGGTATTGCTATAAAAGAAATTAAATACATGTGAGAGAAGGGATATGGAGAGATGAGAGGCTCCCTTGCAGGTTTGTAGTGAGGGAATATGTGGAGAATGTGATTGGGAAGCACCAACAAATATTTTCACCCCAAGTGCAACCGATGCTAAAGGCCTCTCTTTCTAATCACAGATTGAGTCGAGAGGTTGTGACAGTCTTGCATTCAGTTTTCCATGTTCCTGGTGAATGAGGATTCGCCCTTTACAGGCGAACCATCCTGCAGGTGGAAAGCAGCCAACTTGTACAATCCTAATCAGCTCTCATGTTACTTTTTACCAGAAGTTAGAAACCTTAACTTGCAAGTAGAGATTCTAGAATGTTTATCAGTTCCACCTCAAAACGCCTGCCTCCATATACTAGACGTCCAAACACTTACACTCTTGACAGGCAAGATTTATTATGAGGTCACTCTTGAAGTAGTGGCTGATCTGTGGCATAGCTTCTGGTGGGATGGTTGCTTTCAACTATTATTGATGGCCACAGAACGTGTTTTCCATCTGCAAGTTTCTTTTGCCCTGATTCTTTCTTATGGTCTGGTTTTCATGCATACGTGCCTAATAACTGAAGTTGTTCAAAACAGTAAAGAGTAGTATGATTTTTCTCTTAATTGTACCAATGAGACAATTGAACTAGATGTGTATAGGCTGTTTACATTATATTGTGTGTCATCTCTACTGCTCTACAGCTGTGTTAAGCTGCGTACTTGCTTTTCAGTCCACCTATGCACAGTTATTTGAGATCACATCATTAATATGCACATTTCATTTTTTTTGTTGATTTGGTTTAGATAAAAATACTCTGTTACACACCCAGATAATCCCTGGGTCTTGGTAGCTTGGCACAAGCAGTCAGGTTTATCTCAGAGGCAATGTGTAAAGTATTTGTACATAACACACACAGTAACACAGTGAAAGCCCTACAAAGGGACTGTGGAAGATGAGAGTCAGGGGAATAGTCCTAGATTGGCTTAAAAACTACCTAATAGATCGTACTTCCACCATACAACTTGGTACCCTGGTCTCTTGTAGTTGATTGGTGGATAAGGGAGTCCACCAGGGATCCATTCTAAGTCCCATGCTTTTCAATCTCTATATGGCACCCCTGGCAAAGTGCTCAGATCCTATGGACTCAATATAGTGTCATATGCGGATGACACCCAGCTAGTGATCACTCTTGGTCCCAACCAACTGACACCAGACTCACATTAAAAACTGCATGAACCACATTAACAACTGAATTCAAAACAACCACCTTCAACTCAATGCCAGTAAGACAGAGGTCATCCTTTTCGGTAAGGCACATGAATTCTGGTCCAATGACTGGTGGCCTCAAAGCCTTGACCCATGTCCATCTCCCAAACCCATGGTACGTAACCTTGGAGTAAAAGATCGACAACAAGCTGTCCATTAAAGACCATGTAAACCATATAATGAGCACTTGCTATGGACTAAGATCTTTCAATGGATTCCAGTAGAATCAAGGAAACCGCTTGTTCAGGGTCTAATTATAAGTCGACTCGATTACGGAAATACCCTGATGGCTTCCATCAATGAAGAGCCTTTTACCAGACTCCAAGTCTTGCAGAACACTGATGCTAGACTGGTGCTAAAACTTCCATCACGGTCCTCTTCTGAACCCAGTCTGTAGCTCTTCAGTGGCTCCCTATCAGGATACTAATCCCTTACAAGATAATCATTCTGGTACATAGGAACATGTATAGAAACGGGCCGAGCTACCTTACCAAAAAACTCAACTGGTACTTACCTAATAGGACTCTCAGGTCACAAACAAATTATCTTCTTACCCACCCTCAGGATTCTCACCACCAGGAATGGTGGTAGATCCTTTTCTCCTCAGGCTCCTGTCTTTTGGAATAAAATCCCTTTGCAGCTTTGTGTGGTCATGGACCACAAACAGTTCCGTTAGAGGCTAAAATGATGGCTCTTTTGACCACCTTCCTCCTTCTGTCAGTCGTCTATCTTTCCCTTCACCGGTGTTCGCTATTGCTTTGAGACCCTTGGGTGATATGTGCACTCAATAAAATCTCATGACTCATGACACGCTCATTTCCTGCCTGGTATTGGCTCCAGACACACTGTAAGGGGGAAGAGACAGCATTGTGGGAGGCCAGGGACAGTCCTATTCAGGTGCAGGTGACAGCTCCTCCCACCACTATAGCTTAGGAAGGCCCATCAGCCTGGTGATGGGCTATCAGGATATGCAGGGCTCACCTCAACTCCCTTTTTTATGACTGTCTACAGTAAATGGACAAACAGGCCCCTGTCAGTCTAAACCAGATTTTGATTCCACAGGCAGGCAGAGGCACAGGATAGTTAAACAAGAAAATGCCCACTTTCTAAAAGTCACATTTTCAAACACACAATTTAAAAACCACCTTCACTAAAAGATATGTTTTCAAATTCTGAGCTTAGAGAGCCAATCTCCAAATCTCTAGTTGCTCCCAATTGAAAGTTATACTTGTGAAATTTTACACGGCAGCTCCAATGATAGCCTATGAGAGGGCCAGTCCTTGCAATAGTGAAAAACGAAACTGGCAGTCTTTAACTATCAGGACATGCAAAATTCACCAGTTGATTTACTACCTTTCACATACACTGCACCCTCCAGTGGGGGTACCTTGGGCCTTCCTTAGGAGTGCCTTACATGTAGTAAAAGTGAAGGTTAGGACCTGGCAGGTGAGTGCACTTGCCAGATTGACATGGCACTTTAAAACTGCACTCATAGACGCTGCAATGGCAGGCCTGAGATAAGTTTACAGGGCTCCTCATGTGGGTGGCACAACGGTGCTGCAGGCCCACTAGTAGATTTGATTTACAGGCCCTGGGCACACACAGTGCACTTTACTAGGGACTAACTAGTAAATCAAATATGCCAATCATAGATAACCAATCAAAATCACAATTTAGACGGAGAGCATATGCACTTCAGCACTGATCAGCAGTGCCCTAAAGCCAACAAAGGAGGGTCAGAAAAATAAGAGGCGAAAGGCAAAAAGTCAGTGGATAAAACTGCAAAAAGGGCCAGGTCCAACACTAACCTTTTGGCTTCGTCGATGCTTATTGATTTCATGTAGTGGAAGTGGAGCCTGTAATTCTTTTCCCTTTACCAATATTGGAGATTTTATTATACTGTTGACTATATGTACGCATGTCTATCCTGTAAAGAAATATTATTTTAGGGTTTACTTTAAACAGAATAGGTATTGGTTTAGTCTAACAGTGTTATTTTGCATTAATGCTGACTTGATTTTTGCTTTAATTAACTCCAAGACAAAAAAAGCTGATTTAGAGGTTTCTTTTTATTTGTAACTACAAGCCACGTGACCTGAGTTTTTATTTGTAAATATTAAATATTGCATAACCAAGCAATTGCTATGCGTATTGCCCTTTTTAATGTCCCCTCCACCTAACAATTGAACTCCTATCCTTGTCATCAGCCTTATTTCAATCAGAAACGCTTCTAAAGTTCTGAATCCAGCCTGATTTACTGTTTCTATAAAAGTGCTCGTTGTCTTTTTGGTTGAATCCGTACAAAGGATGCTCTTGATGCTAAATGCTATCACGTCTTAAATAACTACAGTACTCAGCATTAAACAGTAATTAAATTAATTACATAGAACATTTATCCAGAGCATTTTAGAGGCAGACATTTTATGTGTACAATGATTATTACCTAATTACGTTTGGTGCTCGTTTTATCTTCTTCCTTGCCGTAGCGTGAATGCCAGGATATGGCTGAGCTGTGCAGCCCTGCAACAGAACCTCCTGTCCACCTGCATTTCCTGGAAGATTGCAGCTACCCGTGGCATTACTTCCAGTGTTTCTTAAATGTTGCCAGTGAATTTCACGAGATATGAATGCAATGGCGTCTGGGTCAGGATCACGCATATTTGCATGTGTGACGTGCAGTGTTGTTTAGCACTAACTGACCAATCCTAAATCAAACACTTTCCATGGGTGTTGTGTGCCGTGTTTGCACCAGAGACCAGTCCGTGTGCAAACAACATTTGCACTTATCAACCGGTGCAAAATTGTGTCTTTTGGCTGCAGTAGCGCGGTGAAATGAGGGGTTTTGTATGTGTCAGTTGTTTTGGTGCGAATTCTGTTTAAACTTGACTTTCTACCGTGGGAAGCCCCAGTAACTGAGCCAAGGAAGGATAAGTTCAGTGTAATGAAGGCCACTGTAAATCAAACGTCATTTCCACTTCCTGATGACAAACCCTCCTGCATTGAAGATATACCCAGGTACAATGTGACCACTAGCACAGGAACAGGCATGAAAAATTGTATTTTAGTCGCATGAACTCAATTTAATACTCATTCGAGGGCCTTCTTGATCAGTGATGCACGTTCACAATTAACATCCTACAAACCTGTACAAAGTGTGTCTATGAGTCAATGGTCTATATTTCCTTTGCCATTAAAAACAAAGAGGATGGCAAGCATTGAATGTAATGGATGCTGCTGAAATCACCATCTTATTTCACTGATTGAGGTTGAAAAAGTCCTGCCACATTTGATGGTGGGGAATTTTCACTTAGAAAACACTGCTGTCCTCATCACACAAGGCCCCGAGGTTCAAGGTTTTTCTGGCGCCGGAATGGGCAAGGATACTAAGGGGTAATCTGAAAATTTGGAAAGCAAATCAGTTAGCCTCATTGCACCAGGTCTAATACGTAAAATAAGAAATTGCATAATGCAGCATAATGGTACCTGGGTGATGGTAGCATATCATACCGTTGGGGCAGTTTTTTGTTCATCACTAATCTGCAGTGACAGAAGATTATTGGACAATGAAGGGATTATTCAAACAACTCACTTGACATTTTCTTTTGCAAAACCTACCCAAAGTGATTATGCCATATTCCCCATTCGGTCTAATACCAGTCGCAAAGGACAGGCCATGGCACTGAAGAGAATTATGGTCAGGATAATATCTCACATTTCACAGAATATCCCCCCCAAATAATAAGCTCACCCTCCGCCTCATCTCTGCCTTACTTTGGTTGTGTCTGGCTATAACTGCTAGTGCACTTCCTTGGTGTGCTTCTTTGTTATTTTATGTACATCCTTCATGGTTAATGCATGTAGGTGTGTCCAAATGATTCCTTGAAAAAACGTTTCCAAGAGACAAATGCGGTTACCTGTCTGAAGGCACAGATCAAATTTGAGATAATTACAGGAAGTAGGCAAAGGGATGGAATGAAATGGTAATCTAGATGCTTCATTATTTTAGTAATCCCACTTTATTTGCTCACGATAATTAATTCATTCTTAAGTGCTATTTGATGTTTCTGTATTTGTACTGACATTTCCCAATAAATTGTTGCAGTGCATAGAAGGGGGCGGTAGCATATAAATGAATCAAAAATGCAATTTATTTCCCTTGCGCACGTCACACCGAATTTTCATTAAGGTTCTCCCATGTTCTGCAGTTTACAGAATCAGTGCACATGGTGCTGGACTGTTTTGCCTAGGATCACACAATGTTGTCATGAGAACATTCCACGGTCCGAACCTTCATCTAGCTATAATAGCAGACAAGGTGCTTATCAAAGATTCATATACTTGTTTACAACATTCCTTTCTGGAACAGTTGGGTTTCTCTGGGGAAAGGGGCATCTCATACAAGCACGTCTAGAAATGCAACAACCTTTATCTCTATTCAGCAATCCTCCATTTCACAAATCTGCACGTGCTGCAAATCGCTAAAACTGAAAGTGTTTTACTCCACAAGGATGCATTTTTTCCTTGCAAAGAGATGTTTATGATGTTGAAAATGTAAATGATTTTTATTGATGATGACAGATGCTTCTGTGAAAATGTGCTCTGAGTCACAGATAATATGTTTAGAATAAGTCTCCTGGAATGGTGTACATCTGTTTTAAGATCTTCTGCTTAAAAATTTAAATCAAGGTCACTATTTTCATTTGATTTTGAATAGCTTTTAGCTGTGAGTCTGAGATTTCATGCCGCAGTGATCAAGCAGTTTGTAACATCAATAGCTACAAATGGAAAGGTATTATAGGCAGCTGGTGTCTGAAAATGCCATTATGCATTTGATGTGCAGCTCAATTTTCAGAACTGTCCAGGAATATCAGTTGCAAATACTTACTAACTTAATGTTACGTTTGGTGCATAAAGAAGTGTAGATTCTAAAGCAGCAGAGTCCACATGGGCTGGCTCCATGTCTTATTTTCAAAATTACACAAGATGAACTGATATGCTTTTAATCAAAGTTATGCTCATTTACATAGCCACTGATTAATCTTAAAATTTGATTTGAATGCTACCTTGCTTCACTAATTATGGACACCTATGTATGGTTTAGGGGACAATGATTGGTTTTCATAATATACTGAACATGTAGGGGTGATTGACTGCATTTCCACTAGCTAATGGTAAGGACTATTGGGCATTTAGATTTTAAGGACACAGTTTATATACATTCACGAAAAATGAGTTGACCTAGAGTAGAAACATTGTGCATTTCTGTTAAATTTACACATACTATGAAATTATCAAAAAAGAAATAACTTCACAGTTTTTTTTAAATTTTGTAAAGTCATTACTGTTTATATTTGAAAATAAATTCTGACCACTCCAAATAAATCTATGGCAACCCTAGATTTCCTTGGTTCACATAACTGTGGATGGGTGGAGTTTGCTGCCAAGTTAAAAACATTAGGTTATTATCATTTTTAAATTGCTAAACTACCGATTTTTATTTTTTATCCTCAGGAAAAATATTTTCTTTGTAGAAAAAACACATTATGTGTTTTTGGGGAGTTTTCACTCCTATTTTTCATGCCACTGCAGTCTACATATTTGTGCTAATATGAGTATGCATATGAAAAACACCTGACAGGTGTTTCAGTAGCCACAAAGTTATCACTTTAGTATGTCTACCACCTTCCTAAAGGCAATCCGTTAAACCTCCTTATTTCCACCCTAACCCGAACCTTTTAGTTGCTGAAATTAGGACAAACTATTGGAATGTCCACAGTCAAAAATTTAATGTTCAAGTTTAAAAACTGAAAATACTGATTTGGTGCACAAGAAATTGATAGCTTCTCTTGCAAATTCTACTTACTACACACGTATACATCACATTTGGTGTCAGAGGCACTAAAAGAGAATACATTAGCAGTTGCACTAGCAAAAGTGTTAAACTTAATTGAGGGTCCCGCTTCAAAATACATGGTTAAGAATTTATATCCATAATTGAATTCAGTTTGTACAACATAACAAGTAAAATAAAAAAATAAATTGCTTTTAATGGAAAATGTAGCATAGGAAACCCTTGGATTTGTTATTCATTAAACCTCTTCTTTCTCAGCAATATTTGTTTGTGTCTAAGGAGATATCAGAGTAGTTGGAGTTGCTTAGTCATCTTGGTAGTAGAGGCTACAATTGTAGCCACCCATAGGGCATGGTAGGGATTGAAGCTAGCCTCCTGGGCAACTGATTATGTACTCGGCTTACCTTGGTGTAATTTGTGGGTTAATTAAACATGGCACTATGTACCAGGAAAGAACTTGTTCAGGCATCGAATGCCAGGGTATTGTCGCAATCACAATAGAGGTTTTCAAATGAACAATTTCAATTGCATTGACACAACAGGGAAGGGTGTTATGCCAAGTACCACTTTACACTGCCAGTAGGTGCTGGTTGCAGTTCACAATACTTATGCATTTCCCCTACAATATAGAGCCATGTGCCAATAACTACCCTGTAACTCAATCCAGGATGTGTAAGTCATTTTGCAGAATGATCATGCAAACACTCAGTGGAAATTGCCATTAACTGAATGCTACTTTTTAGTTCCTCTCCTACTATAGTGACATTGTTGTTGGCACAACTCACACTTCTTAATTTGTACCGTTAGAGATGCAAGTGGCAGATACGGTCACTCAATTTTTTTGTACTGAGCCTTATTTTGCAACTTAAGACTTTGGCTAAGAGAAACAATTGAGAAAGGCATGAGGAAGTGGAACTTAAGACTACGGAGTCAAAGGTAGGAACTGGGATGGAAATGAACCTACAACTTCAGTGTATGCTGGTGGAAGCAAGCGGTGTGAGATAGAAGCAAGTGGTGTGAGATAGAATCAAAACTATCAGTCTCTGGTTTTAGGCAACCATAGCATTCGACAGAGGTGACAGTGGGCTGCTAAGAATAATTCATTCTGGGCCAGTTCCCTTTTTAATTTACAAATTAAGCACTGAAGAAAGGTCAGGCTCTGTGCCACATACTCCTATATTGTTCTTTAGAAAGGTCACATGATCGAATTGACATTGCAGAGTCATTAACATTTAAGCCCCACAAATGGGTCTACCAAGCACACACACAGTTATAGCGTTTAGCTCAGCCAGTAGCACTGAAAATAAAAGGCACTATATTGGCGAACATATGCATGCACCAAAGGGTTACTTACTTCTTGTAGCGTTGCTACAATAAAATGTCATGCTGAAACAGCCACTATACAGAACATTTCCAGAAAAAAAGATATACCATCACAATGAAATATTCAACCACTGACCTTACTGTTAGCTTGGATTGGAGTTGACATTATTGTGGTATTTACTACTGATGCGACTCATTTTTAATATGGATTGCTCTGTTGTTTGCAATCTATGCCTCTTGGATAACATTTTGTATTTGTCATGCCTTTTGCTAACCTGCAGGGGAATCAAGTTAGGAAAGAGAATCTTTTTAATTGAAGCCTTAAATCAGTCCCTGAAATTTTGGAATTTACCAGTTTTCAATCCTTTCATTGGCTGCCCTTAGTATTAATTTACATTTACTTTTATCTTAAAGGATATGTGTTCATTCCTTTTAATTTTTATCAGGTTTAGGAACCTGAAATGTTGCACTTATTTGGAACATTTATAGTCACGTGCATGCTTCCGGTGGAGTCTCGATATCTATGTCAGAAACTCACGTGAAAAGGATAAAAGTCACTTTTTAGTGAACCATTTGATCAATTTAATAATCACCTGAAAAACAATTACCGAGTGCTATGTGCACAATCTTGAACCTCACCAGTTCAACGCTATCCACCTTTGTGTTATCAGTGCACCTTTTTTAGAATGTTGTTTTTATTGATTTTTATCATGAAAAAATACATTACATGGAGATGGAGATCCTCTACATGATGGTTTAACTGGGTCTATTTTCCTACCGTTTCTTCCACAGGGCTTTGGTGGGACTCTTTTTTGGAGTCTGATTCTAGCAGCATCCACTCAGTAAAGTTAATTAACATAAACTGAATAGATGTAGCTCAAAACTAATCTACATTGTGTGGCTAAAATCTGACAAATACCTCTTTATAGGATAGACAGTTGAATCCTGTGACAATAAATTCAATACTTAATTGCAACTTGTCCTCTTCAATGATCACTTCCAACACAGAAAACCATACTTTTTGGCACTCACTACACTTTTTTCTTTGAATTTGAACTCGTATTTCCTGATTTGCATACAGCAGAGGACATGCAAACTGAATGTTCCTTCGGGTGAGTGATGTGACACTAGACCGCCGAAAGGAAGAGAGCTACTTAAAAAAAATTACGTGTTTAACTGGAATGAGAACGGCCTGGCAGATTTTGAGAGGCTACAAGAGGAGATTGCATCTGCAGAAATATTGGCAACGTATGATCCTTTGACTCAACATTTGATCACAGTTGATGCAAGTAGCAGTATGTTATGGGCAACGTTGTCTCAGTTTGTTTACCAAGTTGAGAGAACAGTCAGTGTAGAGTCCAGGGCTTTATAAAGGGGTAGTGGGAAAATGTTTACAGTGATTGAAAAAGAGTTAATTGCTTGTTGTTGCGGAGTTAAGAGGTTCAAGAGTTTTATTTAAGGAAGAAAATTTGTACTTATGACTGATCGTAAACTGTTAGTTTGGCTGGTGAAGTGATAGGGGATCTTATACCGATGATAGCCAGATTGAGTTGGAAACTACTACAGTACAGTTTTGACATGCAACACATCCCAGAGCACAAGAATATAAGGACAGATGATCTGTCAAGGTGACCTTTAACAACTGAAGGGTGTGATACAATAGAAATGGATGAGGAGTGTTTTATAGCTGCTGTGTATATATCCATTTAAGGCACGTTTGATGAAGGTGAATGGATGGATTGTTTGGAGAGGGATGGAGATTTGAAAATGGGTTGCAAGTATGTCATTGAGGGGTGGTCTAGAGAAAGATCTTTACCAACAAGCCTGCAACCATTTTTTAAAGTTGCAGATATGTTGAGATTATAGAAAGAGAACATAATTTTGAGAGGACACAAATGTATACCTCCTATATCATTAAGAGCCAAGATTATGAAAGCTGGAACATTTGGGGCTGACTTTCACCAAAAGGAAAATATGTTTGGTGTATTGATGGCCTAGTATGAACAATGACATTGTGAAAACCATTAGGGAGTGTGTCATTTGCTTGACTAGTCTTTGAAAATTGTCGTAACACCACGTCATCGTGTGAATTTTCCTGAAAGAACATGGTCAAAACTGGCTGTGGATTTTATTAGGCATTTTAATTTGTTATCACCTAGTCTAAGATATGTGTTTGCTTTGGTCGACTATTGCAGTCGGTGGTGGGTGGTTGTGTTTCTCCAAGAACCACACACAAGCACTGTAATTTCATCCTTCAAAAAAAGAAGCGTTCCCAAAAGTATTAGTGTCCGGTAATGGTGTACAATTTGTCTAAAAAGAGACAACAGATTTTCTATATACTATAATAAATAAAAGAATTGCATTATACCACCCTCAGCCAATGGTTTACTCAAAAAGTGAATCGTACCTTAGTTGAATGTATCCAGTGGGCAGTTAAGAATAGTGTTGTGGTGAGAATGGCTGTTGACGGCATGTTGTTTTCCCATCGTACAAGTCCAAATGTCATCATGGGAAAGACACTGTTTGAAATTGTGAGAGGTCATTCACCTGCATGGTAAATGTGCACTCCTTGTTGAAAGAGTGTCGGGGTTATTCAATCCACAAGAGACAGATAGATAGGTTTATATGACCCAATGTTTAAGTGGCACAGAGAAAAATTAAGCAATGGTTTGATGATAAGCATGGTTTTGGCATTCATGATCACAAAATTCATACTGGAGATTGGGTCCACATTAACCCCTTGGCTGCTGGGGTAATTTTCCTGCTGTGCTGGGGGGTGCACGCACAGCTCCTAGTGCTCATCACGAGCTGAGTTCGTCATGAGCTACAGTGCTCCTGTGCTCATCGCTCGTCACGGCCACACCTGTTTCCTTACAACGTTCAGCACAGCAGGGGAATTATCTCAGCATGCGAGCGTTCTAATGGCCATGACGAGCTCAGCTCGTCATCAGCACACGAGCACCGTGGCTGATGACGAGCTGAGCTCGTCATCTACATGGGAGTAATGAAAGAACCAACTCATGTACCAAATGGAAAGTCCATATTTAGGGAATCAGTAAAAGAAGTTAGTGGTATCGCTATCAGAGTGAAAGGGCATGAATGGTGGAACCTTTCCAGTTTGGTGAATGTCAATAACAAAGTTTCCAGGGAAGCTCCGGACAGAGTTTGCCTTATGAAATTTCAGCTAGTGTACCGGTTCCTGAAGAAGTGATGGGAAATGTTCAAAATCAAACCAGAGTGAAAAGAGAAATCAGGAAACCAGCAAGATTTAGGGATTGATTCCTTCTGGTCTGTTATATTGGTTTAGAGAGTGAATCCATCTAGTATGTTATATTGTTGAAATGACAATTGTATTATCTTGATGGGTAAACCTTTATTTTGTTTATGGCTTTTCAGCTACCCAGTTTTTGTGATGTTCATTTTTGCAAACTGTGTATTTCGTTCTGAAGAGTTATTGCAGTATTTAGACCTTAAGTATTTGGTGATTAAAGGGGCAGAGCTGTTGTGGCGATCTGTATTTATCCTATGCCATTATGTCACACACATTGTTTACCTCATGTAGTGCAGCATTAGCTATTTGGTAGTATAACATTCTAAGCTCTCTATAAGAATGTTATATTTCAAGTTCAGGTGGGAGTTGTCTCATGGTGCCGTTATTATTGAACCTGAATAAACGTTGCATTGAAATCGTCCTATATGGTATGGTGAATTTCACTTCTACTCATATCTATTTTTTTTTAAACCCGCCAAGAGGCAGTGTGCCTAAATTCCTTCACCCACCTCTCACTATTGCCACTATCAGTGTTGTATAACATTTTAGGACCCTATTGTAATTTTCCCGATTCATGCCCTTATATAGGTATAAATCACCATATCTTTATATAGGCATAAGAATCATAACCATGTTTAGACATAGCTCATGCAGTCCAAATACGACAGGGCTACTTTCACTAGTTCCGAAAATCTACAACGATTTCTTTGAAAACTCTGCTTCAGCAGCTTGGGACTTCCCCCTGCTCGAAAACTGACTTGTCCACGAACTCATGGAGTTTTCAAAGAACTGAGACTCTTTGATGACGTTATTATGTCCACCTTTACGTCAAACTCGGTACCTTCAAGGTATAAATATACCCACACTTGCCATAGCAAACACATGGTGGTTTGGAGCACTTCGACTATCTACTTGCCCGACGTGCCCTGCTACTGCAAGTGCCGAAGGAAGCCGGCCCTCAAGCAGACGCACTGAGAGAGATGCTATCTTTTCTCCTGCCGAGAAATCCAGCTCCAGTGTTTCCAAGCTACCCTTGCGGGTTGTTGGGAAATCGCGCTATGAGCCTGACCTTCTTCATTCCAAATCAAGGTACGGAGCTGATTAGACCCTAAGAGAAATCTTGGACAGATTCTTGGCAGAGAATACTAAATTTATGCTACACCTCACTTACTTCTTCCCTTGTACTAAGCTTAGGTTAGGTACATCGGGGTAGGCATATTTTAGAAGCATCAGTTGAGTACTTTTTAGCCTTTTTTATTTATGTATGTATTTATCTATGGTTTAGGAACCATACAATGCTCTTACAGTATTATTTTATTTTACTCTTTTTACTGTATGCATTATATTTTGGAACCAGTTTTACGATTGTAGCAGTTCATTTCTTATGCTTGAGAAAGAAGACTGTTCAATAAATCCTTTTATTGAAAACGCCAGTCTCTCTATTTCTCTGCACCTCTGGTGAAACGAAGCATGCACGATTGACTGAGTGAAATATCTATCTATTGTTTCCACGACTCTGAAGATCAGTTTTATCTTGGGGAAACAAAGTTGTCATGTTTATGCGGTTGTCAGAAACTAAATCCCTTCTTGTGAACTCAAGAATGTTTCTAGTGACCTCTGAGCTAGCTGGCACTCACAACTAAGTATAATATATTCGATAGAGACCGAGTAGACATAAGTCTTACGTCAAATCTATAGGGTATATTATTCCAATGAGCAGAGCCTATTGGGAATATAGGAACTACACTACATGGCGACCAACGTTTGGTAAGGCACTAATTTAACGCTAGATACTAGAGTAACTCAGTTGTGCTTTTCACAGAGACCCCTTTATCCTGTAAAATACTCCAATAGACGTCTGGAGTGGGTTAAAGGATAAAAATATCCGCCTTAAACTGAGTAGGACGAAAAATCCTGTGTATTAGTTTTTGGTTTGTTTAACGTTGAAGGATACAGTGTTCCAAAATATTGTGCACCTAATCTTTGTTTCCTTGAAACTTGCTCTGCAAACTTTCATCAAACAATGTCGAATAACAACAACAACGAAGCCTGTGGAGCTGGAAATGCTCGACCAGGTTTTGACACTGCAGGGTTTAATGAAGACGATGTAGATGCTATAATCATCCCGGAAAATGTAAGAAAAACAATAGCTATAAAGCTTATAGAAAACGGCCTATCACCAAGAGGTGGTAGGGTAATTTTCGTCATAGAGGCACACGAATATCGGCAGACAGAGGTATTCTATTCATGGATTCTCTTCCCGCAAGCGAATTCAACAGCACATGTGTTCCACAACTACAAGATAGAGGAACCTCCAGCGGAATACGCTCCTTTCGAGGACATTGAAATTCCACTAACTTACCAAGAGCATCAGCTCTGGTTTAAAGGCGCCCTACAACATCAAAATCACATTACCAGGCTCGGTCCACTAGGTAGACCAGGAGCAACATGGCCGGTACTAGCCAGCTATACACCACATCCTGCCATAGAACAAATGACTGGTCCAGAACTATTAGCTCAGCTAAAACAATTAATTAAAATCCATAGACAATTGGTACAATATGTCATGCGGACTCTGACAGTCCAACCTGCTATAAGAATTTCACAGCACACCCCTCATCAGGGGAACACACATAAAATCACACCACATACTATACAATCAGTCATCAGTAAATTACCCTCAAAAAGGGAAAAAACTCCATTTTGGTTAGCTAAAAACATTACTCAGTTAGAGGCAGTATTTCCCGATAGTACACCTCATGAGAAACACAGAATTCTAACAATCTGTTTGCCAATGGAGATCGCACCACACCTGGAGGACTGTGACACTTGGGGTACAGTCTTTGCTGCAATCTACACAAAATTACATGGTGTTCCGCCCATGGCGGTAATACCAGACGTCCTGAAACAGATTCAAAATGAATACTGGGCAGAGCCTGCTTTAAATCTGGGTATGAATTGCTGAAAGATTTCAAACAGGTCTCAGCTATAATATTAGCTAATATTAAAGGTGAAGCAGCATCCGTGGCAATCTGCCAAAAACTAAAAGAACCTGATGTAACTGAGCAACCATATGAACTTGCCAGAATAATAGAAAACTAGGAAGAGATAGTTTGGGAGGGAAACCAGTAAAACTCGAACTAACAGAGAATCCTGAAAAAGTTTTCATTAAAAACACTCTCACCACTCCTAAAAAGAAGTGGGAAAATACTAGACAAACACTTCCTAAAGAGAAGCGTTCTCAATCCAGAGGTAGGTCTCCTCAAAAGGAGCCCTCTGAAAAGAGGTATAACCTCAGAAACAGGGATAATTTGAGAAAACCTGATAGATATCAAGATACTGAAACATGTTCCTCTCGTACCTTTCAGACTTCCTTGCAGGAATCCGAAAGAAGACGACGATCAGAACACAAGGTAGAATGCGGGAGTCCAAAGACAATCAACACATTTCGAAAAATACAAAAATTCAATTCACCAAAGAGAAGGTAGAAAGTCTTAAAATCCAGACAATGCTGGACAACGCAGCAGAGGTTACCATAGCTCGCAAGATCCTGAAGGATTATCTGGGGACAATGGACCTGAATAAATGCATTCAGGTTGAAACTGCAGATACCAGGGTTAGTGTACCACATAAGTTGAATGAAGTCACACTCCGAATAGAGGGGTACATAACTAGGAAAATAAAAATACTCTTTTGGGGAAAACTATCTAAGGGTTATGACATCCTTCTGGCTGAAAAAGACTGGTCACCTGAATTTGTCAGGGAGTGCCCACATGGCGAAGAAATCATTATGCCAGCCTTCTCAAATCATATTCCTATTCATGAAAAGTACGCCTATGCCAGAAAATGGTCTGTGGCCCAGGCTCCAGCATTATATAAAAATCATGTGGGATGTGATGAGGATTTTCCTCACCACAAAATCCAGTTAAAAAATCAACCAACTGCTCATAAGCAGTATCCAGTTAAAAAAGAATCAAGGGAACAAGTCAGGGAGATCCTAGACCAACTTGAATACCAAGGGGTGATTGAAACATGCACCTCGTCCATGAATGATCCTTTGTTTCCAGTCTCCAAACCAGACAATACATCGACTAGTTTTGGACTACAGACATTTAAATTCCTGTTGTAAAACATTTGCAGTACAAAATGCACACAGTGCAGCACTGATTAATAACATTGTGCGCAAAAAATATAAAACGACATTAGATATTTCAAACGGTTTCTTCTGTCAAAACATTGCACCTGAAAGCAGGTATTTGACCGCTTTCTCAATAATGGGGACACAAGAACACTTTTGTCGTCTCCCCCAGGGATTCAAGAACAGTCCTGGGTTATTTTCAGCCAGAGTAACAGAGTTACTACAAACGTACGATGATGAGGCATTATCTTATGTCGACAACATCTATCTTAGAGATGATGACTTGGACAGGCACTTGACCAGGGTGAACATCATAATACTCGGATTCGCCTCCAAAGGGTATAGATTCAACTTTAAAAAATCAAGAATTGCCCACCTCAACGTCCTATTCTTAGGATAAGAACTTTCAAGTGAAGGCAAAAGCCTGGCAGCAAACATTTTAGAAAAATGTGCGCTGCTCCAACCTCCAAAAACATTGAAAAACTTGCAGTCAGTTCTAGGATTCCTGAATTTCGGAAGAACTTACATTCTAAATTACGCAGAAAGGGTTAAACCTCTCTACGAATTAATCAAACCTGATTTCAAACCTACTAATTGGACTCAAAAACACACAGAAATTTGCGTTCAGTGCAGACAGACATGTTGGCAACAACACATTTACAGACACGCGTAATTGAACGCAACCTTGTAATCTGAATCATCCCAGGGAGATGCGGATTCACATACCTAACCTTTAATGAAAGTGAAAAGCTACCAATAGCTTACAAATCACACTTGTACACACAAGCTGAAATGAAATTCACTTCAACAGAAAAAATTCTGACAGCGGTTCAAACTGTGGTAGCAAAAGAGAGAGCCCTCGCGCAGTGGAAACGCATAAAAGTCGTTACTCCTGTACCTGCCTTAGAGGCAGTGACGAAAGCAAGCATTCCAAATGCAAAAGCTCTACATCTGAGATGGATACAAAGGGTTAATTCTCTTGCTGCAGCAAACGTTGAATACGTTTTTTACCCTTACTTGAAGACACAAGAATTTCTCCAATACGAACAAGAATGTCCTCTGCCCACTGAGATTCTGCCTCTAGAACATTACGGCTGCATAATATATACAGACGGATCAGCACAGCCCGCAATTGTGGGTAAACAAGCTTATAGTGCTGCGTGCGCGATTGTTAAAGGTCGCTGGCACGATGGTAAATTCAGACCTATGGTAACAAAAACTCAATCCCTAGGAGACTGTACAGCTCAGCGAGCTGAACTACAGGCTTTCAAGATGGAGCTTGAAAATACCGATCGCAAAATCCCCACACTCATAGTGTGCGGTTCATATTACTGCATCCAGTCTTACAATGAATATTTGCAGAACTGGGTTCAAAATGGATTTTAAGACGCAAAAGGAGGCACAATCAAACATAAAATGCTTTGGGAACAAGTAGTTCTTTTGCAGAAAGAACTGCAAAAGACTCACGTGATCCATACACTGAGTCATCAGCGTGATGGCCTTCACGTTTACGAAAAATTAATTGGCTGATGAAGCCGCGAAGGCAGCTGTGCAAACGGCTTCCGTAGCTGCAATCACTCGTTCAAAACAAAAATAAATGGTGAAACCATGCTCGCTGTCAATGCCACAAGCAAAGGCAGCGGAGCTGCATTACCTCTAAACTACCCACTCGAGTATACATACATAATTGATGCAAACTCCCTTCCTTTTGCTCGAATCCCTGGAGTGGGGGCTAGGGTAATCCCAAACAGGAATAAGAAAGGTGCTCTGATTCACGAGGCACATATGGGAGAGTGTCTGATACATCAAGGGATCTCAAAATCTCTATTAGAATTACAATAGATGTACTGGTGGCCAGGTATGAAAGCCCACATTTAAGAATTCGGAATTAATTGCGATGACTGTTACAGAGATCACAGCTTGGAGCGAAACCAGATTCCTGATTACTGTGTAGCCAGCCGAGTACAGACGCCATTGTTAGATAGCATTAGACTATCCACGCTCAAACGTCCCTATGAATAAAAGCGGTCCCTTAAATACTAGGACATGATTCATTTGGATGTGGCCTCAGCGCTCGGCTGACGCCCAAACTGTTATAAAAGATTTGAGAGTCTTTATCGGCACATACGCAATCGGCACGCTACATTCTGACCAGGATCCTGCTTTTAGCTCTCTGGCTTATAAGGAGGCCATGGCCAGTTTGGACGTTGCATTGCGGTTTTCGACTCCATTCCATCCTGAGGGAAATTCGGTTGTGGAGAGAAAAACCTGTGACATAACGCAATCTATAACAGCTAAGGTATTAGGTTCGGGTGACGGGTGGGTCAAACATCTAATAAGTGTCCAACATAGTCTTAATAACCTGCCAAGAAATTCTCTGGGTGGAATCACTCCATATGAAATCCTTTTTAGTACTAGAATGATGGTTGAAGACCTCGATCGTCATACTTCAGTGGTAGAACAAAACCCTTTGATATCAAAGATCTTTTGGCTGTTTTACAGGACTTAAATGAAACAAGAAGAAGTCTAAGCAACACCATACAAAAGGCAACGACCACTGAAGAAAAACCACCTGTTCCAGCAAGACCTGTCTGAATTCCAAAGATTTGGGATCTGGTCAGAGAGAAAATAGCGGATTAGAAGGAATTTGGGCCTTCTTACAGAAAACCAATACCTGTACTAGCAGTCCACGGATCAAGAACAGTGTTACTGCCGCCCCTTGCTGGAAGAAAGGAGAACCGGTCCGTATCAATTGTCCTGGTAAAACCACATCATGTGGCCGATAATAAGTAGTAGGCCCAGTGGACTCCCAAGATGTAGCAGACGACCAAATCTTGCTAAAATCCAAGAGGTTCAAACTGAAAGACTCATCACCTTTGAAGGTTCTACAGTGAGAAAAGAAGGACTATGCAATAAACCCATGGAACTTGTGCCTCTTGAAACCAAAATAACAGTTCGTCAAGAAACTCCCGTCTACAATGATGTAGCATCTGACTATACAAACATGTCAAGGGAACAAGCAGCTCCAGCGATTTCAAATAATCTGGATGCAAAACCAACTATTGACAGAACTGCCTCTGGCTATTTCATCAACTTCAATACCATTTCTGAGGATCCCAGTGAGCATGAAACAACGCCAACAAACAAAACTTTCAAGGAACAATTAACGGAACTTGGTCACCAGCTTGCAAATACATATCTGGTTTCACCATGGGTTGAATTTTGGATTTGGTTAGGTGTATTTTATCTCCTGCTATGGTTCATTCTTGTTTTAAGTTTGGGAAAGCTGATAGATGGAAAAAATATTAAAATGGACACGGCAAGTAAGAACATCAACTTGCTCCTGAAGCCACACAAATCATCTCATTGTGAATAAAGAGACCTGTCATCAGTAAACATCACAGCCGTTCCTCTACCTGGTGGTATAGCTTGGGAAAGAACTGATTATGACATTTATGGCCCTGTTGACCTGCTGAAGATTCCACACCAATTTAAGGTTTCCTTGAGTGATTTTGTTTCACCCAGTACATTTTCTGATGATTGGGACTTTGAGACTGTTAATAACATGATGGCAGACTTAGAAGTGTCAGCAAAATTTGCAAAACATGAATACTTAGAAGGTTCATCAAATTATGAAGAAATGTATTGTTTTAATCATTTGGTCATCATTATTTGCATAAATCAGCAAACCCTAGAAATGTTTTAACTTATAATCAATGGGAACATTGTCCAACACCTCCAAAAGGTAGCTCTAAAACATTCTATAGAAAATGTCCATACTTTAGAGATTTTAATGTCACAAACCCAGAAAGCTTTTACTTTAAAAATGTTAATAAGACAGGCATGAAAAGTATGTTGACAAATACTAAACAGATTTATTCTGTGGCCTTTTATGCTCAATTGTCCACATTAGGCTTTGACTTTTGGAAAGACAACATTGAGACAAAAACTGGGGCACAAAAGACTGGTAGGTACAAGGTTTAGAAGCATCATCCCAGAACAAATACTGTTCTTAAATGAAACTGTTCAACAGACATCTTGTCTTGGCCTGGCTAAGATAAAAGATTTACACAAACCGTCCACACCTAAGCCCACACCTGATAGTAATAGAACTACTGATGAGGAGGTAGACGTAAATTATATTTTACAACAAAACAGAACTAATCCTGATTGGAAAAGATGGTTAATCTGGGAAACAGACACGAATAACTGTCAAGATAGATTCCTGAACAAGACACAAGGGTTTACAGTAACTATGCCAGATCCAAGATATGTCCAGAGACAACATCTAGGGATAATAACAACTTACAGTGTAGGAAAACTGTGCATTGAATGGCTACAAAAATCCACACTCCCAGATATAAAACAACACGTAACTTTACTTAAAAATGGCGTTGACTTACGAGAATTCTTACTTTGACCTCGCAAACCACGTCATAAACGTTTCATATATGCCGGTATGTAGGCTGCTTACAATGAAGCTTGGAAAGTCACGCAAATGTAAACAGCTGAACGAATACAAGAAATTGAACGTATTAATTTAGAGAAAGCTTTCTCTGTGGTTGACAATGGGTTAACAACTCTGTCGTCCAGAATGTATTCCTTGGACAGCATCGTATCCTCTGCCATTGACATAATGAAACAGGACTTGCTAATGTTACAACATGGCCAGTCTCAATTACATTCTATAATGCTGTTAGGCTGGACGTTACAAAACCTTCGTTCTGGCTATGTGCCTTGGCGTCTAATCAGCACTACGTCATTGTTTTCTGTATTTAACCTTACAGATAAACAAATCTCTTTGGCACAGAGGGGAGCAGACTATACGGTGCTGAGCATAGAAAAACTAAAGAGATTACCATTGACCGTTTCTGAGAAACCATCAGTTGAATGGATAATACATGGCACCATCACGATACCAGTGATGATTTTCCAGTTTCAATATTGCTTAAAACACATACCAGCAGGCCTGTATGAAAGGTTGGGTAAGGAATACATAACGTTGATCTGGGATTTACCATACACACACAAATGTTGGAGTGGGGAAAAAGAGGTATTTCTTAGTGGTAGAAACCGTAAAACCACATTAAGCGGTACACTTCTGTGTCAAGGCATTAATTTACATGGAGCCTGTGAAGGTTCTTCAAACAACTTATCATGCCACCTACAGGGTTCCCCGGCAGCAGTGATAGATCCAATTTTTAGGCTGCTTTTCAATGGAAGCTACATAATGCTGAATGATCACAGCTGTTGTGGAATGATGCCAGGGACAGCCTATCTGGTTAGTGTGTCAGCCAGGGTCACATGTCGTATGCAAGTATTGTTTCCAAAAGCTAAGACAGACGTGGAGTCGCCACTATGGCCTTCACTGAACATCTCTTCTATACAAATTGATACTTTAAGCTGAATGAAAGCCATTCTTTTACAAAAAACTGTGCTACTGACCTCGTCCAGAGAGACGTATGATCTGCAAGTTGCAAGGTCCTCTGCTGAGATACATGCATTATTATCAACAAACTAGCCCATACATTTCGCAGAAATGTTAGGTCGTATCTTAAACATGTCTGATACCAGCTGTATTGTACATGTATTTAAGACGATTTTTTCGGTACTGTTAGCACCTTTTGAAGCAGTTCTGGGTATTTCCCTAACTTCGTGCACTTTGTGTTCGGCAGCCTTCCTCTCATCTTGGGACTTGTAGCAGGGATCCTATTTTTATTCCTCCTGCTCCGTTAGAGCAAGTCCGGCCACCAGCCATACCCAAATTACCATGGAGAATGCTCTTCTGGCCATGCAGTATCGTGAACGCATAACACAGATCCTTGGCTTGACTCGTTTGAGAGATCCGAATACCACATGGTTCCTGTCATTCAGGCCAATCTAGCATGATTGCATCTTACCTGTTCTACGATGCCTGCTTTGTGGAGAGGAATGCGTGTTGGATATCTGTCTAACACTTACATCGGCAATGTAAATGGATGTTGACACTTTACTGGGTCCGGTAACGGCTCATGTATTGTGTTGCCCCCAACGGCTACCAATCCTGATGACGGCATTCATTGAGATCTCACGGCAATTCCAGCTGAAGGTGAGATACGCAGACCAACAGGCACACATGTACCATCTGCTGCATACATTGCTAATGCGACTGATGCTGACGGCGATGTTTCACATCTGTGTACAATTGACCTTCTTAATGGAGTGGTTCCGCTCTCATATACTGTGGTAGACGATTTCTTTGCCAGCCTAGACGACTTAATGTTTTCTCCTGACACCGAGAATAACTTTTATAGTTAGCACACAGCGTTCTTTGAAATTTGAACTTAGACCTTCACTTTTTTAAAAACAAAAAAACCTCTAACTTTGGAACTCTATTATTTTTTTTCTACGATTTGATTTGACTTCTTTTCCAAAACACAATGAACTTTTGCACAAAAGCAATGTGCTTAAAGTAGAACTATTCTTAGAGAACAAGAATTCTTTGAATACTTCCTAGGAACAATATTAACCTAATACGCATACCAAAACCAAAACAGTTTGTATATTCTGCTATGGGATGGTCTCGACTTTTTCTTCTATAACTAAGAGCCATTTCATAAATGTAATTTTCGTGATTCATTCGGTTAGCATTGCTAATATCATATTCTTACAATGAAATTATTGCTTTTAAATGTGTACTGTACAAATGCTCATTTTATGTGTACAACCATTTTCAAATGAATTTTATGTATTTTTGGGTGGGATTGTAAACACATGCTCTAGATCAGTGTTTCCCAAACTGTGGTCCGCGGACCCCCAGGGGTTCCTGACACATTCCCAGGGGGTCCGCAAGCAGCAGTTTTAAAAGCACTGCAAAGTATCTTGTTTAATTAGCAGTGTTCAAAGAACAATAAAAGTGTCAAGATAAGAACAGTGATTAATGTCCCTGTTGGAGAGACATGAGAGTTTTGTCTGGTGGCAGCTTTGACTGAACTAATGTAGCACAGCGGGTTAAAATGCCTACTGCAAAGAAAGTGTACCATGCATTTTCAAAAACAGTACTTTATATGCATAGGTCAGTGGGTTACTGCTTTTGTCAGAGAGAATATTTTGTTACAGTGCAGTTCATAAGTGGCAATCGTAATTTAGCACAGTGACCAATAAACTGTCATCAAACAGCTGCTTGCAAACTGCAAGGTACAAGTTAGTGACTTATGTTTTTTCTCAGTCTTTCATTATCCTGATGCTTTTAAAAAGATTTATTTGGGTTGAAATACATTTTTATTGTTAAAGCCAATGCTAACCACTGTGTTATGTTCTGAATCCTGAGTTTGTGCTTCTCCAGACCAGCACTCTTTAAAAATGCCTACCAGTATAAATGACATGTGAATTTTACACCTTGTAGTCCCCTTTGCCTTATGTAACATTTTCTATACACTGATTGACACATATGATTCACTGTCTCTATATGTGTGTGATGTAAAGTGCTCTGACATCCTACAGTGGTATGAGAGATGCTATAAAAAATGAAATACATGTGACAGAGGGGCTATAGAGAGATGAGAGGTACTTTTGGAGGGTGATAGTGGGGGAATCATTGAAGAACCCCCAGACAGATTGTTGTATTCTTGTGCATAGTCAGGTCACATTTACTATTCTTTAAAAGCTAATACAATTCAATATACAATGATAAAAGTGTTGTAGAATGCACCATTGTTTCCTAAATGTCTTAAGGGAGAGCTTCCCAAAGCCCCCTTTGTAGGATCCAGGCTCAATCACTGCACTTGGTGTGCACCGTATGGGCACTGGTCTGAAATTGTTTGCCAGGGCTGCTTTGGGTTTTCAGTCTGGCACTGGCAGGAGCAGGAGCCTTGTACTGCGAAATAAAGCCTACCATTGAAAAGTCAGGGAGATGCAGCACCAACCTTCCCATGAACTTTTTTCGTTTTCTTGCAAATTATTTCAATATAAAATACAGCAGAAGTGGCAGAGAGTGTCACTAGCCTCCTTAGCTTAACAGCACACTTCGCCACTTCAGAAACGCAGGGCTGCACCATATTTACAAGAATATGGTGCAGCCCTCCGTTTCCCCTGTGCTGGCGCTACACTTAACAGGGGATGATTGTTTATGTACAGAAAGACCCCCCTTCCTGCACATAAACTATCTTGAAACGTAATTTTGTCACTACTATGTGTGCTTCTTAATGCAGCACACATGGAAGTTACAAAATGTCATTTTTTAAAGGTTGTAGATGTGCAGGAAGAGTCACCTTCCTGAACATAAACAATCCAAGGCGTTTTGCAAAAACAAAGAGAAATGAAGCATTTCTCCTTGCTTCGCCAAGTTCAGACCAGGTTTTCCCTGGTCTTAATTTTGGCGCTGCTTCCCATTTACGATTCCCTTGTAAATAGGGGGCAGCATCAAAATCAATGGGTTTTGCAGGGGAAACGCCCATTGCAACACCCACTGCCCACCCCTTTCACACTAAGCATTGGGTGAAAGGGGTTCTTATTTACAAGGCACCGTTAAGCCACGTTAAATGGCTTAATGTTGCCTTGTAAATAAGGCAAAGCCCCTATCGCCACGGGAACATCTCAAAAAGTGATGTTCCCATAGTGATAGGGGCTTGTAAATAGGCCCCTAAATCATTAGTAATTCGAGTATTTGTTTTGTGTGTACACATGTGTTAATTTTTTCTGAATTACTGTTTTAATGTTTGAAATTTAAATCCGACAAATTGCTTGGGGGTCCCCGGCTTCCAGTGGTGACTCAATGGGGGTCCTCAGGAGTCAAAAGTTTGGGAACCACTGCTCTAGATTATGTGTTTTAGTGCTTGAACTCAGTTGAACATGATAACGTGGAGTGGGTGTTGTATAACATTTTAGGACCCTATTGTAATTTTCCAGATTCATGCCCTTATATAGGTATAAATCACCATATCCTTATATAGGCATAAGAGTCATAACCATATTTAGACATAGCTCATGCAGTCCAAATACGGCAGGGCTACTTCCATTAGTTCCGAAAATCTACAACAATTTCTTGGAAAACTCTGCTTCAGCAGTTAGGGACTTCCCCTTGCTCGAAAACTGACTTGTCCAAGAACTCATGGAGTTTTCAAAGAACTGAGACTCTTTGATGACGTTATTATGTCCACCTTTACGTCAAACTCGGTACCTCCAAGGTATAAATATGCCCACACTTGCCATAGCAAACACACAGTGGTTTGGAGCAGTTCGACTATCTACTTGCCCGACGTGCCCTGCTACTGCAAGTGCCAAAGGAAGCCGACCCTTCAGCAGACGCACTGAGAGAGACTCTGTCTTTTCTCCTGCAGAGCAATCCAGCTTCAGTGTTTCCAAGCTACCCTTGCGGGTTGTTGGGAAATTGAGTCCTGAGCCTGACCTTCTTCATTCCAAATCAAGGTATGCAGCTGATTAGGCTCTAAGAGAAATTTTGGACAGATTCTTGCCAAAGAATACTAAATTTATGATACACCTCACTAACTTCTTCCCTCGTACTAAGCTTAGGTTAGGTACATCGAGGTAGGCATATTTTAGAAGCATCAGTTGAGTACTTTTTAGCCTTTGTTATTTATGTATGTATTTATCTATGGTTTAGGAACCATACAATGCTCTTACAGTATTATTTTATTCTACTCTTTTTACTGTATGCGTTTTTTTTTGCAACCAGTTTTACGATTGTAGCAGATTATTTCTTATGCTTGAGAAAGAAGACTGTTCAATAAATCCTTTTATTGAAAACACTGTCTCTCTATTTCTCTGCACGTCTGGTGAAACGAAGCATGCACGATTGACTGAGTGAAATATCTATCTATTGTTTCCACGACAACAAAGTTGTAATGTTTATGCAGTTGTCATAAACCAAATCCCTTCTTGTTAACTCGAGAAAGTTTCTAGTGACCTCTGAGCTAGCTGGCACTCACAATTAAGTCTAGTATATTCGATGGAGACCTAGTAGACATAAGTCCTACGTCAAATCTATTGGGTATATTATTCCAGTGCGCAGAGCCTATTGGTAATATAGGAACTACACTACATCAGCAGTCTCACTATGCTATGTATCTACCAACTACTCTTGGTGTAATGAAGCCTGATTATTGCTGATGGTGGTCCAAGCCACAGCAAGCTGAATTGTAGCAGGCAAGAAATTATCTGACATGACATCCTCATTGCAGGATCATCTGCAGTGTTAATGAGCACCAGGGCGCCAGTGACATGTTGGAGTAGAAAACAGGGAGCAGTGAATGAAGTAACTCCAGTCTAGTTTGGTTTACTGGAGCTGGATGACTGTTGGCAGGATCCCTGGCTCGACTCTGCCTGACTCAGTTCTGTTGCGTATCCTGCTGCGAGTTCCTCGGGTAGAGTGATTACTAGCATTTTAGCACTTGAAATTCATGCTGCTGTGGAGTGGTGTGAAATTGGATTGACAGTATTTGGGGCTGTCTCAGCTTCTTAATTACTGTAGGATGGGCCCATAGGGCACACACCACTCACTGGGACCACCCAAAATGAAACTCAGGGGCCAACATATTTCATAGAGAGGCAAATTGGTTTTTACATTGGAGCCCTTAACTACGGTTTGGAGTTCAGCTGGCTCCCTGTATTTTTTGGAATTGCCTTTTTGAATACAAAATGCACAGTTACTGGATACATTGTTTTCTTTTTTTCTGTCTGATAATGACTTTTACTAGGCTAATTGTTTCATCTGCTTACAGACAAGGCATTCATTCTTTTTAGTATGAAAGAGGGAGAGATGTTACTGGGATGGGGACTATCCCCCCCTCGAGATTTAGGAGAGTGCTTTCCTCGTGCCCCTCTGTCTGAGACCTTGCACAAAAGAACATGGAAAGAAAATCAAAATCAACTCATGTCAACAGGAACTGGAACGATCCTATTGCTTACAGGGGGAAACAGGCATCATAACACGATTTATACACCGCGTTGTTATCACAATGCATGCGTTACAACGCATGTGATGTTACAACGCGTGGTAAAAACCACTTATACCATTACATCACATGCGCTTTTACAACCCATGCGATGTAATGTGTAACGGCGGCAGCGGCGGCTATCCAAGTCGTTGTGAGGAAACTTAGGCTGTTTCCTCACAACGACATGCACCAAGCAGGAAGGAGGAAGCAGGAACCGGGAGCAGAGACCGCGACACTGGAGAGGAGAGAGGTAAGGGGGTTTGAGCTTTGGGTGGGGGTTTCTTTTGTAGGGTTTAGGCTAGTGTAAAAGTATTGTTATAACGTTTGTGTGTTTATTTAATGTTTTAGTGTGTTTTTTTGTAGTGTAGTGTAGTAGTGTTTGTTTAGTGTAGTGTATTAGGGTTTAGGGTACTCTTGTAGTGATTTAGGTTTTAGTGTAGTAGTGTTTGTGTAGAGTAGTGATTTTGGTTTTAGGGTAGTGTAGTAGTGTTTGTGCAGTGTAGTGTTTTAGGGTAGTGTAGTGTTTTAGGGTTTAGGGTAGTGTAGTAGTGTTTGTGTAGTGTAGTGTTTTAGGGTTTAGGGTAGTGTAGTGTTTTATGGTTTAGGGTAGTGTAGTAGTGTTTGTGTAGTGTAGTGTTTTAGGCTTAAGGGCAGTATAGTGTTTTAGGGTTTAGTGTAGTAAAGTAGTATTTTAGGGTAGTGTAATAGTTTTTGTGTAGTGCTTTAGGGTGGGAATAGTGTGGGTAGTGTTGTAGTGTAGTAGTGTTTTAGGATTTAGGGTAGTGTAGGGGTGGGAGTAGTGTGGGTAGTGGCTTAGGGAAGGGTTTTAGTGTTTTGGGGTTAGGGGTAGTGTAGGGGTGGGAGTAGTGCGGGTAGTGTTATAGTGTAGTCATGTTTTAGGGTTATGGGTAATGTAGGGGTCGGAGTATTGTGGGTAGTTTTGTAGTGTAGTAGTGTTTTAGGTTTCGGGGTAGTGTAGGGGTGGGAGTAGTGTAGGTAGTGTTGTAGTGTAGTAGTGTTTTTGGGTTAGGGGTAGAGTAGGGGTGGGAGTAGTTTGTTGCTTAGGTGTAGGGGTAGGGCTGTCACTTACCTTGCAAACTTTAACCACAAGTATAGCTTTGCCATGCATGCCTTTGCATTGTAATGGCATGCTTGGTAAAGGCATACTCGTGGTAAAAGTATGCGCTGTAATGGCATGTCAGTGAAATTGACATTGCGTAGTAATACCTGTATTGTAATGGCACGCGTGGTATTACTATGCGATGTAATGTCATACAACCGCTTACAGGTAAATTACCATCTGACTCTAAATTTGCAATTCATTTTTTTTTCAAATAATCTTTATTGCCCCTAAATTTGCAATTAAATTAACAACTGAATTCTTCTATTACAGGTAAATTACTATCTGACTCTAAATTTGCAATTCATTTTTTTTTCAAATAATCTTTATTGCCCCTAAATTTGCAATTCAATTAGCAACTGAATTCTTCTATGGTGGTAGACCAAATCCACTTGACTATGCACAACATACCCCGAGCAAGCCTAATATATCAGGCATTACCTTGTATAATGGCCCCTTCACCAAGTCATATGGGCCACGTATGGCACCTCAATTAGAGACTCATCTACAGATATGGGTTGTAGCTTGGTCAGTACGATTGGCGGTGTGTGAGCTTCAGATGGCTCTTGTTAAACACATTATATGAGAAGCAGGACATGAGGGGGAACTGAGGGCCAGTGGAAAGAGAAAGGTATGGGATTGTTAGAGGCACTTAAAACACAATATTTTTCAAACTTATCAACTTTTTTAAGCCCTTCAAAATATAGAGGCTATGTGTTTTTGTCAGTGTGGGCATGTAAAACTTCTAGGTGAACCTTGAAAGACACTTCCCATTTACCCGACAGAAAGCTCTTGCACCCAACTATTTCAGAGGGGTGTGACACCCCTACCACACCGCCTGCTGCCTCACTCCTGTCTACAGATCTCATAAAGGAAGAAAAAGTTAGTAGCAGTATTACTGCCTGGATCTACTGATATCAATCATGATCACAATCTGGATTATAAAACTAATGCTGACTGTATCTTTTGTTAGATAGTTAAAGATAAAGTGCCTATGCAGGATCGGGGATGGTGTTAAACCTCAAGACTAGATAAGCCAATGTGCATCTAAATGGCAATCCAACACAAATGAAATACATACCGTTGCAGAGAATAAACCCTCTGGAGTCAGAAGTAAAATGGAAATCATGAAGGTTTATTAAGAATAGTTCAAAGAGTATTACATAAGACAAAAATTAATAGTCAATTAGAAAGCTTAGGGAATTAGGATAAGTCTCAATGAAATACAGAAACAAACATGAATTGAAGTTAAGATTCATGCCAGAAATATTCTAAGTCCAAAGCATTAGAAAAATGGCATGGTTTTAGTCTCTCAAATCAGGGATTCAGATGACAGTCATGCTTACCTACTCAATGCATCATTTTTATATACAAATTTACATTGAAGTCAATGGAAATAGCACAGTCAGCATAAGGTGAGCATAGCTAAGCAAATTAAAATACGGAATTATACAATGTCACCTAATTCTACAGATCTAGTTACACATACTTTGTCTCACAAATGACAAGGCCTAATTTACCATAAGCAGGAAGAGCCTTGGCTGTTGGGAAAGGCTTCTTCCATAGTTCTTCAAGAAAAGCATATGAATTCGAAGCATCAGTGCACATTTTTGTCTGTGGTGTTAGTACGAGAAATAAAAACAAATAACGTGACAGCATTTAAACAAGATTTGAATCAGGGCCTTGTTTAGGGCCTAGTTTGCAAAAAATAGGAAAAAAACACTTATTTAAATTGCAGCATTTTCGTTTTTGTGTATATTTTATGAACTCAAAATTATCTTCTACAATCCCCCCCCGTCATCAATCGGCAAAATCTCACTGCTCTATATTTATACAGTGGTTATTGCTTTCAAATTATGACATCTCGATTCTTTCAAAGCATTCATTTAATATTTTAAACAAGCCCTTCCATTATCCATCTCAAATTCATCTTCACAACTGTTTGTTTTCTTCTTTGAATGTATTTGCTGATGACTTCCTCATACAGCCACTAGTAAGTCGTCTTTTAAAACTGATTTCTCATGAAGTTTTTGCAAAAGGGTAAGAACATACATACACAAAATAATAATAATTAATAGAGTTAGTGTCTTTTTAAAAGTCCCACCCCAAAGCTTCCAGCCCCTTCTCCAACCTTTGCAACACTCTTTCCAATCTCACTAAACCAAGTATAACCCGATTCCCATAAACCTAATTCTTCCAGAAACGTAGCTTCTCACGCAAAGTTAGTTATACTATTAATGCGATTCCTAATAAGCCCACTATTATTTGGTATGAAGGTTCGAAATTAGTGGACACTTAACACACAATAGACTCCACCTTCTTTTTTTAAATAATATCTAAAGAATGATTTCATGCCTAACCACAAGCTCCTTGGAAATCAATGTTAAGGCACCAGGTATATCACAAGTCAAATGATAATTTAGGTGTAGGCTACTTTTTAACTTTCACATCATTAAAAACCACACCAATAGGACGAATCACAACATTAAACGCGTCCATGAAAGCTTGCACTGAACCATGATTTGACTTTTAAGATACAAATCACTCATTACACTCATCTCATTCATATGATACAAACAAGTAAATCTAAAGCAAGATAGCAGCTTCTAAACCAATTACTTGGAAAGTTAAAATAAGTGGTCTTACCACAAACATAATACATACCTCTTAAAATCGGTTGATCACAAATCAAAAACTCATCTCCATCTGCAAGACTCACATTACATTTACTCTTACTGACTGTGAGGAAATCGGGTGTATTATATGGTGTGGTTGTGATACCTCACCGTGCAATACACTTACCAACCCCCTTAGGACTAGTAGTTTTTGTTTGTCAAACCTTTTGGTCAACCCTGAGAAGATGTGGCTCTAAATAGTCAGTCTTTCACAAAAGAATGAGTTTAAAGCATTTAACTAGCAAACAAAACAAAAATAGAAGAAGAATACACGAGGCACTCAAGAAATGCAACACAGATTTAAATAATAGATGTACTTTTAGACACCAAAATTATCCACTGAAGGTTTTGCAGATACAGATTTTACAAGGTACTGTAAATATAAACTTTTTCACCAAACTATTAACAAGCATTGGCAAATGTAATTATAAAAACTTGGGCAAGTATCATCATTGTTAGTTTAAGTCATTTTAGGTGACTAATTCTGACACAGAGTCTGTGAGGGGGGCCAGCAAGTTTCTCAGAAACAGTCATTTCAGAAGAAGTCGTTTTTGGTCTTTAGTCGGTTCCAAGCACTTTTATTGTCTTGCTATAGGCTTCTATGAAAGTGGTCCTGATGCAAGGGAATAGCGGATGCTGAAGATGCTCTAGGATGCTGTAGATCCAATGTAGTTGACTGGGGTCTTTCTGCGGCTAATCCTTGGTGCACAAACTTGGTGAGGCAGTCCTGCCCACAGGATTTGACGTCAATCAAATTCCTCTCAATCCTGGCAAATGTCCAATCTTCACTGGCTACCAGTCACCCGGTATCGCAGTCAAAGTTGAATTCCTCCTCAGGTGATAACTTGCATTCTGGGCAACCAAGGAACATTACAATGACTCTCTTGTGTCCAGCAGACTTGGGTGCAACTTTGAGCATTGAGTCCTGGTTTCCAATGCTGCACAAGAGGTTGCAATGTGAAGGTCTGGTCCACCAACTTGCCCCAACTGGCATCTCCAGCTGTTGCATCCCTCTGCAGGGAACAGGAGTTTAGCCCGCTGACCATTGGAGTCTCTTGCTTCAGCTTGGCTCTGGAGAAGACTTCTGTATGAACAGAACACAGCAGACACAGCCCCTTCTCCTTTGCTAGCTGCCAGGTTCAGTGCCATCCACCAGGTCCGGGCAGCAGGGCAATCTTACTTAAGCCAGCCTCTCCAGTCCATTGAGATCTGAGGTCTAGGTGCCAGAGGAGCCCTTTTTATCCCCAGAAAATGCTGTCAGGGTGGACGCAGTTAGTAGCAAATGGGATACTTGGTTCCCTCCCACATGATGACCACTTCTGGCAAAATGTTGCTTCTGGCTATTCCAGAATTCTCTATTCTGCCCAATGTCACGATTGCAGAACCCTTCTCTTGGTGTACAGAGCTACTAGCCTGACTCAGAGGTGTGGCTACAAATGGGGCTACACACCACTGGAAAACTGATTTTCATTCTCCTGCCAGCCTGTTTAACAATAGGACAGCCCCTCTACTAAGGGGATCTTATTTGCCCTTCAAAGCAGGCTTCTCCCTAAAAGCTCACCTTTTGGATGAACACTCACGTGGCTTCCTGCCAGGCAGAGGCAATACCTATCTCTTGCGCCGGCTGCTATTGTCTTTCTTTCTGTGAGCCCTTTGCACGTCTCCCCAGGAGGGCAGAAAGCTGTCTCTGGGACAGACCCATTTGCAATCGTGGAATGACACAGGGGACTTAGGGCAACAATGTGACAACTTCGTAAAGGTTGCACACTGCAACAAGTTACATTAATTTCAACTTGGGCATTAAGCCAGGCTTAATGAAACCAGTTGCTTAATACCTTACAATAGCAACATTAGTAATCTCAGTCAGAAATGAACAAGGATCTTGTGGCAGCCTGCAACCCTACACTCCCAAATGGCGCTAAAGCTTATTCCACAGTAAAAACAACAAGTGCAACTTGTTACTTTTTGAACCTGTAAAATACTTGTTCCACTTTTGTAATATACAGCATCCTGAGTACCTTAGGGGTGGCTTAAAGGTATTAAAAAGGGAGGAATTGTCTTTGTCATTACTATAGATGGCAAAGTTGAGTTAGTAGTTTGCAAATTTCCCTTCCAGTCTGTGGTGGCAGACTAGCAGCCATGTTTTACCTTCTCACATCTAGGATGGTGCAACCAGTGCTGCAGTTCCTGGGGTGACCCTCTAACTTATAGGCCCTGGGTACCATACACTAGGGACTTACAAGTAAGTTAGCTTATGCCAATTGGGTATTAGCCAAACAAAGAAACAACTTAGCTTAAGGTTAGGGCACAGGCACTGAGGTGTGGTTATTGGCCTCAGTGCACTCTCTAAGTCAAAATCCAGCAGCATCAGTCAACAATGTTAGGGATGGCCTTACAAAAAGAGCGATTCCCTTACTCCAACAGATTCGAATGTCTTAGAACTATGGCATTTATCTTGCTCCAGACACAAAACTGCTTTCATGTCATTCTCCGTTCTCAATCTAGGATGCATTTTCAAATTTCTCAACTTCTCTTCTGCTTCTTCCAATCCAATCCCTATAGTCTCTTTTCAATTTCTCCTAATTATCACCGGTCTCCTATTAAATTCTGTAATTAATTCACACACCACATCACTTACACACATTCCCTTTGTTGGTCAAATCAATCTCAAATTAGTTTGCATATTTAGTCTTACATGCTTAGAAATTACAGAAATTTTAAACCCTGACCTTCAGGAAGAACTTTCAGAGAGACATTGAAGCCAGTGCGGTCTGACACCAGGAATTCTTGATCCAGGAAAACATTAACAAAAACATTGCACCAAAGGGAATATTCCAACAAAAGTTGGAGGTAGGTAACACCATCTGAGATAGAAGGAGGGAGAATTATGCAAATGTAACAGTTTTCACCCACATTATTTCTGCATATTCTGTTAAGTTAAAATGCACATTTGCTCTATATTTACCTAAAACCCATTGCTGTGTGTTAGCTTTGTGTCTACTATTCTATTATGTGCAGTAGATCATTCTTTATTCTCCTTTGTAGGTTAATCATATCGAGCTGATAAGATCAAGCATAACAATATACTAACTAAGAATATTGTTAATACAAATAATAGAAATGTGCATAATTTTGAATAGCATTTCTGCTTGCTTGTTGCCACACTTCTTTTAAACCAACTAAATAAAAAACAAAAATCTGACCACTATTTTTAGAGGTAAAAATCAAAACAAAATTTCAAAACTTTTTCTTTTTTACAAATTCTGTTCAATAAATCAGTCACTTATTCCATAAGCTCATGAAAGCTCATAGCAAACTATTTAATATTCAAATGGATACCAAAGGTTCAAAACATGCTCTATCTATGTAGAGTAATGCGCCCAAATCTTTAAAGGGAGAGAATTCAGTCACACAAATTCAAAGTTCATGATGGCTCTACAACAAAATAATTTGGCAACCAGTCAGCTCACATAGTTGCACATCATCATCCTCTCACTCGGTGTTAAAAAAGTAAGACCATTAAGGAGCGGAATACTTTCTGTGGAGTTCTCACACTCTTGTTGATCTTTTGATTGCTGGCTATTCACTTTCACTGTGCTCAATGTCTTCCTCTTTCTCTTTTTTCTGGTCCATAGACTTTCTATGCACTCTTATGCTCTTCCTCCCAGGTTCAAGCTGTCTCCACAATGTTTATTCTCGGCTTCGTATTAATTTGTGACAAATACTGCCTCTTCATCATTTGCCACTTGTTTCTCTGTTTCACCTGAAACAGTCTTATTCTTTTTTGTCCAACAACTCAATAAGCCAGGACTTCACCTTCTTGACTGCCCATTATGGTTGCTGAAATATATTGTATGTATGCATGTAAGAGTCCAGACACGTGGAACTTGCCCAGACTCTTACACAAATGCCTTACATATGAAAAATCCAATCCGGAGGTCAAGCCATCGCCAACATCGCTCTTAAAGTGAGTAATGACCTGCAGCCACACACAAGAGCCTCCTCCTCACTTCTTGAATTCCATAAGAAGTTGAAGACATAGCTTTTCAGGTGAGAATTTCCACTAGGCCCTGGGTTTGGCTAGACTAACACCTTCTCAGAGCTAGGTTACCCTTCTGGATGATAGTGTGCGCTACAATTCTGTATTGCTGCATATAGCCTCAGTGCTGTAGAGCTGATTTGGCCCTTACGAAATTTTCACGTAATCATACGCTGCTCATTCATTCAGTTGGTCTTCCGATGGATCTTGCTCTGTGCAGAAAGGTGTTGGATATTTCGGTGAATGTACAGTTACCCAATGAGGACTAGAAATAGGATAACTGAAACTTCAAACTTTAACCAAAAAAAATCTAGATTAAAACTCCCTCATTACCTCCTCGTTAGTCTTCCTCGCCACATGACTTACATAGTGAGCTTCAGCTCCACGACAGAACCCTCCAAAGTAAAAAAAGCCTCCCATCCCCTCCCAACATGGCCGACCAGTCACCCCTGACCTCTATAAGAGGCGGGCCGGCCCAACCAACAGCCTGTTTTTTTTTTGTTCCGCGCGATTCTCTCCTGAGGCGCTGTACAGGTAAGGTTGGACCTGCTCTAGCTGGTCCATGGGTTTTGGGTTGGAGGTCCTGCCCTAGCGGACCCTGGGACCCGGGACCTAAATTCCCCCCCCCTCTTCCTTCCCCCGGTCCTGTGGGGCCGGTTGGGTGCTGCCTTAGGCGTGCCAGGGGTCTATAGAGGGGGGGGGGGGGGCGACCGGGAATGTGGGGGTTTCATTGTATGCCCTGGTATGTTTCCGGTCGTTGGTTGTGACACTCGCCCCTTTCGGGCTCTGGTGTCCGGCGCTGGGGGTTTCCCTGTTTGTTTCGGGGGCTCCAGTTGCTTTTGGACCACTGGCGTGGGGCGGCCGCCGTTCCCTTGCTTTGAGGCAGTGTTGGGAGCGGGCCCGGCCTCCTTCGGGCATACGCGAGTGGGCCGGTTTGAACTGCGCGTCCCTGTCTGCCGCTGCGGCTGGGCGGTCGCGTTCTTACCGCGGCTTTCGGGTGCGGTCCTCTGGGGCGCTGCTGGGGCTGCCATCGGTCGCTCGTGCCCCGGGGGTTGATTTGGCAGGTCCTGGTGCTCGTTTCGCGGCGCTGGACGCTGCCGCTGGTGATGATGTTTTCTTGCCTTCGGGAAGCGGCTCGGGCCGCGCTGGGATTGGCCCCGGGCGCATCCCGCCCCTTGTGGGCGGGGTTTCACGCCGTACGCGGTTGTTTTGTTTTTGATCACCTGCAGCTGGGCTCCCCGGCTGCCTATTTAATTTCCCGGCGTCCTGGGTGCCCCTGAGTTTCTCCGCTTCTTCGACTGTGGTGGTGTGTTACTCTTGATGATGGATAAGGATTCTGTCACGGGAGGGCCGGGGTCTGACTCCAGGTCTGCGATGCCCTTTACTGCACAGTCCCTACAATTGATGATTCAGTCTGCTGTGGCTGATGCCCTTGCGCAGCGTGATGCCCAGGGCCCTCCCTCGCCAAAACGTCCTCGAAGGGACCCCACTCCTGGGTCTGATGCGGAGGGGGAGGAGGAGGATCTCCATGGCCGGTACATCCAGGGTCAGGAGCTTCGTGAGGTTCTTTCCCACATCAAGGAAAACTTGGCTTTCCCTCCTCCTGCGGCGGAGGATGTTTCCAAAGATTTCTTTGTACAGTATCAACGCAAGGCTCCGGACTCCCTTCCTCTGCATCCATCCGTAAAGAAGGTCATTGAGGGGGAGTGGTTGAATGTGGACAAACAGTCCTTCCCTCGTTTTTTGTCTAAACGTTATGCTGTTGATGAGGTCACTAGAGATTTCCCTCAGGCGGTGAAGGTGGACTCTCTGGTGGTGGGGCTGTCTTCCTAGGGTTCCATCATTTCGGAGGACGCCTCCCCCTCTGACCCTGTGGACAAGCGCTTGGAGGCTGCTGCTAAACGGTCTTATGCTGCGGCTAATTTCACCATCAGGGCCTCAACCTATTTGTCTTGCACGGTGCAGTCTTTGTTGCAGGACTTCCAGTCCCTGGGTGAGCTCCTGGATCAGGGGGCTGATGTTGTTCCGACCCTTGCCTTGATGGAACAGCAGACGAAATAGGGGGGTTGTAGGAGCACTCCGAGTTTATCTGAATTTTACTGTTATGTACACTGGTGCTGCGATTGTAAAAGGGTTGTCAGTCCTGGTTATGAAAGATCGTTATGGTGGTGTTGAGTTACCACCCAATCGCGCACTGTTCACGTGGCGCTGTGGTGCTTTATATAATCTTGTTGATACAAACTGTATTTTAACCACTCTAGTGTTTCATTTCATTCTTTTATTTCTTCTCTAACTCATATTATTTTTCATATAAGTTTTGATTGCATTATTTTACATGCATATAACTTTTCATCATTGACATTTATCACAGAACAATTTCATTTCATGTTTGTCAACTTATACTTGGCACATATAATATGATCAACATTTTTATGAATGAGCCCAATGCATTTCGGCACTCGGGTGTGCCTTCATCAGGGGCAGTATCTACAAAAGGAAATGGAAAAAACATGGTGTAAGTGTCTGTTTTTGGTGGGGGGTTCTATCAATGTATAACTGTGATGCGTGCCTACCTGATAGTTCTGGTGGTCAGAATCCTGTCCCTGAGTCTCTGTACAAAACATAAGTGTAAGCCACTCTATGATAAGTCCATATGCACATATATTATAACTCACAACTTGCCATTAGTTGTCCTACATACCTTGAGCAACTATATCTCGGCTCTCTGGGAAAAAAGATAAGCAACCAGATTTTAATTGTTTGTATTTGTGCATTCAAAACCTTTTCCTGCATTTTCTATAGTCAACATACCTTATTGGACTGTGCCTCAGGATTCTGAAACATATAAATCAGATCTATCTCTTAGTTTCTAATGACAGTCAATGAACTTCTAAAAAACGGCTCGCTGTAGCTTGCCGTATTTACCTTGTCTTGTTCTGTGTCTTCCTGATCTGAAAAACCGAGATACAACAGAGTGAGCACCCTCGCGGTAATACCGAAGTATATACCACTGTTCTGATGGAAACGTTGGACCCATACCTGATTTCAAAGTTACTGCCGCTCTAAAAAGGTTTCCGTGTTCTGCTTCGCGTTTCGGTGGCTCCAGTGTCCGTTTATTATTGACTCCGTGAAACTCCGCGTCAGTTTCGCGGATCTAGAAACTAACGATGGACTAATAGACTCGATTTGAAGAATTCGTAGCGGCCATCTCAGACTAGTTAATTAAATGAATGAGTTTGAATCACTGGCGCGCTTGCCGCTCCAAACGATACCCTCGTCCTGCTTCACATTCCGATGACACCACTGTCTGCCTGTTGCTGGCTCCGTAAAAACTCCGCGTCAGTGTCACAAAGTTAACAACTGACGATGGACTGATCAACATGATCTAAGGGGTTCTAGGTCTTCGAAGCGGCCATATTAAGCTGGTTAATAAAGAGATCAACTTAAAGCTATGGCTCACCTGTGCCTGTTTTTTAATGTTGCTATATGGTGGAATGCTATACCTTAGATGAACCCTATCCGGAGTCTGTGCTATTATTATCATCAAATGGCAAAATCAATATTAATGTTGGATAGTTATCCTGCTGTTGTGACCGTGTGGGTTGAACTGGATGTCTGTTTAAAAATGTATATTTTACAGGATCTGGTTTTAGTGGTATTGTGCATTTGTTAAACAACTAACTCATGATATGTGCACATCGTACCTAGGATGGGTTGTATATATCACTGACTCATGTAGAGGGTGCTTGTTATATTAAGAGAGAAAACATTTAAGGACTGTGTTGGAATTTGATGTTTAGAGTATCATGTCATCATGTTATACAATATCTGAAAATTCAATGTTATAACACTATCCGTTTACTGATGAGTTTCACAACATTAATATCTCATTTGTGTCATCTAACAAGCTGTTACATCTCCCTGATATTAAAAACATTGTTGTCCTCTGCAAGCGTGAAAACCTCACTAGAGAATTATAATAAGTGTCTCTTTTTCAGCATGAGATCTTGTTAATACCAGTACCTATAGGAAGCATGCTAAATCATACTTGTCATTGAGACCAGTTGGTGTCATGGTGTTCAGATATTTTATCCAAAAGAGTTCACGTTGTAATAGTCTTTGATGATTGTTTATGCCTTGTTTTAATGGTACTTGTTCTAGAATTTGAAATCGCAATTGGGATATGCTGTGTTTCTCTAAAATCCAATGTTGTACCAGTGGTGAGGTCAAGTTGTTGTTCCGAATGCGACTTTTATGTTCAGATATTCGCACTTTTATTTTTCTCTCGGTCTTCCCTATGTACATCCTTCCACATGGACATTTGATTCCGTACACCACATTTTGCGTGTTACAATCGCTTGTGTGTCTTAGACGTATCTGTTTGCCTGTTGTAGGGTGAATACATGTATCACCTATTATTGCATTGTTACAATTGACACAATTGTGGCATCGAATTGTCCCTCTGTTGGTGGAAATTTCTTCTGGTTGGTGTTTGAGTTTTAATTTTTCCTTAAGATTTAATCCTCGTGTGTACGCATGTAGTGGCAATTCTTTGAACAAACCTTTGAAATCCGGTTCCTGGGATAGTAATTCCCATCTCTTATTAATGATGTTTTTGATTTTGTGTGATTGGGTGGTGTATTTTGTAACAAATACCATCCTTTCCTGTTGTTTTTTTGGTCGTGATTGTAGTAATGTCATTCTGTCCATTGTGGATACTTTTACTATCTGTTCTTGCAGTATATTGTTTGGATATCCTCTTTCCTCATATTTCCGTACTTGTCTTTCCAAGGTCTTTTCACATGTCTGCATGTTTGAGCATATACGCTTGATTCGGATGTCAATAATAAACGGACACTGGAGCCACCGAAACGCGAAGCAGAACACGGAAACCTTTTTAGAGCGGCAGTAACTTTGAAATCAGGTATGGGTCCAACGTTTCCATCAGAACAGTGGTATATACTTCGGTATTACCGCGAGGGTGCTCACTCTGTTGTATCTCGGTTTGTCAGATCAGGAAGACACAGAACAAGACAAGGTAAATACGGCAAGCTACAGCGAGCCGTTTTTTAGAAGTTCATTGACTGTCATTAGAAACTAAGAGATAGATCTGATTTATATGTTTCAGAATCCTGAGGCACAGTCCAATAAGGTATGTTGACTATAGAAAATGCAGGAAAAGGTTTTGAATGCACAAATACAAACAATTAAAATCTGGTTGCTTATCTTTTTTCCCAGAGAGCCGAGATATAGTTGCTCAAGGTATGTAGGACAACTAATGGCAAGTTGTGAGTTATAATATATGTGCATATGGACTTATCATAGAGTGGCTTACACTTATGTTTTGTACAGAGACTCAGGGACAGGATTCTGACCACCAGAACTATCAGGTAGGCACGCATCACAGTTATATATTGATAGAACCCCCCACCAAAAACAGACACTTACACCATGTGTTTTCCATTTCCTTTTGTAGATACTGCCCCTGATGAAGGCACACCCGAGTGCCGAAATGCATTGGGCTCATTCATAAAAATGTTGATCATATTATATGTGCCAAGTATAAGTTGACAAACATGAAATGAAATTGTTCTGTGATAAATGTCAATGATGAAAAGTTATATGCATGTAAAATAATGCAATCAAAACTTATATGAAAAATAATATGAGTTAGAGAAGAAATAAAAGAATGAAATGAAACACTAGAGTGGTTAAAATACAGTTTGTATCAACAAGATTATATAAAGCGCCACAGCGCCACGTGAACAGTGCGCGATTGGGTGGTAACTCAACACCACCATAACGATCTTGATGGAACAGCAGACACGCCTCCTGTCGGACATCTCCTTTGACACTCTGGGTGCGGCGGCGGCCGCTGGGGGTGCGGCGATACAGGCCCGGCGTCAGATCTGGCTGCGGCATTGGAAGTCGGAGGCGGCCCAGAAGGCTTTACTCATGAAGATACCGTTTTCTGGGGCTAAGTTGTTTGGCCCTCCTCTGGAGGTGATGATTAAGAAATCTGCTGAGGACCGCAAGTTGCTGGCTCCCATCAAATCATCTGGGGCCCGCTTCCCTGGTCGCGGCCGGATTTTCTCCTCGTCTTCCAGGGGTAAGGGCGGCGCGCCGTTTCGTGGGAAGGGTCGCGGCCGGGGCGCCCCTTTCTTCAACAAATCCCGGTCTCAGCCTGCTGCTGCAGCTTCCTCTGCCGCCCCGAAGTCCTGACTTTCGGCCGTCTCCCTCTGGGGTGTTCCCTGTGGGGGGCCGTCTCCGCCACTTCGTCCCGGCCTGGGAGGAGTCTGTCACGGATCTTTGGGCTCTTCGGATTGTGAAGGAGGGATTTTCCATCACCTTCTCGTCCCCTCCTCCGGATTTTTTCCTCGCTACGCCCCTGCCTTCCTCCCTGATCAAGAGACGGGCCTTGCTGGCCGGAGTTCAGGACTTGCTTGCCAAGCGGGCCATCCGCCCGGTCCCACCCTCTCAGAGGGGTTCAGGCGTCTACTCCATCCTTTTTCTGGTAAGGAAGGTTTCTGGGGATTTCCGGCCTGTTTTGGATTTGAAGTGGTTGAATTCCTATATTCCACATACTAAATTCAAGATGATCTCTCTGCAGGAAATTCTGCCTCTTTTGGTTCAAGGCGAGGTGGTGGCTTCTCTGGATCTCCTCGATGCCTACCTCCATGTCCCGGTCCATCCGGTTTCTCAGTCCTTCCTCAGTTTCTGCGTTGGAGGATCCCACTATCAGTTCCAGGTACTTCCGTTTGGCTTGTCATCTGCCCCGAGGGTGTTTAGTAAAATCCTGGCTCCCCTGGTGGGTATTCTTCACCAGGAGGGGATCAGGGTTTTTCCGTACCTGGACGATTGGTTAATTTCTGCCTCTTCTTTTTCCAAGGGGATGCTGCACGTCGGACGGGTCTGCGAGGTGCTCTCCTCCCTCGGCTTCCTGATCAACGAGCGGAAGTCACATCTGTCCCCCACTCAGGACTTGGCCTTCATTGGGGGTCGTCTGGACATAGTGCTGGGGAAGGTGTTCTTGCCTTTGGGTCGCCGGGACACTTTGTGGCGGGATCTGGGGTCCCTTCTGGCTCGGGGTTCCGCTCCTGTTCGCCTCTGGCTAAGAGTTCAGGGCCTGATGTCAGCGACCATCAATGTACTCCCCTGGGCTCGCCTCCACCTTTATCCCTTGGTCAACCATCTGCTTTCCTTCTGGGATCCCCGCTCAGAGGATTACGAGTTCCTGGTCCCGGTCTCCCCTCAGCTTCGTTCGCAGTTGGGTTGGTGGTTGGTGGAGTCTCACCTCTCCGAGGGTCTTCCCTTCTTGGTGTCCCCGTCCCGGGTTGTCACGACCGATGCCAGTCTCCTCGGCTTGGGGGGCGACCTTGGGTGCGGGGTCGGTTCAGGGTCGTTGGGATCTCCTACAGTCACGCTGCTCCTCGAACTATCGGGAGTTGAAGGCGGTCCTCCTGGCCTGCCGTCATTTTGCTCCTTCTCTACGGGGTCACCATGTCTTGGTCAGGACAGACAACCAGGTTGTGAGGAGCTATGTCAACCATCAGGGGGGGTGCAGGGTTCGCTCCCTTTGGTTGCTGACTCAGGAGTTGTTGTCTTTGGCGGAGTCGTCGGTCCTGTCTCTTCGGGCTGTCTATCTCCCGGGGTCCGACAATGTGGAGGCGGATCGTCTGAGTCGGATCTTTCTGTCTTTGTCCTGTCTCTCCCTAACTCCGATGGTGTTTCACTGCCTGGTGTCTCGCTTCGGTCTGCCGCTGGTGGATCTGTTCGCGGACGGGGAGTCGGCCCTCCTACCCAGGTTCTGCTCTCTCCTCCCGGTTCCGGGGGTGTGGCGTGTGGATGCCCTGTCATTCCCTTGGCCCTCTGGTCTTCTGTACGCATTTCCCCCATTCCCCCTGATCCCTCGGGTCCTCTGCAAGATTCGCTTGGACAGGGCCAAGGTGCTTTTGGAGGTTCCCGGTTGGGTTCGCCGCCCCTGGTACCCTCTCCTTTGCGAGCTGGCGGTTCAGGCCTGCTGGCCGATCCCAGATCTTCCTTTTCCTTTGAGGGGCCCCCCGCTCCCGGAGTCGGTGTTGCGCCGGCTCCATCTGCAGGCCTGGCTCTTGAACGGGTGACGTTGCTTGCTCGGGGTTGTTCTTCGGGAGTGGTGGATTTGCTGCAGGGCTCTCGCAGGTCTTCCACCTTGTCCTCCTATGCCCGGCACTGGTCTTCTTTCTCGCGTTGGTGCGGTCTGCAGGGTGCTGACCCCGCCTCCGTGGATCCCTTGCGGGTCTTGGATTTTCTTGCTGAGGGGTTTTCTTTGGGTTTGGCCCCTTCATCCCCGAGGGCCCTGTGGGCGGCATGACGGGCCTTCCGCAGTCCGGATTTCGACGGGCTGGATTCCCTGGTGGCTCGTTTGCTCCGGAGTTGTTTTCTCCGTCGCCCTCGGGCGCTCTGCCTGTCTCCCCCTTGGGATCTCCCTCTCGTTCTGCGGGCCCTTCAGGGTCCCCCCTTTGAACCCCTGGCCTCGGTGGCTCTGAGGTTTCTCACTTTTAAGGTGGTTTTCCTGGTGGCCGATGTGTCTGCCGGGCGGATGGAAGAGCTGGGTTCGTTCCTCCGCTCTCCTCCCTTCTTGCGGGTTTTGCCTGACCGGTTGGTCCTCCGTCATAACCCCCGGTTTCTTCCCAAGGTTCCTTCCTTGGTGAACCGGTCTCGGGAGGTGTCTTTGCCTTCTTTCCCTCCCGACACGGATCCTTCCCTGTCCTTGCTGGATGTTCGGTGTGCTGTTTTGGTTTATCTTGAGCGCACGTCTTCCCTTTCCCGGTGTGATAGCCTGTTCGTGACTTTCGGTCCAGTTCATTCGGGCCACAAGCCCTCTCTTTCCACCTTGAGACGCTGGCTGAAACAGGCTATCCTACTTTCCTATGCTTCACTGGGTTCGGTTGTTCGGGGGGGTCCAGGGTCGTTCCACTAGGAGTGTATCTGTGTCCTGGGCCTCCTTCAAGGGTGTCTCCACTGAGGAGATTTGTCGGGCGGCGACGTGGTCGTCCCCCCACATGTTCAATGAACATTATCGTGTTGTCTTGGGTGGTTCTGTTCCTGAGGACTTCGCTGGGGCCGTTCTGAGTGCTGGAGCTGTGGCTCCTTGATGGCCCTTTGTTTATGTCTTGATTCAGGTTTACTGATATTCCTGTTTTCTTTTCATTTGTACTGAATAAACCTTGTGTTGGTTTTCTGCTTCACCGTGTGGTGTTGTGTTTCTTGTGGTCAATGAAGCCTTTTGGCTTGGGTATTTGCTCACTATGTAAGTCATGTGGCGAGGAAGACTAACGAGGAGGTAATGCCCCGGTTACTTACCAGTAATCTTCATTACTCCGAGTATAGTCTTCCTCGCCACATGAGTTCCCTCCCCCCCTCCCTTGCTGGCTATCGGCTTCATTGTTTGCTTGGTGGTTCAGGCTGTTGGTTGGGCCGGCCCGCCTCTTATAGAGGTCAGGGGTGACTGGTCGGCCATGTTGGGAGGGGAGGGGAGGCTTTTTTTTACTTTGGAGGGTTCTGTCGTGGAGCTGAAGCTCACTATGTAAGTCATGTGGCGAGGAAGACTATACTCAGAGTAATGAAGATTACCGGTAAGTAACCGGGGCATTTATCTATACACACGGATAACCCAAATTAATGCTCACTCACAAGGAATGATGAGACAGAACAGCAGAGTCAGATAAAATATTAACATTTTAGGTATTCATTCTCAAAGGCAATGAACATTTGCATTCAATAAAATAGCATACACCTCTAATATTAAATTCGTAAAGGAATGTATTGAAATATACCAAGCCTCTGGCGTTCAAGTAGAATATGATGGATGAACAGGGAAATCTTCCTCAGTCGAGGCAGATTTTGAACACTGGCAGCGTTTGTGTCGATAGGGATAGGGAGCCAGGTAAGACTCTCAGGAAATGTTTAGCAAGGTTCCATAGGTCAGTCAGTTTTTCAAGACAGTAATCTGTCTCAGTTCACTGCTGTAACAGCAAGAGTCGCAGCAACATGACGAGAAGCCTTCACCCTGGAAAGGTTCGAACTACTTCAGGACACCGTCAGCAGTAATATGTCTAAGTCCCCGCAGCAGAATTAGAGTCTGAGTCAGCATCAGGAGCAGAACAGCCAGTTCTCTTGAAATGAGCAATTATACTCTATCAGTTTCTGGGGTGACACACCCTGTCATCACCAAATTTGTCAGACTACTCAGTTCCATTGGTGAGTCCAAGTAAGATGAGTGTGATGTAACAGGAAAGAAGACCCAAATCTAAAAAATCATGTACATTTATTATACAGCTTCCTTAGGTCATGTAAGCTGATGACACATTGAACAGAACAACATTTGAAAAAAGATGGCATATGGGTTTCAAAGATCCTTGCCCAGGCAGCTGTTCCAGAATGTATTGAAATTGTAGCAAGTGCACTGTTCAGTTTGGGAGAAACAAAGGAAACAGTTGTTATCTGAATACAACTTGCAATACAGCAAGTGATTCTCATACGGTTTGGAAATATTCAGTCCTTGACTTAACTGAAAAGGGGTTAAATTAGTTCTTCAGGAAATTAGGCTAATATATATGACAGATTATGTTAAATTTTGTATCTCACATCAATAGGAAGGTAGCATGTCATTTCATAGTACATACACATTTTCTTTTTCTCAAAATAAATACATGTAAGTGTAGTGTAATCATATAATATGTTGTAAGTGTCAACATTATACACATAAAGGAATGCATAATAATCTTTGTCGTGTATGTGTTATTCAACTAATACATACGTGGATTACATGCTAAAGAAATTTCACGAAACCACATTTAAGTGTAATTTTTTGGCACCTACCTTTCATTTTCGCTGCACATTTTATTACATGAAATTACATTGTAGTTCAGTTTTCATATGTATAATAATTTGTTTTCTTATTAACTTCATATTCAATTCATGAAAACAAATTCAATTAGCAATACAATCCATAACATGAGACTTTTCTCCTACATCATTCTAACACACACAAATGAATTAAAATAGTATGTGGTGAGGAATAGTCACATCTATATTAATTTAGTTGAATAATATGTCTGTAATCAACCTTTTCTCCTGCATGCCTTCCGATGCAGTAACTAAATTACATATTAGTAGCAGTTTCTATAATGTGGAATTTAGCACACATTTGTCCTGGTTTACATAAAAGTTGTCATAATAACCTCTTTTATCAATTAAATCATTTGATATAATCTCTGCTCTATCAACAGTTTATGGAATGCAAGGAACTGCCATGGTGCTGGCCATAAGGGCCTCATGAGTAGAGAGTCCCATCTTCTTATCAGCTGCCCTTCTCATGCTTATAAGCACAAATGGAAATGCATTGGGCTATTTGAAGGACGTTGAAGCACGCAACTTTCCCAGCTTGGATTTCAGAGTGCCATTCCCTGTTTCACCAACTCCTGAAGCTTCCGGTCTGTTGCTACATTGAAAAATATTTTCCATTTCAAGCCTGTGCCTAACAGTTGTAGGAACCTTTTTTTTAATGGGTTCCTTTTTCTGGTGCTAAAAAAGCTGGCAAACCACCTCTAGAGATCAACTTCCTCATCATTTATTTGGCCACAGTCATGTTATGAGCTCACCTGGTTGAGTAGGCTTCTACCGACCTGGAAAACAAATAAGCAAACACTAGAATGTTCATAATGCCATTATGAACTAGCATCTCTACATCTGTATAAAAGGGCCAGCATACTTTCCTTTGTGGGTCATTGTCGCAAAAGTCCTTTCCTGGATTGTTCTGCTGTCAAATAACACAAGTCTGGAATACATTTTCACCAGTTTACCTAAATTAAGGTGTGTGCCAGTACCTACTAAACAGGCTCAATATAGCACCTCTACCAGTCAATGCCATGAATCTTTGGAAACTTTATTTGATATTTTTTCAGTTAAGATCATAAAAGTCCATAAAAAACAGACCTACAAAAAAGAGCAGCAGAAAACATACAATCCCAATTCATGGTGGTAGGAAATTGCCCAGTGAAAATTAATTATACATTCCATATACACTTATTTCCATTTAAAGATATAAGTTAAAATATCAGTTAACAAATGTTGGATTGTGTCATGATAAAATAAAAAAAGAGTCTGACCCCACTTTATTGTCATGCATGCCCATAAGAATGATGCTACTGAGAAGCAGACAAAAGGATCAGACAAAGATTTTAAAAAGTATAGTGCAACCCTACATTGTTTAAAATTATGCGGCTTTAAAATCAGAACAATGAATTTCCTTCTTTCCGTCTGGTAAAAACCACAGAAAAATAATAAATGAAGATAATTTTGTGGGGGTTTGGGTATTTCAAGGGCACAAAGTCAGTTTGGAGTTCCTAAACCTTCTCCTCAGGTACCCTAGTATCAGTAGTATCAAGTTCAGGTGGAATCTCAATAGAATACATTTGTGGGGAGATATAGGGTTATCTGCTAGACAAAAGTACACTCCCTCTAACAAAGGTGGAGTTAATTGGTACGTGAGGACCGACTGTTTGCAATAGTTCCTCTCCCTATGAATATATTGGACCCGCAGCATAAATATGTCAAACCTCTCCCTAGACATCTTTCTACAGGCAGTTGGGTCCTCAAAAAGGTATTTCAGCTGTATAGCGGTCAACTCCAGTTCTACATAGTTCAGCCATCTGATCCTGCTGTAGATCTCCAAATTTAGGCTATCTCTTATTATATTTTGTGTTAGGGTCACCGTGTCCCTACGCCATATGGAAAGCCACAGTAGGAGCGGGGCTAATCAATCAATCAAACAGATTTGTATAGCGCACTACTCACCCGCTAGGGTCTCAAGGCGCTGGGAAGAGGGGGGGAATCGCTACTGCTCGAACAGCCAGGTCTTGATTTGTTTCCTGAAGGAGAGATGGTCCTGGGTCAGCCGTAGGTGGGTGGGAAGGGAGTTCCATGTCTTGGCAGCCAGGTAGGAGAAGGATCTTCCTCCGGCGGTGGCTTTGCGAGTTTGGGGGACGGTGGCGAAGGCGAGGCTGGCGGATCGGAGCTGGCGAGTGGGTGTGTAGAATGTGAGGCGGCTGTTGAGGTATTTGGTGCCCATGTCATGGAGAGCTTTGTGTGCGTGGGTGAGGAGTCTGAACATGATCCTCTTGCTGACGGGGAGCCAGTGTAGGTCTTTCAGATGGGCGGAGATGTGGCTGTGGCGGGGGATGTCCAGGATAATTTGTGCAGAAGCGTTCTGTATGCGCTGGAGTCTTTTCTAGAGTTTGGCTGTGGTTCCAGCGTAGAGGGTGTTCCTGTAGTCCAGTCGGCTGGTGAAGAGGGCCTGGGTGACCATCTTCCTGGTTTCGGTTGGGATCCACCGGAAGATCTTTCGGAGCATGCACAGGGTGTTCAAACAGGATGACGAGACAGCGTTGACTTGCTTGGTCATCGTGAGGGAGGAGTCCAGGATGAAGCCCAGGTTGCGTGCATGGTCCGGTGGCTTGGGGGTGGTGCCCAAGGCAGGGGGCCACCAGGAGTCGTCCCAGGCAGAGGGGGATGGTCCCAGGATGAGGACTTCCGTCTTGTCTGAGTTCAGTTTCAGATGGCTGAGCTTCATCCAGTCTGCGACGTCTTTCATTCCTTCCTCGAGGCTGTCTCTGGTGGTGGCGGGGTCGTTGGTGAGGGAGAGGATCAGCTTGGTGTCATCGGCGTAGGAGATGATGTTAAGGTTGTGTTGGCGTGCGATGACTGCGAGGGGGTTCATGTAGATCTTGAAAAGGGTGGGGCTTAGCGAGGATCCTTGCGGAACGCCGCAGATGACTTCGGTGGCCGCGGATTGGAACGGGGGGAGGCGGACTCTCTGGGTTCTTCCGGCGAGGAACGAGATGATCCACTCCAAGGCCGTTCCTTGGATTCTGGTGTTGCTGAGGCGCTGTATCAGGGTGCAGTGGCATTTGGTGTTGATGGCTGCTGAGAGGTCCAGGAGGATGAGGGCAGCAGTTTTCCCTTTGTCGAGCAGGGACCTGATGTCGTCGGTAGCTGCGATTAGGGCGGTCTCGGTGCTGTGGTTTGCTCGGAAACCGGACTGCGAGGGGGCGAGGGATCCGTTTGTCTCGAGGAAGGCGGAGAGTTGTTTGTTGATGGTCTTCTCGATGACTTTGGCAGGAAAAGGGAGGAAGGAGCGAGATGGGGCGGAAGTTCTTGAGGTCGGTGGGTTTCTTCAGGAAGGAGCTGAGCTCGGCATGTTTCCAGCTCTCCTGGACGGTGGCTGATGCGAAGGAGCTGTTAATGATGTCCCGTAGTTGGGTTGCGATGATGGAGTCTGCTTTGTTGAAGATGTGGTGTGGACAGGGGTCGGTTGGGGAGCCGGAGTGGATGATGTTCATCGTGTGGGTGGTGTCTTCGGTGCTGACCGAGGTCCAGGTGCAGAGGGTGGTGGTGGGGGGCGCTGGTTCGGTGGTTGGGTGCGTGGTCTGTGCACCGAAGCTGTTGTGTATGTCAGCGATCTTGCAGTGAAAGAACGAGGCGAGTGAGTCGCAGAGGTCTTGTGAGGGTGTGATGTCGTTGTTGCAGGCACTGGGGTTGGCAATAAGCACGCGGATTTTGCGGATTTTTGGTAAATTCGCACGCAGCGGATTTTTTTTTCGTGGTGATACAATTTTGCGGCGCGCGGTGTTCACTTACCGTCATTCAGCGTTTGCCGAGTTGTTTTTCTCAAAATTTTGCGAGTGCTGCGCCATTTTGGATCTTGCTGCGGGATCCCGCGGGAAATTGGCGAGCGCGATTACGTCATCGCGGCTTGCCTCCTTGCACAGCGAGAGTTTGTCAACGCGAGTACGCCGTGATCACGTATCACGGGAGTACGCAATTGCGAACACGTACATGCGGCGGGCAGCAACAATCTCGCACTCGCGAAAATACAAAATTTGCAATTCTGCACAAGAAATCCACCAGCAAGCAGCATAAACCTTCTGGAAATGATGATTTTTATCAGAATAACTTCTCAGGTTGACATTTGCCTGCACTTTTTTTTGCAAGGAGTCCATTTTGGGGGGTGGGGGGGGAAGGAAGTACCCCACAGTCTCCAACTTCCTGTTCCTGTCCAGCAGGCTCCTCCCAGTGCTTTCTTCATGTGCTGGTCACTTTCATTCGGATTCTTCACCTGGAAGGATTACTTTTTGTGGATGCTGCTGGATATTTGGATTTGAGGCCTTTTTGACTTTTTTTGGATCACTTTTAGATTAGAAATTTCACAAGTAAGTTTGTTTGGGGCATTACAGTTGCTGCAACTACAATTTTAGAATTTTCGATTTTTGGGCTGTTTTGGGGCCTTTTGCCCAGGGGTACTCAGTGGTGGGTGGACTGGGTCTTTCTGTAGGGTGTCTTGAATTTAAACATCATGGAGGGCCTGGATGGTTTGGGATTGTGCTGATTTTTCTGTTATTTTTGTTATTTTGGGCTGTTGTGGCCTTTTCACCAGGGGTAGTGAGTGGTGCATGAGCCTAGTCTTTCTGTGGGGTGTCTTGAATTTAAACATCATGGAGGGAATGGATGGCATGGGATTGTGCGAATTTTTCTGTGTTTTTTTATTTTTTGGGGTGTTCATGGGGACAGGCCATGTGGGTGGGGGCCATTTTGAGTGCTGCTACAGGCAGGCCCTGGCCATGTGCTGGGAGGCAGGGGCCCATTTTGAATGCAGGCAGTGTTCTTAGGTCTGCAACCATTTTGCCTAGCTTTCAACCTTTATGCCCAGGGGTAGTGAGTGATGCATGGGCCTAGTCTTTCTGTGGGGTGTCTTGAATCTAAACATCATGGAGGGCCTGGATGGTTTGGGATTGTGCTGATTTTTCTGTGATTTTCGTTTTTTTGGGCTGTTGTTGTGGCCTTTTCACCAGGGGTAGTGAGTAGTGCATGAGCCTAGTCTTTCTGTGGGGTGTCTTGAATTTAAACATCATGGAGGGCATGGATGGCATGGGATTGTGCTGATTTTTCTGTGTTTTTCGATTTTTTGGGTTGTTCATGGGGACAGGCCATGTGGGAGGGGGCCATTTTGAGTGCTGCTACAGGCAGGCCCTGGCCATGTGCTGGGAGGCAGGGGGCCATTTTGAATGCAGGCAGTGTTCTTAGGTCTGCAACCATTTTGCCTAGCTTTCAACCTTTATGCCCAGGGGTAGTGAGTGATGCATGGGCCTAGTCTTTCTGTGGGGTGTCTTGAATTTAAACATCATGGAGGGCCTGGATGGCTTGGGATTGTGCTGATTTTTCTGTGATTTTCATTTTTTTGGGCTGTTGTGGCCTTTTCACCAGGGGTAGTGAGTGGTGCATGAGCCTAGTCTTTCTGTGGGGTGTCTTGAATTTAAACATCATGGAGGGCATGGATGGCATGGGATTGTGCTGATTTGTCTGTGTTTTTCAATTTTCTGGGGTGTTCATGGGGACAGGCCATGTGGGTGGAGGCCATTTTGAGTGCTGCTACAGGCAGGCCCTGGCCATGTGCTGGGAGGCAGGGGGCCATTTTGAATGCAGGCAGTGTTCTTAGGTCTGTAACCATTTTGCCTAGCTATCAACCTTTATGCCCAGGGGTAGTGAGTGATGCATGGGCCTAGTCTTTCTGTGAGGTGTCTTGAATTTAAACATCATGGAGGGCCTGGATGGCTTGGGATTGTGCTGATTTTTCTGTGATTTTCGTTTTTTTGGGCTGTTGTGGCCTTTTCACCAGGGGTAGTGAGTGGTGCATGGGCCTAGTTTTTCTGTGGGGTGTCTTGAATTTAAACATCATGGAGGGCATGGATGGCATGGGATTGTGCTGATTTTTCTGTGTTTTTCGATTTTTTGGGGTGTTCATGGGGACAGGCCATGTGGGTGGGGCCATTTTGAGTGCTGCTACAGGCAGGCCCTGGTGTTTGTGGGTGGGTTTCGGGGTCTGGGAGCACTGCTGGCTATGGATACTTTAGTTTGCAAGAGGTTTGAAGCAAATCTATTGGGGCAGAGGGGAGTTAGGGCCTAGCTGCAGAGCGCGCGCGGAGTGATTTTGGAAATTGGCAAGAAAATGACTAAGTCCCCATTTTTGTACTTTTGCTTTTTGGCTGTTTGGGGGTCTTCTACTAGTTTTCTCCTGGGTTGACGGCTCTGGGGCCATTGCTGGGAAGCTCTAATACCTGATAAAAGTGGTTTGGACCAAATCGGAGGCGGAATTTTTTGTGTGTTTTTGCTGACTTGCTTGCCTTTGAGGTGCTCTTTGGGGGGGTTCCGGGTATTTGTGGGTGAGTTTTGGGGTCTGGGAGCACTGCTGGGACAGTCTAATCTTGATTGCATTTGCTTTTCAGGCAATCCGTGGTGGAAAACGGGAGTTATGACCTAGCTGCACAGCGCGTTTGGACCAAAGGCCGAGAAATATTGTAAGTATGAGATTTTCCTTTTTGGCTGTTTGGGGGTGTTGTGCTTTTTTGCGGGTGGGTTGGCGGGTCTTGGGGCATTCCTGGGAAGGTCTAATACCGGATAGAAGTGCTTTGGACAAAATCCATAAGGAAAAGCCTTTTGGCACTTTTTGTAACTTAGGGTTCGTTAGGGTTAGCCCTAGCAGCAGGATTGCATGTGTTTCGGGGTGTTCTAGATTTTTGCAACTGAGTTCTGGGGTCTTAGAGCACTCGTGAGAATGTGTAATTTTGGTTGCAAGTCATTTGAAGAAAATCCATGGTGGGAAAGGGGGGATTTGGCATAGTTATAGAAAGCCTTTGCCACTATTCTTAACTTAGGGCTGGTTAGGGTTAGCAGTATTGTTATTGCATGTGTTTGGGTGGGGGGGGTTTCGAGTCTTGGAGCGATGCTGGCTATGGATACTTTTGCTTGCTTGCAAGTGGTTTGAATACAATCCACGGTGGGTAAGGGGGTATTTGGGCCTACTTTTACTTTCAAAGTACGTTTTGTCACCAGTTTTCTGCTAGGCCTCGTTTTTTGAGATCTGATTGGGGGTCTTCTACATTTTTGCGACTGGCTTTAGTAAGGGTCTGGGTGTGAGCACTGCTGGGAAGGTCTAATTGCGTTCTAAAACACAGTTTACAGTGCACCTAGCTTGAGGGGAAAGATCCGCTAAATTAATTTGCCCATACTTATTTATCCTTCAAAAGGTGACTCAGACAGAGTACGCACTTTCAAAAATATTGTACTGTCTATTAGGAAAATCAGAGTGTGACTTTTTGCACTACACAGCGTACATACCTTATATTTATTTATCAGTGGTGTTGTAATATATATCACTTCCTGTTTTTCGTTCAATAATTACAGGCCGGGTTTCAAACTGTGCAATTTATTTATTTATTTATTTATTTATTTATTGGCATTTATAAAGCGCAGCATATACCCTAGGGTACAAAAAGGGGGTGGGGTCGCACACTACTCACACACCGGCGGAAGTTGCCCCTAAGGACTCTGGTCATTGTAGTAGAGTGTTCGCGATGCATCATCTTTCGATCTTGCTATCTTCGCTGTCTTCGCCATCCCTGGACACGTGTTTCGGGTTTTCAACCCTCGTCAGCAGGGATAGGCAGTGTTCTGGGGTCGCCGATGGCTGCCAATATCTGCCAGGTATAGTACCACTCCGACGCGTAGGTGCGGGATCCCAGGCTCGTCAGCCCGCTGCTCAAGGGAGCTTTAAGTTACAAAAAGGGGGTGGGGTCGCACACTACTCACACACCGGCGGAAGTTGCCCCTAAGGACTCTGGTCATTGTAGTAGAGTGTTCGCGATGCATCATCTTTCGATCTTGCTATCTTCGCTGTCTTCGCCATCCCTGGACACGTGTTTCGGGTTTTCAACCCTCGTCAGCAGGGATAGGCAGTGTTCTGGGGTCGCCGATGGCTGCCAATATCTGCCAGGTATAGTACCACTCCGGCGCGTAGGAGCGGGATCCCAGGCTCGTCAGCCCGCTGCTCAAGGGAGCTATAAGTTACAAAAAGGGGGTGGGGTCGCACACTACTCACACACCGGTGGAAGTTGCCCCTAAGGACTCTGGTCATTGTAGTAGAGTGTTCGCGAAGCATCATCTTTCGATCTTGCTATCTTCGCTGTCTTCGCCATCCCTGGACACGTGTTTCGGGTTTTCAACCCTCGTCAGCAGGGATAGGCAGTGTTCTGGGGTCGCCGATGGCTGCCAATATCTGCCAGGTATAGTACCACTCCGGCGCGTAGGTGCGGGATCCCAGGCTCGTCAGCCCGCTGCTCAAGGGAGCTTTAAGTTACAAAAAGGGGGTGGGGTCGCACACTACTCACACACCGGCGGAAGTTGCCCCTAAGGACTCTGGTCATTGTAGTAGAGTGTTCGCGATGCATCATCTTTCGATCTTGCTATCTTCGCTGTCTTCGCCATCCCTGGACACGTGTTTCGGGTTTTCAACCCTCGTCAGCAGGGATAGGCAGTGTTCTGGGGTCGCCGATGGCTGCCAATATCTGCCAGGTATAGTACCACTCCGGCGCGTAGGTGCGGGATCCCAGGCTCGTCAGCCCGCTGCTCAAGGGAGCTTTAAGTTACAAAAAGGGGGTGGGGTCGCACACTACTCACACACCGGCGGAAGTTGCCCCTTAGGACTCTGGTCATTGTAGTAGAGTGTTCGCGATGCATCATCTTTCGATCTTGCTATCTTCGCTGTCTTCGCCATCCCTGGACACGTGTTTCGGGTTTTCAACCCTCGTCAGCAGGGATAGGCAGTGTTCTGGGATCGCCGATGGCTGCCAATATCTGCCAGGTATAGTACCACTCCGGCGCGTGGGTGCGGGATCCCAGGCTCGTCAGCCCGCTGCTCAAGGGAGCTTTAAGTTACAAAAAGGGGGTGGGGTCGCACACTACTCACACACCGGCGGAAGTTGCCCCTAAGGACTCTGGTCATTGTAGTAGAGTGTTCACGATGCATCATCTTTCGATCTTGCTATCTTCGCTGTCTTCGCCATCCCTGGACACGTGTTTCGGGTTTTCAACCCTCGTCAGCAGGGATAGGCAGTGTTCTGGGGTCGCCGATGGCTGCCAATATCTGCCAGGTATAGTACCACTCCGGCGCGTAGGTGCGGGATCCCAGGCTCGTCAGCCTGCTGCTCAAGGGAGCTTTAAGTTACAAAAAGGGGGTGGGGTCGCACACTACTAACACACCGGCGCAAGTTGCCCCTAAGGACTCTGGTCATTGTAGTAGAGTGTTCGCGATGCATCATCTTTCGATCTTGCTATCTTCGCTGTCTTCGCCATCCCTGGACACGTGTTTCGGGTTTTCAACCCTCGTCAGCAGGGATAGGCAGTGTTCTGGGGTCGCCGATGGCTGCCAATATCTGCCAGGTATAGTACCACTCCGGCGCGTAGGTGCGGGATCCCAGGCTCGTCAGCCCGCTGCTCAAGGGAGCTTTAAGTTACAAAAAGGGGGTGGGGTCGCACACTACTCACACACCGGCGGAAGTTGCCCCTAAGGACTCTGGTCATTGTAGTAGAGTGTTCGCGATGCATCATCTTTCGATCTTGCTATCTTCGCTGTCTTCGCCATCCCTGGACACGTGTTTCGGGTTTTCAACCCTCGGCAGCAGGGATAGGCAGTGTTCTGGGGTCGCCGATGGCTGCCAATATCTGCCAGGTATAGTACCACTCCGGCGCGTAGGAGCGGGATCCCAGGCTCGTCAGCCCGCTGCTCAAGGGAGCTATAAGTTACAAAAAGGGGGTGGGGTCGCACACTACTCACACACCGGTGGAAGTTGCCCCTAAGGACTCTGGTCATTGTAGTAGAGTGTTCGCGAAGCATCATCTTTCGATCTTGCTATCTTCGCTGTCTTCGCCATCCCTGGACACGTGTTTCGGGTTTTCAACCCTCGTCAGCAGGGATAGGCAGTGTTCTGGGGTCGCCGATGGCTGCCAATATCTGCCAGGTATAGTACCACTCCGGCGCGTAGGTGCGGGATCCCAGGCTCGTCAGCCCGCTGCTCAAGGGAGCTTTAAGTTACAAAAAGGGGGTGGGGTCGCACACTACTCACACACCGGCGGAAGTTGCCCCTAAGGACTCTGGTCATTGTAGTAGAGTGTTCGCGATGCATCATCTTTCGATCTTGCTATCTTCGCTGTCTTCGCCATCCCTGGACACGTGTTTCGGGTTTTCAACCCTCGTCAGCAGGGATAGGCAGTGTTCTGGGGTCGCCGATGGCTGCCAATATCTGCCAGGTATAGTACCACTCCGGCGCGTAGGTGCGGGATCCCAGGCTCGTCAGCCCGCTGCTCAAGGGAGCTTTAAGTTACAAAAAGGGGGTGGGGTCGCACACTACTCACACACCGGCGGAAGTTGCCCCTAAGGACTCTGGTCATTGTAGTAGAGTGTTCGCGATGCATCATCTTTCGATCTTGCTATCTTCGCTGTCTTCGCCATCCCTGGACACGTGTTTCGGGTTTTCAACCCTCGTCAGCAGGGATAGGCAGTGTTCTGGGATCGCCGATGGCTGCCAATATCTGCCAGGTATAGTACCACTCCGGCGCGTGGGTGCGGGATCCCAGGCTCGTCAGCCCGCTGCTCAAGGGAGCTTTAAGTTACAAAAAGGGGGTGGGGTCGCACACTACTCACACACCGGCGGAAGTTGCCCCTAAGGACTCTGGTCATTGTAGTAGAGTGTTCACGATGCATCATCTTTCGATCTTGCTATCTTCGCTGTCTTCGCCATCCCTGGACACGTGTTTCGGGTTTTCAACCCTCGTCAGCAGGGATAGGCAGTGTTCTGGGGTCGCCGATGGCTGCCAATATCTGCCAGGTATAGTACCACTCCGGCGCGTAGGTGCGGGATCCCAGGCTCGTCAGCCTGCTGCTCAAGGGAGCTTTAAGTTACAAAAAGGGGGTGGGGTCGCACACTACTAACACACCGGCGCAAGTTGCCCCTAAGGACTCTGGTCATTGTAGTAGAGTGTTCGCGATGCATCATCTTTCGATCTTGCTATCTTCGCTGTCTTCGCCATCCCTGGACACGTGTTTCGGGTTTTCAACCCTCGTCAGCAGGGATAGGCAGTGTTCTGGGGTCGCCGATGGCTGCCAATATCTGCCAGGTATAGTACCACTCCGGCGCGTAGGTGCGGGATCCCAGGCTCGTCAGCCCGCTGCTCAAGGGAGCTTTAAGTTACAAAAAGGGGGTGGGGTCGCACACTACTCACACACCGGCGGAAGTTGCCCCTAAGGACTCTGGTCATTGTAGTAGAGTGTTCGCGATGCATCATCTTTCGATCTTGCTATCTTCGCTGTCTTCGCGGTCCCTGGACACGTGTTTCGGGTTTTCAACCCTCGTCAGCAGGGATAGGCAGTGTTCTGGGGTCGCCGATGGCTGCCAATATCTGCCAGGTATAGTACCACTCCGGCGCGTAGGTGCGGGATCCCAGGCTCGTCAGCCCGCTGCTCAAGGGAGCTTTAAGTTACAAAAAGGGGGTGGGGTCGCACACTACTCACACACCGGCGGAAGTTGCCCCTAAGGACTCTGGTCATTGTAGTAGAGTGTTCGCGATGCATCATCTTTCGATCTTGCTATCTTCGCTGTCTTCGCCATCCCTGGACACGTATTTCGGGTTATCAACCCTCGTCAGCAGGGATAGGCAGTGTTCTGGGGTCGCCGATGGCTGCTAATATCTGCCAGGTATAGTACCACTCCGGCGCGTAGGTGCGGGATCCCAGGCTCGTCAGCCCGCTGCTCAAGGGAGCTTTAAGTTACAAAGAGGGGTGGGGTCGCACACTACTCACACACCTGCGGAAGTTGCCCCTAAGGACTCTGGTCATTGTAGTAGAGTGTTCGCGATGCATCATCTTTCGATCTTGCTATCTTCGCTGTCTTCGCCATCCCTGGACACGTGTTTCGGGTTTTCAACCCTCGTCAGCAGGGATAGGCAGTGTTCTGGGGTCGCCGATGGCTGCCAATATCTGCCAGGTATAGTACCACTCCGGCGCGTAGGTGCGGGATCCCAGGCTCGTCAGCCCGCTGCTCAAGGGAGCTTTAAGTTACAAAAAGGGGGTGGGGTCGCACACTACTCACACACCGGCGGAAGTTGCCCCTAAGGACTCTGGTCATTGTAGTAGAGTGTTCGCGATGCATCATCTTTCGATCTTGCTATCTTCGCTGTCTTCGCCATCCCTGGACACGTGTTTCGGGTTTTCAACCCTCGTCAGCAGGGATAGGCAGTGTTCTGGGATCGCCGATGGCTGCCAATATCTGCCAGGTATAGTACCACTCCGGCGCGTAGGTGCGGGATCCCAGGCTCGTCAGCCCGCTGCTCAAGGGAGCTTTAAGTTACAAAAAGGGGGTGGGGTCGCACACTACTCACACACCGGCGGAAGTTGCCCCTAAGGACTCTGGTCATTGTAGTAGAGTGTTCGCGATGCATCATCTTTCGATCTTGCTATCTTCGCTGTCTTCGCCATCCCTGGACACGTGTTTCGGGTTTTCAACCCTCGTCAGCAGGGATAGGCAGTGTTCTGGGGTCGCCGATGGCTGCCAATATCTGCCAGGTATAGTACCACTCCGGCGCGTAGGTGCGGGATCCCAGGCTCGTCAGCCTGCTGCTCAAGGGAGCTTTAAGTTACAAAAAGGGGGTGGGGTCGCACACTACTAACACACCGGCGCAAGTTGCCCCTAAGGACTCTGGTCATTGTAGTAGAGTGTTCGCGATGCATCATCTTTCGATCTTGCTATCTTCGCTGTCTTCGCCATCCCTGGACACGTGTTTCGGGTTTTCAACCCTCGTCAGCAGGGATAGGCAGTGTTCTGGGGTCGCCGATGGCTGCCAATATCTGCCAGGTATAGTACCACTCCGGCGCGTAGGTGCGGGATCCCAGGCTCGTCAGCCCGCTGCTCAAGGGAGCTTTAAGTTACAAAAAGGGGGTGGGGTCGCACACTACTCACACACCGGCGGAAGTTGCCCCTAAGGACTCTGGTCATTGTAGTAGAGTGTTCGCGATGCATCATCTTTCGATCTTGCTATCTTCGCTGTCTTCGCCATCCCTGGACACGTGTTTCGGGTTTTCAACCCTCGTCAGCAGGGATAGGCAGTGTTCTGGGGTCGCCGATGGCTGCCAATATCTGCCAGGTATAGTACCACTCCGGCGCGTAGGTGCGGGATCCCAGGCTCGTCAGCCCGCTGCTCAAGGGAGCTTTAAGTTACAAAAAGGGGGTGGGGTCGCACACTACTCACACACCGGCGGAAGTTGCCCCTAAGGACTCTGGTCATTGTAGTAGAGTGTTCGCGATGCATCATCTTTCGATCTTGCTATCTTCGCTGTCTTCGCCATCCCTGGACACGTGTTTCGGGTTTTCAACCCTCGTCAGCAGGGATAGGCAGTGTTCTGGGGTCGCCGACGGCTGCCAATATCTGCCAGGTATAGTACCACTCCGGCGCGTAAGTGCGGGATCCCAGGCTCGTCAGCCCGCTGCTCAAGGGATCTTTAAGTTACAAAAAGGGGGTGGGGTCGCACACTACTCACACACCGGCGGAAGTTGCCCCTAAGGACTCTGGTCATTGTAGTAGAGTGTTCGCGATGCATCATCTTTCGATCTTGCTATCTTCGCTGTCTTCGCCATCCCTGGACACGTGTTTTGGGTTTTCAACCCTCGTCAGCAGGGATAGGCAGTGTTCTGGGGTCGCCGATGGCTGCCAATATCTGCCAGGTATAGTACCACTCCGGCGCGTAGGTGCGGGATCCCAGGCTCGTCAGCCCGCTGCTCAAGGGAGCTTTAAGTTACAAAAAGGGGGTGGGGTCGCACACTACTCACACACCGGCGGAAGTTGCCCCTAAGGACTCTGGTCATTGTAGTAGAGTGTTCGCGATGCATCATCTTTCGATCTTGCTATCTTCGCTGTCTTCGCCATCCCTGGACACGTGTTTCGGGTTTTCAACCCTCGTCAGCAGGGATAGGCAGTGTTCTGGGGTCGCCGATGGCTGCCAATATCTGCCAGGTATAGTACCACTCCGGCGCGTAGGTGCGGGATCCCAGGCTCGTCAGCCCGCTGCTCAAGGGAGCTATAAGTTACAAAAAGGGGGTGGGGTCGCACACTACTCACACACCGGCGGAAGTTGCCCCTAAGGACTCTGGTCATTGTAGTAGAGTGTTCGCGAAGCATCATCTTTCGATCTTGCTATCTTCGCTGTCTTCGCCATCCCTGGACACGTGTTTCGGGTTTTCAACCCTCGTCAGCAGGGATAGGCAGTGTTCTGGGGTCGCCGATGGCTGCCAATATCTGCCAGGTATAGTACCACTCCGGCGCGTAGGTGCGGGATCCCAGGCTCGTCAGCCCGCTGCTCAAGGGAGCTTTAAGTTACAAAAAGGGGGTGGGGTCGCACACTACTCACACACCGGCGGACGTTGCCCCTAAGGACTCTGGTCATTGTAGTAGAGTGTTCGCGATGCATCATCTTTCGATCTTGCTATCTTCGCTGTCTTCGCCATCCCTGGACACGTGTTTCGGGTTTTCAACCCTCGTCAGCAGGGATAGGCAGTGTTCTGGGGTCGCCGATGGCTGCCAATATCTGCCAGGTATAGTACCACTCCGGCGCGTAGGTGCGGGATCCCAGGCTCGTCAGCCCGCTGCTCAAGGGAGCTTTAAGTTACAAAAAGGGGGTGGGGTCGCACACTACTCACACACCGGCGGAAGTTGCCCCTTAGGACTCTGGTCATTGTAGTAGAGTGTTCGCGATGCATCATCTTTCGATCTTGCTATCTTCGCTGTCTTCGCCATCCCTGGACACGTGTTTCGGGTTTTCAACCCTCGTCAGCAGGGATAGGCAGTGTTCTGGGATCGCCGATGGCTGCCAATATCTGCCAGGTATAGTACCACTCCGGCGCGTGGGTGCGGGATCCCAGGCTCGTCAGCCCGCTGCTCAAGGGAGCTTTAAGTTACAAAAAGGGGGTGGGGTCGCACACTACTCACACACCGGCGGAAGTTGCCCCTAAGGACTCTGGTCATTGTAGTAGAGTGTTCACGATGCATCATCTTTCGATCTTGCTATCTTCGCTGTCTTCGCCATCCCTGGACACGTGTTTCGGGTTTTCAACCCTCGTCAGCAGGGATAGGCAGTGTTCTGGGGTCGCCGATGGCTGCCAATATCTGCCAGGTATAGTACCACTCCGGCGCGTAGGTGCGGGATCCCAGGCTCGTCAGCCTGCTGCTCAAGGGAGCTTTAAGTTACAAAAAGGGGGTGGGGTCGCACACTACTAACACACCGGCGCAAGTTGCCCCTAAGGACTCTGGTCATTGTAGTAGAGTGTTCGCGATGCATCATCTTTCGATCTTGCTATCTTCGCTGTCTTCGCCATCCCTGGACACGTGTTTCGGGTTTTCAACCCTCGTCAGCAGGGATAGGCAGTGTTCTGGGGTCGCCGATGGCTGCCAATATCTGCCAGGTATAGTACCACTCCGGCGCGTAGGTGCGGGATCCCAGGCTCGTCAGCCCGCTGCTCAAGGGAGCTTTAAGTTACAAAAAGGGGGTGGGGTCGCACACTACTCACACACCGGCGGAAGTTGCCCCTAAGGACTCTGGTCATTGTAGTAGAGTGTTCGCGATGCATCATCTTTCGATCTTGCTATCTTCGCTGTCTTCGCCATCCCTGGACACGTGTTTCGGGTTTTCAACCCTCGTCAGCAGGGATAGGCAGTGTTCTGGGGTCGCCGATGGCTGCCAATATCTGCCAGGTATAGTACCACTCCGGCGCGTAGGAGCGGGATCCCAGGCTCGTCAGCCCGCTGCTCAAGGGAGCTATAAGTTACAAAAAGGGGGTGGGGTCGCACACTACTCACACACCGGTGGAAGTTGCCCCTAAGGACTCTGGTCATTGTAGTAGAGTGTTCGCGAAGCATCATCTTTCGATCTTGCTATCTTCGCTGTCTTCGCCATCCCTGGACACGTGTTTCGGGTTTTCAACCCTCGTCAGCAGGGATAGGCAGTGTTCTGGGGTCGCCGATGGCTGCCAATATCTGCCAGGTATAGTACCACTCCGGCGCGTAGGTGCGGGATCCCAGGCTCGTCAGCCCGCTGCTCAAGGGAGCTTTAAGTTACAAAAAGGGGGTGGGGTCGCACACTACTCACACACCGGCGGAAGTTGCCCCTAAGGACTCTGGTCATTGTAGTAGAGTGTTCGCGATGCATCATCTTTCGATCTTGCTATCTTCGCTGTCTTCGCCATCCCTGGACACGTGTTTCGGGTTTTCAACCCTCGTCAGCAGGGATAGGCAGTGTTCTGGGGTCGCCGATGGCTGCCAATATCTGCCAGGTATAGTACCACTCCGGCGCGTAGGTGCGGGATCCCAGGCTCGTCAGCCCGCTGCTCAAGGGAGCTTTAAGTTACAAAAAGGGGGTGGGGTCGCACACTACTCACACACCGGCGGAAGTTGCCCCTAAGGACTCTGGTCATTGTAGTAGAGTGTTCGCGATGCATCATCTTTCGATCTTGCTATCTTCGCTGTCTTCGCCATCCCTGGACACGTGTTTCGGGTTTTCAACCCTCGTCAGCAGGGATAGGCAGTGTTCTGGGATCGCCGATGGCTGCCAATATCTGCCAGGTATAGTACCACTCCGGCGCGTGGGTGCGGGATCCCAGGCTCGTCAGCCCGCTGCTCAAGGGAGCTTTAAGTTACAAAAAGGGGGTGGGGTCGCACACTACTCACACACCGGCGGAAGTTGCCCCTAAGGACTCTGGTCATTGTAGTAGAGTGTTCACGATGCATCATCTTTCGATCTTGCTATCTTCGCTGTCTTCGCCATCCCTGGACACGTGTTTCGGGTTTTCAACCCTCGTCAGCAGGGATAGGCAGTGTTCTGGGGTCGCCGATGGCTGCCAATATCTGCCAGGTATAGTACCACTCCGGCGCGTAGGTGCGGGATCCCAGGCTCGTCAGCCTGCTGCTCAAGGGAGCTTTAAGTTACAAAAAGGGGGTGGGGTCGCACACTACTAACACACCGGCGCAAGTTGCCCCTAAGGACTCTGGTCATTGTAGTAGAGTGTTCGCGATGCATCATCTTTCGATCTTGCTATCTTCGCTGTCTTCGCCATCCCTGGACACGTGTTTCGGGTTTTCAACCCTCGTCAGCAGGGATAGGCAGTGTTCTGGGGTCGCCGATGGCTGCCAATATCTGCCAGGTATAGTACCACTCCGGCGCGTAGGTGCGGGATCCCAGGCTCGTCAGCCCGCTGCTCAAGGGAGCTTTAAGTTACAAAAAGGGGGTGGGGTCGCACACTACTCACACACCGGCGGAAGTTGCCCCTAAGGACTCTGGTCATTGTAGTAGAGTGTTCGCGATGCATCATCTTTCGATCTTGCTATCTTCGCTGTCTTCGCCATCCCTGGACACGTGTTTCGGGTTTTCAACCCTCGTCAGCAGGGATAGGCAGTGTTCTGGGGTCGCCGATGGCTGCCAATATCTGCCAGGTATAGTACCACTCCGGCGCGTAGGTGCGGGATCCCAGGCTCGTCAGCCCGCTGCTCAAGGGAGCTTTAAGTTACAAAAAGGGGGTGGGGTCGCACACTACTCACACACCGGCGGAAGTTGCCCCTAAGGACTCTGGTCATTGTAGTAGAGTGTTCGCGATGCATCATCTTTCGATCTTGCTATCTTCGCTGTCTTCGCCATCCCTGGACACGTGTTTCGGGTTATCAACCCTCGTCAGCAGGGATAGGCAGTGTTCTGGGGTCGCCGATGGCTGCCAATATCTGCCAGGTATAGTACCACTCCGGCGCGTAGGTGCGGGATCCCAGGCTCGTCAGCCCGCTGCTCAAGGGAGCTTTAAGTTACAAAGAGGGGTGGGGTCGCACACTACTCACACACCGGCGGAAGTTGCCCCTAAGGACTCTGGTCATTGTAGTAGAGTGTTCGCGATGCATCATCTTTCGATCTTGCTATCTTCGCTGTCTTCGCCATCCCTGGACACGTATTTCGGGTTATCAACCCTCGTCAGCAGGGATAGGCAGTGTTCTGGGGTCGCCGATGGCTGCTAATATCTGCCAGGTATAGTACCACTCCGGCGCGTAGGTGCGGGATCCCAGGCTCGTCAGCCCGCTGCTCAAGGGAGCTTTAAGTTACAAAGAGGGGTGGGGTCGCACACTACTCACACACCTGCGGAAGTTGCCCCTAAGGACTCTGGTCATTGTAGTAGAGTGTTCGCGATGCATCATCTTTCGATCTTGCTATCTTCGCTGTCTTCGCCATCCCTGGACACGTGTTTCGGGTTTTCAACCCTCGTCAGCAGGGATAGGCAGTGTTCTGGGGTCGCCGATGGCTGCCAATATCTGCCAGGTATAGTACCACTCCGGCGCGTAGGTGCGGGATCCCAGGCTCGTCAGCCCGCTGCTCAAGGGAGCTTTAAGTTACAAAAAAGGGGTGGGGTCGCACACTACTCACACACCGGCGGAAGTTGCCCCTAAGGACTCTGGTCATTGTAGTAGAGTGTTCGCGATGCATCATCTTTCGATCTTGCTATCTTCGCTGTCTTCGCCATCCCTGGACACGTGTTTCGGGTTTTCAACCCTCGTCAGCAGGGATAGGCAGTGTTCTGGGATCGCCGATGGCTGCCAATATCTGCCAGGTATAGTACCACTCCGGCGCGTAGGTGCGGGATCCCAGGCTCGTCAGCCCGCTGCTCAAGGGAGCTTTAAGTTACAAAAAGGGGGTGGGGTCGCACACTACTCACACACCGGCGGAAGTTGCCCCTAAGGACTCTGGTCATTGTAGTAGAGTGTTCGCGATGCATCATCTTTCGATCTTGCTATCTTCGCTGTCTTCGCCATCCCTGGACACGTGTTTCGGGTTTTCAACCCTCGTCAGCAGGGATAGGCAGTGTTCTGGGGTCGCCGATGGCTGCCAATATCTGCCAGGTATAGTACCACTCCGGCGCGTAGGTGCGGGATCCCAGGCTCGTCAGCCTGCTGCTCAAGGGAGCTTTAAGTTACAAAAAGGGGGTGGGGTCGCACACTACTAACACACCGGCGCAAGTTGCCCCTAAGGACTCTGGTCATTGTAGTAGAGTGTTCGCGATGCATCATCTTTCGATCTTGCTATCTTCGCTGTCTTCGCCATCCCTGGACACGTGTTTCGGGTTTTCAACCCTCGTCAGCAGGGATAGGCAGTGTTCTGGGGTCGCCGATGGCTGCCAATATCTGCCAGGTATAGTACCACTCCGGCGCGTAGGTGCGGGATCCCAGGCTCGTCAGCCCGCTGCTCAAGGGAGCTTTAAGTTACAAAAAGGGGGTGGGGTCGCACACTACTCACACACCGGCGGAAGTTGCCCCTAAGGACTCTGGTCATTGTAGTAGAGTGTTCGCGATGCATCATCTTTCGATCTTGCTATCTTCGCTGTCTTCGCCATCCCTGGACACGTGTTTCGGGTTTTCAACCCTCGTCAGCAGGGATAGGCAGTGTTCTGGGGTCGCCGATGGCTGCCAATATCTGCCAGGTATAGTACCACTCCGGCGCGTAGGTGCGGGATCCCAGGCTCGTCAGCCCGCTGCTCAAGGGAGCTTTAAGTTACAAAAAGGGGGTGGGGTCGCACACTACTCACACACCGGCGGAAGTTGCCCCTAAGGACTCTGGTCATTGTAGTAGAGTGTTCGCGATGCATCATCTTTCGATCTTGCTATCTTCGCTGTCTTCGCCATCCCTGGACACGTGTTTCGGGTTTTCAACCCTCGTCAGCAGGGATAGGCAGTGTTCTGGGGTCGCCGATGGCTGCCAATATCTGCCAGGTATAGTACCACTCCGGCGCGTAGGTGCGGGATCCCAGGCTCGTCAGCCCGCTGCTCAAGGGAGCTATAAGTTACAAAAAGGGGGTGGGGTCGCACACTACTCACACACCGGCGGAAGTTGCCCCTAAGGACTCTGGTCATTGTAGTAGAGTGTTCGCGATGCATCATCTTTCGATCTTGCTATCTTCGCTGTCTTCGCCATCCCTGGACACGTGTTTCGGGTTTTCAACCCTCGTCAGCAGGGATAGGCAGTGTTCTGGGGTCGCCGATGGCTGCCAATATCTGCCAGGTATAGTACCACTCCTGCGCGTAGGTGCGGGATCCCAGGCTCGTCAGCCCGCTGCTCAAGGGAGCTTTAAGTTACAAAAAGGGGGTGGGGTCGCACACTACTCACACACCGGCGGAAGTTGCCCCTAAGGACTCTGGTCATTGTAGTAGAGTGTTCGCGATGCATCATCTTTCGATCTTGCTATCTTCGCTGTCTTCGCCATCCCTGGACACGTGTTTTGGGTTTTCAACCCTCGTCAGCAGGGATAGGCAGTGTTCTGGGGTCGCCGATGGCTGCCAATATCTGCCAGGTATAGTACCACTCCGGCGCGTAGGTGCGGGATCCCAGGCTCGTCAGCCCGCTGCTCAAGGGAGCTTTAAGTTACAAAAAGGGGGTGGGGTCGCACACTACTCACACACCGGCGGAAGTTGCCCCTAAGGACTCTGGTCATTGTAGTAGAGTGTTCGCGATGCATCATCTTTCGATCTTGCTATCTTCGCTGTCTTCGCCATCCCTGGACACGTGTTTCGGGTTTTCAACCCTCGTCAGCAGGGATAGGCAGTGTTCTGGGGTCGCCGACGGCTGCCAATATCTGCCAGGTATAGTACCACTCCGGCGCGTAAGTGCGGGATCCCAGGCTCGTCAGCCCGCTGCTCAAGGGATCTTTAAGTTACAAAAAGGGGGTGGGGTCGCACACTACTCACACACCGGCGGAAGTTGCCCCTAAGGACTCTGGTCATTGTAGTAGAGTGTTCGCGATGCATCATCTTTCGATCTTGCTATCTTCGCTGTCTTCGCCATCCCTGGACACGTGTTTTGGGTTTTCAACCCTCGTCAGCAGGGATAGGCAGTGTTCTGGGGTCGCCGATGGCTGCCAATATCTGCCAGGTATAGTACCACTCCGGCGCGTAGGTGCGGGATCCCAGGCTCGTCAGCCCGCTGCTCAAGGGAGCTTTAAGTTACAAAAAGGGGGTGGGGTCGCACACTACTCACACACCGGCGGAAGTTGCCCCTAAGGACTCTGGTCATTGTAGTAGAGTGTTCGCGATGCATCATCTTTCGATCTTGCTATCTTCGCTGTCTTCGCCATCCCTGGACACGTGTTTCGGGTTTTCAACCCTCGTCAGCAGGGATAGGCAGTGTTCTGGGGTCGCCGATGGCTGCCAATATCTGCCAGGTATAGTACCACTCCGGCGCGTAGGTGCGGGATCCCAGGCTCGTCAGCCCGCTGCTCAAGGGAGCTTTAAGTTACAAAAAGGGGGTGGGGTCGCACACTACTCACACACCGGCGGAAGTTGCCCCTAAGGACTCTGGTCATTGTAGTAGAGTGTTCGCGATGCATCATCTTTCGATCTTGCTATCTTCGCTGTCTTCGCCATCCCTGGACACGTGTTTTGGGTTTTCAACCCTCGTCAGCAGGGATAGGCAGTGTTCGGGGGTCGCCGATGGCTGCCAATATCTGCCAGGTATAGTACCACTCCGGCGCGTAGGTGCGGGATCCCAGGCTCGTCAGCCCGCTGCTCAAGGGAGCTTTAAGTTACAAAAAGGGGGTGGGGTCGCACACTACTCACACACCGGCGGAAGTTGCCCCTAAGGACTCTGGTCATTGTAGTAGAGTGTTCGCGATACATCATCTTTCGATCTTGCTATCTTCGCTGTCTTCGCCATCCCTGGACACGTGTTTCGGGTTATCAACCCTCGTCAGCAGGGATAGGCAGTGTTCTGGGGTCGCCGATAGCTGCCAATATCTGCCAGGTATAGTACCACTCCGGCGCGTAGGTGTGGGATCCCAGGCTCGTCAGCCCGCTGCTCAAGGGAGCTTTAAGTTACAAAAAGGGGGTGGGGTCGCACACTACTCACACACCGGCGGAAGTTGCCCCTAAGGACTCTGGTCATTGTAGTAGAGTGTTCGCGATGCATCATCTTTCGATCTTGCTATCTTCGCTGTCTTCGCCATCCCTGGACACGTGTTTCGGGTTTTCAACCCTCGTCAGCAGGGATAGGCAGTGTTCTGGGGTCGCCGATGGCTGCCAATATCTGCCAGGTATAGTACCACTCCGGCGCGTAGGTGCGGGATCCCAGGCTCGTCAGCCCGCTGCTCAAGGGAGCTTTAAGTTACAAAAAGGGGGTGGGGTCGCACACTACTCACACACCGGCGGAAGTTGCCCCTAAGGACTCTGGTCATTGTAGTAGAGTGTTCACGATGCATCATCTTTCGATCTTGCTATCTTCGCTGTCTTCGCCATCCCTGGACACGTGTTTCGGGTTTTCAACCCTCGTCAGCAGGGATAGGCAGTGTTCTGGGGTCGCCGATGGCTGCCAATATCTGCCAGGTATAGTACCACTCCGGCGCGTAGGTGCGGGATCCCAGGCTCGTCAGCCCGCTGCTCCCTTGAGCAGCGGGCTGCCCCTTGAGCAGCGGGCTGACGAGCCTGGGATCCCGCACCTACGCGCCGGAGTGGTACTATACCTGGCAGATATTGGCAGCCATCGGCGACCCCAGAACACTGCCTATCCCTGCTGACGAGGGTTGATAACCCGAAATACGTGTCCAGGGATGGCGAAGACAGCGAAGATAGCAAGATCGAAAGATGATGCATCGCGAACACTCTACTACAATGACCAGAGTCCTTAGGGGCAACTTCCGCCGGTGTGTGAGTAGTGTGCGACCCCACCCCTCTTTGTAACTTAAAGCTCCCTTGAGCAGCGGGCTGACGAGCCTGGGATCCCGCACCTACGCGCCGGAGTGGTACTATACCTGGCAGATATTGGCAGCCATCGGCGACCCCAGAACACTGCCTATCCCTGCTGACGAGGGTTGATAACCCGAAATACGTGTCCAGGGATGGCGAAGACAGCGAAGATAGCAAGATCGAAAGATGATGCATCGCGAACACTCTACTACAATGACCAGAGTCCTTAGGGGCAACTTCCGCCGGTGTGTGAGTAGTGTGCGACCCCACCCCTCTTTGTAACTTAAAGCTCCCTTGAGCAGCGGGCTGACGAGCCTGGGATCCCGCACCTACGCGCCGGAGTGGTACTATACCTGGCAGATATTGGCAGCCATCGGCGACCCCAGAACACTGCCTATCCCTGCTGACGAGGGTTGATAACCCGAAATACGTGTCCAGGGATGGCGAAGACAGCGAAGATAGCAAGATCGAAAGATGATGCATCGCGAACACTCTACTACAATGACCAGAGTCCTTAGGGGCAACTTCCGCAGGTGTGTGAGTAGTGTGCGACCCCACCCCTCTTTGTAACTTAAAGCTCCCTTGAGCAGCGGGCTGACGAGCCTGGGATCCCGCACCTACGCGCCGGAGTGGTACTATACCTGGCAGATATTGGCAGCCATCGGCGACCCCAGAACACTGCCTATCCCTGCTGACGAGGGTTGATAACCCGAAATACGTGTCCAGGGATGGCGAAGACAGCGAAGATAGCAAGATCGAAAGATGATGCATCGCGAACACTCTACTACAATGACCAGAGTCCTTAGGGGCAACTTCCGCCGGTGTGTGAGTAGTGTGCGACCCCACCCCTCTTTGTAACTTAAAGCTCCCTTGAGCAGCGGGCTGACGAGCCTGGGATCCCGCACCTACGCGCCGGAGTGGTACTATACCTGGCAGATATTGGCAGCCATCGGCGACCCCAGAACACTGCCTATCCCTGCTGACGAGGGTTGATAACCCGAAATACGTGTCCAGGGATGGCGAAGACAGCGAAGATAGCAAGATCGAAAGATGATGCATCGCGAACACTCTACTACAATGACCAGAGTCCTTAGGGGCAACTTCCGCCGGTGTGTGAGTAGTGTGCGACCCCACCCCTCTTTGTAACTTAAAGCTCCCTTGAGCAGCGGGCTGACGAGCCTGGGATCCCGCACCTACGCGCCGGAGTGGTACTATACCTGGCAGATATTGGCAGCCATCGGCGACCCCAGAACACTGCCTATCCCTGCTGACGAGGGTTGATAACCCGAAATACGTGTCCAGGGATGGCGAAGACAGCGAAGATAGCAAGATCGAAAGATGATGCATCGCGAACACTCTACTACAATGACCAGAGTCCTTAGGGGCAACTTCCGCTGGTGTGTGAGTAGTGTGCGACCCCACCCCTCTTTGTAACTTAAAGCTCCCATGAGCAGCGGGCTGACGAGCCTGGGATCCCGCACCTACGCGCCGGAGTGGTACTATACCTGGCAGATATTGGCAGCCATCGGCGACCCCAGAACACTGCCTATCCCTGCTGACGAGGGTTGATAACCCGAAATACGTGTCCAGGGATGGCGAAGACAGCGAAGATAGCAAGATCGAAAGATGATGCATCGCGAACACTCTACTACAATGACCAGAGTCCTATGGGGCAACTTCCGCCAGTGTGTGAGTAGTGTGCGACCCCACCCCTCTTTGTAACTTAAAGCTCCCTTGAGCAGCGGGCTGACGAGCCTGGGATCCCGCACCTACGCGCCGGAGTGGTACTATACCTGGCAGATATTGGCAGCCATCGGCGACCCCAGAACACTGCCTATCCCTGCTGACGAGGGTTGATAACCCGAAATACGTGTCCAGGGATGGCGAAGACAGCGAAGATAGCAAGATCGAAAGATGATGCATCGCGAACACTCTACTACAATGACCAGAGTCCTTAGGGGCAACTTCCGCCGGTGTGTGAGTAGTGTGCGACCCCACCCCTCTTTGTAACTTAAAGCTCCCTTGAGCAGCGGGCTGACGAGCCTGGGATCCCGCACCTACGCGCCGGAGTGGTACTATACCTGGCAGATATTGGCAGCCATCGGCGACCCCAGAACACTGCCTATCCCTGCTGACGAGGGTTGATAACCCGAAATACGTGTCCAGGGATGGCGAAGACAGCGAAGATAGCAAGATCGAAAGATGATGCATCGCGAACACTCTACTACAATGACCAGAGTCCTTAGGGGCAACTTCCGCCGGAGTGTGAGTAGTGTGCGACCCCACCCCTCTTTGTAACTTAAAGCTCCCTTGAGCAGCGGGCTGACGAGCCTGGGATCCCGCACCTACGCGCCGGAGTGGTACTATACCTGGCAGATATTGGCAGCCATCGGCGACCCCAGAACACTGCCTATCCCTGCTGACGAGGGTTGATAACCCGAAATACGTGTCCAGGGATGGCGAAGACAGCGAAGATAGCAAGATCGAAAGATGATGCATCGCGAACACTCTACTACAATGACCAGAGTCCTTAGGGGCAACTTCCGCTGGTGTGTGAGTAGTGTGCGACCCCACCCCTCTTTGTAACTTAAAGCTCCCTTGAGCAGCGGGCTGACGAGCCTGGGATCCCGCACCTACGCGCCGGAGTGGTACTATACCTGGCAGATATTGGCAGCCATCGGCGACCCCAGAACACTGCCTATCCCTGCTGACGAGGGTTGATAACCCGAAATACGTGTCCAGGGATGGCGAAGACAGCGAAGATAGCAAGATCGAAAGATGATGCATCGCGAACACTCTACTACAATGACCAGAGTCCTATGGGGCAACTTCCGCCGGTGTGTGAGTAGTGTGCGACCCCACCCCTCTTTGTAACTTAAAGCTCCCTTGAGCAGCGGGCTGACGAGCCTGGGATCCCGCACCTACGCGCCGGAGTGGTACTATACCTGGCAGATATTGGCAGCCATCGGCGACCCCGGAACACTGCCTATCCCTGCTGACGAGGGTTGATAACCCGAAATACGTGTCCAGGGATGGCGAAGACAGCGAAGATAGCAAGATCGAAAGATGATGCATCGCGAACACTCTACTACAATGACCAGAGTCCTTAGGGGCAACTTCCGCCGGTGTGTGAGTAGTGTGCGACCCCACCCCTCTTTGTAACTTAAAGCTCCCTTGAGCAGCGGGCTGACGAGCCTGGGATCCCGCACCTACGCGCCGGAGTGGTACTATACCTGGCAGATATTGGCAGCCATCGGCGACCCCAGAACACTGCCTATCCCTGCTGACGAGGGTTGATAACCCGAAATACGTGTCCAGGGATGGCGAAGACAGCGAAGATAGCAAGATCGAAAGATGATGCATCGCGAACACTCTACTACAATGACCAGAGTCCTTAGGGGCAACTTCCGCCGGAGTGTGAGTAGTGTGCGACCCCACCCCTCTTTGTAACTTAAAGCTCCCTTGAGCAGCGGGCTGACGAGCCTGGGATCCCGCACCTACGCGCCGGAGTGGTACTATACCTGGCAGATATTGGCAGCCATCGGCGACCCCAGAACACTGCCTATCCCTGCTGACGAGGGTTGATAACCCGAAATACGTGTCCAGGGATGGCGAAGACAGCGAAGATAGCAAGATCGAAAGATGATGCATCGCGAACACTCTACTACAATGACCAGAGTCCTTAGGGGCAACTTCCGCCGGTGTGTGAGTAGTGTGCGACCCCACCCCTCTTTGTAACTTAAAGCTCCCTTGAGCAGCGGGCTGACGAGCCTGGGATCCCGCACCTACGCGCCGGAGTGATATCTGCCAGGTATAGTACCACTCCGGCGCGTAGGTGCGGGATCCCAGGCTCGTCAGCCCGCTGCTCAAGGGAGCTTTAAGTTACAAAGAGGGGTGGGGTCGCACACTACTCACACACCGGCGGAAGTTGCCCCTAAGGACTCTGGTCATTGTAGTAGAGTGTTCGCGATGCATCATCTTTCGATCTTGCTATCTTCGCTGTCTTCGCCATCCCTGGACACGTATTTCGGGTTATCAACCCTCGTCAGCAGGGATAGGCAGTGTTCTGGGGTCGCCGATGGCTGCCAATATCTGCCAGGTATAGTACCACTCCGGCGCGTAGGTGCGGGATCCCAGGCTCGTCAACCCGCTGCTCAAGGGAGCTTTAAGTTACAAAGAGGGGTGGGGTCGCACACTACTCACACACCGGCGGAAGTTGCCCCTAAGGACTCTGGTCATTGTAGTAGAGTGTTCGCGATGCATCATCTTTCGATCTTGCTATCTTCGCTGTCTTCGCCATCCCTGGACACGTATTTCGGGTTATCAACCCTCGTCAGCAGGGATAGGCAGTGTTCTGGGGTCGCTGATGGCTGCCAATATCTGCCAGGTATAGTACCACTCCGGCGCGTAGGTGCGGGGATCCCAGGCTCGTCAGCCCGCTCCTCAAGGGAGCTTTAAGTTACAAAGAGGGGTGGGGTCGCACACTACTCACACACCGGCGGAAGTTGCCCCTAAGGACTCTGGTCATTGTAGTAGAGTGTTCGCGATGCATCATCTTTCGATCTTGCTATCTTCGCTGTCTTCGCCATCCCTGGACACGTATTTCGGGTTATCAACCCTCGTCAGCAGGGATAGGCAGTGTTCTTGGGTCGCCGATGGCTGCCAATATCTGCCAGGTATAGTACCACTCCGGCGCGTAGGTGCGGGATCCCAGGCTCGTCAGCCCGCTGCTCAAGGAAGCTTTAAGTTACAAAGAGGGGTGGGGTCGCACACTACTCACACACCGGCGGAAGTTGCCCCTAAGGACTCTGGTCATTGTAGTAGAGTGTTCGCGATGCATCATCTTTCGATCTTGCTATCTTCGCTGTCTTCGCCATCCCTGGACACGTATTTCGGGTTATCAACCCTCGTCAGCAGGGATAGGCAGTGTTCTGGGGTCGCCGATGGCTGCCAATATCTGCCAGGTATAGTACCACTCCGGCGCGTAGGTGCGGGATCCCAGGCTCGTCAGCCCGCTGCTCAAGGGAGCTTTAAGTTACAAAGAGGGGTGGGGTCGCACACTACTCACACACCGGCGGAAGTTGCCCCTAAGGACTCTGGTCATTGTAGTAGAGTGTTCGGGATGCATCATCTTTCGATCTTGCTATCTTCGCTGTCTTCGCCATCCCTGGACACGTATTTCGGGTTATCAACCCTCGTCAGCAGGGATAGGCAGTGTTCTGGGGTCGCCGATGGCTGCCAATATCTGCCAGGTATAGTACCACTCCGGCGCGTAGGTGCGGGATCCCAGGCTCGTCAGCCCGCTGCTCAAGGGAGCTTTAAGTTACAAAGAGGGGTGGGGTCGCACACTACTCACACACCGGCGGAAGTTGCCCCTAAGGACTCTGGTCATTGTAGTAGAGTGTTCGCGATGCATCATCTTTCGATCTTGCTATTTTCGCTGTCTTCGCCATCCCTGGACACGTATTTCGGGTTATCAACGCTCGTCAGCAGGGATAGGCAGTGATCTGGGGTCGCCGATGGCTGCCAATATCTGCCAGGTATAGTACCACTCCGGCGCGTAGGTGCGGGATCCCAGGCTCGTCAGCCCGCTGCTCAAGGGAGCTTTAAGTTACAAAGAGGGGTGGGGTCGCACACTACTCACACACCGGCGGAAGTTGCCCCTAAGGACTCTGGTCATTGTAGTAGAGTGTTCGCGATGCATCATCTTTCGATCTTGCTATCTTCGCTGTCTTCGCCATCCCTGGACACGTATTTCGGGTTATCAACCCTCGTCAGCAGGGATAGGCAGTGTTCTGGGGTCGCCGATGGCTGCCAATATCTGCCAGGTATAGTACCACTCCGGCGCGTAGGTGCGGGATCCCAGGCTCGTCAGCCCGCTGCTCAAGGGAGCTTTAAGTTACAAAGAGGGGTGGGGTCGCACACTACTCACACACCGGCGGAAGTTGCCCCTAAGGACTCTGGTCATTGTAGTAGAGTGTTCGCGATGCATCATCTTTCGATCTTGCTATCTTCGCTGTCTTCGCAATCCCTGGACACGTATTTCGGGTTATCAACCCTCGTCAGCAGGGATAGGCAGTGTTCTGGGGTCGCCGATGGCTGCCAATATCTGCCAGGTATAGTACCACTCCGGCGCGTAGGTGCGGGATCCCAGACTCGTCAGCCCGCTGCTCAAGGGAGCTTTAAGTTACAAAGAGGGGTGGGGTCGCACACTACTCACACACCGGCGGAAGTTGCCCCTAAGGACTCTGGTCATTGTAGTAGAGTGTTCGCGATGCATCATCTTTCGATCTTGCTATCTTCACTGTCTTCGCCATCCCTGGACACGTATTTCGGGTTATCAACCCTCGTCAGCAGGGATAGGCAGTGTTCTGGGGTCGCCGATGGCTGCCAATATCTGCCAGGTATAGTACCACTCCGGCGCGTAGGTGCGGGATCCCAGGCTCGTCAGCCCGCTGCTCAAGGGAGCTTTAAGTTACAAAAAGGGGGTGGGGTCGCACACTACTCACACACCGGCGGAAGTTGCCCCTAAGGACTCTGGTCATTGTAGTAGAGTGTTCGCGATGCATCATCTTTCGATCTTGCTATCTTCGCTGTCTTCGCCATCCCTGGACACGTGTTTCGGGTTTTCAACCCTCGTCAGCAGGGATAGGCAGTGTTCTGGGGTCGCCGATGGCTGCCAATATCTGCCAGGTACAGTACCACTCCGGCGCGTAGGTGCGGGATCCCAGGCTCGTCAGCCCGCTGCTCAAGGGAGCTTTAAGTTACAAAAAGGGGGTGGGGTCGCACACTACTCACACACCGGCGGAAGTTGCCCCTAAGGACTCTGGTCATTGTAGTAGAGTGTTCGCGATGCATCATCTTTCGATCTTGCTATCTTCGCTGTCTTCGCCATCCCTGGACACGTGTTTTGGGTTTTCAACCCTCGTCAGCAGGGATAGGCAGTGTTCGGGGGTCGCCGATGGCTGCCAATATCTGCCAGGTATAGTACCACTCCGGCGCGTAGGTGCGGGATCCCAGGCTCGTCAGCCCGCTGCTCAAGGGAGCTTTAAGTTACAAAAAGGGGGTGGGGTCGCACACTACTCACACACCGGCGGAAGTTGCCCCTAAGGACTCTGGTCATTGTAGTAGAGTGTTCGCGATACATCATCTTTCGATCTTGCTATCTTCGCTGTCTTCGCCATCCCTGGACACGTGTTTCGGGTTTTCAACCCTCGTCAGCAGGGATAGGCAGTGTTCTGGGGTCGCCGATAGCTGCCAATATCTGCCAGGTATAGTACCACTCCGGCGCGTAGGTGTGGGATCCCAGGCTCGTCAGCCCGCTGCTCAAGGGAGCTTTAAGTTACAAAAAGGGGGTGGGGTCGCACACTACTCACACACCGGCGGAAGTTGCCCCTAAGGACTCTGGTCATTGTAGTAGAGTGTTCGCGATGCATCATCTTTCGATCTTGCTATCTTCGCTGTCTTCGCCATCCCTGGACACGTGTTTCGGGTTTTCAACCCTCGTCAGCAGGGATAGGCAGTGTTCTGGGGTCGCCGATGGCTGCCAATATCTGCCAGGTATAGTACCACTCCGGCGCGTAGGTGCGGGATCCCAGGCTCGTCAGCCCGCTGCTCAAGGGAGCTTTAAGTTACAAAAAGGGGGTGGGGTCGCACACTACTCACACACCGGCGGAAGTTGCCCCTAAGGACTCTGGTCATTGTAGTAGAGTGTTCACGATGCATCATCTTTCGATCTTGCTATCTTCGCTGTCTTCGCCATCCCTGGACACGTGTTTCGGGTTTTCAACCCTCGTCAGCAGGGATAGGCAGTGTTCTGGGGTCGCCGATGGCTGCCAATATCTGCCAGGTATAGTACCACTCCGGCGCGTAGGTGCGGGATCCCAGGCTCGTCAGCCCGCTGCTCCCTTGAGCAGCGGGCTGCCCCTTGAGCAGCGGGCTGACGAGCCTGGGATCCCGCACCTACGCGCCGGAGTGGTACTATACCTGGCAGATATTGGCAGCCATCGGCGACCCCAGAACACTGCCTATCCCTGCTGACGAGGGTTGATAACCCGAAATACGTGTCCAGGGATGGCGAAGACAGCGAAGATAGCAAGATCGAAAGATGATGCATCGCGAACACTCTACTACAATGACCAGAGTCCTTAGGGGCAACTTCCGCCGGTGTGTGAGTAGTGTGCGACCCCACCCCTCTTTGTAACTTAAAGCTCCCTTGAGCAGCGGGCTGACGAGCCTGGGATCCCGCACCTACGCGCCGGAGTGGTACTATACCTGGCAGATATTGGCAGCCATCGGCGACCCCAGAACACTGCCTATCCCTGCTGACGAGGGTTGATAACCCGAAATACGTGTCCAGGGATGGCGAAGACAGCGAAGATAGCAAGATCGAAAGATGATGCATCGCGAACACTCTACTACAATGACCAGAGTCCTTAGGGGCAACTTCCGCCGGTGTGTGAGTAGTGTGCGACCCCACCCCTCTTTGTAACTTAAAGCTCCCTTGAGCAGCGGGCTGACGAGCCTGGGATCCCGCACCTACGCGCCGGAGTGGTACTATACCTGGCAGATATTGGCAGCCATCGGCGACCCCAGAACACTGCCTATCCCTGCTGACGAGGGTTGATAACCCGAAATACGTGTCCAGGGATGGCGAAGACAGCGAAGATAGCAAGATCGAAAGATGATGCATCGCGAACACTCTGCTACAATGACCAGAGTCCTTAGGGGCAACTTCCGCAGGTGTGTGAGTAGTGTGCGACCCCACCCCTCTTTGTAACTTAAAGCTCCCTTGAGCAGCGGGCTGACGAGCCTGGGATCCCGCACCTACGCGCCGGAGTGGTACTATACCTGGCAGATATTAGCAGCCATCGGCGACCCCAGAACACTGCCTATCCCTGCTGACGAGGGTTGATAACCCGAAATACGTGTCCAGGGATGGCGAAGACCGCGAAGATAGCAAGATCGAAAGATGATGCATCGCGAACACTCTACTACAATGACCAGAGTCCTTAGGGGCAACTTCCGCCGGTGTGTGAGTAGTGTGCGACCCCACCCCTCTTTGTAACTTAAAGCTCCCTTGAGCAGCGGGCTGACGAGCCTGGGATCCCGCACCTACGCGCCGGAGTGGTACTATACCTGGCAGATATTGGCAGCCATCGGCGACCCCAGAACACTGCCTATCCCTGCTGACGAGGGTTGATAACCCGAAATACGTGTCCAGGGATGGCGAAGACAGCAAAGATAGCAAGATCGAAAGATGATGCATCGCGAACACTCTACTACAATGACCAGAGTCCTTAGGGGCAACTTCCGCCGGTGTGTGAGTAGTGTGCGACCCCACCCCTCTTTGTAACTTAAAGCTCCCTTGAGCAGCGGGCTGACGAGCCTGGGATCCCGCACCTACGCGCCGGAGTGGTACTATACCTGGCAGATATTGGCAGCCATCGGCGACCCCAGAACACTGCCTATCCCTGCTGACGAGGGTTGATAACCCGAAATACGTGTCCAGGGATGGCGAAGACAGCGAAGATAGCAAGATCGAAAGATGTTGCATCGCGAACACTCTACTACAATGACCAGAGTCCTTAGGGGCAACTTCCGCCGGTGTGTGAGTAGTGTGCGACCCCACCCCTCTTTGTAACTTAAAGCTCCCTTGAGCAGCGGGCTGACGAGCCTGGGATCCCGCACCTACGCGCCGGAGTGGTACTATACCTGGCAGATATTGGCAGCCATCGGCGACCCCAGAACACTGCCTATCCCTGCTGACGAGGGTTGATAACCCGAAATACGTGTCCAGGGATGGCGAAGACAGCGAAGATAGCAAGATCGAAAGATGATGCATCGCGAACACTCTACTACAATGACCAGAGTCCTTAGGGGCAACTTCCGCCGGTGTGTGAGTAGTGTGCGACCCCACCCCTCTTTGTAACTTAAAGCTCCCTTGAGCAGCGGGCTGACGAGCCTGGGATCCCGCACCTACGCGCCGGAGTGGTACTATACCTGGCAGATATTGGCAGCCATCGGCGACCCCAGAACACTGCCTATCCCTGCTGACGAGGGTTGATAACCCGAAATACGTGTCCAGGGATGGCGAAGACAGCGAAGATAGCAAGAACGAAAGATGATGCATCGCGAACACTCTACTACAATGACCAGAGTCCTTAGGGGCAACTTCCGCCGGTGTGTGAGTAGTGTGCGACCCCACCCCTCTTTGTAACTTAAAGCTCCCTTGAGCAGCGGGCTGACGAGCCTGGGATCCCGCACCTACGCGCGGGAGTGGTACTATACCTGGCAGATATTGGCAGCCATCGGCGACCCCAGAACACTGCCTATCCCTGCTGACGAGGGTTGATAACCCGAAATACGTGTCCAGGGATGGCGAAGACAGCGAAGATAGCAAGATCGAAAGATGATGCATCGCGAACACTCTACTACAATGACCAGAGTCCTTAGGGGCAACTTCCGCCGGTGTGTGAGTAGTGTGCGACCCCACCCCTCTTTGTAACTTAAAGCTCCCTTGAGCAGCGGGCTGACGAGCCTGGGATCCCGCACCTACGCGCCGGAGTGGTACTATACCTGGCAGATATTGGCAGCCATCGGCGACCCCAGATCACTGCCTATCCCTGCTGACGAGCGTTGATAACCCGAAATACGTGTCCAGGGATGGCAAGACAGCGAAAATAGCAAGATCGAAAGATGATGCATCGCGAACACTCTACTACAATGACCAGAGTCCTTAGGGGCAACTTCCGCCGGTGTGTGAGTAGTGTGCGACCCCACCCCTCTTTGTAACTTAAAGCTCCCTTGAGCAGCGGGCTGACGAGCCTAGGATCCCGCACCTACGCGCCGGAGTGGTACTATACCTGGCAGATATTGGCAGCCATCGGCGACCCCAGAACACTGCCTATCCCTGCTGACGAGGGTTGATAACCCGAAATACGTGTCCAGGGATGGCGAAGACAGCGAAGATAGCAAGATCGAAAGATGATGCATCGCGAACACTCTACTACAATGACCAGAGTCCTTAGGGGCAACTTCCGCCGGTGTGTGAGTAGTGTGCGACCCCACCCCTCTTTGTAACTTAAAGCTCCCTTGAGCAGCGGGCTGACGAGCCTGGGATCCCGCACCTACGCGCCGGAGTGGTACTATACCTGGCAGATATTGGCAGCCATCGGCGACCCCAGAACACTGCCTATCCCTGCTGACGAGGGTTGATAACCCGAAATACGTGTCCAGGGATGGCGAAGACAGCGAAGATAGCAAGATCGAAAGATGATGCATCGCGAACACTCTACTACAATGACCAGAGTCCTTAGGGGCAACTTCCGCCGGTGTGTGAGTAGTGTGCGACCCCACCCCTCTTTGTAACTTAAAGCTCCCTTGAGCAGCGGGCTGACGAGCCTGGGATCCCGCACCTACGCGCCGGAGTGGTACTATACCTGGCAGATATTGGCAGCCATCGGCGACCCCAGATCACTGCCTATCCCTGCTGACGAGCGTTGATAACCCGAAATACGTGTCCAGGGATGGCAAGACAGCGAAAATAGCAAGATCGAAAGATGATGCATCGCGAACACTCTACTACAATGACCAGAGTCCTTAGGGGCAACTTCCGCCGGTGTGTGAGTAGTGTGCGACCCCACCCCTCTTTGTAACTTAAAGCTCCCTTGAGCAGCGGGCTGACGAGCCTAGGATCCCGCACCTACGCGCCGGAGTGGTACTATACCTGGCAGATATTGGCAGCCATCGGCGACCCCAGAACACTGCCTATCCCTGCTGACGAGGGTTGATAACCCGAAATACGTGTCCAGGGATGGCGAAGACAGCGAAGATAGCAAGATCGAAAGATGATGCATCGCGAACACTCTACCACAATGACCAGAGTCCTTAGGGGCAACTTCCGCCGGTGTGTGAGTAGTGTGCGACCCCACCCCTCTTTGTAACTTAAAGCTCCCTTGAGCAGCGGGCTGACGAGCCTGGGATCCCGCACCTATGCGCCGGAGTGGTACTATACCTGGCAGATATTGGCAGCCATCGGCGACCCCAGAACACTGCCTATCCCTGCTGACGAGGGTTGATAACCCGAAATACGTGTCCAGGGATGGCGAAGACAGCGAAGATAGCAAGATCGAAAGATGATGCATCGCGAACACTCTACTACAATGACCAGAGTCCTTAGGGGCAACTTCCGCCGGTGTGTGAGTAGTGTGCGACCCCACCCCTCTTTGTAACTTAAAGCTCCCTTGAGCAGCGGGCTGACGAGCCTGGGATCCCGCACCTACGCGCCGGAGTGGTACTATACCTGGCAGATATTGGCAGCCATCGGCGACCCCAGAACACTGCCTATCCCTGCTGACGAGGGTTGATAACCCGAAATACGTGTCCAGGGATGGCGAAGACAGCGAAGATAGCAAGATCGAAAGATGATGCATCGCGAACACTCTACTACAATGACCAGAGTCCTTAGGGGCAACTTCCGCCGGTGTGTGAGTAGTGTGCGACCCCACCCCTCTTTGTAACTTAAAGCTCCCTTGAGCAGCGGGCTGACGAGCCTGGGATCCCGCACCTACGCGCCGGAGTGGTACTATACCTGGCAGATATTGGCAGCCATCGGCGACCCCAGAACACTGCCTATCCCTGCTGACGAGGGTTGATAACCCGAAATACGTGTCCAGGGATGGCGAAGACAGCGAAGATAGCAAGATCGAAAGATGATGCATCGCGAACACTCTACTACAATGACCAGAGTCCTTAGGGGCAACTTCCGCTGGTGTGTGAGTAGTGTGCGACCCCACCCCTCTTTGTAACTTAAAGCTCCCATGAGCAGCGGGCTGACGAGCCTGGGATCCCGCACCTACGCGCCGGAGTGGTACTATACCTGGCAGATATTGGCAGCCATCGGCGACCCCAGAACACTGCCTATCCCTGCTGACGAGGGTTGATAACCCGAAATACGTGTCCAGGGATGGCGAAGACAGCGAAGATAGCAAGATCGAAAGATGATGCATCGCGAACACTCTACTACAATGACCAGAGTCCTATGGGGCAACTTCCGCCAGTGTGTGAGTAGTGTGCGACCCCACCCCTCTTTGTAACTTAAAGCTCCCTTGAGCAGCGGGCTGACGAGCCTGGGATCCCGCACCTACGCGCCGGAGTGGTACTATACCTGGCAGATATTGGCAGCCATCGGCGACCCCAGAACACTGCCTATCCCTGCTGACGAGGGTTGATAACCCGAAATACGTGTCCAGGGATGGCGAAGACAGCGAAGATAGCAAGATCGAAAGATGATGCATCGCGAACACTCTACTACAATGACCAGAGTCCTTAGGGGCAACTTCCGCCGGTGTGTGAGTAGTGTGCGACCCCACCCCTCTTTGTAACTTAAAGCTCCCTTGAGCAGCGGGCTGACGAGCCTGGGATCCCGCACCTACGCGCCGGAGTGGTACTATACCTGGCAGATATTGGCAGCCATCGGCGACCCCAGAACACTGCCTATCCCTGCTGACGAGGGTTGATAACCCGAAATACGTGTCCAGGGATGGCGAAGACAGCGAAGATAGCAAGATCGAAAGATGATGCATCGCGAACACTCTACTACAATGACCAGAGTCCTTAGGGGCAACTTCCGCCGGAGTGTGAGTAGTGTGCGACCCCACCCCTCTTTGTAACTTAAAGCTCCCTTGAGCAGCGGGCTGACGAGCCTGGGATCCCGCACCTACGCGCCGGAGTGGTACTATACCTGGCAGATATTGGCAGCCATCGGCGACCCCAGAACACTGCCTATCCCTGCTGACGAGGGTTGATAACCCGAAATACGTGTCCAGGGATGGCGAAGACAGCGAAGATAGCAAGATCGAAAGATGATGCATCGCGAACACTCTACTACAATGACCAGAGTCCTTAGGGGCAACTTCCGCTGGTGTGTGAGTAGTGTGCGACCCCACCCCTCTTTGTAACTTAAAGCTCCCTTGAGCAGCGGGCTGACGAGCCTGGGATCCCGCACCTACGCGCCGGAGTGGTACTATACCTGGCAGATATTGGCAGCCATCGGCGACCCCAGAACACTGCCTATCCCTGCTGACGAGGGTTGATAACCCGAAATACGTGTCCAGGGATGGCGAAGACAGCGAAGATAGCAAGATCGAAAGATGATGCATCGCGAACACTCTACTACAATGACCAGAGTCCTATGGGGCAACTTCCGCCGGTGTGTGAGTAGTGTGCGACCCCACCCCTCTTTGTAACTTAAAGCTCCCTTGAGCAGCGGGCTGACGAGCCTGGGATCCCGCACCTACGCGCCGGAGTGGTACTATACCTGGCAGATATTGGCAGCCATCGGCGACCCCAGAACACTGCCTATCCCTGCTGACGAGGGTTGATAACCCGAAATACGTGTCCAGGGATGGCGAAGACAGCGAAGATAGCAAGATCGAAAGATGATGCATCGCGAACACTCTACTACAATGACCAGAGTCCTTAGGGGCAACTTCCGCCGGTGTGTGAGTAGTGTGCGACCCCACCCCTCTTTGTAACTTAAAGCTCCCTTGAGCAGCGGGCTGACGAGCCTGGGATCCCGCACCTACGCGCCGGAGTGGTACTATACCTGGCAGATATTGGCAGCCATCGGCGACCCCAGAACACTGCCTATCCCTGCTGACGAGGGTTGATAACCCGAAATACGTGTCCAGGGATGGCGAAGACAGCGAAGATAGCAAGATCGAAAGATGATGCATCGCGAACACTCTACTACAATGACCAGAGTCCTTAGGGGCAACTTCCGCCGGAGTGTGAGTAGTGTGCGACCCCACCCCTCTTTGTAACTTAAAGCTCCCTTGAGCAGCGGGCTGACGAGCCTGGGATCCCGCACCTACGCGCCGGAGTGGTACTATACCTGGCAGATATTGGCAGCCATCGGCGACCCCAGAACACTGCCTATCCCTGCTGACGAGGGTTGATAACCCGAAATACGTGTCCAGGGATGGCGAAGACAGCGAAGATAGCAAGATCGAAAGATGATGCATCGCGAACACTCTACTACAATGACCAGAGTCCTTAGGGGCAACTTCCGCCGGTGTGTGAGTAGTGTGCGACCCCACCCCTCTTTGTAACTTAAAGCTCCCTTGAGCAGCGGGCTGACGAGCCTGGGATCCCGCACCTACGCGCCGGAGTGATATCTGCCAGGTATAGTACCACTCCGGCGCGTAGGTGCGGGATCCCAGGCTCGTCAGCCCGCTGCTCAAGGGAGCTTTAAGTTACAAAGAGGGGTGGGGTCGCACACTACTCACACACCGGCGGAAGTTGCCCCTAAGGACTCTGGTCATTGTAGTAGAGTGTTCGCGATGCATCATCTTTCGATCTTGCTATCTTCGCTGTCTTCGCCATCCCTGGACACGTATTTCGGGTTATCAACCCTCGTCAGCAGGGATAGGCAGTGTTCTGGGGTCGCCGATGGCTGCCAATATCTGCCAGGTATAGTACCACTCCGGCGCGTAGGTGCGGGATCCCAGGCTCGTCAACCCGCTGCTCAAGGGAGCTTTAAGTTACAAAGAGGGGTGGGGTCGCACACTACTCACACACCGGCGGAAGTTGCCCCTAAGGACTCTGGTCATTGTAGTAGAGTGTTCGCGATGCATCATCTTTCGATCTTGCTATCTTCGCTGTCTTCGCCATCCCTGGACACGTATTTCGGGTTATCAACCCTCGTCAGCAGGGATAGGCAGTGTTCTGGGGTCGCCGATGGCTGCCAATATCTGCCAGGTATAGTACCACTCCGGCGCGTAGGTGCGGGGATCCCAGGCTCGTCAGCCCGCTGCTCAAGGGAGCTTTAAGTTACAAAGAGGGGTGGGGTCGCACACTACTCACACACCGGCGGAAGTTGCCCCTAAGGACTCTGGTCATTGTAGTAGAGTGTTCGCGATGCATCATCTTTCGATCTTGCTATCTTCGCTGTCTTCGCCATCCCTGGACACGTATTTCGGGTTATCAACCCTCGTCAGCAGGGATAGGCAGTGTTCTGGGGTCGCCGATGGCTGCCAATATCTGCCAGGTATAGTACCACTCCGGCGCGTAGGTGCGGGATCCCAGGCTCGTCAGCCCGCTGCTCAAGGGAGCTTTAAGTTACAAAGAGGGGTGGGGTCGCACACTACTCACACACCGGCGGAAGTTGCCCCTAAGGACTCTGGTCATTGTAGTAGAGTGTTCGCGATGCATCATCTTTCGATCTTGCTATCTTCGCTGTCTTCGCCATCCCTGGACACGTATTTCGGGTTATCAACCCTCGTCAGCAGGGATAGGCAGTGTTCTGGGGTCGCCGATGGCTGCCAATATCTGCCAGGTATAGTACCACTCCGGCGCGTAGGTGCGGGATCCCAGGCTCGTCAGCCCGCTGCTCAAGGGAGCTTTAAGTTACAAAGAGGGGTGGGGTCGCACACTACTCACACACCGGCGGAAGTTGCCCCTAAGGACTCTGGTCATTGTAGTAGAGTGTTCGCGATGCATCATCTTTCGATCTTGCTATCTTCGCTGTCTTCGCCATCCCTGGACACGTATTTCGGGTTATCAACCCTCGTCAGCAGGGATAGGCAGTGTTCTGGGGTCGCCGATGGCTGCCAATATCTGCCAGGTATAGTACCACTCCGGCGCGTAGGTGCGGGATCCCAGGCTCGTCAGCCCGCTGCTCAAGGGAGCTTTAAGTTACAAAGAGGGGTGGGGTCGCACACTACTCACACACCGGCGGAAGTTGCCCCTAAGGACTCTGGTCATTGTAGTAGAGTGTTCGCGATGCATCATCTTTCGATCTTGCTATTTTCGCTGTCTTCGCCATCCCTGGACACGTATTTCGGGTTATCAACGCTCGTCAGCAGGGATAGGCAGTGATCTGGGGTCGCCGATGGCTGCCAATATCTGCCAGGTATAGTACCACTCCGGCGCGTAGGTGCGGGATCCCAGGCTCGTCAGCCCGCTGCTCAAGGGAGCTTTAAGTTACAAAGAGGGGTGGGGTCGCACACTACTCACACACCGGCGGAAGTTGCCCCTAAGGACTCTGGTCATTGTAGTAGAGTGTTCGCGATGCATCATCTTTCGATCTTGCTATCTTCGCTGTCTTCGCCATCCCTGGACACGTATTTCGGGTTATCAACCCTCGTCAGCAGGGATAGGCAGTGTTCTGGGGTCGCCGATGGCTGCCAATATCTGCCAGGTATAGTAGCACTCCGGCGCGTAGGTGCGGGATCCCAGGCTCGTCAGCCCGCTGCTCAAGGGAGCTTTAAGTTACAAAGAGGGGTGGGGTCGCACACTACTCACACACCGGCGGAAGTTGCCCCTAAGGACTCTGGTCATTGTAGTAGAGTGTTCGCGATGCATCATCTTTCGATCTTGCTATCTTCGCTGTCTTCGCAATCCCTGGACACGTATTTCGGGTTATCAACCCTCGTCAGCAGGGATAGGCAGTGTTCTGGGGTCGCCGATGGCTGCCAATATCTGCCAGGTATAGTACCACTCCGGCGCGTAGGTGCGGGATCCCAGACTCGTCAGCCCGCTGCTCAAGGGAGCTTTAAGTTACAAAGAGGGGTGGGGTCGCACACTACTCACACACCGGCGGAAGTTGCCCCTAAGGACTCTGGTCATTGTAGTAGAGTGTTCGCGATGCATCATCTTTCGATCTTGCTATCTTCACTGTCTTCGCCATCCCTGGACACGTATTTCGGGTTATCAACCCTCGTCAGCAGGGATAGGCAGTGTTCTGGGGTCGCCGATGGCTGCCAATATCTGCCAGGTATAGTACCACTCCGGCGCGTAGGTGCGGGATCCCAGGCTCGTCAGCCCGCTGCTCAAGGGAGCTTTAAGTTACAAAGAGGGGTGGGGTCGCACACTACTCACACACCGGCGGAAGTTGCCCCTAAGGACTCTGGTCATTGTAGTAGAGTGTTCGCGATGCATCATCTTTCGATCTTGCTATTTTCGCTGTCTTCGCCATCCCTGGACACGTATTTCGGGTTATCAACCCTCGTCAGCAGGGATAGGCAGTGTTCTGGGGTCGCCGATGGCTGCCAATATCTGCCAGGTATAGTACCACTCCGGCGCGTAGGTGCGGGATCCCAGGCTCGTCAGCCCGCTGCTCAAGGGAGCTTTAAGTTACAAAGAGGGGTGGGGTCGCACACTACTCACACACCGGCGGAAGTTGCCCCTAAGGACTCTGGTCATTGTAGTAGAGTGTTCGCGATGCATCATCTTTCGATCTTACTATCTTCGCTGTCTTCGCCATCCCTGGACACGTATTTCGGGTTATCAACCCTCGTCAGCAGGGATAGGCAGTGTTCTGGGGTCGCCGATGGCTGCCAATATCTGCCAGGTATAGTACCACTCCGGCGCGTAGGTGCGGGATCCCAGGCTCGTCAGCCCGCTGCTCAAGGGAGCTTTAAGTTACAAAGAGGGGTGGGGTCGCACACTACTCACACACCGGCGGAAGTTGCCCCTAAGGACTCTGGTCATTGTAGTAGAGTGTTCGCGATGCATCATCTTTCGATCTTGCTATCTTCGCTGTCTTCGCCATCCCTGGACACGTATTTCGGGTTATCAATCCTCGTCAGTAGGGATAGGCAGTGTTCTGGGGTCGCCGATGGCTGCCAATATCTGCCAGGTATAGTACCACTCCGGCGCGTAGGTGCGGGATCCCAGGCTCGTCAGCCCGCTGCTCAAGGGAGCTTTAAGTTACAAAGAGGGGTGGGGTCGCACACTACTCACACACCGGCGGAAGTTGCCCCTAAGGACTCTGGTCATTGTAGTAGAGTGTGCGCGATGCATCATCTTTCGATCTTGCTATCTTCGCTGTCTTCGCCATCCCTGGACACGTATTTCGGGTTATCAACCCTCGTCAGCAGGGATAGGCAGTGTTCTGGGGTCGCCGATGGCTGCCAATATCTGCCAGGTATAGTACCACTCCGGCGCGTAGGTGCGGGATCCCAGGCTCGTCAGCCCGCTGCTCAAGGGAGCTTTAAGTTACAAAGAGGGGTGGGGTCGCACACTACTCACACTCCGGCGGAAGTTGCCCCTAAGGACTCTGGTCATTGTAGTAGAGTGTTCGCGATGCATCATCTTTCGATCTTGCTATCTTCGCTGTCTTCGCCATCCCTGGACACGTATTTCGGGTTATCAACCCTCGTCAGATATTGGCAGCCATCGGCGACCCCAGAACACTGCCTATCCCTGCTGACGAGGGTTGATAACCCGAAATACATGTCCAGGGATGGCGAAGACAGCGAAGATAGCAAGATCGAAAGATGATGCATCGCGAACACTCTACTACAATGACCAGAGTCCTTAGGGGCAACTTCCGCCGGTGTGTGAGTAGTGTGCGACCCCACCCCTCTTTGTAACTTAAAGCTCCCTTGAGCAGCGGGCTGACGAGCCTGGGATCCCGCACCTACGCGCCGGAGTGGTACTATACCTGGCAGATATTGGCAGCCATCGGCGACCCCAGAACACTGCCTATCCCTGCTGACGAGGGTTGATAACCCGAAATACGTGTCCAGGGATGGCGAAGACAGCGAAGATAGCAAGATCGAAAGATGATGCATCGCGAACACTCTACTACAATGACCAGAGTCCTTAGGGGCAACTTCCGCCGGTGTGTGAGTAGTGTGCGACCCCACCCCTCTTTGTAACTTAAAGCTCCCTTGAGCAGCGGGCTGACGAGCCTGGGATCCCGCACCTACGCACCGGAGTGGTACTATACCTGGCAGATATTGGCAGCCATCGGCGACCCCAGAACACTGCCTATACCTGCTGACGAGGGTTGATAACCCGAAATACGTGTCCAGGGATGGCGAAGACAGCGAAGATAGCAAGATCGAAAGATGATGCATCGCGAACACTCTACTACAATGACCAGAGTCCTTAGGGGCAACTTCCGCCGGTGTGTGAGTAGTGTGCGACCCCACCCCTCTTTGTAACCTAAAGCTCCCTTGAGCAGCGGGCTGACGAGCCTGGGATCCCGCACCTACGCGCCGGAGTGGTACTATACCTGGCAGATATTGGCAGCCATCGGCGACCCCAGAACACTGCCTATCCCTGCTGACGAGCGTTGATAACCCGAAATACGTGTCCAGGGATGGCGAAGACAGCGAAAATAGCAAGATCGAAAGATGATGCATCGCGAACACTCTACTACAATGACCAGAGTCCTTAGGGGCAACTTCCGCCGGTGTGTGAGTAGTGTGCGACCCCACCCCTCTTTGTAACTTAAAGCTCCCTTGAGCAGCGGGCTGACGAGCCTGGGATCCCGCACCTACGCGCCGGAGTGGTACTATACCTGGCAGATATTGGCAGCCATCGGCGACCCCAGAACACTGCCTATCCCTGCTGACGAGGGTTGATAACCCGAAATACGTGTCCAGGGATGGCGAAGACAGCAAAGATAGCAAGATCGAAAGATGATGCATCGCGAACACTCTACTACAATGACCAGAGTCCTTAGGGGCAACTTCCGCCGGTGTGTGAGTAGTGTGCGACCCCACCCCTCTTTGTAACTTAAAGCTCCCTTGAGCAGCGGGCTGACGAGCCTGGGATCCCGCACCTACGCGCCGGAGTGGTACTATACCTGGCAGATATTGGCAGCCATCGGCGACCCCAGAACACTGCCTATCCCTGCTGAACAGGGTTGATAACCCGAAATACGTGTCCAGGGATGGCGAAGACAGCGAAGATAGCAAGATCGAAAGATGATGCATCGCGAACACTCTACTACAATGACCAGAGTCCTTAGGGGCAACTTCCGCCGGTGTGTGAGTAGTGTGCGACCCCACCCCTCTTTGTAACTTAAAGCTCCCCTGAGCAGCGGGCTGACGAGCCTGGGATCCCGCACCTACGCGCCGGAGTGGTACTATACCTGGCAGATATTGGCAGCCATCGGCGACCCCAGAACACTGCCTATCCCTGCTGACGAGGGTTGATAACCCGAAATACGTGTCCAGGGATGGCGAAGACAGCGAAGATAGCAAGATCGAAAGATGATGCATCGCGAACACTCTACTACAATGACCAGAGTCCTTAGGGGCAACTTCCGCCGGTGTGTGAGTAGTGTGCGACCCCACCCCTCTTTGTAACTTAAAGCTCCCTTGAGCAGCGGGCTGACGAGCCTGGGATCCCGCACCTACGCGCCGGAGTGGTACTATACCTGGCAGATATTGGCAGCCATCCGCGACCCCAGAACACTGCCTATCCCTGCTGACGAGGGTTGATAACCCGAAATACGTGTCCAGGGATGGCGAAGACAGCGAAGATAGCAAGATCGAAAGATGATGCATCGCGAACACTCTGCTACAATGACCAGAGTCCTTAGGGGCAACTTCCGCCGGTGTGTGAGTAGTGTGCGACCCCACCCCTCTTTGTAACTTAAAGCTCCCTTGAGCAGCGGGCTGACGAGCCTGGGATCCCGCACCTACGCGCCGGAGTGGTACTATACCTGGCAGATATTGGCAGCCATCGGCGACCCCAGAACACTGCCTATCCCTGCTGAAGAGGGTTGATAACCCGAAATACGTGTCCAGGGATGGCGAAGACAGCGAAGATAGCAAGATCGAAAGATGATGCATCGCGAACACTCTACTACAATGACCAGAGTCCTATGGGGCAACTTCCGCCGGTGTGTGAGTAGTGTGCGACCCCACCCCTCTTTGTAACTTAAAGCTCCCTTGAGCAGCGGGCTGACGAGCCTGGGATCCCGCACCTACGCGCCGGAGTGGTACTATACCTGGCAGATATTGGCAGCCATCGGTGACCCCAGAACACTGCCTATCCCTGCTGACGAGGGTTGATAACCCGAAATACGTGTCCAGGGATGGCGAAGACAGCGAAGATAGCAAGATCGAAAGATGATGCATCGCGAACACTCTACTACAATGACCAGAGTCCTTAGGGGCAACTTCCGCCGGTGTGTGAGTAGTGTGCGACCCCACCCCTCTTTGTAACTTAAAGCTCCCTTGAGCAGCGGGCTGACGAGCCTGGGATCCCGCACCTACGCGCCGGAGTGGTACTATACCTGGCAGATATTGGCAGCCATCGGCGACCCCAGAACACTGCCTATCCCTGCTGACGAGGGTTGATAACCCGAAATACGTGTCCAGGGATGGCGAAGACAGCGAAGATAGCAAGATCGAAAGATGATGCATCGCGAACACTCTACTACAATGACCAGAGTCCTTAGGGGCAACTTCCGCCGGAGTGTGAGTAGTGTGCGACCCCACCCCTCTTTGTAACTTAAAGCTCCCTTGAGCAGCGGGCTGACGAGCCTGGGATCCCGCACCTACGCGCCGGAGTGGTACTATACCTGGCAGATATTGGCAGCCATCGGCGACCCCAGAACACTGCCTATCCCTGCTGACGAGGGTTGATAACCCGAAATACGTGTCCAGGGATGGCGAAGACAGCAAAGATAGCAAGATCGAAAGATGATGCATTGCGAACACTCTACTACAATGACCAGAGTCCTTAGGGGCAACTTCCGCCGGTGTGTGAGTAGTGTGCGACCCCACCCCTCTTTGTAACTTAAAGCTCCCTTGAGCAGCGGGCTGACGAGCCTGGGATCCCGCACCTACGCGCCGGAGTGGTACTATACCTGGCAGATATTGTCAGCCATCGGCGACCCCAGAACACTGCCTATCCCTGCTGACGAGGGTTGATAACCCGAAATACGTGTCCAGGGATGGCGAAGACAGCGAAGATAGCAAAATCGAAAGATGATGCATCGCGAACACTCTACTACAATGACCAGAGTCCTTAGGGGCAACTTCCGCCGGTGTGTGAGTAGTGTGCGACCCCACCCCTCTTTGTAACTTAAAGCTCCCTTGAGCAGCGGGCTGACGAGCCTGGGATCCCGCACCTACGCGCCGGAGTGGTACTATACCTGGCAGATATTGGCAGCCATCGGCGACCCCAGAACACTGCCTATCCCTGCTGACGAGGGTTGATAACCCGAAATACGTGTCCAGGGATGGCGAAGACAGCGAAGATAGCAAGATCGAAAGATGATGCATCGCGAACACTCTACTACAATGACCAGAGTCCTTAGGGGCAACTTCCGCCGGTGTGTGAGTAGTGTGCGACCCCACCCCTCTTTGTAACTTAAAGCTCCCTTGAGCAGCGGGCTGACGAGCCTGGGATCCCGCACCTACGCGCCGGAGTGGTACTATACCTGGCAGATATTGGCAGCCATCGGCGACCCCAGAACACTGCCTATCCCTGCTGACGAGGGTTGATAACCCGAAATACGTGTCCAGGGATGGCGAAGACAGCGAAGATAGCAAGATCGAAAGATGATGCATCGCGAACACTCTACTACAATGACCAGAGTCCTTAGGGGCAACTTCCGCCGGTGTGTGAGTAGTGTGCGACCCCACCCCTCTTTGTAACTTAAAGCTCCCTTGAGCAGTGGGCTGACGAGCCTGGGATCCCGCACCTACGCGCCGGAGTGGTACTATACCTGGCAGATATTGGCAGCCATCGGCGACCCCAGAACACTGCCTATCCCTGCTGACGAGGGTTGATAACCCGAAATACGTGTCCAGGGATGGCGAAGACAGCGAAGATAGCAAGATCGAAAGATGATGCATCGCGAACACTCTACTACAATGACCAGAGTCCTTAGGGGCAACTTCCGCCGGTGTGTGAGTAGTGTGCGACCCCACCCCTCTTTGTAACTTAAAGCTCCCTTGAGCAGCGGGCTGACGAGCCTGGGATCTCGCACCTACGCGCCGGAGTGGTACTATACCTGGCAGATATTGGCAGCCATTGGCGACCCCAGAACACTGCCTATCCCTGCTGACAAGGGTTGATAACCCGAAATACGTGTCCAGGGATGGCGAAGACAGCGAAGATAGCAAGATCGAAAGATGATGCATCGCGAACACTCTACTACAATGACCAGAGTCCTTAGGGGCAACTTCCGCCGGTGTGTGAGTAGTGTGCGACCCCACCCCTCTTTGTAACTTAAAGCTCCCTTGAGCAGCGGGCTGACGAGCCTGGGATCCCGCACCTACGCGCCGGAGTGGTACTATACCTGGCAGATATTGGCAGCCATCGGCGACCCCAGAACACTGCCTATCCCTGCTGACGATGGTTGATAACCCGAAATACGTGTCCAGGGATGGCGAAGACAGCGAAGATAGCAAGATCGAAAGATGATGCATCGCGAACACTCTACTACAATGACCAGAGTCCTTAGGGGCAACTTCCGCCGCTGTGTGAGTAGTGTGCGACCCCACCCCTCTTTGTAACTTAAAGCTCCCTTGAGCAGCGGGCTGACGAGCCTGGGATCCCGCACCTAAGCGCCGGAGTGGTACTATACCTGGCAGATATTGGCAGCCATCGGCGACCCCAGAACACTGCCTATCCCTGCTGACGAGGGTTGATAACCCGAAATACATGTCCAGGGATGGCGAAGACAGCGAAGATAGCAAGATCGAAAGATGATGCATCGCGAACACTCTACTACAATGACCAGAGTCCTTAGGGGCAACTTCCGCCGGTGTGTGAGTAGTGTGCGGCCCCACCCCTCTTTGTAACTTAAAGCTCCCTTGAGCAGCGGGCTGACGAGCCTGGGATCCCGCACCTACGCGCCGGAGTGGTACTATACCTGGCAGATATTGGCAGCCATCGGCGACCCCAGAACACTGCCTATCCCTGCTGACGAGGGTTGATAACCCGAAATACGTGTCCAGGGATGGCGAAGACAGCGAAGATAGCAAGATCGAAAGATGATGCATCGCGAACACTCTACTACAATGACCAGAGTCCTTAGGGGCAACTTCCGCCGGTGTGTGAGTAGTGTGCGACCCCACCCCTCTTTGTAACTTAAAGCTCCCTTGAGCAGCGGGCTGACGAGCCTGGGATCCCGCACCTACGCGCCGGAGTGGTACTATACCTGGCAGATATTGGCAGCCATCGGCGACCCCAGAACACTGCCTATCCCTGCTGACGAGGGTTGATAACCCGAAATACGTGTCCAGGGATGGCGAAGACAGCGAAGATAGCAAGATCGAAAGATGATGCATCGCGAACACTCTACTACAATGACCAGAGTCCTTAGGGGCAACTTCCGCCGGTGTGTGAGTAGTGTGCGACCCCACCCCTCTTTGTAACTTAAAGCTCCCTTGAGCAGCGGGCTGACGAGCCTGGGATCCCGCACCTACGCGCCGGAGTGGTACTATACCTGGCAGATATTGGCAGCCATCGGCGACCCCAGAACACTGCCTATCCCTGCTGACGAGGGTTGATAACCCGAAATACGTGTCCAGGGATGGCGAAGACAGCAAAGATAGCAAGATCGAAAGATGATGCATCGCGAACACTCTACTACAATGACCAGAGTCCTTAGGGGCAACTTCCGCCGGTGTGTGAGTAGTGTGCGACCCCACCCCTCTTTATATACCCTAGGGTGTCTTGGCGCTGCAATGGGGAAAAAAGGATGGAGTCAGGCTTCACATTAGCGAGCTGCAATTCAGCATCTGCCAGGCAGACAGTGGACAGGGTGTCTTCTGGTCACCAACATTGAGGGACGAAGCGTCAGCTGGAATGGAGGAGTGCCGCTAATAAGAGGAATTGTTTGCTGCATGCAACTTACTTACCAAATTCAACAGGACAACTACAACAACATATAGATACAGTATCCATTGTTTTCTTCTATGAGTGTGACTGCATTTCTTGGATCTCTCTCTGCTTCTAAATTGATCCCTACAGCCATTCTATAGGTTTTACTTCGGCTATTTTTTAAACCTAATTTAATGTAAGAAGTGTTTCTCTGAGTGCAGAAATAAGCAAGTGAAAACGCTGCAGGCCTGTACTGTCATATTCTAGTACTACTTACTTTTCAGTAACAATGCATGCAGTAGTGCATGCACTTCCTTTATGTCACTTAAAAGATTTATGGTTAGCTTTGTACCCAAAGATTTCTTTATCTTCAATTGTCTGTCCATGCTGTGCTTTTTTTTTTCTCCTCTCAACAAAACCTACCCAAAAAGAAACCCCCATTCCCATCCATTTTCCAAACCCTAACCCTCTTCCCCCGGGCTGTGTGGTTTTGCTTGATGTGTGACTAAATGACATCAATAATTCCACTCACATGCTGGGGAGGATAAGGTCATAGCAACAGGCTGGTGAAGGAATCCGAGGATATATTCTAGACTTACTCAGCTTCAGTACTATTTCTTGTAGTAGTAGCCAATGTCAAAGAAATCCAACACAAGTACAAGTTATACTTTCAATACTTTACCATTTGTTAGGCTACATTGTGGCCCTGTTCTAGTGTACTGTCACCTGCTATATTCTCTATCGTACCGTTGTAATGCTACAGTAAGGACAAACCAGGTTTCATTTTCTTTTTTTCAATAGGCATGCAACTGCCACTGTGTCACACCACTAGTACCACCGCAATGAGGAGGACATTTCATCCGCCCAGGATTGCCAACCTAAATCGCCATTTCCCGTGGAGCCAGCCCTGGGCCTAGCCCTACTTTCAAACACAAATTACTGGTAAGATAAGCGTTTGGTTGGAGGTAGTATAATGGAGTATTAGGAGAGACAAGAGATTGACGGTAGTACTACTAAAGTCCTAGGACTCTTCAGGAAAACAAACTTACTGTTAAACCCCCACCCACCAGACTCAAAAGCAGTAAAAAACAGGTATGGTCAGATAAAGTTTCAAAAAGTATATTTTTGTAGCCCTAACAAAATAATCTCCCGCAAGACCCTCCCTAACCCCAACGATTGTCCTTCAAAAGTCCCCAAAACAACCCAACTCCCAATTCCCACCCCCCAAAAGTCTCTAAAAAAGGGGCAATGGACACTACGGCAGGGTGCTGTTGACTTTAGCGGCCAGGGCATCATACTCCTTGCGTAGGGTGGCATGGTCGAAGTGGAGGCCCTCCACCAAGTTCTTATAGGTTAGGACCTCCTGCTCTAGGTAGGACACTCTGAGGCATAAGCGGCGCTGGCGTGCCTTGCAACTCCTGTGGGGGGCAGCTGCTGTCTTTGCTGCTCGGTGGTGGCGGTTGGCTTTGGTAGCCTGGCTCCGTACCGCTGGAGCACTGCGCTGGCTGGCAGCCCGTGGGGGCACGCAGGAGGATGCAGCTGTCCCAGTGGATGTTGTTGTTGTACCGGTAGACTGCGTGTCCTCCTCCTCCAGGGCCACCAGCCGCCGATATTCGGCGACAGTGGCATCCAGCCTCCGTTGCCGGGCAATTCGAGCCAGCTCCCTCCTTGATGGTCTGTTTGATTTGGAAGGAGCAACTATATGGAGAAAGAAAGACATAGTCTGTAACCAATGCTCCTTAAGATTAACACAATATGATTGAGCAGAAAGTTGTGTCACAGTACAAGTAGCAAATTGAAAGCACAGTACATAACTATTGAGGACAGTATCTATCTAACCTCCCACTTCTTCATCCTTGCTCTAACATTAGTAGGAGTTTAAGGAACAAAGTCTACTAGCACTATGGACTTCCATTACAGTCGACTATGACAGTACACCAGTCTTATTCTTCTTCTTCTCTCTTGTTTAGGAAAATTGGTACGTTATCTTATGCAAGCCGGCATAATGCCAGTGCAGTGAACTTGCACCCGAGAAAAACAGACGCACACCATGATGAGTGAGACAGACTTGCGTTACTGTACCGGTCCAGTACATGCAGGTGGTGAAGCTCTTACTTTTCTATTACGGGTGGCACTGAGAATACTCTGTTAAAAGGGCTACTGCTTAATTAATTTAGCTTTCACCCTACAGTGCAAATGAGTACTAGAAAAGGAAAATGAAGAAGCTAAATAATCTGATTATCTATCACTTCACATGGGATGTATTTGATGACATATGGGATGACTTTAGGTGCTTTGCTTATTATCATGTGAACAGTGATACACCCACACATGAATGACGTACTACTACTACTAAACTAGAGTTATTAAGAGAGGTAGGGAGTGTCCACCGTAATAACCGGATATATGCTGTGCTTGCAGTTGCAATACAAACTACTGCTACTATTCATGGTAGTATTTGGACAAAATTACAACTTCTTTTCCTTGCCTTTCCTACACTGGAACGGACGTGCGGGTGCAGTGTTACATGCTCTTCAAAGTAACACTTAGTTCATCCAGTGACCGTCTACTCTCTCTAGATACACATATGCTATCTAAGAGTCAGATAGTACCATGATCCAGGCATCCATCCATTCAAAGTATATGTACACATACAGTTTCTGTTTCACCCACCCAGGCTGTTCTCCTTCCACCCATCCTTGCTTCATCATTCACCCAGCCAGGCACCATACCATATTCTTTCCTTCCCAGCCACCTCGGGGACCAAGCAAACACATATCATTCTTTTTTGCCAGTCATCACTAAATTTCTCGTCCTTCCACACTTACTTACACCCTTCTTTCGCTTTTTGTTCATCCCATCCATCAAGTTCATCTCAGATCTGATTGGGATTCTTCTCGCCAAAAACTTCACAGCTAAGTCGAAGTACATTTAGAGGAGGCTACTACCTGGTTGATTTATAATACACCCATGCAGAAAGCACACTCTGCAGTCTTCAATCTCAATAAGTAAGGAATATATAGCTTACCTCTGCCCGCCACCACCGTGTTAACCCTCACAGGCACGTCCAGCACTTGCACCGCCTCCTCCCCAGAGTTGTTCCCCTCGTCCAATACCACCACCTCCGTGCTGGTCCCGCCACCAGATGTTCCACCTACAAAGTACATTTAAGAATGTTAGAATACACCACTCACTACTATATAATATTTGGTCTAGGAGGAATAAAGAAATGTGAAAAAAACAGAATACAATGTAATAATTTGTGACTGTCTACTCTAAAGTAAAAATGTCCCTTTTTCCAGGGAAGGCTGTTGTCTTGCTGCACTTTTTGGCACAACTGATGAATGCTATGCTTGCTTTTTATTTTTAACACGCACCACTTTTTCTCCTAACAGACAGAAGCAGAAGAACATGAGCAGGATCAAGTTCAAACCAGGTGAGAGCTCGGCTCGACCACAAGAAATGTGTCCAATTAATCGTCAGCACTAAGCACTTTTCCATTTTCAGTTAAACGTTTAGTTTTATGACAAACTTGATTTTAATAAATGTGTTTACTTTTAATAAAGCTTTTAAACTTAAATAGACTCTGTGGTTTTTGGTCCTCCAGACTAGAGTGGATGAGCTAAAGGTTTTGGAATTTTTGCAAGTATGAGTCCGTGCCTCTGACACTTCTTGACTCTGACTCCGTACTCTTGTCCTGCGTTGGATAATCTAATCATCACTGGGGATCAATCATCGGTGACTTTGGGAGCTAAATGATTCTGCCACACTATCTAGTCAGTAAGGAGATTGGGGGTTCAACTACAAAGTCTGTTATCACTGAGGTATGTGGAAAGTCTAACAGCACCTATTATAATTGATAAATTAAGCAATGCATTATTTAGTGTCCATAGTTCTGTTTGTGCAGATTTGTCCCTGCAACAGTAGTAGAATGGATTGTCCTACTATCCAAACCAAAAGTAAAGTAGTATCTTATTCTTTCTTGATGGTCATTCACCTTTTTATTGTTGGCAATTGTCAAAGCATAAACATTTAGAAGACTTGAAAAGACATTATGGACAATCCCAGAGGACTGCCCTCAGTGCATAGAGCTATTGCTGACTAAAATGGGAGTCCAATGGAATTGCCAAATGTGCAATCTTAGTTAGCTACACAGACAGACTAATAAGAATAATCTAGTAATACCACAGGGATTCATAGTCGAGGCAAGATAAGAATTTAGATCCAGTCTACAAGAAGATCAAAGACGATTTAGAAAAAATCGAATGAGGAACGCTAGGAAAAAATAGGTACTCTATATTAAAATTAAAACTTACTGGGGCCAGCAAAGGAGCCCTCGCCTGCCCGATCCTGGCCTGCATCCTGCATCCTGTTCAACAGCACCCTCCTCCTCCTCCTGTGTCCTCTTGCCCCTGGGGGGAGCTGATGTACAACATGAAAGAAAGAAAGACCAGAAAACATGGATGATATTTGTCAACCAAATCAAACATTTCAAAAGAACAATAACAAAATATTTTGGCGAAATAGCAAATAGACAACTACTCCACGGGATATATTGACCGATCTCATGTGGTCTACTACGTTATTAGTATTGCTTGATTTGCGGACCGTCGACTTAAAAAGTTCTTATGTAACTCACTAAATAAAGTACTAAAAAGGTTTGCCTAGGATTGGCAGGCAGCAGTCCGCAGCACGCGAAGTGACAGACAAAGTCCATTGTGATTTCAGATCAGCGACAACACTAAAGTTTCCTACTACATTAACTAGTCATTAAAAAAAAATACTCAAAACTATCAATCCACCACCACTATTTCTTCTTATCGCCATTGGTACAAAGGAAGGACTGGACTTGAGTCTGTAGGGTCTGATTTAGAAGCCCCTTGCGGCTCTTTTGCTCCATTGTTTCGTGAATTTTGTGACGCAGCGGCAGAACAAAAGAGGCGCAATGGCGTATCTTAACAACGTGACGCATATGGGAGATGCATCACGTTGTAAAGCCCTGTGCCATCAGGGGGCGTTCCGGCGCAAGGGAGGGCGTTCCTGCGCAGGAACGCATCCTAAAAGTGGCTGAGGGAAATCTACAAGATTTCAATCAGTCACTCTAAGGACAATGATGCGTGACTCAAACCCTGCGCCTGCTTGAAGCAGACGTACGGCTTGACGCAGCATTGGGGAGATAGGGCACCCCAGAGCATTGATGGAGCTGCGCCATTGTTGCAACGCAACTCCAGCAATGCGCCGCCTTTACGGCACAGATGCGTAATGCTTTGGTGACGTTTTGGGCCCATGCTACTTTGCAGGGATGCGCCGGTAATTAAAATTCTGAACCTTCGTGTCTAGCATTATGCAGTTCTTTAAACTACACTCATACATAATTTCACAGGCCAATGAAATGAACACAAAATCGAAAACAAATAATCATAGTAGCAACACTACTGAGAAGGAGAGCAGTGCACCTAAAATGCACAGAAGATTTTGTTGAAATATATTTTACCTAAAATGTAATCAGCAGCATTACTGCTCTTGGTAAAAAAAAAATTGCAATATAATAACACACAGAGCAGGAGAAAACAGAGTAGTAAAGAAATAGCTACTACTACTCACCAAGCCCGGGGATCTCAAGGCCAAGCAGGTCGAGCAGATCGCGTTCACGGTCCAGGACATCCATCCAGCAGTGGGTGGCCTGGTTGTAGGTGCGGCGGACCCGAGAGTGGTGGTACATGGCCCAGCACACCTTCTCCCACCGCTTCCGGCGCCGCCGGATCCCGTACCTGCTACCGATCTTGCCGCCTGCCATGATGGTCCTGGGGAGGCGGCGCTAAACATAAAAAATTAGTGCGGCCACCTCCTCCGGGCTGAAGATCTCCCGGGGTGCGACTGTCTCACCCCTCAAACGCCCGCACGGGAGCCGGGCATGGGGTGCGGGACCCTTTCCCTTCTCGGGCTGCTTCCCGGCTCCCTTTACCATGGTCTGGGCAGAAAGGAAGCTAAATAATAAAGAAAATAGAATAGGGAAGAGAAGAAAAGAGTTTAAAAAAGTAGTTTAAAATTAACCAAAAGTAGCAGAAAACACAAAAATATAGAGCTAGAAAAATAGAGGGATAGATAATAAGTAAAATAGATTAAAAAAAACTTCAAACAAGCAAAGGATGCCAGAGATTCAGAGAGGACAGAAGCAGCATGCCCAGAACCATAGCAATGAAGGAGAAACAAGATGGCTGTGCCCGTTCACGACCGCGTGGGTAAGTTCGCACGAGATTTTGCTCGCGAACACACGCAAAATTGTACTAGCGAGCCGCACACTTTGCGAGATTACACATCGCGCCCGGAAACGGAAATACGTCATGCAAACAAGATGGCCGCGCCCGTAAACGACCGCGAGGGTAACTTCGCGCCGTTGCGCTACAAGCGGCTTGCTAAAACGCACAAAACCTTGCGAACTAAGACGCCGCAAAAAACCAAATCGCATATTCGCACGAATTTGCGGCTTCCGAATTCAATCTCGCGCAAGTTCGCGCCCCGCGAATCCCTCAAAATTGCAGAAAAATGAGTTTTGCAAAAGTGAAAGCACTCAGCAGGTGCAAAAGTTCAAACTCATCATTAGTAACCATTCCCTGTAGTGCTTCCTGACTGGGGCCCCTCCAGAGTTCAGTTGCTAGTTGCAACAATTGTATGACCCTGCTCTGACCCTCACAGCAGGCTCATAGAATAGCTACAAGTAGGCCACAAAGGTCCTGGAAAAAAAAATGCACTGCAACAGAAAGCAAATTACTGATAAGGAAGCAGGTGCCAGACTGGAATTTTAAAACAGTGACACATTAATAAACCAACCCCAAATTAATTCATGTCAGTTGAAGCAGGGCAGGTGTGCTTGTTTTTCCCTCCCCATAATCTACAGTGATGATGAACCAGAGGGTGGCATTGATGTACCAGAGGGTGGCATGGGCGAAACAGATGGTGGCAGTGTTGAAACAGAGGGTGCTGTGAACCTGTGATGGTGAACCAGATGTAGAAACAACATAGTCGCGACCGTTGCGTGCCGACAAGTAAGTTCGCAATTGCGAACTGGTACAAAACCCTCGCGAACTGGCAGAAACCCTTGCAAACACAGAAAAACCAAAAAAATCCGCAAATTTGCAAGAATTCTCGGATTTTGCGGATTGCGAGTTCGCAAATACGCAAATTCGCGAATGCCAGATTCGCAAAATTTGCCCATGCTTAGTTGGCAAGCTCTTTGATGATGCTGAAGAGTTACTTGCTGTAGTGGGTGTGGTTGTCCAGTCGTTCCTTGAATGTTGTCCTTTTGGTGGTGCGGATCAGCTGGTGCTGTTTGCGGGTGGGGTTCTTGAGGGCTGTCATGTTTTCTGTTGTCTGGTCATGGCGCCAGGCTTTCTCGAGGGAGCGGCAGGTTTTCTTGGTGCTTTTGAGGTCGTTGGTGAACCACAAGGTTTTCTTGCTGCTGGATCTGCTGGGAGTGTTCTTCCGTGGTGCGAGGTCATCGGCGCAGTTGGTGAATCACTGTGTGAGGTTGCCGGCTGCTTCGTTGGGGTCCGTCGTGTTGGTGGGAGGGTTCTGGCTGTGGGAGGTGGTGAGCTGGTCGGCGGTGATCTTGCTCCAGCTTCTGCAGAGAACCTGTTGCGGGTGGTAGTGGGTCGTGGTTCTCCTGAAGTTGAAGTGGACGCAGCTGTGGTCTGTCCAGTGTAGTCCGGTGGAGTGGCTGAAGGAGATGTGCTTGCTGGAGGAGAAGATGGGGTCAAGCGTGTGGCCGGCGTAGTGGGTGGGGGTGTTCGCCAGTTGCTCGAGTCCGAGGTTGGCAAGGTTGTCCAGCAGGGAGGCGGTGTTGCTGTCATTGTTGTTCTCCAGGTGGAAGTTGAGGTCCCCTAGGAGGATGTAGTCTGAGGAGGTTAGGGCGTGTGGGCTGACGAAGTCTGCGATGGCTTCGCTGAATTGTGTGCGTGGTCCAGGGGGTCTGTAGATGGAATCAGTAATATTTGGTAAACCCATTTCTATGTGTATTACATAATTAGAATAAGATTGAAGGAGAGAAACCAATGACTTAAAAAATGTACTCTCAATGTTATGAAGTGAGTCAATAGGTGCCATACCCCATACTCCTGGCCCATAGAATGCCGATGACTTGGTATTGGCGTGATAGATCTTTTTACTGTGGACTAGTGGTTTTGCATGCAGCCTATTGGAAAATGATTTTATCGCCTTTAAACTGCTCTCCATTCCCATAGCTTGTCCTTCGACCAGCTGTGACCACAATTGTTTTTTGACAAAGAGTACCCCTAAATAAGGGAAGGACTCGACCACCTCAATTTTCCCAGAATCCATGTGGAAGTACAGTGTTTTGTTTCATTTACCCCCCATGCGACAATTACAAATGGTTTCGATTGATTGACTTTTAGGTACAACGAGTACATAAAAGCTGCATAGGCTGTTATGAGACGTTGGAGACGTAGCCCAGATCTGGCAATCAGGATTAGCATCATCCACGTAGGCCTGAATTGGTAGCTGATGGAAATCGGACACTGGGACATCCAAGGTTGCGCCCGCAAGCACCTTTTCAACATCGTTCGTATTAATAGAAAAGAGGAACAGAGCGAGGATGCAACCTTACCTCCCCTTCAGATCTTGAAAGGGAGGGTGCATTCAGCATTTTCCCATAGTGTACATGTGCTGAAGCATCAGAATATAATTGGTGAATAAACTCAATTATAGCCTGATCGATCCCCTTCTCTTCCATTATGTACCTGAGCTTGAAGTGGGACACGCAGTCGAATGCTGCTGATAAATCCATGAACGCAAGGTAAATATTCCCACCCTTAGCTCTCATATATTTGTCCACATTTAATGAAAGATTCAGGCACTGATCTACTGTGCCCTTTCCTCGCTGAAACCCATACTGTGGCTGCATTAGAATATTCCTTTTCTGCGCCCAGGACTCCAGTCTAGATGAAAGTAGGCGGCCCATAAGTTTGACTGTTGTATCTATGAGCGAAATTGGCCTGTAGTTCATGGGGTTTCCCTTATCACCCTTTTTATGAATCAGGACTATTACGCTAGTTTTCCAGGAGCGAGGGGAGCCTACTATAGCTATCTTGCTTAAAACGTTAGTCAGTAAACGGACCCACAGATCTTCATTCTCATGTCTCATGTCTTCATTCAAAAGTCTATCAGCACCCCATCAAGGCCCAGTGCCTTCCCAGTATTAAAGGCCTCTAGCCCACTCCTCACTTCTGTAAGCAAGAAGGATAGGCTATCCAGGATACCGAAACATGTCATAATGGAAGGTAAGGCAGGGGAAGTGCAGGGAGAGAAGATGATTACAAAAATGTGGCAAACATTCCTCTTCTCCTACGTTAACATCTAGAGTAGGATCCCTTTGAGTCTTAAAATAAGGTGCATTTATTATCTCCCTGGACTCTTTGTGATTGCACGTTGTTGTTGCATGCTAGAGTTTAGCCCAATTGCCCTCCCTCATAACCCTCTCCCTATTCCTTCTTGCCAATTTGTATTCGCTACGAAGTGGGGCGCTTTGGGTGGCATTTCTAGGTTGCTTTCTCCGGGCTTTAATGAGGGCCTTCCTGGTTTTTGAACAGGGCGAATCAAACCAGCCCTTGCCCTTTGGGCTTTTATCTGTTTTGGTCTGGGTTAGTGCCATTTTTATTTGTTATAACAATTCCATAAAGGACGATACCAGGGCTAGGAGGGAGTTTTCTGAGTCCAAGCAATTACTAATGTTATCATGGATAGTCCTTTTTATTTCGGGGATCAGCTTAAGTTTGTCAATTTGGGCCCACTTTAGTTGGTAACCATTTCACCTGGGTAATAGTGGCAGGCCTATTTCTTGTTGCTTGGTCATTTCCCTAGGCGTCAGGCCATGAATCACAACATTGCATCTGGAAAATTAAAGTGGTTCTCAGGTGCTACCCAAACTTCAACTTGATTTTTGATGCAACCGGTTATTTTCTCAACTCCTGGTGCGTTTTCTTGGGGCTCTTTTCATTCATTTGATGCCTGAACTGAAGTCAATAAAAACAATGTATACTTTCTGTTGCATTTTCATTTTCATTGCCACTTTTGATGTTACATGTGTTTGCTCCTCTGTGTCAATAATAGCAAATCCCAAGCACAGTATTTTGCATCCTGGTCTGCATGTGATAAAACTCCTTTGTGACCAAAATTGTCCAAAACTATGGACCATGCCAACACTCCTAAGCTGTCATTGTAGATTGAAACATGCAGTCCATCAGAAAATCAGCTTTCTCTATTAAGTGCAATTAATTCTGCTACTTGTTCTGAAGTTACATCACACAAGTCTGATGCTTCTCCAATGTTCAATACTGTGCAGACTGTATATATTGCCCTACGTGTGCCATGATGGGAATGATCTTTGTTATTCAATTTCTGGTCAGACACAATGAAATATCTGTTGTGCTTTCCCCAGGTCTTTGACCATAATTTAGAGGCTGTATTATGTCCCTGTGATAATGTTTTAGGGCAATCAGTTCTTCATTTGACTTTGTTCTGCACATTTTATGTAAAGTACAGAAGGCTGTTTTTAATTCCGGTATTAAAAAAGTATTTTAGAGGTACACTCAAACTTCTAAAGACTGTACCCAATGCTGAATGTTGTCCTGTATGTTGGTGCCTTTTTGAAATCTGCTGTGTGTGTGCTCATATGTCTATGCTGACTTAAAAGTATTTTAACACATATTGTAATATTTTTTTTAACTTTTAATTTTTTCTGATGTAATATTACGAATTATATTTGATGTAATATTGCATGTTCTTTAATGGTTGTTACCTACTTCCAAATAAAGCTTTATGATGATGATGATGGTGTGCCATCAGGGTCTTCCAAACAAAAAACGTTCACAGAAAGAATTTGGTCAGCCAATTCAAGGAGAACATCTTGAATGTCTCGTCTTGGCTTGGTACACAATTCTGTTACATCAATACAATTGTGGTCTTAATCCTCATCTTCTCCATCCCTGCCTGCTATTGGCAAGAGCTTTGGAGGATTTAGAGTATTGCATCATCTGATTGAAATTGACAGCTGCCAAAATCCCCTGCTCATAGTTAGTAAGACGGCTTGAATCAGCACGACTGCCATCTAAGTTAAGAGGCCAACACAATAAGTGTGTCACCCATCACAATCCCTTCGCTCTGCTGAATTGCCAGATGAACAGCAGCTACTGGATTCAGGCAGACAGGAATTGCAGTGGCTAGTGGGTGTAATGTTCAGAGAAGTAAGTGACAAGCTGCTTTACTTCACCATGCTCTTGACCAAGCACCGACAAAACACACCTTTGTCTTTCATATCAAAATAGGTAAAAATATTTCCCATAATTTGACATGCCTAAAGTGAGTGGGCTACAGAGTTTGTCTCTTATTTTATTTTATTTCTTATAAAGCGCTAACAATCATCCCAGTGGGATATCACGGCACTATGATTACTAAAGTGCATGTACAGTTGGCATAGGTCGAGTGGATTAGTCTGGATGGGGGAAGAGGAAAGTTTTCAGTTGTTTCCTAAATGCCAAGTGGCTTTCTGTGAGTCAGAGGGCCATAGGCAGTTCGTTCCACTTGATTGCAGCGATGTGGGAGAAGGCTCGCTCACCCATCCTAGCTCTCTTTACCCGGGGGGTTCTTGCCCGTGCCGAGAATTGCGAGCGGAGGTTCCTGGTGGGAGCATAGAACTGAATCCTGTTTCTGAGGATGTGAGGGCCTGTCTTGTGCAGTGCTCTATGTGTGATACACATCATTTTAAAAGTTGCTCTTTGCTTCATTGGCAACCAATGGAGGTCACGCAGACAGCTCTTGGCCGAGTCAAATTTTCTTTTCATACAGATAGCCTTGGCCGCTGCGTTCTGCACCATTTGGAGCTTGGTGAAGAGATACTCTGCCATGCCTACGAACAGGGAGTTTCCATAGTCCAGCCTACTCATCAAGAGAGACTGGACTAGGATCTTTCTGCACTCTATTGGAATCCAGGGAAAGACTCTTTTAAGCATTTTTAGTATTGCAAAGCCTTTACCGCAAATGGCAGCTACATGGGTTTTCATGGACAGGGAGGTGTCAATTGTTATTCCCAGATTCCTTGCTGTTGGTGTCGGAGCAGGTGGAGTGCCCAGGGCTTCTGGCCACCAGCTGTCGTTCCACAGTTGAGTGTGACCTCCAAACAGCAGTATCTCTGATTTGTCTGCGTTTAGTTTAAGGCAGTGCTTGTGCATCTATTCAGCCAAATCAGAGAGACAGTTTAGAAGCCTGTCTTTAGGCTTGTTCTTCTCATCCAAGATTACAGTGAGTTGAGTGTCGTCGGCATAGGAACAGATTTCGACACCCCACTTTCTGCCTATTCCAGCCAGGGAAGACACAAAAACGTTGAACAGAGTAGGGCTTAGCGAGGCCCCCTGTGGGACCCCGTATTTGATGTTCCGGCGTGGGGATGAGAACTTGCCCAAATGCACTGATTGTAATCTATCCGATAGGAAAGACCGCAGCCATCCCAGTGCTCTGTCCCTAATGCCCCTAGATGCTAAGGTATCCAGGAGCAGATTGTGTGGGACGGTGTTGAATGCCGCCGAGAGATCCAACAGTATTATGGCAACTGTTTTCCCCTGGTCTACATGCATTCTGATGTTATCCAGCACGGCCAGGAGTGTTGTTTCCGTGCTGTTATTGGCCCTAAAACCTGTTTGTGTAATATCCAGCAGGTTGTTAGTTTTGAGAAAACTGGCAGTTGCCTGTTGACCAGTTTCCCTAGAACTTTCGACAGATAGGGAAGTTGGGATATGGGTCTGTAATTGGCCGGGTTGTTGATATCTAAGCCTACTTTTTTTAGAAGGGGGGTGACTGTGGCGTTCTTCCAGCTGGATGGGAATTCTGCCGCTTCTAGCGAATGATTTAGCACTTGAGTCACTGCAGGGCAGATGAAAGGGATAAGTTGTGGGAAAATATGATGAGGGCACGGGTCCAGGGGGGAGCCAGATTTGATTTCAAGCATTGCTTTGCCCACTTCCTCTTCAGAGAATGGGCCGAAGCTAGTGCAGCAGGCTTGGGAGGTGGATGGCTCGTGGTCCACCGGGCAGCCCGAATTGGGATTGGAAAAAGATGAATAGATCTTGTCTATTTTTTCGCAAAAGAAGTTATTCATTTTGTCGCAGCCTATTTGTGAGGGAATCAGATTAGATGAGAGACTGATAGGGCTACATAGCTCTTTTACTATTTTAAAAAGCTCTTTGGAGGAGTCTTTATTCTCTATAATTCTAAAGAGAAAAGTAGTCCTTTTTTGCCTTCCTAATGGCTTTAGTGTATTGTGACAGTTCTTTCTTGTAGACAACCCTCGTCTCTTGAGTTCTTGTTAACCTCCATTTGTGTTCGAGCATTGTACATTTCCTTTTTAGTGACTTCAGTGACTCTGCACTAAAAGAAGGCACTCATGCATTCGTCGTCAAATGGTACCAAATCAGAACCATCCATGCACGCCTCAGTAAAGGCTTTGCAAGGTGGGAAAAGTCTCCAGTAGCCACACATTCATAGAACTATTCTCTGTATGCTCGACAGATTCATTTTCAGGTTTGAAGAAATACAATATGTAAACACTTTCCCACTGTCAGCAAGATGGCTCTAGAGAGCAATTTGTATCCAACTTGCAGTCTTCTATAATTTTAGATTAACTCATCAAATCAGCAATGTACTACACCAGTACTGGTTTACAGGCAGCCGCAATCAATCAATCAATCAATCAGTCAGGGGTTTGCATAGCATGGCTACTCACTAGTGAGGGTCTCAAGGCGCTGACGGGGAGCTACTGATCAGTCTGGGTGTGAAAGTTTAGTCAAAGAGACAGGTCTTGAGATCCCTCCTGAATTGGGTCAGCGACGGGGATTGCCTGAGTTTGTGGAACAGGGTGTTCCAGGTCTTGGTAGGAGAAGGATCTTCCTCCGGTTTTGGTCTTGTGGATCCATGGAACGCAGACTCTCCAAATCTTTCTTTAGTATTTGATTATAAATTGAGGGATTTTTGGTATAGCCATTTGGGATAATACACCAAACGATGACTTGTTTCAAAATGTGGAATGTTAAGAGATCCTGGCTGTTTTCATTAAGAGGAATAGAGAAGAATGCTTGGCACAAGTCAATGACTGTGTACCATTCTGCATCCGCAGGGATCTGAAAGAAAATAACAGCAGTGTTCAATACCGCAGGATAACATGGGTCTACAATTTTGTTGATCTTTAAAAAATATTGGCCCATCTTCAATTTTCTGCTAAGCTTTTTAAGTCCCATCACAGGAGAGTTGCATGGACTATTAAGCACTTTTTTTTACAATCCCTGTTGTACAATTTTTTTCAATTACGGGTTTCATTCATGCCTCTGATTTGCACTGAGAGTTCTGCATTTGTTTTTACTTTAATTACTTGGTCATGCACTTTTAATTAGTCCCATCTGTTTACATGTGAAGTCCCATACCTCCTCTATCACGGTATGGCTTAAATCAGATACTAACACAGAAATGAGAGCTCAAATCTTATTTTATACTACTTATACCACCAGGCAGCTGCTACAGAACATAAAGAAGGTAATCAAGGAGTTTAAGAGTATGTAAAGAAAAGGCAGTCCTATGATAGAGAGCCTGACCCACAAAATGGATATTATTGATGAAAAAGTACATGTTCGAAATACAGAATATGGAGACCTCCCATGTATATTTTAGTAATTGTAAATTATTTTCTAATGGGCAGAGGAGACCGCCCCTTCAGTTTTTTTTGCTCATGTATATTTTTCTGTATTGGTAGCCCCCCAATCCTTCTTAAAATTATTTCCCCACTATTTGCTAACCTTACCCCTATACCTTTACCCATCCCTAAACCCTAAAAATACCCTTACCTCCCTAAACCCTAAAAATACTGTTACCACCCTATACCCATGTGCACCGTAAACCCTACAAATACTGTTACCACCCTATACCCTTACAGACCCCTAAAACGACCCATATGACCCATAACTCCAAACGACCCCTAAACACTAATATTACCCTTACTAACCTATAACCTTACCCACCCCTAAGCCCTAAATATATATTTTACCAAATGCATTTTTTGGTGTGCACATAGCTTTGATCAGTTCATTAAATGGACCGGCATTACCGAATATTCTTGCCGTCAGTACCAACACTTCTCTTTAGCCAGGGAGACTACTGGTATGCTAATAAACGGCACTGCAGGCTCCGGTTAGGTATCTCTTCTAGCACAGGGTAGATGCTGCTCTGCTTCTCAGGAGCTTGTACGCGAAGTAGCCTTTTGCAGAGTCCCTGCTTGAGATTCCAGCAGTGTCCATTTGAATGCTCTGAGACTGGAGGGGTCTGAGAGGACGTGCCTTGCATCATGCTGTGATTAAGAGCGCAGGGTCTAGATAAATCCTGCACCGTTGATCAGGGACACAACGACCATTCAGCTGAAAGTGGAACCTATTCTGACAGCCAAGGAGGTTCTGTAGTGCTGCTGAACTATTCAGAGTGGCATCATTTGCATGATGTCCCTGAGTTCACCATCACATTGTGTTTGACAAAGGAGGGCCCCTTTAGGACCTATGCTGTTAATCACATTCACACTATTGTGTGCATTTGGGCAAACACAGGTATGGAGGCTAAACACTGACAGTGGTAATTTAGAAAGTCATGGCAGGCAAGGAGTTGAAAATGGCTTTAATCCCACATGAGACTTTGTGTGAGTGTTTGCTTATGTCTGTGTGCTTGCCAACTTGTGTGTGCCCGTTTTGTGTGTGTGTGAAAAGTGAGAAAAAGAGGAAGAGAATCAGGACACTCTCATGAGATACTTTATATGAAATGTGTAGTATGCTTTTGTGTACTTGTCTTTTGGTTTCTGTCTGTATGTGTGTGTGTGTGTACATGCTTAAGAGTATAGAGTATTGTGCCATAAAACACCAAATAACAGTATGGCATTAAGAAGCATAAAACATTACAAAACAAGGAACTATTAACATATCATCTTGTTTGGCTTTCATTTTGTGTAATGAGTTAACATGTTTTGTTTACATAAACGCAGTTCTCATATGTTTTGATATCTGCTGCAACTGGTACAGAAGTCATTATGTATCACCATATCTTGCTCTTAGCCCTGCTCCTAGCCATGCCCACCTACAACACCTCTATCTCATATTAATGAGTACCTGCACTTATTTTTTCCCATTTAAAGCACCGGCTTTCTTGCAGTTTGGCGAATCTTCACAATACTTTCCCTCAAAAATATTTTTTGACCTTCGATCCTTCCTGGAAAGTTATGGGGAGATCCATTAAGTGGAGGCCAAAAACAAGGGGCTCCAAAACGCTTGTTCCCCATTAATTTTTCCATAGGAACTTTTGACACAGGTACAGCCCAAATTACTGTATGGAGTTACACCAAATTTGGCAGAAAGTTAGATTTTTGTTTGGGAAGATTGCTGGTTGTGATGTGGTGTAAATTTGTTCAGTATTTTTTTAGTAATTAAGGCTCACATACTTTGTGTATTTCACGCTGCGGAGTATCCGTGGATCCACATGCTTAATCATGCATTGTGATTGGCTGGCCACAACCTGATAGAATAGTTGCAGCCATCATCTTAGGACTCACCCAGGAGTCCTATCAACATATAAAAAAACTGATGTAAAGTACAGGGTAGGGTTACCTGTTCCCCTGTAATTGTGGGGTGGTCCCAGAGGTATCCGTCTGGTGTTAAATGAAAAAATAATTTAAATAAGTTCTTTCAGCCAACCCCATGCCACCTACGGCCACAAGCCATAGTTGGTGCATGGCTTGGGGTTGGCTTTTCATTTGCTAATGAAATATTACTTTCTATATTTTTAAACCCTAGAAATTCACGGAATAAAACAAAGGATAATGTGCCATTATAGTTGGGAATAGTAATTATATCATACCTTACAATGAAAATACCTTAGAAATTCGCTGAAAAAAACAAAAGTTGAAGGGACGTTATAGTTAGGTGAAAATTTCAGGTAAAACATGCCATTTTAAACTAACAAAAGCCGAAAAATTCACCAGTTCTAGTTATCTCAAGGAACTATAACTCATACCCTAGAGTAACTATAACTTGCTCCCTCGCCATGCACTGGTAATACATCACTCATGACATGATCTACTACGACATCACTGCTAACATCATGGCAACATATGAAATTACATCATTGATGAAAGCACTGTGCATGGTGGGGGTGTGATTATGGGGTGGCAGCTTACAGCAGACTTAGCTAAGATCTGTTTGCTAATTACAAAGTAATCTATCAGTACGTCAATGAGAATGAAAAGTAAGGATGACTTTTGAGATGGAAAAGTCTATCACATGGGGATTGATGTTTACCCCGTCCTGAGTGCCACAACTGTAATCATACCTGGATCCCTGGTAACACAATTTGGTTGTGTGTGTGTGTTGTGACCTAGTTCTCTTTTCTGTTTGTTCTCCAGTCCAGAGGTTTGACTCTGAGCTTTTTCTATGAATGCACCTAATTTAGTGATAAATTCTAAGAAACTGAGAAATGTTGTAATTGTAAAGATGTTACCAGTTTAGGATACTTTTGCTCGATATTTTCTTGTATTATTTCAGCAGTTAAAATAAATTCTGCTTTAACCATGTGAGTCCAAAATATAATTCCATATGCTATAGAATATTATGCCTTTTAAATGGTGTGCAAAAGGTGTAGCAAATGATCTTGACACCTCCTCCTACCAATGTGAAATGAGAACTGAGTGTGAAGGAATACACAATATGTTTAATATTTTCCAAAATGGCATTCACTGGTGTTTAAAGGGTCGTAAATCATGAAGTTAAGATGCATTGTAAGTTATCATATCACAAAAAATGTACAGCGTCATGGAAGGACAGGTATCTGAGTTTCAAAGAGAAAAAACAATTTCTTGGGAAAGTTTGAATAAGAAATGTTAAGGTTAAGAAAGTTTAGATGTTAACATGGATGAACCCATGAAAAATATTTCCTTAATATGCCAGTATTCTTTTCGCAATAGTAAGTCGAAAATTCTATATCACAAAGATTTCTCAAGTTCTAGTACACTTTAATATTTCTAATACAACAACCTTCAATTAGTTCGTTCTTAGTACTTAGTCATATTTTTGCCTTTTAATATTGAAATATAGTTTATGTCCTCTTTTGAGATTGCTGTCCTAATAAGGTGCAGTTTACATTTTTGGAAATGAGTTGTTGATGAAAATGTATCCCGACAATTTCGGTACATTTCAAGTAAATGCATAGCTTTTTGAACTTCTATGCCTTATTATGTGGGCTTTTCAGTTGTACAATACTCTAATATTTTGTATCTTGTTTCTTTTTCTGAAGTGCATGAATGGCGGATCATTCATTACTTGTTTTTGAATGGACGGAGCATGCATTTACATAAGTTAGGCAAACAAACAGAGGTATTTTTAGTTCAATTATCTACAAGGTTATATTTATTATACTACTATGATTGTTGTTGTGGTTATTAGTTATTCCTTAATTTTCTTTCAGATTTTCAAAACAAAGCCATAGTACTCGTAAACATTTAATTCCAAGGCAAACAATATACATGTACTCAGAATATTAACCATACAGAAATTTGGAGATCAAAGCAAATTATTTTTTCTCTTAGCCAGGAGACGGTCTTTACATCAAGGAAATGCTTTATTTTGACTATATGCCTGGAGCAATGCAAGCATTGACTCTGCAACACACAGAATATCTATGTTCATGCTTTGTGGTGGTAATACGTACATTTACTGATGTTGAATGTAACATACTTAATTTAAAAAATGGGATCCAAGACTTGGCATTTCTTCTCAGTTTGAAGGCCAGGAGCAGTACATAGGCATTGTCTTTTTGAATTAGAGTACTGTTGATATGAATTATTGGTAGATCTTTCTTCTGCTCTCCTATGATGAGGATTGGGGGGATGTCTGCAGGGGTGGGGGATGGCAGTCTTGGGAATGGATTATTGGCCCATATACAACCAAATGAAAGCACTGCTGGCCAGAGAGTTGCACCTAACATTCACAATCAGCCATGGTCAAACATTTCTCCATCATACCATGCTATAGCGTGACTGTCAATTTACTACAGTTGATCCGTGGTCTTTCCTTGTGACTTCTTAGGGTGTGCCAAAACCCAACTTGGATATACCACTGGAGTCTTTGAAAGATATTTACATAATACAAGATACAATACGACTGTGTCTTTCAAAAGACAATTTGTAAGTGGCACCGACTTGGCATCCTAGGATTCAGTAAAAAGAACTAGAAAGAAACAATAGTTTAGAGACTCAAATGGAAATGACATTTCCATATAGAAAATACGTATTGTGAATATTCCTTTATTGCGGAAAAGGAGGTAATAGAATAAGTAACATAAAATGTTTGGTTTATTGCTGTACATTTGGTAAAATAACAAACACATTTTGCATGAAGGAAAGAGTGCAGTATGAAAGAAAGTCATCCTTTTTGACATGATCACCCTCATTTTTGACTGATTCTGGTGGTTACTGACTCTGATGTGCCCTGAGCTCTGCTAACCAGCCCAGGGCCTGCACTCAGTTTCAAAAGTATATGATGATTAGGTGTAAGTTCAGTTGGTTCAGCAACCTACCGTTAAGTCCCTCGTATATGGTAAGGCATGTAGATTTAGAGACTCCAGTGGATGTAATGCAATTAAGTGTGTACTGCTGTGGTATCTGCTGTCATTTTAAAGCCAGCACTGCCTTGCAGGCTGGTTTTAAAATAAAGCTATATCAAAATCAACTTTGGAATTAAAAGTACTTCCAAAGTCTGAAACTACCTTTTTATTAAATATACGTCACCCTTAAGGTATCCTAGGTGCCCCAAAAGTTGGTTGCCTTGTAATTAAAAGCAGGGACAATATAAATGTTTATGCGATGAAGGAATACCTGCTATTTTCGTTTGTCCTCATTGTAGTGTACTAGGTCCATAGGCTAAAATGGTAAGTCTTTAAACTTTGATAAAGTCTAACCTTTGACAGGAGTGAGCTAAAACATGAATTCAAAGTATCAAAATAACAGTTACAATACATCCAACAACTTTCCAAGGTTGGATTTATTATAGCTTTTGCAAGCCCATAGTTTTAGAACTTGCTTTCCTGAAGTTACCTAAAACACCCCTGTATCAGCCTCTTCTGATTGGCCAGCCTTTGACAGGCTTAGCCAAGCTGCTCCTAATTAGGTGTGAAGTGGCTTGGGCTCAAACAATGCAACCCTCAGGTGGGAGGAGGTATGCTGCCTTCAGATGCCAGGACTAGAAGGGGGCTGGGTAGCCCAATCGGTCTTTGAAGGGAGAAGTACATATAGTGCAGGAACAAGGCCCACCCCCACTTCTGCACCCCCAGCCAGCTGGGAGCCCCTAAAATTAGATTATGAGAGGGGCTGGAAGGGGAGTGTAGGGAAAAGTTAACCACACCTGTGGTTTGGGCTAGCCAGGCCTGAACTCCCAGGAGAGATTTTCCACATTTGATATGGACTGAAATGTGCATTCTGGGACAAACATATGCCACACCCCTAAGGAATTGGTCATTACAGAGGGTGGTAACTAAAATCCCTTTGGTTGAGCATGCCACCCCTTGCCAGACGAAAATCTTTAATAAATATGGGAGAGCTGCACAGCGCCTCAGATCACTGTTTGGAATTATCTGGAGTAGAAGGGCTATCCTGCTGGACCCTTGGACTGCACAAAGAGAGGTCTGCACTCTTTCAGGTTGCACCTGCTGCACTCTCAATGCTTCACAAAATAAGACTTTGCCTGTCTTCAAGAATTAGGGAGTGGACTCCCTGATCAGCAACAGGAAGAAAAGTGCTGGAAGAAGTCACCTGCATCATCTTCAACAAGGACAAGCCCAGCTGACCAGCATCAACTGGATTTTATTGGATTTGACCAGGCGCACAGTGGGAATTGTAGTCCCAAACCCCCAAGATGAAATTTAGAGCTTCTGGACCCTTGGCATGTGTTGTGGACCTTAAAAGACCCTCAAAGAACTTTTCAGAAGAAGTTATGAAAGTTTAGGAACTTTTTGACAACTTTTGTTAGAAGCTCCAAAAGTAGACCTACCTCGATGATGATAGTCAAGCCAGTGACGTTGAATGCGACCTAGTCTGATCATGTAGGTTTGCCTCACTGAAAGCTCTGGAGCTCTTTGTCGATGAAGAAAAAGACATCTAGGATTCACAGAGGCATTGTGCTGCTGCAGGCCTCCATCGTCAAACTGAAATCCAGATCACTGAAGGCAATCGCTTGCCGTTGAGAGAAAAACGTCTAAAACAGTGACTAAGAGCTTGTTTACGAGTCTGCAGGTCTTTGACTGCCACACTTGCGGTGGCATAGCGGTGGTGGTCCTGCGGCAGCCGTATTACGAGGCAGCTATTGGAACCATCACCAGTGCACCCGGGAGGCACTGTTCCCTGGTGGTGGTGCAGCTGACAGGGGTATACAATATGCAAGGCGGGACCGCTGAAGTCTGCTGAGCATATTACAAGTTTCCCCACCACCAGCCCTTTCATTGCAATGAGCCCCCCATGAAAAGGCTGGTGGTGGGGAAACGTGCCCCCTTGCTCCGGCCACCATGGAGATGCATTGAGGGGGGCACAACATGTGCCCTACTGTTTGCATGCACCCCAAGTTCCAGCACAACATGGACTTTCAGGGCACCGCCATGGAAATGGCAAAAACAAAAACCTAAGTCAGAAGGTAGAAACTTTACTGGGTCCTACCCATTATCGTAGCTGACCAGCACTTCATCACCGTCTTCCTGAAACATTGACTTTGTCCCAGTCCAGCGCGAGCAGTTAGCCGCAGTTGGCGTTTTTGACTTTTCACGCTAGAAAGCACATTTTTACATTTCATCTAAAATTCATATCTTCAGTTTCCTACTTTGGATTTATGTAGTTTTGATGTCATTTTAAACATTAAATAATCTCTATGTTTATAAATTGGTGTTGGATTTTTATTTTGTTTTGCAACGTATTTACTGTTTTGGTGATATTAAATGCTTTACACACCTGTCTCCTAAATTCCAGAGGAATCCACTGAATAACATTGTTTTTGGTATCCTCTAGTTTTTTTTAATTCACACCTGTTACTTCCCACTTCTACTCACTACACACGTGCCCCCACACCCCTACTTTGCTTCACGTCGGGAAACAGAAAAGACCTCCGGCAAAGAGCACCCCAGTGGGGCCCGTTGAGCTTTGCAGCACCGGCCCAACGAGGATCTGCCCTATGATGAAGGATGACACCCTTTGGGGTGTGTGAGGGCCCTTGCTCCTAATTTGAGCTACTCCATTCACAGTTCTCCTTCAATACTTGGAACACCCACCTCCCTGTTTCCTTCCCTTCCATGCCCTACTTAGGAACTGCATACTTCTGTTCTTGTTATTTAATTGAATGACACTATTTGGGCCTGCGTTGAGGTCAGTGATTATGGATATCAAACAAGTCATAAGTTCCCATTAACCCTTAACAGAGTATCTGTGCTTATTTATTTAATTTTGTTAACCAGCTCAAAATGACTTAAAAAACGTGCACAGCAAAAAATAATCTCATGAAAAAAATGTTTGTTCACTAGGACCTCAAATGTGCAAACATTGATGCTTTTTGGCAGTATTTAAAAGCACGAGGCATGCATGGTAATTTTGTTAATTAAATAAATATTCCCATCTTAACACACATGAAAAATATATTATGCTTCTTCTCTTGAAATTGTTAGCATTTGAGAAAGAAGTGTAGGTGGAGATCATGGTGGCTGCAATGGGATAAAAAACAATATCAAGGAAAGAGCCAGTGTTTTTCTCTGAATATGATTGTAGGAAAGTAGGATCTGCTTCTTATGGCTACCCCCACTTTTTGCTTGATGTTGCACTGTTTTGACTAGTCTGACTGGGATCCTGCTAAACAGGACCACAGTATATCTGCATTTTCCTTTAAATGGTTATGCATGTACTTTGGTACACTCCAGATTGGATACTGGGGTACCCTTATAAGTCCCTAGTATATAGTACACATGAACCCAGGGCATAGGTAATCCAGAGGCCTCCCATGGGCTGAAGCATGTATTATGCCACCCATAGGAGGCTATGTAAAATGGAACTACAGGTCTGCTACTGCAAACTGTGAGAGCTGGTGCTTGTACCACTTACTTTAAAGAAAGGTTCACTATATCTGAAGGTCACTACACTTAAAATGTATAAGTCAACCCTATAACAGGCCTTATCAATCCTGAAGGCAGGGTGCTGGGTTTTACATGAGAGGGTGCTCCTGCATGAGCAGAGCCCCTCTGCAGCCTTCGGAGACCATTCTCCCGGGTGTCTGTGACTCAGCCAGACATATAGGTAGACGCATTTTAACCTTGTGGTAAATGCTATCTCGAAAACGGCTGCATAGAAACATATTGTGTTTAGTATCAAACACCTTGGAATCATACCTAAAAACACTGATAACCAGTGTGGGAGGTATGATTCCACCCTTCTGAAGCGAGCTTTGTTGGGTCACTGGTCTATCCGGTGCCAGCCTTATCGACCCGGATAGCACAAAATTGATACTGCAGATCAGAGACACATTTCTGTCCTCCTGCTGCTGAGCCAAGCTCGAGCAGAGGAAGGCAGCACAATAGGCATCCTGTCACAGGGAGGTGTCACCACCTCCCAGACAGGATTTAGTGTATTGGGCTGGGTGGGTGCACTCTGAGAGTGCCTGAAAGTCTGCACCTGGGGCACATTTGGTGTCCCTGTTCATAGTTCAGCTCAAACTAGTTCTGGGAGCCATTGGCTCCTGCTCTGGCCTGAAACTGGACAAAGGACATGGGAGTAACCTTGACTCTGTCCTGCCCCTCCCCTAGGAGGGTCCCCTGAATCTGTTAAATCCTCTCCTGTGGGTACAAAAGGGCTTACCTAACTGTAGCTCTTTAGATTTTGCGTAGACAAGATTCTACAAGAAGAAACTACTGACCTTCGACTGTCTGGACTTCGACTAGGCCCGACTTCATCCCCCTCTCTGTCCAAAGCTTGGTCTGTGCCCTTGCTCCATACATGCTCCATGCAGGACCTGTAATGCACTAAGGACAACTGAAGAATCTTCCTTGAAGGAGTGACTTCCCTGCATTCACAGGCAACTCAATGCAACTGACCGGTCTGCTGTTCCCAATCCTCCGGACTCTGAAGATTCCAGCAACACAGGAGGTGGGTTCTGAAATTCCCTGAGGTTCATCTGCCCTCTCAGTAATTTTGAGGCCTGTATCCCTCGTGGGGACTGCATAACCCAGGCCCCAGTGCACCGCATCTATTTGCAAGTGCATATGCTTGTTGGCAATTCCCGAGTCTGTGCATTGGACTCCGTGTAGTGCTGACCCTGAGCAGTATTTCCACCAAAGAATTCCGTGCTTCATGGGCTGGTACTTTGTGATCTTGCTCGAGGTCCCTTCGCATCTGCTGGTCATGCGGCCTGTGGGTCCTCCTGAGGGTCATCTTGATTTCTGTTAGGCGTTCCTGGTTGCTCCACACATGCCCTGACTCCCCATTGCTTGGGGAGTCCCCTGGACATTGCTGGTCCACACCGTAACCTGCTTGACCTTCCTGCGTGGGTTGCTTTTGCCAAGGCTTGTTGGTGTTCCAGCCAGAAGCCGACCCCCATTACTCGACATCCTTCGTGGGACAGCTCGCATCTAACTCCTGGTCATCGTCGACGTCTCCTGGTCCTCGTTGCTGCAGAGTCAAGAATCCCTTCTTCGCACCTGAAGCACCCAACATCGCTGGGCATTCATCTCCTAAGCCCCTGGTCACTCTGAAATGACCCAGACTCTGCCCCCTCTGCTTTCAGGTTCCTTCCTTCCAGAATCCAGGCTTGGATTCCACTGGACGTTTTTCACCTTCACAGCAGCAGCACTTCTTTGAAGCCTTCCATAACGAGTGACAGCGGTTTCCGATGCCACATCAGCCCTATGCACCCGGCTCCTCTGGGATAGGTAACTCTGGTACTTCGGTATCCACAGTTGGGGTGGCTCTCCAACCTATTATGTTCTGAAGGATTTCCTCGAAGTCCTCCTAGAAGGGTCCTTAAACTGTAAAATTGCAACTGCGACTTCCCCATAGAATTGTTTGGAGCCCCTGTCGTGTTAGCACACTGCACCCGTCCTCCGTGGGGTCCCTATCTACTCACCTTGGGTGGTTCCTTGGGGTCCCAACTATCCTACGTGCTTCAGACCTTGTCTTGATCCAAGTCTTGGTTGTTATACCACTATTTTAGTATATGGTTTGGTCTCCCCCTGGAGCCCACTGTGTATTGTGCTACTTACAACTGTTCTATTGATATCGTATTGTGTGCTTTGTGTTCTATCCTCGGGTAGAGGATACTAGAGAGTCTTATACTAATAAATACATGTTTTTGTGCAACTACTATGTGGTTCTCCTTTCTTTTAAATAATTCAGGAGGTGATATTCTGGTAAAACAAGCTGTTTTACATTCCTTCAAGATTAAGCCTGAAGGCTGCTCTCCACAGCTACTTCTAGGATAGCTTTCTAACGGTTATCTTTTACCTCATGCATCATAAGGGTAATTTGGGCTGGTGCAAGGTGCCCACTTTATTTAGTGGACAGCATATACCAGGCTTCTCACAATGATGCAGTGGTTCTTATTTCTTAAAGTGCTAGCAAAGGAATTGTAGTCGCCTGCTCCATAGACCTGCAGCAATGAACTGGCAACTTTTTCTGGGTAATGTGGGCTGAGATTTAGAGATTTTGAGACTATCAATACTGGTGGCCTGCTTATTTTTGGTAGTCATGTTTTTCCTTCGGAAATTGAAATCCAAAACCATAGAAAGCTTTTGGTAATAGAAAGCTTAAAATGAATGTTTTTCTCATCTGGCTGCCTTTAGAATGGCTGAAACAGGGTTTGAATTTCTTGAGATCCTATAGGAAACTGGAAGCACGGGGGAGCCAAGGTGGCGGCCATGGCCATAGTACAGTCTGGAGCTGACATCACTCTTTCGAAATGTAATATAGTGTAGAACTTCAAGAAATGTAAATATATTGTGTAATAACCATAACTGGAAAATAAACATCTCTAAGTGACTGCCGAAGTTTAAGGGAGAAGTTAAAGCGCTGTCTCAACCCCAACCACTGTGGGAGCAGCGCAACAGCCACTAAAGAAGGGATGCAGTTTGACATCTCACAGCAAGGAATTCTTCTGAGGGAGTGGGATATTTACTTTTGTTGGGAATGTCCTAAGATGTTGTCATCTTCAATTGTGCAACTGATAGGGTTGGGGTAATAGTAACCTGTGGAGTTCCACTTCATCTTTTTAAACTGAAAAGGAGCTGGGAGTAATTGGTACCTATAAATACACTAACTGCAGATAAGTGACACAGAATCCAAGGGTTTAATTGAACAATTAATCAATGTGGGCAAAACCACCAAGACATGGATTTTCTCCAGTCAGTCGTAGAAAGATCAAGAATAAGATATTGAAGTTACTGTATGCAAACATAAGGAGAAAAAGGACTCCAGGAATGTATAATCTCTGCCTCAAATCATGACTTCAGAAAAAAGTTGAAGATAAATTGTTGGACCTGTAGTGCCAATGGCATGTGATAGATCTAATCGAATTAGAGACTCAGTACATTCTCTTGTTCTCAAACACCAATAGTTTGACAGTTTCAAGTCTTGTGCTTGGGTGTTATGCCATTCGGTAACTAACTAATGTTAAACAAACTTTTATAAATATGTCTTTATCTGTTATTTGAGAAGTTTACAGATGCATATATTTTGTTCGATGGGGCACAAATTGGCCAAATCTGTGGGGTCCAAGGAGGTTCAAGGAGGGTTTCTTTTACAGAGTTTTCACATTGAATGATCATCTGTTCATAGTTACACCATGACTGGTAAAAGAGGTGTTTACCAAGTAATGAAAAAATGAACTATATATTTATCTTACTGCTTTCTTAGGCTTCAAATCTATTTTGATTTGGAAAACCTCTACGTTTACCAGATTAATGGGCTATTAGTTAAAGATGCACTTGATAAGCTGTGATCAAGCAGGTTTGGATTGGTCCTCAGGTGAATCAAAATGTTCTGATTTAATGTCCTTTCAATTATTTTGCACTTTGGAAACAAAAAGCTAGAAAGTAGTTCAGAAATGTCTGTAGAGTGGTTCAGAGGGAAAGGGCGTGTTGAATCCAATGATAGTTCAAGTGTGGATTTGATAATCTCAAGCAAGAATTTAGAGAGAAAGAAGAGATGTGAATAGATGGTCTCTAGCCTTCCTGAGAAGTTCGTTTATATACAATACTTGTGGGCAAATAGCACCAGCTTATACACTTGAAGAGACAATTTAATGTTTTGTGTAGCATAACAAAATATTTGTATTTTTAAGTTGTGAAGAAAATAAACTTCAGCGTTAGAAAGTTATCATACCTGCTGTAGAGGATGTATGTCACAACCAAGCAATACCCAACCACGCAAGCCTGAACAACGAGGTCTTAACAAAGACTGCATCTTAACCATGCATACCTTTACCACACATGCCTTTACAACGAATTTAGTTGCAATGTTATAAGTGGTAAACGCACAAGCGTGGTTAGGATTCTGCCCTAGCCCCAGCCCTGAGGCTCAAAACTAGCCCTCTGCCCTGAGTAGGATCCCTCCCCTCAAATCACCCCAGCCCCCTGCCCTGACTCCTAAAATCAGATCCCAGCCTTAAAAACAAACCCCACCACACCCGTAAAAACACTTGCAGCTCCCCCCAGACCCTGAGCTCTAAATTCCAGGCCACCAGGCTTGCACTCTACCCCAACCTCTACTGACCTAAAAAACTTCCCAGCCCCTTGCCCTGAACCCAAAAAACATTCCCTCATCTGTAAATGTACTCTATTCCCAGTTCTGGAGCCCTAAAACACGCCCCTGCGAACAACCCAGCCACCACCCTGAGCCCTAAAACCGGCCTCCCTGCCCTATAAAGTACCCTGACCACCCACCCTGAGCCCTAAAACCCTAAAAAGTTCCCCAACCCCAAAACTCCCAAATAAAAAATCTTATCACCAAGCTGTTCCTCCTCTGGGCAGGAAGTCCTCTGCCCAGTCTGCAACACCTCTGACCAGAGCCGGACTGGGAACCACAACCGGCCCTGGCAAAGTGCTCGGCCGGCCCTTCCCCGCTCCTCTCTTAGGGGGTGGGGGGGAGTTGGAGGTGCCCCTGAGCTCTTTGCCGGGGCCGGTTCTTGTCCGATTTTGGTACAGGGCCGATTTTGAAGCTATGCTGCAAAAACGGCCCTGTAACAAAAACGGCCCCACCCGTGCGGCGCACTGGGGGATTGCCCGGTGCCCGCTATGGTCCGGCCCTGCCTCTGACCCTCCGACCATTCACTCCGAGTCTAGAGCGCTAACGTCCACTTAATTTTAAACAAAGCATATATGTGGTAAAGGCATAATCGTGGTTTAGACATGCGTGATTCTGCCTGCGTTGTTTTGCCACACGTAGTTTAGACTGCGCGTAATTTAGGATGCATGTTTAAGGCTGTTTCGCGCTGTAGAAAGGGTCATTTCACAGTTCCTTCCTGCACCTTTGTGTAAGTGCAAAGGGAGCCGTGATCTGATCCCCATTGTTCTCAGTTTCCATGGTCTGCTGTATACAGGTAATTCTAATTTTATGTGAGCTGCAAGCTCAATATTTGAAGAATATTTGTATAATTTGTATGTTTAACATCATTGCATTATTTATTTTGTGTAGATTAAGAGATTTGTCTATAATATTTTCTCATTTTTTCCTGCAGTCTGAGCCCGAGAGCTTTTCCAATTTCCACTTGTACGTCTGCGCAGCTTTTCTTGTTAGGTGGAGAAAAGAGATCTTGAAAGAAAAAGATTTTCAAGTGAGTACAGATGTGATTTCGTTCTCTGCGGAAACCTTGACATATTTTCTAGCAAGGGAGGTATTTATTACATTTATTTCGACGAGGTTGCTTATGAATGAATTTGTGGCACAGCCATAGCTGCGACACTAAATTGACAGTGTCACTCTATTAGAGAAAGTCATTTTAAAGCTCGAACAGTAAAGTGATTTATGGAAGGTAGAATAATACATGCCTTTTCTGTTCTGCAAAGAAGTTTAATTTAAACTGAGAAATACATAGTCGCAGAGATTTGTGAAGTCTGCTTTTTATAGCAAATGTATGTGCTTTTCAGTAGATTTCTGCATTTTCAATTGCATTCTTCTCTGTTAAAAAAATGTCATGTATCAAAACTATATGTACCACGGTCTGTAGACAATGTTGTGTCTTTCCGGTTCTGTATAAATGATGCGCTACAACATATGGTTAGGAGATGACTCCATGTCGTCGAGGACGCCATCTTCTATGTCTTGGTCTTCCTTTAACAGCTTAAACTGCTCTGTAGTTGGAGTCTTCGTTCATTTCAAGTGAACTAATTGCACTAACACACCTGAAAACAATGATTGGTAAAGTGAGAGTCTGGAACTGAAACATGGTGTTGCAAAAAGACATGTAGTCTGTTTGCGACATTACAACAACATGAAGGGCCCAATTCACAACATCTAAGTTCAACTTCAGCAGTCAAAGCCAATTACATTTATAAATGTCATTCTCTTAAGGAAATGGGATCCGAAAATATTTAAGTTTTCACACTGAAATTACTAATACAAGGTTTGCCTAGTTATAGCACGTTTAGGGATAGTGTTAACAAGGTGCCCATTGAGGAGCTAGTAAAAAGAATCGCATTTTGGGCGGGTTTACAAACTTTCTGATGTACTTTTAAAACCAATTTCACATTTGAATAAAAAAATCTCCTACAAAAAAGTGTGTAAGTGAGAATTCGTGGTATTGGTGGTAAAGGCAGAAGGCTGGCTTTAGGGTGGGCGACCTGTGTGGCCGCACTGGGTGCTGACATGGAGGGGGGTGCTGACCTCATGGGGGAGCAGAGTTTAGCAATAGCATACGATTTAAAAGTACCTGCTGCAGAGTTCCTCGTGCCTACAGCTTTCACACAGCAATTAAAAATGAATAGTAACTCTAGAGAGTGAGAGAGATTAGAGTTTTGACTACTGGCAGTTTCGACTCACCATAGAGTAGTGTAGAGGGTTAATAAGCCTGCTGCAAAGAACAGATATGTATTTTATGTGAATAGCTGAGTGGAATAGTCAAGCCAGCCTTTACCAGCACTTTAAAACAAATGACATGCATTTGAAAGAGGGGCTATGGAGAGATGAGGGGCTCTTATGCATGGGTGCTGATGAGGGATTCTGAAAAGAAGGTCATATGGTTGGGGTGCCAAAAGAGATTGTCGCACCGGGCACCCCCAGCGATAAATCAACCCTGGCAAGGCTTCTCTCTACCATGTAATTAGGTTCCTATCAGAGGAAAAACTATAAATGAAATGCTCATTTATGCCACTCTATCCTGTGGAAAGTCTTCTCTATTGACAGTCCACAGGTGCCAGGCAGCCTTAGCACTCATAGAAATCCGCAACTTGCACTTATTTTTGGGAATTTTTGTGCATACGTAAAAGATCAGGAAACTTCTGAAATCATTGGAGGTCATATACAAACGGTTGCTTTCCAACACTTTTAAAACACATGTTGTCTATATCACTCAGAAAGTGCTAATCTGAGGCATGGTCTCGGCCAAAGTTTTAGGCTAATGTGTCTTAGATGGTTCATAAACAGGACCTGTGTTATGTCACCGCTTTAAACAGTAGAAAATGTGTGTTTGTTCCAAGAACTTTAAATGAAAGTGTTTCATTCAACACAAAATGACGCAGCATGTTTTATCATCTTTAAAGAAAATAAAGAGCACAGCAGAACACAACAGAAAAATATAACACCAACCAAAATAACACCACCTTAAAAACAACAGAGGACTAGGCAGCAAAACAGTAAAATAAAACACAACCATAGTGCATTATTGAATCTCCCAAAAAAAACACATCACCACCACAACAAAATGCAACACAAAAATATATCCAAATATTCTTGTCGCACATTTCCACCGCCTTAAATATTCTTCCACGATATAGCGGTAAAAAATGTGCGTGCAAACCACTACTAACAGCTATGGGTATGCAAAAATGCTAGTTAAAACGTTTTGATATCCTGCCTGTATATGTCTGTAGAACACTAAGTTTTAGCAATGGACATGAACCTAAAAATTGCACTAAATGTTTATATTTCTATCACTTGTCTATGTTGTGTTATAGTGTTCATAGCTCCCAAGGTTGCAGATTGCTTATGTGTGACATTTTCATAATTTCCGTGCAATTATGAGTGACATTCAACAACTATGAGTGACAATTCTTGCAAGCAAAGTCCAGAAATAAAGACAAGGGAAACATATACATGTCAGAAATACACCCTCTTAAGCAATGAGCAACTCTAAGATCATCTTAAAACTATTGCAAAGCGTTAGCAATAGAAGGGCACTTGGACTAGACTATAACAAACAGGACGTGAGAGCCCTTAATGCCTGCAAATAAGTCTCATATTCCGTAACCCCCAAAACAGGATAGATCTTCAGTGGGTGGACTTAAACAGAACAACGCATGAACTGATCATACTGTGCTGAGAAGCCCCTGCATGAACCGAGGCAAACAGTAACAAATGCTGGGCTGGAGCTCTGCTGTACCATGCAGGCCACAGTACCAGCATGCATTGCTTTTCACAAGCAAGTGCAATCTGATTACTTCCTCAATAAAGTTTTTTAGGTGGGGTGGTGCAGCTTTGAGCCCAACCTATTCCACATTAAACGAGACAGCTCACATGCCATGCAAACATTCTACGTACATCAGGCTCAACCTCTTTCCTGTAAAGCTTTCTTAGACAGATCGATTTGTTAACGTTATGGAAATGTGCCACATAAATTGTGGGAAAAGTTGTAACCTTCTAACAAAAATATAAACATGGAAATGTTTGTAGTTCTTGCCAAGATGTAAGTTTTTCAAGAGACCTACACAAAGGCTCAGGAAAATCCCTTTATGATCGTTCAAACCTGCTTGGAACATTGGTATCATGCATCACTTCCTGGAAGCATGCCTGCTTGAAACAGGGCAGAAGGCAGCAGCAGCTGATCATCGTGACCACGTGCTACTAGCGTTAATATTTTAAAGAATTAGAGGCAGAGAGATAACTCCAGCACATAACCTCTTCCCCCGCTACTCCCACCACCCTCACATCCAATATAACAATGGACCTGAATTCCAGCTTAGGCCCTAGTAAAACACACAGGACGCTCTTCAAAGTCCTCATGGAGAGGAAGTGGTTGTGTTCCATGTGGGACACTGAATTTATTAAGTTATTTATAGAGATCACAACTTCGCACCAACCTTGCTTCAATTAGGGGTTTTGAGTTTATAGCTTAGTTCCTCCATGGACTCTTAGTTCCAACCATTTCTTCACAGCAGTGTCAATTCGGAAAGAAAATGCAGGTGCCAAGTTTTTTTTTCTAAGAAACCCAGTATTCCTGAATGCTAGGGTTAGCGAATTTGGGAGTTGTCATATTGCACACTTTGCTTATTTTAAACCTTGCCTTACCTTCCGAATTTAGCACTGATGGTCTTTTATTTGCCTGCTAAAAGTTGTCGAGGGGAATAAACACTTCAAGATTATACCTACAATGTAGTCATGCTTCAAAGACCACAGACTCTGAATTCTAGTTTATGGATTTCATAATAAGGCCACAAATAATTGAATATAAATGCATCGGAGAATGAGCGAATATAGATATATGAAAATCAATACAGAGCCAAATCTTCGCATATAATTATTCGACATAGAAGACACAAAGAAATAAACTCCAAAATTAGTATACAGCCCAAGATGGAGGTGGAATTCAAATCCTTTTTCATTAGGAAGGAAAGCATAAATTACCTTTCCCTACACTACTCTCATTTGTTATGTTCCTGGCTGCTTCCCTCTACCTCAATTCCCACAGGTGTCAGCACATGTAGACTTCCTGAGAAGTACTCACGTCAATTGGGTCAAAATAGCTTAAGACAATGGAGCTCGCTCTCAGGATGCTCCCTCTCCTCCAAAAATCTAGAAGTCTGATTTCTCTGTCCCTGCACATAATACAAAAAAGGACAAACTCAGCCCCCTCCCAAATGTATCACATGACAAATCATTTCACTTCTAAAGGTTGAGGTGAATTTCCATGGCTTCTTTAATTAATTCTTCTTTTCTTCTAGTGACCTTGGAGTGTAGATAGGCCAGGCACAGTAGATACCCTTCCTTCCGCTTCTCAGACTCTTCAAAGACATTCCAGTTATCTCCTTAAACTAAAAATAATGATGTTGAATTCTTTATACCTGCAATGGGATGAGAGCATACTGTTCTTGTTCACGAAAACAACTCATTTAATTATTTCGTTTAGCTACCAAGAGTATCGAAACTATCAACAACCTGCAGCTCTGGGCCTACTGTGCAGGCAACTACACAACACACAGTTACATTGTTTTGAATATAATGTCATTCTGCACGTGCTGCATACAGAAATGTTGATGTTTCTAATACATGTAAATTCTATTTAAAAGTGCACATTACATATCTTGCTTACAATGTAGAATAAATGCATTTTTTAAACATAATACACTGCACACAATACAAATATAGATGAATGCGTTTAAACCATGAGTATAATGCACTCATATATTTTAGAGTACTGTGAGTGCTCTATCAGTGCAAGGAAGCTTGTGCTGTCTAGTGAGCAACCTCGAGACATTCCTGGCTCACATACCTCCAGGGGCAGGGAGTGCTCTCCTAATCCATGAGAATGGCACCCCTCTCACCAAGTTTCACTTCACCATGGTTCTTGGGTTAGCCCTCAGGGTGGCGGTGATGGTCCCTTCTGAATTCGGTTCCTATTCCTTCAGATTTGGGATGTCCACAGAGGCCACGGCTATGAGTCTTGCGGGGCAAGAGGTACAGAGGATTGACAGGTGGTTCTTCTTCACTATTGAGTTCCCATGATGTATGGGTCCTGAACTGTACAATGTATCTCGATTAAAGTTGCCTCAGGGATCTAACTCTGTCTCCACCTCGATCCTTGTGAACCATTTCATTAATCCAGAAAAAGCGTAGCATGTTGCTCCTACTGTTATGTACCTCTGCAAAGTGTCTTGCTACAGGATATGTGACATCAGTATTTGCTATGACCTGGCAATGTTCCAAAGCCCAATTGTGGCAGGGTGGACTGTGCTGCCAATTTATTTTTTACCGCAGGGACATACCAAGTATTAGAGAACAAAATTCAAATTGCAGTTGGGGTGTTTTGTGATGTTCCTCCACTCTCTTTTGCTTGGAACATCAAAGTCCATGACTTAAACACTGTTCTTGCTTGCCTTACATCTGGTGCATTTCATAGAATCCCATCAGCTCTGGCTTTTTCATTGATTTCTCTATATAATGACTATGCACAAGGAGATCTCTTAGAGATACGCTTTTTCTATGGTTGATATCTGGTCTATCTAGCAATTCTGCTCCAATGTAGGGTCAGCCGGCAGGATATTCAAATGTTTCTGAATGAGTCCACACATGTGACTGGACTCAGTCTCCTCTCCTCTTTGTTTTTGCTTGGGGATGAATAGATATTGTCTGTCTTTCACCTGGACCTTATTAGCTGCATCTCTCTATATATTCTTAAACCTTCAAATGTGCTGAGTGCTTCACTTCCCGCTTCAGTATAGTGATTGGGCAGAGAACAGTTGCGTTTTAGCCACAATAGTTCTCCATAGAGTATGCTGTTGACTAAATTGTGCGGGTGTTGGCTCTGCACATGCAATGTAGATTGCTAGCTGTAGGTTTTCTGTACAACTTAGTACACAGTTTGTTGTTTTTGAAACAAAGTAGTAATGTTCAATTTAATAGGCATGAAATCATCCTCCCATGAGCCCTGGGGCTAAAACTCTAAACTTACAAAAAAAGGGGAGACGGGCCACATGGCCCCCCTTCCCCAAGCCTTAAAATGGCCCTGGGGACACGACCCCCAGGGCCTTGTATTTTTTTTAACATGGAGGGGCAACTTCCCCCCCAACCCTTTTCAGGCCTTGGGACCCAAGAGCCTTGTTTTACTTTTATTTAAACAGGAAGGACGCCACGTGGGTCCCCTCCCCAAGCCTTTAAAAGGCCCTGGAAACCCCATTCCCTCAGGGCCACTGCTTATCTTCAAGGGCTGGTGGGCCACATGACACCCCTCCCTCCCCCATCAATTTTTGGCCCTGTACACCCCAGATTTCTTAAAGGTGTATGCCTTTGTGTCTACCCAGGGCACCCTCTATACACTTGTTAGGTGCTGGGGTCAGAGCCCCAGGGCCCCCACAGTCCCAGCCACTCCCCTCCTGCTGTAGGAGCCTCTCTAGCCTGGAGGGAGAAGCTATGGATGCTGCTCTCGCTGTGTGGTTGTTCAGTTCTGTTATCTGTTTCCCTGCCTGCATCAGTGTGGTAGAGAAACAGATCAAAAGTCTGCTCTCAGTCTGACGTAATTTTTTTAGAGCTCTAACCCTCTAGGAGCAGACTTTGTGTTTGCTCCAGAGAGGTGGGAGATTAAAATATGCTCTCGCTAGGAATGTAAACCACTATTCCCCAGAAGTGGGCTTACCGGGCCATAGTAGGCTCAGGGAGAGGGGCCACGCATCACCACCCCTTCTAAAAAATGTAGCGACCCCTGGGAATGGGGTCTTTGGGGCATTTAGAGGCTTGGGAGGGGGCCTTCCCCTTTTGTTTTATTATTCAGCCCCAGGGGTGGGCTCCCCGTGGTTTTCAGTGGCTCTGGAGAGGGGTCACCTCAGCCCTCCTCCTCAAAAAAGTATATATAGGCCCCTGACAATGGGGTCCCCGGGCCTCTAATGGCTTAGGGAGGGTGGTCACAAGCCCACTATCCCCATATGTGATGCAGCCTCATTAATGGCCTCCCTGGCACCTTAATGGCTCTGTGAAGGGGGGGGCTACATATGCCCTCCCCTTAAATAAACAATGGAGCCCCAGCAGTGAGCTTTCCTGGGGCCTATAATTGAAGAATGCAGTCCCGGCTGTCATTTTATTTTTAATTCTGCTGGAGTCCCGCGGTATAGTGAGAAAAATGCCTGATTTCTTAAAATGTTAGCCGGGGCGGGGGGGGGGGGTGGGAAATGTCAGAGGACAAGTTATTCCTATCCTGTCCTCTACATATTATTTTTTATTTCAAGTCCCCTGAGAACTGTAATGGCTGCCAGCTGCATTTTTCTCATGATGTTGACTGCACTTGCTCCCAAATTGACCCAAGGGAGCAAAAAGAAGTCTACGTAAAATGCAATAAGGATTCTGTATTTTGGGACCGCCCCCCTTTTTCTCAGCCACTGCTTCATGGATCACCCTGATTCTTTCTATGTATAAACTCATCAAAAATGTAGCAACTTTTCAGAAAGTTTCTTTGAGATTCATGAATTGTTGTCAAAGTTATTAAATCACATGAAACATTGACCTAAGGATACCTACTCATTATATATATATTACCTACTGGCGGTCGCCAGTAGGTAGTTATAGGTAGGATCTACTTTCCATAGGAAATCCGCAACATTCTATTGGGAATAACTTTGGCGCCGGTGGACGAATCTTCGCAAATTTCTCAAAGTTCGTGGCCCACTCCGCTCCTTCCCTAAAAATGTGGGGGGGATTCGTCAAGCGGGGGCCGAGATAAAAGGGGGGTCCCAAAACGTGTTTTCCCCATGTTAATTTCCATAGGGCGGTCAAACTCACTTTTAGCTCGAACGGCTGAATGGATTTCCACCAAACTTGTCAAAATTGTAGGGGCTGGCACCCCGATGTGCCTTTGCTATGTCTCAAGATATATGCTCCAGTGGTTTTTACGAAAATTAACTTTGAAAAAATATATATTGGGCTATATATATGTTAGAGCCCAAATGTAGCCCAATGTAGCCCAATGTAGCACAAAGATGGCCACCAGAGACAAAAAAACCTAATGTAGCCCAAATATCAGCCAGATGTAGCCCAACAATTTGCTATTAAAAAACCTATGAAATTCACTGAAAAAACCATAGGTTTCACACACGTTATAGTTAGGAATTAACATTTAAAAAACCTTTGAAATTCACTGAGAAAACCATAGGTTTCACACATGTTATAGTTAGGAATTAGCATTTAAAAAACCTTTGAAATTCACTGATAAAACCATTTGTTTCACACTAGTTATAGTTAGGAATTAGCATTTAAAAAACCTATTAAATTCACTGAAAAAAACATATATATATATATATATATATATATATATATATATATATATATATATGAACACATGTAAAAATGTTCGGTCTGTGCAATAATTTTGCAGATTACAATTCGCTGATCTACACCAAAAACTGTTCTTTTTTCATTATTATATGCTCACAAGCAAAACAGCTTTCTATATAAATACACACATATATCATATTTTTCTCACATGCTTTTGCTTGACAAAACATATGCATTTAATTAATTTGAGGCTTGTTGACATTCCTGTCATTTTATTGGCTCTAAAGGGAAATAACTTAACACTTTCAAAATATTATCAGATTGTTTCTTTCGAAAAGGTTTTATTTAGCATCCTGTGTTATTGAAATGTACAATCATTGAAATTACTTCCTAGCAAATCAACTCTAGCACTCACATTATTTGACTTTTTATATTGCAGATACTTCTCTTATGTATATATCACTTTTTTGAAAGCTCATCATGAGTACCTGGCAAACCTTATTTCTGTGAAATTCGAAACCATACTCATTCCAGTACAAAGAGGTATTTTTGTGCAGAAGGTTAATTTAGGAATAGTTCACAAAGAAAGGAAGATGGATGACAAATATTACTAGAGTGATTTTCTATACCGAGCTTGTGAAGAGAAGCAAAGGCTGCTAAAGCATAGTGTCTCTCCAAATTCACAGCTCCTAAGCACCATTGTATCGAATAGTACTATTTAAAGTTAATTTTTATGTAGCTATCAATATAACATTCTGTCTGAAAGCTTTTCAGAGTATCCCATTAATAATACTTTATCTGCAGCTTTCATTTGTTCTTGTTTCAGTGCGTCCGTTTTTCCATTAATCTTAACTTTGCTGCTCGGAGATCTTTTTTTTCTTCAAGATCTTCTTCCCTTTGTTTCTTTGCTGAACTGACCTTTTGATTCTAATAGTTTAATGATACTTTACACTTCACTGCTGGGCACCGTTTTACCTAAGCAGAGCATAGTTGCGGAAGAGCCGTAACAGCAGCTACATTTCTGCACTTTACAACAGTATTACTGGGAAACTCGCAGAATTATTTTTATTTTATTTTGGAAGCGCCCCAAAAGTATAGTTATCGAAAGCAAATTTATATTTTGCACATTTGTGTTTTGGTAGCAAAACATTATTTTAAAAATATTGAAAGGCATATGTACGAACAGCTGTGCTCATACCACAGCCCATTTTGCAACCGAAAATGGCATCTTTCTGTTATGCATGTGCAATGTTGATTATAAAAATGCAGTCGTATCCTCTGTAAGCTGATTTGCCTCTTTTATGTATCAGAGGAGATGATTTATATTTTCTGTGAACTAATATGTAAGGATGCATTTTGTAGGGAACTGCTTTTTACATCCAGGTTATGATGTACATAATAAGGGTTCATGCAATTCTCAAAACACTCGTAGTAATCGCCGTTAAGTTATCCAAATGTTTTAAGCTGCAAAAACCAAATTTGTTATAAGGCATGTTTCGGGAAATGTATACATTTCACTGTGTGGTATGGACAGGTGCCCATCGAGAGACCTCAAGGGAGAGGTCTGAATCCCAAAAATGCAGAATCATTCCTTTATTTTTCCTCAGTTGAAAAAACTTAAGAACCATGCTGAAATGTAATGACAAATAGAATGTATGTATCTATGATAAATTTTGTTTGTTGCGTGCTTTATATAAATTAATAATAATCTTAATAATAATGCAAACCATAGTCCTAATCTTAATAACAATATTGAGTAGGAAGGACCTATTTGCCAGAAATGAAATGCTTGCCACTGTGGCTTTCTTGACATACGGTATATGTACTCACCAGCATCTGGACAAGGAAGAGGCTGACACTGGGACAGAAAAAGCTGCACTAGGTCACAAAGACACTTCACAACACCTGTCCCACAAATGGGTTACACGGTGCCATCAAGGATTCACGTGCACTGACACACACCACTTTGCAATGATAAAGAAAAAGCCACAACTTGAATTTCTAATCTCTGCGCGGTTGCATTGATTGATGGTAAGTCACAAGAGTAGAATGATTAAACAGAATTTGCTGATAGCTCGTAGTCAGCTAGCACTTGGAGAGTTAAAATGCAAGACCACCTACAAAATGTTAAACAAAAGAAGCAGAAATCATACTAAATGAGCATGGACAGGTATAAAACTAATAATAGTACAATAATATTTACATCAGCATGCGTAGAAGATTGTGTTTTCAATGGGAAATTATTTTATCTGGAAATTAGCTTTTCACCTCATCAAAGCTTTTCCAAACATGAGGAACATTGTGGGATTGGGAGTGATCTTTGGCTTTTCCTTTCCCCGGGGCACAACTTATTGTAGGGGTCAATGGGACTTATCTTGCCTCCTACTGGAGAACTGGCAGAATAAAAAACAAATTGATAACTCCTTAATACTGCACCTTCAGGACTGTGTGCGTTATGCAGGGTAAATACCCCTACTTATGGTTGTGTGGCATCTAGACAGCTTTTCCAATGATGAGGGCTGCAGGTGAACATTGAAATAGTGTGCACCTATTTTTTTATGTAAAGATACACCAATGAACAATAGCATTGTTCCCCGATTCTCATTGAGAGTGAGCGTGAGGTTTACCAGGTCAACCTTCTTTTGAGCATGGAAATGCATGCTCCTAGAAGGATCTCTGAGTTATGGTATGTTATAAAATTCGTAAAGCGCATAGCTGTCCAGGCAATGGGACGTCCCAGCGCTGGTGGCAGAGAGAGGAGGCTGGGAAAGAAACCATCCGTCAGCTAAACAGCCAGGTCTTCACCGCCCTTCTGAAGGTCAGGTGGTTGGAGATGCTTCTGATGGAAAGAGGCAATGAATTCCATGAGGCCCAGGCAAACAACTGAAATGAACGTCCTCCTGTTCTGGTTTAATGAAACTGAGGAATCTGCGCCAGATGGAGATCGCCTGACCGTAGATCACCCGTCAGGATGTCAGGAAGGCATGAATCGCTCAAAATAACTGTGCCTGAGCTGGAGAGAATCTTGTGGGTGAAGAACAGCACCTTCAATTGGATTCTCTGCTCTAAACACAGCCAGTGATGTCGGCGTAGAAGGCCGGAGATCAAGTAGTGCCTGGGGATGGCAAACAGCATGCGGGCTGCGGCATTCTGAGTGCTCCGTAGTCTTTTGGTCACAAACTTATTGGAGCTGAGATGCAGCGCACTGCTATAGTCCAGCCTGGCTAGGACAGTGGCTTGAACAATCAGGTGGCAAGAGTGGGAGTAAAAAAAGGCCAGTTTGGGTTTTAGGCCCCAGAGCAGGCCGAACCAGGTCCCTGTTACAGATTTGGCATGACTTTCAACTGTAAGGGTGCTAATGACCAAGATGCCTAGATTTTTACAACAGTTTTTGGTAAAGGGGGTGTGCCAAGCTCCGGGGCCACCAATTACTGCCCCAGAGATTGCAGCCACTGCATAGGAGAAGGATCTCAGATTTAGTGGAGTTCAGTTGAAGACAATTGTCCGCCATCCAGGCAGAGATGGCGGTCAGGTACTCCTGAAATTTTGTGGCATTTTGACTGGGGTCATTGGTAAAAGAAAGCACCAGCTGCGTGTCATCCGCATATGATACCAAGGAAATATTCAGAGATCTGGCCAACAGAGCCAGCGGCAGGATGTTAACGTTCAATAGGGCAGGGCTCAATGCTGAACCATGGGGGATGCTGCAGCGTAGGGATTGTGCGAGGGAGTGGTAGTGGGAACAATGGCTTGAAAGGTCCTGTTAGTCAAAATGATGTGAACCAGGCAAGGGCTTTGTGAGTGATACTGATCTCATGCCAATAAAGCAGGAAACAATATTGAAGGCGGCACTGAGCTCGCGTAGAATCAGTGCTGAGGTTCCGCCCTCATAGAGGTAGGCTCTAAGTTGTTCAGTAGCCGCCAATAAAGCTGACTCAGTACTGTGGCAGGGTCTGAAGCCAATTTAGGAAGGGTCTAGTATGGAATGAGATTCCAGAAATTGAATCAGGATGGTGTTCACATGATATTCTGCGATTTTGGCTAAGAAAGGGAACAGAGAAAACGGGCGGAAATTCTCTGGTCTAGAGGCATCTAGAGATGGTTTTTTCAATAAGGGGATAATATTAGCATGTTTCAAGGATTGCGGAGACGCTGCCAAGTATATGGATAGATTAAAGAGTTCCAGGCAGCTGGGTAGGAGACAGTCTTGGAGCTTTATAAAGAGGTCAGGTTTTAGAGCGGCGGTACTCAAAGTACGGCCCGCGGGCCATTTGCGGCCCGCCAGGCCATTCCATGCGGCCCCTGTGGAAATCAGCAGGCACAGAAATGGCATAATTCTTGCCTATTGTAATTACTCGGGACCGCGTTTGCCCGGAAAAGCATAAAAGAGGCTTGCGATGACAAACAGTGTCTCACAAGCTCACCCATAGCCCCCCGCCCTCACCTCCGTCTCTGGCTTCACTTGCTCGCCCTGCCACTGAGAACTTTGGCTGTGCTACTTGTACGTACTGCTCGCAGACAGTGGGGCCTCTTTAACATCTCAATTGGTGCCACTAAAACAGAGCTGTCTCTGTGGTTAAATTTATGTTTTGAAGGCCCCTGGTTAGGGTTTCCGCCGAGCCCGGACTTTACTTCCTCATGGTCTCAGAGCAGACACGTGGTGTTAGCAGAATAAATCAAATAAGGATCCAGAAAAGTCTTCACATGGATCCGTGGGCTGCGCCTAGCCGTTTGTTTCATGCATTGCTTCACTTTAGGTAAATGGGATGCTACAAGCTCTCGGTTCACAACTGTGCTGCTACGGAAAGTTTACAGGTGAAATTGGGGGAGATGCAGTTTATACACAGTTATATGCCTCGGAAGCAGCCCAGCAGAATATTTGTGTACAAATCCCAGCTTCCCCACTTTATTAAATTGTATGATTCTGAGTGAAACATTTATGTGCTTGTGTTGTGGAAAATATTTCTAACGTTTTTCACAGGCAATTCAGCTTGCTTTGTGCATTTCTTTAGAAAGTATGTTACTTTTTAGTCATCCAACACTCCCAGTCTGAGTCATTGCACAGATGTAACATCAGGTCGTTTATGCTGCAGAATTGAACAGCAAATAGTTATTGGTTGTGGCACACATAAGGTAGAGTCAGAGCTGAGGGGATAGGGGCACAGTATGTACATAGAGATGAATGGGCAGAGGCAGAATAAGACGGCAGAGGTAAAGGGAAGGGACAGAGAAAGGAAAAACAGAGGTACTGGCTGACTTTGTATGAGTAAAGCATACAAGCAGAATGAGAAGCGCAGTGAGGAGGTATAGAAAGGTGAGGGGTCAACAAAAGAGAGCGAGGGAGTAGGAGCAATATCAAATATGAGTGCAGAGTAATGATATTGCAGGTTATGAGGACTGTGAGGGGGCAGGAGCAGAGTAAGAACAGGACGAGTGGGCTGCTTTACATGTAAGGCTTATATTGTCAAGGATATGGGCAAGGAAATAGTGAGGGGTACAACACGGACGGAGGGTGACCGACGGAGGGTGGCCGAGGGAGGGAGACAGAGGGAGGGAGAGATAAGGAGGGAGACAGAGAGATAGAGATAGAGGCAGAGATAGGGACAGGAGCAGACAGATAGAGGCAGAGACAGACAGAGAGGGAGACAGAGGGAGGGAGACAGGGACAGACAGACAGATAGAGGCAGAGACTGAGAGACAGCAAGGCAGAGAGAGAGAGACGGAGAGGGAGCGGGAGACGGAGGCAGAGCGAGGGAGGGAGAGAGATGGAGAGGGAGGGAGACAGAGGGAGAGCGAGGGAGGGAGAGAGAGGCAGGCAGAGGGAGGCAGAGGGAGACAGAGGGAGGGAGTCAGGGAGACAGAAGCAGACAGACAGAGGAAGGGAGGCAGAGGGAGACAGAGAGGAAGGGAGACAGAGGGAGACAGAGAGGGAGAGAGAGGGAGACAGAGGGAGGGAGAGATAGGGAGAGAGACAGACAGAGAGAGGGAGGGCGAGATAGAGAGAGGGAGGGAGACAGAGAGAGAGAAAGAAGTGTGTATGCCGAGACTGGTGGCTCAGTGGATGAAGGCATCCGCTGCAGGGGCCTGTGTTCAACCTCTTGATCACAGTTTTTTTTGCTCTAGCCCTGCCCCCTTCCCCCACCGACCCCGCCCCACCGGTGCGGCCCTCGGCCACAAACCACACTGTAAATTTGGCCCCCAAGAGAAACTTTGTGAGTACCCATGTTTTAGAGGGTCATCTGGATATCCAGACTTATTTACCTTTGTGGTACTCAAAGGGAACGCTGACAGGGAATGATTCTCAGTGCCTATATGGTGGTATTCCAGGGGGTCTTGGACTGTCTTCTCAGGCAGAAGCTCTCATAGATATGCTTGACCTTGTTAATGAAGTGGGTGGCCAGTACCTCACATTGAGCGTTAGACGATATTTACAGCCAGATTCATCAATGTCCCGATTTGCGAGTCCTTAATAGCGATTATTTTGGGGAGATGGACCAGAAGAAAAGAAGATCTACAATTTGCACTCATCGCTCGCTTGCAAAGCGCATCGCCGACAGTGCGATAAAATTACTGTCGCCACGAAGATCATCACAGTGCCTGTTGCCACTGCAAGAACCGACGCATCGTTCGTTTGCGGAGCGCATCGCACCGGTGCGGGAAGATTCCTGTCGCTGCGAATATCGTCGCAGTGCCTGTCGTTGCTGTGAGAACTGGAATCTATACAAGGTATCCCATCGCTCCCCATACAGAACGGATTCGTTGCAACATGCCCGCTGTAGTTGCCACTAGGAACGTTTGTCGCATCTACAGGTACTTTGGGCTAAAACTGACGCAACTGTGGATTATTTTGACGCAAACCCTAGAACTCTTTTAAAATCATGTTCTTGAACCGTGTATGTTGCATTTTTGTCATTTTGGTCTTGCGTAGTTTAGATAAAGATACTTTATTTTTCTAAACTGGTGTGGAGTCCATTTGTGGTGTTTTCACTGTGTTACTGTGAGTGGTGGTACTAATACTTTACACATTGCCTTTGATAATCCTGTCTGCTCGTGCCAAGCTACCAAGGGGGTGAGCAGGTGTTATCCAAAGAGTGTATCCCCCTTACCCTGACTAGAAGCAAGGGTCCCTATTTGGACATTGTACCTACCTCTGCCAACTAGAGACCCCCAGTTCTAACACGCCAAGGAAGAGAGGCTTACCAAAGGCTTTCAAAATGTGCCCTTCTCTTTTATTTAGATTTTTACTATAGCACCAGTATGGTATCAAGTCAAGACAGTGAGAGTATTCCACATCCAGTTTTGGAACATAGTAATTAGTGTTTTTCCCTAGATGATTTGACTTTTGCCTCCTGTTTTTGGTAAGGTGTTTTTGGCCTTAGGACTCTGAGTACTTTACCACTCCTAACCAGTGATAAACTGCATGTGCTTTGCCTCTAAACATGATGGCATTGGTGAATATCTGTTTGACATATTTTTTGTACTAATAAGTCCCTTCTAAAGTGGTATACCATATACCCTGGGCCTGTACTTCAAATATTACTAGTGGGCTGCAGTACTAGTTGTGCCACCTACAGAAGTAGCCTTTCAAACCTGTCTCAGGCTTTTGCTGAAGTGCGTGTGTGTGCAGTTTACTCCCACTTTGACAGGGCATTTAAAACTACTTGCCAAATCATAAACTCACCTTTGATTATATATGTCACTCCTACCGTAAGCCCTAACTAACCCTAAGGGCAAGGTGCTATGTAAGTAAACAGTAGGACATGTACCTATATGTTTTGCATGTCCTGATGGTGAGGCATACTCCCCGCATAGGCTAGCATTGGGAATTCCTTAATACACTTTTAAGCTGTATTTTCTGATCAGGGAGGACTAACGTTTTAATATTTCATATGTTTGGAATGGTAATGATACATCCTCCCTACTGGTGCAGTGGGATTTAACATTGCTGTTTTACAAATGCCACTTTTAGAAAGTGGACATTTCTCTCCACTTACTGCTCTGTGTGCCTGATAACCTGTTGCTAATACACGTCTAGGGTGGGTGACAGCTGCAATTTGTACACAAAACCTACTGACCGCAATACTTTGTTGCATTTTTTAAGCAGGCATCCCAGATCTCAAAAGGATAACTTACAGTTACTCTGTATTCTGAGAAATTGCACCTTGAGAGATTTCTTCTCAAACGCAGCAAATGTGAGTAGAAGACTAATATTTAGAGACTACCCAAAAAAGCTAATAACATTATGCTAGGTAAAGAGCATGGTATACTCCTCATGAGTCTTTGCTCACTCAAAAACAAGAAGGTTACTTGTCCTCCAACCTGTGTCCAGACTTTCAACCCTGAGGGCAAACAAAGCAAAGATTATCCTGCGTAATAAGAGATATTTTTGCAATTTGAGATCCTGAATCCCCTGACTTAGTTTAAGAGGGGGAAAAAACTTACAAGAGTGGCTGGTACATGCTAAATGCCCCAATGCCCTCTGGCATTCTCCAACTATTAGGGTTACCACCCAAAACTGGACAATGCAGATGCCAAAAATGTACTGCATGAATTTCACGTCAGATTGAAAAAAACATCACATTAAATGGGATGAACATTCAGCAATAATTTTTTTCAAATTTCAGTACACAAAATGTAGTTTATTGCATAACCTGTCTATGCAAAAAAATATACATTGGTCAAACAATTCAATCTGTAAAATCTGCAACATTGTTTCAAGATGCAGTTCAGCACCCATGGGGCTTCACTGGTGCATCCTGGTATCTCAGTGAACCACGCAGAGATCAGTATAAAATGGTTGTTGTTGTTTGTTGTAAAGCAGAGATTGGGAGCAGGATGAATAGTGACAATCCTAGACACTTAAGAGGCCAAAATGATAAAGAAATTGAAAACAGCTACATCTGTGCTAAATGACCTTGATGAAATGCGGTCCTTAATTACATAGACCAGGTGAAGTTTATGGTTGAATCCTTTAATGATACATCATATACGCTGACAATGAGACATGCCTTTTAGCAAATATTTTGTACGATATTTCAACGTTTTTTCTTGTTTTAATTTATGAAGAGTGGACCATCATTGCATAAATATGTGAACTGCAGTTCACGGTCTAACTAACAAAAATTTGGCTGTCATGTTTTCTCCCTCAATGGTACATTGACATATATTGACAACAAGATGTGCCATTTAACAAATACTATGTTAGTATGGTTTGTTTCACTAGTTTTCCTTGTGATAATTCAGTCTTTCTATTTTAAAAAATATGTAAAGGAGGCATCAATAAACTTGTGAGTTTGAAGGAATTACCTCATGCTATAGGAAATCTGCGAGTAACCTATTGCCAGGATATATGGCATTTAACAGGAGGTTCTGCCATCACGTAATAAGCCCCATTGATTGTTTGTACAAGAACAGCTAATTAAAGATAACTCATTTGCCACAAGATGCAGTTCTTGATCAATCAACATTAAATTATTGATATAATTGAATTTTTCCATCCAGCCACCGGAAATGCCATCCCACAATACAGATAGGCAGGAGCTATAGGAAAACTGTGAGTAATCCATTGGCAGCATGTTACAAGCCTTGTCATTCACACCAGAGAGGCGTAAATAGTTAATATGCCAAAAGAAACAGTTCCTGGTCCACCACTACTCAAATATTTGCATGACCGCACTATACCAACATGGCAGCCGGAATAGTCATCACGCAATAAAGATAGATATTCCAGGTCTTTCAGGAACTTGAACCCTTAAGATTTGCCCACAAGTAATAATGCTACATTTTGCATTTTAAATATTTTTGGACTCTTAATGTATTTGCCGTTTATGTATTTTTCCATGAAGACACAATTGTAGCGCTAACCAGAGCCATGGCAGTTCATATTCCTACTAAAATGGCTGCCATGCAAAGGCACTATGTGACTGTGTCATACAATCTGTTTATAACATAGGCATATCGTCATTGTGTTTTATTTTGCATTGGCAGCCGTCGCTAATACAATAAAACATTTTCACTACAGGTAAACCAACCGCTCCTATAAAAATTTAATTTTGAAGGAATACATTTATTGAGCACCCCTACACACACACACACTCTTTAAAAACACAGTGTGTGCTAAAAAAAGTAACGTGCTATGGTAATGTTTGCACATTTGATAAAATAATTTTTAGTATGAAGCTCTATGGGTTAAGGTTTAGGCACACATAACTGAATGCATACTAGGCTTGGAACTCACTTCTTATGCATGACAGGTCACTTGCATATTGGCTCCACACTCTATATGTATATTGCTCCTGAGATTTACAAAACAATATCCATCTTGGTGTTTAGGTTTGTGCATGCAGGCTGCCAGATGGCTCACCTTGTTGGCTTATTTTTCACATGGGGCTCAAGGTACTGCGATTTTGCTTTAGGCATCTAGCAATGTGCATGTATACCAGCACTCCAATTCTTCTTACTTATTCACTGACAATGTGGGTTTACTTACACTATTGGTCTAGCATGAAGTAGGTATTAATAAAAGAAAAATTGTAATATAAGTATTGCATACATTATTTTTGTATTGGAATTATGGTCCCCTATCAACAGCTGGCCCTGACGAGGCCTTTGAAATCATACCGGCCAAAAAGTGTCAACTTTATTTTGATTTAAAGGAGCCAACCTAGAGGAATATTTTTTGTTTTTTTATGCTGACTAAAATAAGTAGGTTGACACAAAAGAGAGTTGGGTGTCTTCTCCCTAGGCTACCTTGCATGTGAATTATATACCTTTGAAAGAATATGTGTAATCACTATGGATAAATTGGTCCTAAATTGTATTCTTCATAGGTCAATAATGTCTTATTCTTGTTTTGTGATTACAAATGTCTTATGTTGTAAGGTCTATATGTGATCTATGAATGCGTTTTGTACATAATGTTGAATATATATGTGATTTATTTTTATTCTTTCCATCATTGTATAAACCGCAATTGCACTATAAAAAGATAAATATGGCAAAAAAGCTTTTTAAAAAATGAAAGGCTGAAAACAAAACTATTTGGCTGTTGGTAATTATGTTTTGTAATTCTTTACACAAATTGGTTTTGTTATTCATAAACTCATTTAAGTTGTCTTTGAAAATTCCCTGGTTGGGTAACTAGCCCGCTTCTCGTGTTTTTTTACCTTTTAGAAAGTGGCCATTTCTCTGTACTTACTGCTCTGTGTGCCTGACAGCCTCTTTCCAGTTCATGTCTGGGGTGGGTGACAGGTACACTTTGTGCATTCTCTCTAGACAGCCACAATACAGGAAGGATAGACGTGCCTGAGTACCCATCTACATACATCTGCTTTCTAATGGCCTTGCCTCGCAGGATGGAAGGGAGGGCCCAACACTTCCCTTGACTATGTGGTTTCCTATCCCCACACAAAAGACTGGTTACCCCCCACAGATAGCCTGGCAGACAGGACTGGTTGAAAGGGATACTTCAGAGAGCTGGTTTGAAGTAACCCCCCACATCAAAGGGTCTCTGACCCCCTAAAAGCAGACACTACTGGGTTTGTCGCTGAAGCTCTGCCAGAAGAACTGCTGTGCTGCTTAAAGCACTCAACTGGACTGCTGATCTGGAATGGCCTGCTTTTCTGTTTGTTGCCCTGCTGCCTGCTGCTCTCTGACTCTGATGAAAGATAGCTATACTCTTTTTTCACTCCAAGTTATATCCAAGGGTTTGTGGGCTTGCCTCCTGTTGCTTCAGACACAGGGATATCAAAGTCTCTACCCGTGCACCTGTGCCTGGCTCATTGGAAGTGGCCTAGATACCTGCAAAACGGATTTTAACCAATCTCCAGTCTGTGTAACAGAACCAGCGCTTCGACCCGGTTGCAGGAGTAAAATCGCCACATTGCATCGGAACCAAAGTTTTGCCTCCTGAGATCGGAACATCGAAAAGCATATCACCCGTCGACTGAGTGGCACAATCTAGTGCATCACTTGACGCCTCTCGACTCTGGCACCCGTCTTAGGAACTGATGCATTGCCTTCACTGTGTGGAGAAGATCAACGCTTCTCGCAGTTTGCGGCTAGGTAAAGTACTTTGTTTCAGGCCTGCATGGGTCCTGTAGTCATCCAGCGTTTCGTCGGCCCAAATTTGACTTTACTCCAGTCCAGTGCGACCTAAAGGAACTTTTTTAGCACTACATGCCACTAAGCGCTTTACTGCACTTATTCCCTTAAAATTCTATATCTCAACTTCAATACTTTGGAATTTTGTAATTTTGGTCTTGTTTTGTTTTTCTTCAGAATATATTAACCTATTTTTTTTAAACATGCGTGGAGTCTTTTGTGGTGTATTCCTTGTTTTACTGTGTTAGTGTGTTGAACACATACTCTATAAATTGTCTCTTTAGATAAGCCTGAATACTCTGTACTAAGCTGCCAGAGTGTGAGCACATGTTATCCTGTAGTGTGTATCTAGGTTACCCTGACAAGCGTGGTGGTAACTGGCTGGCCTGGGTATTATGTTATGTTATGTTAGCAGGAACTTCTAGAGCGCACGGTCATCAGGAGGTTTCATAGAATCCAGTTTCTAACAATTAGTGCTATTGAAAGAGAGCAGATAATATTGTCATTAGTGCTATTCATAGTGAGCAGAGAGGGGGTAGTGGGCACTCTCATTCCTGTCCAAAACGACGAGATTCATACGATTTGGAGATGAAATAGGGAGTAACTAGAATATAATGAATCATAAAGATGCAAATACCATTTTCAAATATTTGGATTTGGATTTACTTTGAAGGGACCATTTAAGTGGAATACATTGAATCCCAATAGGAATTTGCCCATGCTGTAGGCCACTTTGGAATACCTAGAGGACTGACACTTTACACAAGAAATACCAAAAGTTTCCAAAATTCCTTCTACTGGTTTATCTAATTTGGTTAAATAAAGTTAACGAAATCAAATTAATAAATAAAATTAAACCTAAGTTAATAAATCAACTTAAATTAATAAATCAAATTGACCTTGCCCAGTAAATCTAATTATTATTGCCCCCTAAAATTAAACTACCACACCAGTAGTTGTTAGCAATGCTAAAGCCTCTAAAAAATAACCTAAGTCATACTATCATTGTGTGACTTCGGAAAATATATTTATGAATTCATAAAATATTGTCATTGGAATCTAACAATTATTCTCACATTTCAATATGAATGGCCTGCAGCCAACAATTTTTAGTATATATTTAATATGATTCAACATTCAGCTCAGATGAAATAAAAACTATCATGCCTCTTGTGGGACACTGTTCCCTCAAACTTCAAACTCCCAGCTACTGTTTTTGAACAAGTGGAACAGTTATTCCCCCCGCTCCCCCACTGACAAGGTTTAACCCTGCTCTTAGCAATTTATCACAATTTAGCACATGTAACATTTACATGAGAATGGAATACCATTTAGCACATGTAACATTTACATGAGAATGGAATACCACTTTTGTAATGTTCCTACTCTCAGGTTGCATGAATCCTTTTGGTTTATTGTTGAGGGAGTACTGACTTTTAATTATGTAATGTGTCCAATTTGGCCAAAAGATCTTTGCTTGTTATTATACTGAATTGTGTTGGCTCTCTTGCCTTTTCTTTTCATATCAAAACACATTGTAGAGTCATTCTGCAAGTCAAACATAGCCTGGCTCAGGCTGCATACCTCTCATTTGTATCCCTCATGACTTTAACCCCAGAACAACGAGACACACTTGAGGCCCCTGTTACAGGTCCTGAGGTTCAGGCAATGATCGATTGTTTTAAGATACACAAGTCACTAGGACCAGATAACTCTATCAGGTGGTTTACAATTTTTACTAACTACCTTATCCCATATGTAACTCTTTAACTCATCTGTAGCAGACAAGAAGGGGATGTCTCAATAGTTGAAACTAACTTTCATCCTGAAACCAGGCAAAAATGCTACATGTTGGACTTCGAATTTGCCTATTGCTGTGATAACTGTGGGATTCAGAAAAGGGGGTGGCGATGAACAGAGTGTCTGAATTAAGCAGACCACTCTTACTCAGTCCAAAGATCAGGGCTTGATCCATCACCGTTATTTAGCTCACTGCACCATCCCAGTGATAACTGTGGGAGCCAGATTGTTTACTAAGATCTTTGCAACATGATTTGAAGAGTAGTTTCGAACCTGATGCACCCTGAATAATCTGAGTATATTGAACATTGGTACACACACATTAACAACCACTTCATAGACTGCCTGGTTGAAAAAGCCAAATCGAAATCCATTGTTTTTGTTTCAATAACACAAGATGAGAAGGTATTCAAAAAGGTGGACTGGCCCTCTCTTGCTAAAATGATTCATGAATTTAGATTCCGTTCCACATTTATGTCTTAGGCCATGGAATGGTAAGATCTCACCACTTCCAAAGTTGTGGTTAGCTTCAAAGTTTCACAGCCTTTTTCACTGGAAGGGATACCTGTCAGGGTTGCCACCCTGTCCCTGTTGCTTTTTACCCTTACCTTTCAGTACTGTGCAGCTCACATTCCAGATAAGACAGTTGAAGGCATTCACTTTGGTCAGGACAGTCACAAAATCGCCCTTTTTCAGATGAAGTTTTGCTAACTTCACAGTTTTAGTAGTCAGAATTTGAAAAGTGGGTTGACTTAAGGGTTAGTCTGATCAAATTGGAGATTGTGAATCTCATCTTACCACAGTAGAGTGTAAGCCCCATGAAATCCAAAATTACTGCTTAATCAATTAAAATACTCAGTAGCCCACATCACTACAGCAGACCTTTATAAATCTAATTACCTGCATATTTACAGTCTTCCAGCTCTGCCTCAGTTTAGTCTACAGAAACATATTTACAGACTCAAAAGTTTGCGTGCGGCATTTGTCAGGGCAAGAGAGATGGTGTAGATTGTCCCGTAATGTTCTATGCCAGCCCAAACTTAAAGATGAATTGGCTCTCCAGGACTATATGCTCTCAGATTGGACCTTGGAGATGACTATTGAACTATTACTGCAAACGGATTGTGTATTAGTAGGCAAAACACTCTCTTGAAACTGATATGTGAACCTAGAGAGGATAGACCACCCAATTCCACTCGTTGTATCCTACAAACACCATCATGGTGGTGCAGGAGACACAAACACAATACTTAGCCCCGATCACCTTCCCCATAATCCGTGCATACTACAATCCTACCTTCACACGATGCTGCTGCCTCTTACTTTTGTGAAACAGAAGACTGAAGGCTACCTCATAATCTCTGGTAATGTGAGGCCCTGTTTCTTGACACACGTAAGCACATTTGTAAGCTAATTGACAAATAACACTAAATTGAAGCTCTAGGTCATGAACCTGACAATGAGAGATGTGAAATTAGTGAAAGTGGTATGTCACTGGAGGGCTCTTTCTCCACTTTTATATACTCTCCTATTGTACTGCTACCCCTCTTGACCAACTTCTACAAACAAAGGTTGAAAGATGACCTGGATAAAGAAGTAGCAGTGAGCCAATCGGCACACATTAGCTGTGATATTACACAGAATTCCAGTGTCATGTTGAGATGAGAAGCCCACTACACTGTGGTATCTAACTAATACCTGTGCCAATCAAACTGAAGAAACACTACCCTTCCACTGGTGCTTTCTGCTGGTGGAATAGTTACTTTGTGGAAGATTCTAAGCACCTATGATGGGATTAACCTACATCAGACCCTACTGGTGCAGATGATTTGTTGGAAACTCCACTCCTTCTGAAGTTGCTCTTGTCCTATTAGGCTTCTGTTTCCCTCTCCTAAAACGTCAATGCAAGGCAGATGTAGAATTAACTGTCTTGGTGCCTCTACGAAGGCTGTGTATTGAAAGAAGAAAAACTCTCCATCCCTTTACACTGACATCATAGAGTCTGGCTTATGAGGGCAATGGAAAGACTGTCAAATACGAACCTCTGACCAAGAAAAACAAATTTCTACATGGTATGGGATCCGTTATTGTTGTATTTATATATGGGTTCCCCAACCCTTTCATGCCTTCCTAGCCGATGGTCCCTTAATCTGTTCATTTGTTAAACATATAAACAAGGAGGCAACCTCCATAGACACCAGTAGTGAATGGAACACCTTGTTAGGAAGAGACTTGAATGGAAATGCTAGGGGGGCATATATTGTGCATTAACAGAGCAAGGCTATGACTGACTTAATCACAGTGTTACAAAGATAACAATGACCCTTCTAAAAATGTTCAGAGCATGTCTGGATAACAAGATGCACCTTTGAGAAGTGATTACTAGGCTTTGTTGTATAGTTTGCATTATACAGGTTTGTCAGGTGAGATTGATGAATGAGAAGCAGATAGAGATACATTAGGTGGTGTATTGGGAAGGAGCTACTGGGCACACTCCCAATACCTATTAATGAGAATCCTGCTCTCACCAACCAGTCTCCTTTTCGAGACTGGTCATGGATGGTATTAGTGAGAAAGTGATCCTGACAATAAGGATCATTTATGATGGCAAATAAAAGTATGTTGAGGTGGAGGTTTTTCTGAAAAGACCTGTGAGAGCAGGATTATCATTAGCAGGGACAAAGGCATATCTATTGTGTAAAAGTCCCTGCGGGGAATGAATGATCAGCTCGGTCAGACTGAATAGGAATCACTTGTTTGAAACACTTATAGATCCTGCTAGAAGGTGTTATCCTGATATATGGAAAATAGGAAGCTGCATAAATATAGAGAAATAAAGATTACCCATTTGTTCCCCATTGTGAAGCAAATGAGTGGAGGTGATCAAGGACACATTATCACTTGGTGTCATACAATTTTAATATTGGGGAAGTATAATTTGAATTGTCCTGAAGAATGAGGTTGTCATTTGTATTGTCCACCGAAACACGTTGATGAAGATGAAGGACACAATTTGCAATGCACTGGGGGTTATATATATGTTAAATGAATTTATAGTAACCTATTGACATAATTAGTGGATGTGTCAGTTTGTAAATTCAACGTGGAGTTTTTTTGTAATGTGTTAGAAAGAAAAGAACTGAAACCATGTCTTTTTTTTTTAAATCAGTGGAATATTGTTCTGTGTGATGTTGGTTGATTTGGATGAGGAGAGTGAATATTGAAGCAGGAAGGGTACCTAGAGGAATGTAATACTTTCTGGTTGATCCAACCCTGTCACTTTGGTGTGAGGGGTCCCTCGTTTTTTTAAACATCAGTAAGGGAGAGGAAGACTGTTTTGACTTGGCAGGAATGCTGCAAGAACTATTGGCCCCAGTCTCAGAGGGGATCTCTGTAATGACTCTTATGTAGGTGTGCCAGACACTGACAGACCTACATAAGCGGGCCTGTAGTACTTGTCCCAATAGATGGCTGTTGCTAGGGTTAGCATGTGTTGAGGGCCCCCACAGAGGAGGCGGGGGAAGGGAGGGTGCATGAGTATATATGGAATATTGGGCACTTGTCATGTCTTGTATACTGAACTGCCGGAGGTTGTTCGTGTATGTGGATTCATCATAAAAGTTTAAATAAAGATGTAAAAAAAAAGGTAATAGTATGTTCTGGAGGTTTCCACCCAAGGTGATCCTGGCTCCTTGTCTTGGCCCTAGATTGTCTGGCGTCACAAAAGTCTAGTGTCAATCTCTTTGTGAGTGTGCTCAGGCAGAGACTTTGTGGTGTGCAGGTGTAGAAAGTGACAGCACATTCCCCACATCAAGTTAGAGATTACCCATCCTGCCAACACCTGTGGCCCTGTATCTCACTGTCAATGAACAATGCACACAGACCAACTGCCAGCTAAACGTGGTCATGTGACGTAGTGTAAAGGCAGCAAACATCCAGTGGTTGTTTACTTATCTGGTTCAAAAAGTGCGTTTTCAGAATTGTGAATTAAAATCCAACATTACCATTAAAGAGGGCTTTGTATTACAATTTTTTAGACTCCAAACATGAAATTCCTTCCTGCTCTTACATGAAAGTGCATCACTTATTAGAGGTAATAAGTTAACCCAATGTTATCCTGTTAGAGAGGTAGGCCTTGCAATAGTGAAAAACAAATTTAAGATTTTATCACTACCACGACACGTAAAAATTAGATGTCCTACTTTATAAATACACTGCACCTTACATTGTGGGATGTTTAGGGCCTACCCTACGGGTCACTTATATGTATAAAAAAGGAAGGCGTGGCTTGGAAAAAGGTTAATTTTTCCGGGCAGAGATGGGACTTTAAAAACTGGACACACAGGCTGCAGTTACAGGCCTAAGACATGTTTAAAAGGCCACTTCATTGGGTGGCAAAATCAGGGATACGGGCCCACTAGTAGCATTAATTTACAGGCCCTGAGTACATATAGTACCACTTTACCAGGGATTTACAAGTGAATAAATGTGCCAAATTGGTGTAAGCCTGTTCTACCATTTTTGGAAGGAGAGAGCAACACACTATAGTACTGGTTAGCAGTGGTAAAATGCACCGATTCCTAAGCTTAACAAAAATTAGATCAGCAAAAGTGGAGAAAGAAGGCAAAACGTTTTGTGGAAGACTACCCATAGGCTGTCAGGTCTAACAGGCTGTAAGTAAATGTGTGTGCTAAATGCATTCCACTGGATGTTGCTTTTGTGTTGGTCTAGTAGCTGACTGAGTAAATATTCAAAAACAGGCATAAGAGAGATGAGCCTTGATTGATGGCGCTAGATACTGCACATACAAGACTCAGCTGACACGAGCCTGATCCACTGGCTGTGATTAACAAGAAAAGAATTTGAGCCTAGATAAACCAGATCCAGATATTGCCAACAAACTACTACAGTTTTTCCACCAATATAGTGTCATCAACAGTGTCATAGGCCACACAGAGGTTGAGGACTGCACGAGCAGTTGACATGTCATTGTCCAGGACTGTTTCATTACCCCTAGAAGGGGTAAATCTAGAACGATGGTTTCGGGAGAACCCTTTTAGAATGTTGTGCTCTTGGAGTTATCATGTCGATGTGATTGGTTATTGCCCCTTGTCTTGTTCATTGTGCCCATTTTATGGTCTCTGTTCTTTCACTATCCACATTTTCACCCTGCCCCTTCTTTCACACATTTTATTTTCTGGAGGAGAAATGCACTACTCCTTTTCTTAAAGGTAAATGTGAATATAGGAAAGAAATAAGGACTTTAAATAGCCTGCTGCATTATTTGAGTACCACTAACAGAAGCACATTTATTTTTATGCTGCAGACGTAGCTATTTGTTTTTTTATTGTTAATGTTAACTCAGCTTTTTTCCTCTCATGACAATAGAGACCAATATTTTTGTTGGTTCTTGTTAACCATGTTGAAAGAAGGCAGTAGTTCTCTAAATCTTGTAGGTTTTACATTCTAATAAAGATTAACATAAAAATAAAATGCCCCTGTCCAGTGTAAAATATCCCTGTAATGCCACAGTGTGCTAGGAATAGGTTTGGATGCCCAGGATCAGCCTCCAATTATGCACAGTGACATTTATGTACTCATATTTTCCCATCATACAGCAGGTATACTGAGGCGTGCACCTATCAAAGTTGATAAACTAAAACCAATGTGTACAGTTGTAAGCACCTATATTCTGCCCTCATGGGCAAAGAGTAACTTCCTGTCCCTGGATTCAGCCTCAGAGTGCACTCATTCCTCCGCCACACATGCAAGCACTTCCTCACACTCAGGCAGACATACACATCAATCTATACACATGCACATACAGTAGTTCACATACAACTCATTTACATTACTCATCCATCTGCTTGGCTGGTATTTTTTTTCCTCTATGCTGACCTCATCTCCTTACACCAACGTTGCTCTACACTGTCCTCACCCGATGAGGTAGTCAGAGGAATTATCCCACTCCCTGCTGCTCATAGTCTGCAGAGACAGGCAGGATTAGTACTGCGACCCTGGAAGGAAGCAGATAAATGAACATGGCGTTTATGGCTCAGGTGGCATAGGTGGGCATGGGGAGAGACTATTTGCCTTACCAGCAATGACAGCAGTTCATAGTCATGTTGCCACCTCTACGCTGCATCTCTGCCTTTTCTAATATGTTTGAGTGTAAGCAAAGATCATAAAGACTGACTCGCTCCTCCCTTTTGTTACCAACCTTTCCTGCAGTCCGATCAGTGATGGTGTTTTTGAATTTGGGTTATTTTTTATTGTTAATTGATGGTTAAATAGATCTTCCAAAAAAAGTGGATACGTGTGGTTGCTGGTGTCCCTGCAGTTTTGTTCAGGAAATTCTTTTATATGACAAAAAGTGTAAAAGTAATTCATTGTGTATAATGTTCTCTTTAAAGTTACCAACATTCTCAAATATATGTTTGTTATAGAACCCAAGTATTGCTTGCAATGTGTGTTCCACACGGGATCCAAGGTGCTATGTCAAGATCCCTTGCTTGAGTCACTCTAGCCTATCTGTGATCATTTTGCGTTCACTAGAAGCAAGCAGACCCATCAGTGACCTTTCAGTGCATCACCCAATATGTTGCAGCCTGATTTGGATATAAATCACTGGCCCTTGTAAGATATAGAACCAGAACACTAGAATGGTGCAATTCTGTGGCCTCTCCGTTTTCCCCATGATTATGGATTTACCGCAGTTGCAAAATAATCCATCAAAAATGATATTTCTAGCTCACACTGATGGAAAGTTACTAAAGACAAGGCACCATGTATAGTCGAACAGTAGTAATCCATTTGGAAAGCCTGGATGGGCACGTTTCAGTGGCTTTATTTGCATGTTAAGATGGTATTGATGAGGTGAAACTTTTGCCCAGGTAGTTTTATTGTGTGAAAATGAAAACATTCTGAAATAATACTCTCGCATTAGGCGCCACATAATTTCCCTTTTCTTTCATATTTTAAGCAGTCAAACCTGATGCATAATTTGATCCGCCCCATTATTCTTGTGGCCCTGGTTATAGCGCCGTATGAAAAAGAAGCAAAATCTTTGAACTAGTGGCAGTCTTAACTGAAATTTCATTGGTTTGCATCCTTTTGTTGCCATGCAACGCAAGAATTTAAATCGGTAACAAATGAACCATCCGTAAACTTGCAGCGATAAGTATCTTTATAACACTATTACAATATCTGTAGAAAAATTGAATCTAGATAAATGACGAACACAGCAGAAATAGATTACACCGTGCCAATATAATTTGAATGCAGGATGAAAAGTTCATTTAATTCACAAGGGCTATGCTTAACTAGACACAGATCTAGATGATGCGTACCTTTTATTTCATTTTCATGTCTTGGGGTATGAGGTGTTGTTTTTCATTTCCCTAACTATAATATAATCCTGTTAAGATTCAACAAATATGTGCGCCATTGTTGCTGGCAAGACATATAAAAGATAACCGCATGAAAACCTGTCATACTTAGTTAAAAAAAAAATGTGTATGGATATCCACATTTTCGCTTAATGAAATCTCTTCCAAAATACAACAGCTATTTTTCTCTAGCCAGTAGGCGATAGAACAATCCATTTTTGCAGCGAGTCTCCTGCAGAAATCAGTCCTAATTTAAAGTTCAAGACTTTGAAAAAATTGCAAGCTAGAGAATATTTAAATCGCAGAAGATTAAGGTAAAGGTTGACTGTTAAGAGTCTTTATGTGGTGAGTGGTGAAGCCTCTGCACGCTGACTGCTACAGATCATTGACTTAATTGACCTATATTGAGAAAGTAAGTCTTCTTGTAAAAACCTCAAGTGCTCAGATGTGCTTCAAGCAGGCTCTGTAAGGGCGACTGGGTCATTGAAATCAGTTACCAAAGCATTATTTCTTCGAAATGTACATCGTTATTTGATGTATGGTATAATAGGAGCGCTGCTGCTCAGTCTAGCATAACTTCACTTTTCAGAAAAACAATCATATTCGGTTGGAATAATTGAGATTAGGCTATTTGGGAATGCTGTTGCTTGTGTTTTTTTATTTTTATTACCAGACCCATTAAAGAGAAACATAAAAAGGACGGATTGCAAATATTAATATAGCCATACTCTCGAACACTTAGTTTGGTATGGATCAAAGTAAATTAACAATTGTTTATAATAACTGCAGTGGTGTAGCTAGACCTTTTGCCGCCCGTGGCTGTCGCTGCGTATGCTGCCCCGCGACGGGCGCAGGTAAGAGCGGGGAAGACCTGCGCCCCCAAAACTAGTATTGGCCCCCTCTATTGCTGCATAACTGAAGCAGTGCGTAGATGATGAAGCTCTTCAATAATGTTTTTGAAGCTGGCAGAGCAGATGTGGGCCAATGGTCAGGGCAGCCGTCATTGGAACCGGTGAACAAGATTCGAGTCCCTGCCTTGGCTCGACCTTCTGTAATTCTGGGCAAATTACTTTATCAGCCTAAAAAAAAAAGCGTCATGTAATCAAGTTCTCATGTAAAGTGCTCTTGTATAAAGTTCACTGCTGGACTTGGCCCTCTCTTAAGGGTCACTCCAAACCTTGTGCCTTCACCCCGCCTGTTTCCTGAACCAGTTTTTGTTGGCTTTTAGGTCTCTCTCCACGTTACCACTGCTAACCTTTGCTAAAGTGCTTGTCTTTCCCTCCTTTAAACATAGTAAAATTGGTTTACACCCAATTGGCACATTTCATTTACACGTAAGTCCCTAGTAAAGTGGTCCTACATGTACCCAGGGCTTGTACTTTAGGGGCACTTCTCAATAGCGATTTGCCATTCCTTAATAGCGATTTTTAAGGAATCGCTATTAAGGACTCACGATTCCTTATGCATGTAGGAATCACAAAATAATTTGCGATTCCTACTCATTCCCTAATAGCGAATCGCAATTTGTGATTCGCTATTTGCCTTCCCATGCATTCCTATGGGCCTTAAGGCCCATAGGAACGAATGGGACAGCATTTGCAAATTGCGATTTCCATTTAGGTAATCGCAAATTGTGAATGCAATTTCAAGGGTGCCAAAAGACCACCCTGATGCACCCCCAAAAATGGTATGTGTGCACAAGTGGCGCACACACATGCCCCAAGGGCATGTGTATGCGCCACATGGCACTTAAACAATTTCAATTTTTTGAATTTTTTCCAAGGATTCACAAATTAACATCAACTTGAAGTTGAACTTAACTTGTGATTCCTTAATGCAAAGTCGCATTCTGAGAATGCTTCTTGCATTGCATTTAGGGAATCGCTAATTGCAATTCCCTAACTGCATTCTCAAAATAGGTAATAGCAAAAATTGCGATTACCTATTTTGTGAATGTATTTTGGGCAGATGCATCAGAAATGGCTTTTTACCTCTCTTGCGAATGGGCCAGGTGGCGACCAGTAAATAGCTTGATGCTTGTGCCCCTTAAATGCTACTAGTTGATGGGACGGGTATACCCAGATGTGGGTCCGGTGCTCTCCATGACACTGGAGTAAAGCTATCCTGGCTGATGAGGGGTTAAACCCCGAAACCGGTCCTAGGATGTTTGTTTCCAATCCAGGTAGGACCTAGCCTGGCAGTTTGGACTGGACTGTTCCCGTTGGGCGCAGGGCCAAGACTGATTTGCATATGGCTGGGATTAATCTGGAATGGCATGGGGAGCAAAAAAAACGATTAATTTAGGCTCAGATCTCTGTACTGTGGTAAATGTATGACATTGTTCTGCATTCTGTCTATCAATTGATCTTTTTGCACTAGTGTGATGGCAGCACGTATTGTGCCACTCAATTAAGTTGCCCTCAGTAGTCTCAGGCCTGCCATTGCTGCCTGGATGAGCAGTATTAAACTGAAATATCAACCTGTCAAAATAAACATTTTGCTGGGCGTAAACCTTCCTTTAAATACAAAGACATCACTCCTAGGGTATGCCTAAACAGCCAATTGGGCAGATTGGGTTGTATTTAAAATATTGAACATGTACCTTTAGGTTTTACATTTCCTGGTAGGGAAAAATCTCAAATTCCTTTTTCGCTATCGGAAGGTGTTATAAATGAGGTCTCTAATAGGCAGAGGTATGCATCCTGTCCAAGTAGGAACCACCACTCTAGTCTGGGTAAATCAGATACACAACCTAATTTAACCTGTGCTCACCCTCTGGTAGCGTAGCACAGAGCAGTCAGGCTTAACTTAAGAGGCAATGTGTAAAGTGTTGTTGCACATTTTAATCACGGTACCTGAAAAAACCACTATGGAAGATCTCCACACAGTGCTTAGAAGTCAACAGCGCTAATGGGTTACTTGAGTTCGCAGGTCAAATCTGAAAAGTCAAGCCGACCTCGATGGAGCGTCAGATACAGTTCCAAACAGGTCCACTCTGAAGTTTTACCTTCTCAAATTTAGCCAAGAGACCCATTCGTAGGGAAGGAGTTAGCCGGGAGCACAGTGAGTGTCACTGATGTTGTTCCGTGGCATGCGAAGAGCAGCTGGGTGTCATGGACAGATGGGCTGGGGACTCGCTGTCACAAGCTGAGATGCTACTGTGCGAAGAAACAAACTTCTGCCCCTTCACATTGACCCTTTGAGCAAGCAAAGCGGTTCCTGAGCGAACGGGCCTATTTGCAGTCTCGAAGAGCCCATAAGCTTGATTTAAGGAGACAGAAGTGCAGAAAATCCACTTCTAAGGCATAGGACTGGAGGGGGCACCTCAGGCGAGGGTAGGACTCAAGAATGGCAGAGTCCAGCAGCACAAGCAGAGTTGCAAGAAATCCTTTCTCACCATGAGACTTCAGAGAACAGGAGGAAAGCCAACATGCAATTGGAGAAACTTGGGTTCAAGGAAACAGAGAGCAGACCCAGCTGTCATTCTAACCCTGACGTGTTGAGAGACAGGCAGAGAGACAGAATGGTTAAAGTAAGAAAGTGGCAATTTTATTAAAATGGTAACAGGCAACGATGTCTCAACACTTAGGGCCAGATGTAGGTAATTTCCATTTACCGAATGGAAAATACAGACTCACACCGAATCGGTATTCCCCAGTCGGAAAATGGTATGTAGGTAAAAAATCGTTAAAAGTTACCGACTCGGTATGACCCGGTAAGCCAAATCGTAATTTACTGAATCGGAAATGTCCGATTCGGTAAAATCCGATTCGGTGAAACACAAGCTAACCCATGGCCCACATTGCCCATAGGAATCAATGGGAATCACCGAATCGGAAAAATCCGACTCGGATTTTACCGATTCGGTAAATACCGATTTGGGAGTTTTAAACTGCCATGTGAGCCTGTCAACCAATCAGGGAGAGCCCACACCCACCCCAGCCAAGGCCCTGTGAATCCAACCAATGAAAGAGAGGCACCACACCCCAGTACCTAGATTGGCCACACCCATGCAGGTGGAAACCAACTGTTCAAACAAATCTGCAGAGGAGAGAGGAGCACAGCATTCACAGGCCAGCAGACTGAGAGAATGGAGGCACAGGAAGGTCAGAAGGATGCTGTTGAGAGGAAAAGGAAGCAGAAGTTCAGCCAAGAGGAACTGCAGGTGACTGTGGATGAGATTGTCACCCACTACAGCCAAATATTTGGGAGGCAGTCTCTGCATGTTGCAGAGACTGTGAAGCGCAACATATGGCTAGCTATCCAGGGCAAAGTGAATGCATAGGAGTCACCCACCGGGACATTGAGGACATCAAGAAACGGTGGTATGACCTGCGTATAGTCACCAAGAAAAAGATAGCAGGACAGAAGAAGGATGCCGGTCTGACAGGAGGTGGCAGGGCCAAAGCCCCAAAACTCACACCAATAGAGGAGCAAGTTGCATCCACCATAGAGTCTGAATGCATCCACGGGATTGGAGACCTGGATAGCACCGCTAAATCAGCCAAAAAACAAGGTAAGAGGCATGTACCCACATGCATCCCCACCCATCCAACCCTGCACACCACTGTGTACACACATGACACAGCAGGAGAGGCCAGAAATACTTGCAGCAATGCATCCTGGTAGACGTAGTCATGTACACACAGTAGCAAAGTACAGCACACATGACTCAGCAAGGCATGCCACACACACCTCCATACAAGCAATGTGGACTGTGCAAAGGTGTGCATTAAATTTAATTAAGAAAAACACACAGACAAACTACAACATTGACACTATTTCAATTTCATTCCACAGGAGAGTCGTCACGCAGTTCTGCACCGCCGAGGGAGGAGAGGGCACCCCCATCTAAAAAAGGGGAAAAAGAAAAAAGTAAACAACGTCACAGCGCAGGAGAAGGTGGAGACGACACTACCCAGGACCCCTCAACACCAGACCCACCCACTACACCAATCCCAATGTCCCCTCTGTTGTTTGGGTCTCCAGACCTCACAAATACGCCCATGCCGGTAGGGGAAAGTAGCCAGGCGGAGCCCCCGCAGAGGATCCTGCAGACCTCTGAGTCAGAGGATGAGGAAGATGTCCCCCAGAAGAGAGCACCAGTGCCTGACAGGCCAAGAACAACTATGTCTGCTGGCTCTGCGCGCACTACTGTCCTTGGCAGGAGGGCACGTGATGGTGGGGAGGGCCAGGATGGTGAGAGCGTGTTCTGTGGGCTGGAGGGCACGATGGTGAAGGTCCAACGGCAGCAGGCCAAATCGCTGCAAGCCATGCAGCGCCAGGTGCGCGGTTTGAGCGCAACAATGTCCAACATGGACAAGGGCATTACACAAATGGCTAGTAGCATGGACCTGATTGCACAGGGGATCTCAGACATTTCAACCTACATGGGGGTCCTCTCGGACAAGCTTGATAGGGAACATCTTCAGCGTGCAAGGGAACGGCAGTACATGCGCGACCAGACCAAGGCCATGAACAGGTTTGCTGCCAACACAGCTCTCCTCTGCAGACGCTCCATTGCTATGCAGGAGGCTATAGAGCACTGCTGCACTAAGTTAACACGGGGCATGGGCAGAGTTAACTCTGCAATGGAGCAGATGTTGACCTCAAACGTAGGTCATGCTGGTGACACGGGTGTGGAGGAGACTGAGGGGTCAACCAGCAGGAGTGGCTCCAGTACACCTGTCCAGGAGGTGCGCAGGAGCGGCAGGCACAGCCATGGTGAGTCAGGCACCATCAGGGAACCTGAAGGACAGGCACCTAAGTCCCGCAATGTGGTGCGAGGGCGCAAGAACTGAACAATGCAGGGAACTGACTCTGATGCACACAGTGAGAGCAACTGAGTATGTGCATCCAGTGACATTCACGTACTGTCTTGTGACCATCAAGGAGTAGTGAGGAATAAACTACTCATGTCTGCAAGTATACCTGTGTGTGTGTCATACTTTACCTAGAAATAGCGTTGTGTAATTTCACTCCGTCTCAATCTGCCATCTACTGCGGCTGGCCCTGTAGCCTGGGGATCAGCATGTTCTTGGTCCTCATCTATGTTCTCACGATGTGTCAACTCCACCTCTGTGCCTTTTTTGGTAGCAAGATTGTGCAATATGGCACAGGTCACTATTATTTTGCAACACAGGAGGGGGGTGTACTGTTGCGCACCTCCACTTTTGTGGAGGCAACGGAACCTGCTCTTCAGGATTCCAAAGGTTCTCTCCACAACATTGCGGGTGGACCTGTGAGCAACATTGTATCGCCTTTCTGCTCTGTTGTTTGGGTTCAGGTACGGTGTCAGCACAAAGGAACGCAGTGCATATGCACTATCACCTGGGAGAGAACAAGAGGTACATGGGTTTCATACACATTCCACATGGAGCAGAAATACTTTTCAGGGTGTGTGCTACATATTTACCTAGCAGATAACCATCTCCAAAATCACCATTCTGAAGCTGTCTATATATTCCACTGTTCTGAAATATGTAGGAGTCGTGCGTGCTCCCAGGAAATTTAGCTACTATGTCGGTGATGATGTTCCCTGCATTGCATATCACCTGCACGTTGATGGAGTGCGTAGACTTACGGTTTTGGTATATGTGTTCCGTGGCTGCAGGTGGGCATAGGGGAATGTGGGTGCCATCAATGCAGCCTATCACATGTGGGAAGTGAGCCAGTCCATAGAAGTCTGTTTTAGTATTGGCAAGCTCCGCAGGTGTGTCACGGAACTGTATGTAGTCTCCCATTCTCTGAGTCATGACATCCAGGAAGTTCCGGAAGAATCGGGACAGACAGCTCTGGGATACTCCTCCTACTGCAGCTATCACACTCTGGTAGCTCCCAGAGGCAAGCAGGTGTATGCTGCACAGCACCTGCACATGGGGAGGTATGGCGTGGGCCCTGGGTGTTGGATGATCCAGGTATGGGTGGAGGTCCCTTATTAAGTCCATGATGGTATTGGGGTGCAGCCTGTACCTCTGGAGTATCTCAGGCTCAGTCAATTGGAACAGAGTGATCCTTTGCCTGTACACCTGCTCCTCCCTTTGCCATACCCTCAGTCCTGCAGCCTGTAGCCTTCGCCTCCTCGCTATCACATAGAGTGCAGCCATCTTGACAGGAGGGTTGCATTTTGGGAGCCTTTTTATAGCATCCACATGGTTACCACCACCTTTCAGTCCATGGTAAAATCCGACTCAGAAGTACCGAATTTGGATGAATTCGGTATTTTTTCCCTTTCCTACATCTCGATGGCCATGTTTTCCGATTCCTTAGTTTCCGATTCGGTGTATACTGAGTCGGTATTCATCCGATCGGTGAATTCCGACTCGTTAAATATCGAATCGGTTATTTCCGAGTCGGAATTTTACCGCTTGAAATTTACCGATTCGGTTTTTTTTGGGCACCTACATCTCATTCTCGCAATACCGCTCGGTAACGGACGATTTTACCGATTTTGGCCCGTTACCGACCGGTATTGGCCGACCTACATCTGGCCCCTAGTACTAAAGAGACAATTAACAGAGTGAAAAATAAATTACAAAAAAGAGGCAAGAAAAGTGAAAATCACCAGAGTTGGATATCGCGGTTAGTGTTCAATGTTTTGATAGAAGACATTTATTTCAGACAGTAATATTATATTTCATCAATTGCAGTGTAATCCAGAATATAAATGGACCCAAAGTGCTTCTGGCAAGGTGAACAATGCAAGTGAGACATGTGATGCGGTGAAAAAAACAGCGAAACTGTACGATTAAAATTTGTAAACACCGTGAACATTGAGTGAACTATTTGTTAGTAGCATGTTAGAGAGACAAGGAAGCCCTGATTGCACTGAGTTTTATCAACAGCATTTTGACCTGTGCTGTTTCAGGGCACCAGCAGAACAGGATTGCATATACTAATTAACAGTACCTGTATGAACAAGCATTTGCAATGCAATCGGTCTCGCCTTTGGGACCCTATATGTATTTAGCTATGCAGAACATTAGCCTGGGTGCTGAAACATCTACTGTTCTTTAGCATGGAGGGAAAGTAAGCACCAAACTGCGCGACACGCCAGGTATGGAACACATGGAGAGAAATATTGCCTTTCAGCGGGAAATGGTATAGTCCAAAGTTCTGTTTTTAATATAAAAGCAGGGCCATCGGTGGTCATATCACTAAAAATACAAGATTTGAAAAAAATATTATTGTGTACGGGTGCTCGTGGAAGACAATTTCAATGGACTGGAATCTGGGAATGCTAAAGTGATTCTGGTATTTTACTGATTTCTGCCGGTTGTTTTCGATCAAGAAAGATGAATAGAGGCACTTGCCAGAATTCTTTTTTAAAGAAATTCCCTCTACAGAAAGCAATTTGGTATTTTACTGACCTTTGCTGGTCGTTTTCTATCAAGACAGTTAAATAGAGGCAGTTGAACAGAAATAAAGTCCCTAAGCGAAAGCAGACACGTCCTAGGGCTGATCTCCAGAGCCCACAAAGTACATACTTATATAAGAATACACTAAAGTATACACTAAAGTATATACAAGAGGTCTCGAATGCTCGAACTAAAAAAGAACTGTAGATAAAACATTGCATCCTAGGGTACAGTGATGCCATTATTGTACAGGAGTACGGGAATAAATCACCAGCTACCGCCTCAGTTTCAAAATACAGCTGTCCATTCGAGGATAGGCGGGGAAAAGTTCAACATAGCCCTCTGCTTTTTGAAGCCTGTACAATAGATGCCAGAGATAGTTATTTTAACTGCAATGGCTGTTGGCAAGGAGCCCCAATTACTGTAGCTGAGCAGTGGTGTAGGAAGTGTGCAACAGGCCCTGGTGGAAGCATGAAAATACAACCAAACTTAGTGCGGAGGGCCGCTGCTTCCTTTGAACAAGGCACTGCTGCACTGCAGACAGCTACACCAATGTAGGTGGGACAACAATTTGGAACATGACTAATACTCGCTTTATGATTCGCCACTCAGATTAAAATTGTTAAAATGAAGACAACTAAAAACATTTTAGAAGACAGAGACCTGCAGCTAGGAGAGTTCTAATCTCTCAATCTGGTGTACAACAGGGTTTCAGACCAACAGTCTCACTTGTAGTAATGGGGCGGGGGGCAGTTGGGGCATTCATTGGGGCATCCTAACCCCTCACCCTTCTAATTGCCGAAGCACCAAGGGAGCAACTAGAGGGGGGTAACATGGCAGCCATACAGCTACAGTGACCTGAACTGAAACACAACTAGTCACAGGACAGCACAATATTATCTATTGCAGAATAATGCTAACCTCGCTAGGCAACCAGCACAACAGCCAGTTTGATAGGGAAGTAGCCATACTGTCGGCACTTCAGCAGTGACCATCTCTGGTAAGCAAGAACTGTCTGTGCTCTGGGGAAAAACACATGGTGCAAACACCTGTCTTCATATGTCTTTTGATTTTGTTACATTTATTTATTGATGTACTCATTGTAAAATAATGAGAGTAAGGCAATAGCTTCCTAGCAACTATTACGTGTCCACCTGTTTGGTTGATGTTTCTGTAGGCATGACTTCATTCCAGCACTGCTGCATGATGCTAGGCTGGACATGGGTAGAGTGTAGTTGATCTATAGGGTTATAGCACCAAGATTGTTATCGGAAGCCTATTTATGTGCAGCTTCTCGGCAAACTGGAGAGGGCAAGTCCTTTTTATCGGAGATTTAAAGAATATAGTATGAAACGTCAACATAATTTATGAATGCTGCATACAGCAAAGAAGATTAACGTAACATAAAAAGAATTCCTGCAAAAAATAAAATAGAACAATGGAGAAGGAAGGAGAGGAGGCTGTCTCAGATGCATCTACATGAAGTAGTTAATTAATCATCACCTCACGCAACGTTGGTTCCATTTCTTTATTCATTTTAGCCTCTACGTAGAAACCATGCATAACACGTCACAATGTACGTACCAAACCTGTAACCAGTATTACTTATATGGACTTGTTCGGTTCGATAAAGACACACCAGACTATGAATGACCTTTACAAACGGATATTGCTTGCTGCTTCGGGAAAGTAAATGTACAATAACAATCAACACTTTCACAAAAAAAACAATCAAATATAGGGCTTCATATAGAGTGAGGCAAATGGGGAAAATCTGATAAAAAGCGAGGGTGGGACACCTAATGGCGTGTTTCCACCAGCTGAAACCTTTATAGAGATGGCTTATCTGATGTTGGGCTGTCAGCTGATTAATTTCAAGTTGTCCTATCTGTTTAGGGAGAATCAATGTAAATTTTTCCTGTTAACAATTGCTCAAGAAAGTCTGGCAGTGTAACAGGTCAAATTAATGCCCCCCCCCCCCCACCAAATGTTTGGAGAAATATCTCAGCGGGTCAGGGCTATTTCTTTTTGTTTTTCAATAACTAACTCTCACTTTGGGAAATTGTTTACAAAAAAATTTTCCAATGCAATAGGTGTCGCATTTGAGAGACTTAGAGCTATTGATATTGTAAATGATAATATCTTTTATCTATGTGTTTGCCTTTGGGACATTATAAGTGTTTAGCCATACAGCACATTATCCATAACTCCTGCACACACCCAAAGATGTAAACACCTGAGTTTAATTACTACTATTGTAACCATCTGCTCATTCTCCTGACATCAAATTTCGTGCTAAATCATCTCTGATACATTGGCCACGATGTAACTCACAAATATTAGCCCCAGGGAAATTGGTATGGTGGGATATGGGAAGGGTGGTTGGGCGGCCAAGCTGGGTTGTGGGAGGGGGCTACAGAGACGGGTGAAGGTGTCATGCTGGGCGAAATGGAGTGTATGTATGTGAATGCTGTCCATGCTTGGCATTGCAACAAAGAAAACATAAGCAAAGAAAAGCAGCACAGCAATCTTTAAAAGATAAAATTAAGGAAGTAATAGACACAGGTGTTGTTTCCAAGTAAAAACAACACTTTCATGTTGACAGTGATAGGTGCCCAAGCAGCGATGGGGGAAATGAGTGGGAGGATGCGTTAAGCAGCTAGGCAGGAGGGGGTGGGAGACAGGCAAGCAATGAGAGGGAGGAAGCAATAATGAGGACGCAACAGCGAGAGGGGGAGGCTGCAAGGAATGATGTGAGTCGGCCTGCAGATGCACTGTATGTCGTGGTAGATACTAAATTATTAAAATGGATACGTATTCAGAGTCTTCTTTTGATTAGACAGACACTTAAATGCCCCACATGAATTCTCCTGAAATAAAACCCATTTTGTATTTTCATTTTGACGGAATTACATGTTGTTCTTTCTGTAACTTGGGTTCTAGCCCGCAGTCTATATCTCCCATGTGAGTTTTTTACCTTTTGGTGCACAAGCTGTAACGGAAGCAGAGGTGCATGTGATTTACGAGTGGAAGGAAAAAACGTCACCTGTGAAGTGAATACATCCGAGAGGTTGTGCTTGCTCCAAGGCACGGAGGTCTCCTCAAAGTGTATAATTTCAGACAACATTGTAATAACCAGTCAGGAGTATGAGCACGAGAGAGGAAGTAAAAAAATCAGCAGTCTTCGCTGATGAGAACACTGTGAACATGGTTCCATTTCACCAAAGCAGTGCGGCACTCGTGAAACGACAGGCAACAGTATGAGCACATGATAGGAAGAAGAAACAAGCAACAAACGAGTGCCTCGGGAGGAGGGGTTGGCGCGATTCACTTACGGGAGCGATAATTGCTGCCAGATGGCGGCGTGTGCTCCCGCAAGTGACTCTTCCGACATGCACTCGTTGCATTGAAGGCAATGGAACGCGTTCACGTGTTTGGCTGAAAAACCAAAGCAACGGGAAAAGGTCTTTTTGCCTTTGCGCGCAAGCGTGCTGCGAAGGCGAGACCTAAAAAGAGAACAAGAGTAGGGGTAAGGGAGGGGGTAAGAATAGAAGGAAGGAGAGGGGGAACAAGTGTAGGATGTGTAGCTACCTGATAAATGGTCTCGAGGCCTGTGGAAGGGGATAGAAACAAGATGGGAGTTCGGGAGGAGTGTGGGGAATCAGAAGAGTTCCTAGAGGATGAAGGGAAAGACATAAGTGAGATATCAACGTATAAGTCAGGGGTGAAGTTTTCGAAAATGCAGGCTATCTTGTGGTAGCACAATTCAACCCGAGAAACTGTGGTTGGAGAGTCTGTCATGGAATGCAATGGCTGCACCAAGGTGTGAGGAGTCCAGCGGGTGCGCAAAGGCTGCACCAGCAAGGAGAACTCCTGCAACGGAAATGTGAGGTAAGTAATGTGTGAAGTGGTGGTTGGAGAACCAGAGCAGTTGGGAGGACAAGGTCATGCGTAACAGAAGTTTGAAAGCGTGCAAGTGCCCAGTTTGCAGGAGGATAATGAATATTATTCTAAGAGCCAGGGTAGCCAACCAAAGATTTAATTAGGTACAGTTTGGAGTGACTGGGAACTAATCAAGCCAAAGTCACAATGCTGAAAGAAAGGAAATCAGGGAATAATTAATGGGAGTAGTGCTGAGACGGGAACCATCTGAGTCTAAAAGGTCCAGCTTTCAGCCCCAAGGGGGAGGGACAAGGAAAGAACTTACCTTGTGCCGAAGTATCACAGGTGAAGTCTCACAGGGGATGAGTTTTGCCAGGCAGGCTGACGCTCTGCAGAAGTAGTAGGTCTGGCCTTCAGACAGCTTTAATTATTTCACCAGTCTCATGTTTCCAAGTGAATTATTTTATATAATTATGTATGTTTCAATAGGAAATGCTTTTTTTGGTCTTTGCCACCATTTGATGAATTTTCATGAAACGTTTCCAGTTTTTCAATGCACCTCGGCTCCTAACTGAAGTGTTTTGGGGGATCTGTCAACCGGGGGCCACCAAAAATAGGGGTCCTAAATCACATTTGTCCTATCCATTCTTCCCTAGGTACTTTAGACACAGCTACAGCCCAAACTGCAGAACTGATTTACAAAACATTTGGCAGAAAGCTGGATCTTTGTCCTGAAAGAGGGCTTTTTGTGAACTGGTATAAATCAGATCAGTAGTTTTTGAGCAATTAACGCTCAAAACCTTTGTATATTTCATGGTACGGAGGATGTGCAGACCCAACAGATCACTTGGAGAGATCTGATTGGCTTCCACCATATCAGCAGTTATTTGGCAGCAGCCATCTTAGGGTTCGGGACACAGCCGGGGGTTGGCTTTATGTATATTAACAAAATATTGCTTTACTTTAAAATAAAGAAAAACTAAGATTAGAGTAAAGTTATAGTTAGGTGAGAATTTCAGTGCCAATGTAACTTTTAAACATACCAAACCCCCGGAAATAAACCAGTTATTGGTAGCTCTTATAACAATAACTCATACCCTCAGGCACCCTTGCCATGCACTAATTATCCTACATAATACATCATGAGGTCAAAAGCAGGGCATTTCTGGTTCATAAGTTATAGTTAGCTCAGGTAACTATAACTGCTGAATTTCACTGGTTATGTATAAGTGAAATCTGAGCCTAACTATAATATCCCTGTAACCTTTGGTTTCTTCAGTGAATTTCTAACGTTTTAAACATTCTATGTCCTAACTAAAATGTCCCTGTAAACTTTGGGTTTTAAGTGAATTTGTATGATTTTTTAAATGTTACTACCTAACTGTAACATGTAACCTCTGAGAGTGAGTGTGTGAGTGCATCAGTGTCTCACTGGGTGTGTGAGTGTCTCAACGTGTGTGTGAGTTTCTATGTGGGTATGGGAGTGACTGCATACATGTCTCACTGGGTGTATGAGTATCTGAGTGGGTCTATGAGTGGGTGTGTATGTGTGAGTGGGTGCATGAGTGTCTGAATGAGTCTGTGAGTGTCTTATTGGGTCTGTTAGCAGGTGTGAGAGTGTCTGTGAATGCCTCCATGGGTGTGTGAGTCAGTCTGTGAGTGGGTACATGAGTGTCTGAATGAGTCTGTGAGTGTCTATGTGGGTCTGAGAGCGGGTATATCAGTGCCTGAGTGGGTCTGTCAAACATGTGTGCGTGGGTGAACAAGTGTCCGTGTGGGTGTGTTAGTAGCCATGTGAGTGACTCATCCACAAAGAAACAACGCTTGCTCTTTTATCCAACAAGAATCCATAGTTTTGCACAAAATATCTCTCCAAGTGGAGTACTTTCTAATGGTTAATTACAAAGTGCTACCTCCTTGGATAAATGTCCAGTACGTATTTTATACCTCAGCTGTGTGATGGAGCACAAGGAAATATCACCATTGACTGCATGTGCATTTTGGCAATGTGATTGTTCCTGGTGCGTATTTACCCAGAATATGTGATAACATGTGATAACATGAATCCTCCGTTAGGGAAGAAAACAAGATTGCAAAGAGGTAAATCTCCACCAAACTAGGGTCTTTCCTCTTAACTATATGAAGCAAGTGCTTCTGTGTTTTGTGGGGATCTCCTCATATTCCTCGGCATCAAGAACTCAAAATGGGAGGAAAACATGCTGGAGGGCAGCTTGTTAAGCTGTCCATCATCCTGGCAAACACCAGAAAAACCTTTCCATACTGCTAAGGTGGGCAGGGCCAAATGGACGAAGCTTCCAAGTAATTTGCACATTTGCATACTCATAGTAATTTAAAGGAAGAAGCAAAGACTCGCCTCCCACCAGGACAGAACAAGAAATAACCCAGCCATCACAGTCACATACAGATTGCACTCCTACAGATCAACAGTGCAGTCTCCACCACAAAGGATTTCAGATTGTTTTTCAATATGGAATTGCTGAGAAAACACATTTGATTTGCCTTCATCGAGCCCAGGAGGTAGGATCATTTGCTCGTTACAGAAGGAGAGCTTCAACGGGGGCACCTGCTATGTTTATGTTTGTAAATGCCTCCCGTTGAGGTTTCATTTATGTGAAATGAGATTTAGAGCCAAAACGGCCCTGCCAAAGCCTAATAGGGAAGTGAGGCTGAGCAATCCCCCACCTTGGGCCTATTTCTGCCCCAGGCACATTATTCCCCGGTGACAGGCCAAGACTTAATGGGTGAGGGGGTACACGTGCCCTCCCCAAGCTGATTTTGGCCCTGGTGACCCTATCTCCCGGGGGCCAGGTCACCATTCAATGGGGGATGGGGGACACGCGGCCCCCTCCTTGGGATGCTTTTAGCCCCAGGTACCCCGGGGCTATTGCCAGGAAGGGGGGACATGTGGCCTCCCTCCTTTTAAACAAGAAATGTTTGTCCTCGGGAGGATGTGGTCCTCCAGGCTTGGGGGTCCATTTGGACTCGTCTTTAATATTTACTGTAGCCCTGAGGAGGTGGTAGTCCCATCTATTTTTTAAAATAGAGCCCTGGGGAGGTGGTGGTCCCTGGGACTATCTGCAATGCCCCCAGATTATCATTTACATATGCCTCGAGGAGGTGGTGGTTCCCGGGGCATACATATGCTCTTAGGGGGAATCTGTGTGCTCCTCTCCAGGTTTTACAAATCTCTGCATGCCCCTAGGACCTCACCCACCCTGTGGCTACATTAAAAACAAGTACAGGAGACTGTGTTTGGTTATCTTTAAAATTCAGTGCCATATTCACAAATATTCGCCAATTTTGCAGTGAATTTAAAATAATGCTTTTTTGCCTGGCGGAATCACTCTGTGACCCTAGGACCAAGGCTAGGGGTGGAGGTATTCCTACCCTGACCCCCTTTTTTAATTTTATTGTTTTATTTTGTGATTCGGCTAAAGACAAGTCCCAAGAATGCCGCAAACCCTTCCTGATGAAGCACTGGCAGACAATCAGAGCTCTGCAGATTTCTGCATACGTTTGTCATTATTTGCAAAGGGTACGCGTCGCTAGATAACCAAATTTAGATTTTCTAATATCTCGCAAACTACTAAACAGATTTACACCAAATAACTGAAAGCTTAACTACCGACCAAAAACTACTAATCATCCCACATATTTCAACACTCATGCCATCATTGATAACACCATTGAGGGGAACTAACTGAGTGGATATGAGTGTACAAAGGTGTTCGACAGGGGTTTGTCCTCCTTCCCGCATTGTTCTTGTTATATCTCAATTATGAGGTTGCTTATCTAGAGGACAGTGAGAATGATTCTCCCCGGGTTGCGGGCATGAAGATACCCTGTTCACAGATGATGCTTTACTAATTTCTAAAATACTGGTGGGACTCTTGTCAACAGATTTGTGTCATTTTGTGATGATCGAGATTTGATCATCAATCCTTCAAAGACAAAATTTATGACCAATAGTCATCTCGGACATTCGAAGGCTGTGCAATATTGGAAGGGCAACCCCTTAGAGAGAGTTAATGAGTTTAATTACTTGGAAATTGCTCTTACTATGAATATGAAGTTGTATGCCCAGGTTAGAAAAAGTGTATTAAATTTGACATATTAGGCTGCTGCTATTTTAAAGAATTATATTGCTTCTAACACTAGGTGTATTTCACCTGCTCCTAAAGTATATTGGGCTAAGGTGGAAGGTAGTGCATTATATGGGGCACAGGTTTTGGGTAGAGCTGTCCTGATCGATTTGAGCATTGCAGAAAATAACTTCCTTTGAGCTCTAGTTAGCCTACCTAAAAGCATGCCTCTCTTACTACTACAACGGGATATGGGCTTTATGCCTTTGATGTATAATGCTCAACTTAGGTTTTGTTTTGTTGGCGTCAGCTAAAGTATACACCAGCTTTGGGTAACTACTATAATGCCTTCAGTAAAATTGTTGCATTAGACAAATCTTGCAAAATAAAATGAATTGGGTATGTAAAGGGTATGTTGTCTACTCGTGGTGAATTCTGGTCTGATGGTAGTAATCACCAACAACTCTCCAAAGAGGCTCTTAAATTTGCATTTTGAGGAAGGGAGAGGAAATGAGAAACACAACTCAAGGCTCTCTCACATGCTTTTGTATTGATATTAAACCTCATGCTGCTTTTGAACCATTCCTTGATTACCTGATGATTCCTGGTGCCAGACAACTGTACCTTAAGTTCTGCTATGACACCTTACCTCTGCTACTCTTTTTCTCAAATTGGAGCTCCAAATCTTGATAAATCCATGACATGCCCAGCATGTGGACAAGCAGAAGAATCCTGACAACATTTTATTTTCCTTTGTCCAGGCTATGCCAGACCAAGGAAAAATTGGATTCTTATGATTTGCAGGCTCCTTGGTTGTAGACTGTATCTCTCGATGCTCAGGTTGTTGCGTACTGAAACAGGGGAGCTGGTTGCTCGTGCCATCGCAAGATACCTTCATTGGTGCTGGTCTATGAGAGCGAAGGTTTAAAAGTAGTGTCCAGCTGAGCTCGTTAAAAGTATGGTTCTTGTCCTGTAGCTCTTGCTCTTGACTGTGTCACATATCTTACTCCTCTGTGTAGAGAATGCCGTCCATGAAATTCCCTTGAGCCATATGCCGTATGCACTGTCTGTTGACAGATTTTTATTGTTGCATACGTTTTATAATGTTTTAGGCATCAGGTGCTTTTATAACTGTCCTATGGTTATAGTGGATTGTTTTTTAACTATGTTTTTTATTTTTTAAATGTTTTTTATGCTTATGTATTTGTGTTATTGTGTCATTCATTCTTGTTGGATGTGCTTTTATGGTTATAAAATACTGAATAAATTGCTTTCATATGATAGCATCATTTTTAATATCACTGTAACACTTGCAGTAAAATTATTGAGGAGAAAACTGTGCTTGTGTCAACGGTGCGCCTTCCTTAGGATCTGTGTGAAGATTGTTTATTCCACCTCCAGGCAGCTCCAATTCAGAAGGCTAAAATAGCACGGAGTATTGGAGAGGCCAGGTGAGGGAAGGGAAGGAATGGGACTGTGGGGAATGAGACCTGTAAATAAACAGAACAATACACACACAATACAAATATATGTATAGATCAATCAGAATCATAACTTAATAAATGCTTAAGTTATTTCTTGGTTCACCTCTGTGCATAGGAGCAGTTCTGATAATGACCTGGGAGGTTAACAGTATGAACATATAATACCAAAACACAATGCCTCCAAGGATAGTCAATGTTTTATCATGAAAGAAAAACCCAGTAGATCACCTATGAGTTGAAATTGAAGAAAGCCTCTTCAAATTTAATATGTGATGCCAGCAAACGTCTGAATATATATTGATAACAAATGCCTTTTAAAGGAAACACTCATACACACTTGTATGTTGCCAATAAGAATACCTCAGTTCACTCGCACACATACACGCGTTCGATATGTTACAATTGTGTCATAAACATATATATGTCATTCATTGTGCGAGAGTGGTAGGAGTTACCATGAATTAGTAAACAAATAAATAGGAGTGCGTTTATTTAACCATAACAAACCCATTCTCCAATGTGCAAAAAGAAAACAAGTAGTCAATTAAAATCAAGCACAAGAATAATGTAATCCCGGTTTGCTTGTTTTAGGCAAGAGTTAACTGTGGGGAGGAAAAGATACCGTCACTACGCCATAGGCAAAAAGCACTAGCAGGCCAGGAAGAATATGGGAAACAATCTTACCGCTAAGACCGGGCTGGTGTTGACTTGCCTCGAAGAAGGAGATCGAGATGCAGAACGCGGTCTGAGGCGTAGAACAGCGTCAGGAAGAACTGCGCCTCCGAACCGGAGGCCAACACCAAAACACGTCCATGCAGCAGCAGGAATACTAAATAGTGAGCCCCGAAAGACGGGCTCACGCTGACTCATCGGCACACAAGATTCAAGATGGCAGCCACCCAGGATTTTTGGGACTTTGAGTCCCTTTCAAGAAAAACGGGGGAAAACACTCATGGTCTAAAAAACAAACAAAGAATAGGGTGTGACAAATAAGAGGACCCTGCCCTGTCACATCAACATATGAAGAGGGACATTCATAAGTGCATAAAACAAGATTTTAAACATGAGGCAGAAAACATTTCTGTGAAACACAGCACAACCACCAGCGAGACCGTGGGGAAGGTGCATGTACCTTTCCACATGGCAGGTTCTGTCGCTGGCATCGAGAATAGAACCACGTTGGCAATTTTGCAACAGAGGGCGGAGCAGGCCCTAGACCGCGCACCACCACGTTAACAGCTTGGCAGGGGCACGCATTATCATTACTTTAGGGCACAAGTTATAGTTACTTAAGCTAACCATAACTTTACCTGCTTCATTTCAATGAGTTTGTGTGAGTAAATTCAGAACTTAACTATAACTTCCCTGTCATCTTTAAAAATAAACAAAACAAGCGGCGTCCCAAAGAGCACTCAGCAATGCATCACAGGAGTCGTAGGTCGTATGCCAAAGAAAAGGGGTTTATTGATTCATAAACCTTGCGACACGTTTGGTGCTTACAAAGCGCTTGTTCTCGCAAAGTTTGTAACTTTCAATCATGCTTTATGGACACAAACACTCCGTGTAAATGGACATGAAAAGAGGACTGGAAAACATCCGCCATATTGCAGTGGTCTTAGTGTAATCACATACATAGCATACAAATACATTGCAAAGTTACTCTCAATGAAGTGTCATGATGTTGCTCGTTGTTAAGAACAAAGCGAGCGTGTAGGTGAGCAACAGTAATACCTGCCCTGTGCAGAGTATCATATCGTGAAATAGCCATGGGTGATGGTGGGAACCACCTTAGCACATGCGCGTCAGTCTAAAGTTGTGCAGCATAGTCACAGTGTGTGCTGGTAATGGTAGTTCGTAGTTAGCAGTGCCCAAAAGGAACAGACGTAGATATGTCTAAATGTACGCACTGATAGCGGATCTCTCCTTGCCTGGTATGGCTGAAGGGCAAATATGCAAAGTGAAGCGTGAAGCTCATGCCAATCCTAGTGGTAAGGTGCCACCAGATAAAGATTCAAATGTGGCGCTAGTTAGTGCGCCCATGTGTGCTGGGGGACATGGATATATCTGAGTATGTGCTGATGGCGAATCTATCCATGCCTGGTAAGGCCAAGGGACACAAGTGCACATAGAGCGGAGGGGCTTCGTGAGTATCACGGTTAATGGATACGGGTGTAGCACTCGTATCCATTAACCGTGATACTCATGAAGCCCCTCCGCTCTATGTGCACTTCTGTTTGCACATACTCAGATATATCCATGTCCAGCACACATGGGCGCACTCACTAGCGCCACATGAGTTTTCTCAGGACACACGGGACGTTACGCAGGTGTGCTGCTTCAAGGTACTGGGGGCGGTGCGGACTTGCTACATCGAGTTCAAATAGAGGTGGGATCTTGAGCAAAGTGCCTATTCACCCGTGGAGGCTTTTGGCGCTGACGAAGGCAAACATCCACCAGAAATGCATCCGCCATTGATTACATTAAAGCCTCCAAACATTTCCCCTTGGGTCTCTGTTCTTCTTTGTTCAGAAGGAGTTTCTTTGCACATACCCCTGCGTCAGCCTGAGACACTTTACAGACTCCCCCGCCTCACCCTGGGCTTGGACATCACAGGTTCGAACTGTTATAGTTTTTCGTGTATGCCAAAGGTATTTGGATGGTCCACAGCCCGCCTCGGAGCCCAGGAAGAAAAGTTGGCAGTTGCGAGGTTAGCCAAACCTCGTTCTGGGCAGCAGACACTGTCTTTGCAGCCCCTGCGGCATGGACCCCTGGAATCAGAGGCGGAGGCGGTACAGGGGAACAGAGGAGGTTTTATTGTGGACAGCAAAGCTGAGAACGTACCATCACTTTTTTTGGTTCAGGGCACACTTTGCTTTACCCCCGCACCAACGCACAAAGTGTGTGACATCACTCTACCCCCCCCCCCACCCAGCAACAACCCCCAAGGACCTTCTACAGGGGACTCTGGGACTTGTAGTTTTCCCAGGACACACGGGACGCTACGCAGGTGTGCTGCTTCAAGGTACTGGGGGCGGTGCGGACTTGCTACATCGAGTTCAAATAGAGGCGGGATCTTGAGCAAAGTGCCTATTCACCCGTGGAGGCTTTGGGCACTGACGAAGGCAAACATCTGCCAGAAATGCATCCGACATTGATTACATTAAAGCCACCAAACGTTTCCCCTTGGGTCTCTGTTCTTCTTTGTTCGGAAGGAGTTTCTTTGCACATACCCCCGCGGCAGCCTGAGACGCTTTACTGACTCCCCCGCCTCACCCTGGGCTTGGACATCACAGGTTCGAACTGTTATAGTTCTTCATGTATGCCAAAGGTATTTGGATGGTCCACAGCCCGCCTCGAAGCCCAGTAAGAAAAGTTGGCAGTTGCGAGGTTAGCCAAACCTCGTTCTGGGCAGCAGACACTGTCTTTGCAGCCCCTGCGGCATGGACCCCTGAAATCAGAGGCGGAGGCGGTACAGGGGAACAAAGGAGGTTTTATTTTGGACAGCAAAGCTGAGAACGTACCATCACTTTTTTCGGTTCAGGGCACACTTTGCTTTACCCCCGCACCAACGCACAAGGTGTGTGACATCACTCTACCCCCCAGCAACAACCCCCAAGGACCTTCTACAGGGGACTCTGGGACTTGTAGTTTTCCCAGGACACACAGGACGCTACACAGGTGTGCTGCTTCAAGGTACTGGGGGCGGTGCGGACTAGCTACATCGAATTCAAATAGAGGCGGGATCTTGAGCAAAGTGCCTATTCTCCCGTGGAGGCTTTGGGCGCTGACGAAGGTAAACATCCGCCAGAAATGCATCCGCCATTGATTACATTAAAGCCTCCAAACGTTTCCCCTTGGGTCTCTGTTCTTCTTTGTTCGGAAGAAGTTTCTTTGTATATATATATATATATATATATTCCTCCACCATTACCGGCATAAAAGATCGATCGCTGTCATAGGGCGGTCCGAGTTGGGTATCCGGTACCCCAGCAAATTCTTTCCACAAACACTTCCCAGTAAGGATGATACTCGGACACCCGGGTTGCCTTGCAAGTGAAATTTTATTCGGCAGATAGAAAAACGACGCGTTTCGCCATTACGGCTTGTTCACGCTCACCGAGTTACTTTAGACGCCATCTTAAATACGTGATAAAGAAAACACCAATGTGTATAATGAAAATAGTGGCGGACATTTTAACATGGAGTATAAACAATTGTTATGTGTGCCAGATGTAAATTACGCTCGCAATGTTACATTACTACATTAGATCGTAATTCATACTTATATGTAGTATAAGATAATATAGCATAAGATAATACAATGTACATTTCTCAAAATCATTCTATAAGGAAATATTTGCAATTCGTAACTAATGCAACATAATGTATATCAGTTGCCAACTGGGGCGTGGATTTTAGATAACATTACCAACAGAAAGCAACCACGATCAAACCGTGATATCTAGAAGAATATATATATATATATATATATATATATATATATATATATATATATATATATATATATATATATATATAATATAGATATATAAATATCAAACACACTCTCTCCTGGCATGAAAGATACAGCCGCACAATCAACGATGAGGATCATAAATCATTTATTTTGATGACAGCAGGGGCAATCCGACGCGTTTCAGTCATCACGACCTTCTTCCAAGGTGAGCCCCGGCATTTATGAGGAAGCGCTCCCTTCAGTAACATGCTTAATTTAAAAGTACTTGCCCTCTGGTGGACGCCCTGATGGGACTGTTCTCAAAGCATGCTGGAACTTGTAGGTCGCTTTCCCCTTAGGATGCATAGAGTCCATACCAAAGTTAGTCTTCGGCGGCAACAACAACAACCCCAAAAAAATATTATATATATATATATATCTATATATATATATCTATATATATATATATATATATATATATATATATATATATATATATATATACATACACACACCCTACTGGCGGTCGCCAGGAGGTAGTTATAGTTAGGATTTTTTTCAATGTTAAATCTCAAAATTCTATTTGGAATAACTTTGGCGCCGGTTGACGAATCTGCCTGAAAATGTCCTCAAAATGGCCTTGCGGCGCCCTGGTCCTTCCCTGAAAGTTTGGGGGGATTTGTGAAGCGGGGGCCGAGATAGAAGGGAGGTCCCAAAACATGTTTTCCCCATGTTAATTTCCATAGGGCGGTCGACCTCACTTTTAGCCCGAACGGCTGAATGGATTTCCACCAAACTTGGCAAAATTGTAGGGACTGGTAGCCCGATGTGCCTTTGCTAAGTCTCAAGATATGTGCTTCAGTGGATTTTGAGTAATTTAGGTTAAAAAAAATATATATATCTATGACAGTGCCCCGGTACGCGCTCCGGGGATTTATTGCGGCATGCCTGAGCCGTGAAGCGGAGCACCGGGGCTGTTTACAGCCCTCCTGCAGAGACGCCTTATGACGCTTTGCCAAGGGAAGGAGAAGCCGGTTCTTTGAAAATGAAAATGAGCAGCATGCAAGTGAACTTGGCGGCACCACCCACTAGGGTTCAAATTTTAAAACACTTCAGGTCATGGCAGCGTACTAACGAAGGATGGCACTACAAGTACCATCAAGCAGCTGGAGTTGCCGCGCCCGTGGGCGTGCACTTTTGGACGCTTAAAGTGGAGCCAGAATATGCCGGGCCATCCAGAACAAGTCCAGTGCCTCTGATGAAATGCTTCTGGCATGAAACGCGTCAGGCAGGACTCTAATTTCAGTGTCAGACTCGGTTTCTACATGCTGCTTTCTTCAAAGAATAAAGGTGGCGATAGTGATCTCCGTGTGAGGCTCCCTTCTTACTTTACAGGCAACTTTATGGGATTTATTGCGGCATGCCTGAGCCGTGAAGCGGAGCACCGGGGCTGTTTACAGCCCTCCTGCAGAGACGCCTTATGACGCTTTGCCAAGGGAAGGAGAAGCCGGTTCTTTGAAAATGAAAATGAGCAGCATGCAAGTGAACTTGGCGGCACCACCCACTGGGGTTCAAATTTTAAAACACTTCAGGTCATGGCAGCGTACTAACGAAGGACGGCACTACAAGTACCATCAAGCAGCTGGAGTTGCCGCGCCCGTGGGCGTGCACTTTTGGACGCTTAAAGTGGAGCCAGAATATGCCGGGCCATCCAGAACAAGTCCAGTGCCTCTGATGAAATGCTTCTGGCATGAAACGCGTCAGGCAGGACTCTAATTTCAGTGTCAGACTCGGTTTCTACATGCTGCTTTCTTCAAAGAATAAAGGTGGCGATAGTGATCTCCGTGTGAGGCTCCCTTCTTACTTTACAGGCAACTTTATGGGATTAATTGCGGCATGCCTGAGCCGTGAAGCAGAGCACCGGGGCTGTTTACAGCCCTCCTGCAGAGACGCCTTATGACGCTTTGCCAAGGGAAGGAGAAGCCGGTTCTTTGAAAATGAAAATGAGCAGCATGCAAGTGAACTTGGCGGCACCACCCACTGGGGTTCAAATTTTAAAACACTTCAGGTCATGGCAGCGTACTAACGAAGGACGGCACTACAAGTACCATCAAGCAGCTGGAGTTGCCGCGCCCGTGGGCGTGCACTTTTGGACGCTTAAAGTGGAGCCAGAATATGCCGGGCCATCCAGAACAAGTCCAGTGCCTCTGATGAAATGCTTCTGGCATGAAACGCGTCAGGCAGGACTCTAATTTCAGTGTCAGACTCGGTTTCTACATGCTGCTTTCTTCAAAGAATAAAGGTGGCGATAGTGATCTCCGTGTGAGGCTCCCTTCTTACTTTACAGGCAACTTTATGGGATTTATTGCGGCATGCCTGAGCCGTGAAGCGGAGCACCGGGGCTGTTTACAGCCCTCCTGCAGAGACGCCTTATGACGCTTTGCCAAGGGAAGGAGAAGCCGGTTCTTTGAAAATGAAAATGAGCAGCATGCAAGTGAACTTGGCGGCACCACCCACTGGGGTTCAAATTTTAAAACACTTCAGGTCATGGCAGCGTACTAACGAAGGACGGCACTACAAGTACCATCAAGCAGCTGGAGTTGCCGCGCCCGTGGGCGTGCACTTTTGGACGCTTAAAGTGGAGCCAGAATATGCCGGGCCATCCAGAACAAGTCCAGTGCCTCTAATGAAATGCTTCTGGCATGAAACGCGTCAGGCAGGACTCTAATTTCAGTGTCAGACTCGGTTTCTACATGCTGCTTTCTTCAAAGAATAAAGGTGGCGATAGTGATCTCCGTGTGAGGCTCCCTTCTTACTTTACAGGCAACTTTATGGGATTTATTGCGGCATGCCTGAGCCGTGAAGCGGAGCACCGGGGCTGTTTACAGCCCTCCTGCAGAGACGCCTTATGACGCTTTGCCAAGGGAAGGAGAAGCCGGTTCTTTGAAAATGAAAATGAGCAGCATGCAAGTGAACTTGGCGGCACCACCCACTGGGGTTCAAATTTTAAAACACTTCAGGTCATGGCAGCGTACTAACGAAGGACGGCACTACAAGTACCATCAAGCAGCTGGAGTTGCCGCGCCCGTGGGCGTGCACTTTTGGACGCTTAAAGTGGAGCCAGAATATGCCGGGCCATCCAGAACAAGTCCAGTGCCTCTGATGAAATGCTTCTGGCATGAAACGCGTCAGGCAGGACTCTAATTTCAGTGTCAGACTCGGTTTGTACATGCTGCTTTCTTCAAAGAATAAAGGTGGCGATAGTGATCTTCGTGTGAGGCTCCCTTCTTACTTTACAGGCAACTTTATGGGATATATATATATATATATATATATATATATATATATATATATATATATATATATATATATATATATATATATATATATATATATATATATATATATATATATATATATATATATATATATATATATATATATATATATATATATATATATATATATATATATATATTACCTACTGGCGGTCGCCAGTAGGTAGTTATAGTTAGGATTTTTTTCAATGTTAAATCTCAAAATTCTATTTGGAATAACTTTGGCGCCGGTTGACGAATCTGCCTGAAAATTTCCTGAAAATGGCCTCGCGGGGTTCCGGTCCTTCCCTGAAAGTTTGGGGGGGATACGTTAAGCGGGGGCCGAGATAAAAGGGGGGTCCCAAAACGCGTTTTCCCCATGTTAATTTCCATAGGGCGGTCGATTTCACTTTTAGCCCGAACGGCTGAATGGATTTCCACCAAACTTGGCAAAATTGTAGGGACTGGTAGCCCGATGTGCCTTTGCTATGTCTCAAGATATGTGCTTCAGTGGATTTTGAGAAATTAACGTTCAAAAAAATATATATATCTGTAGCCGCGCTCCGGTACGCGCACCAGTGAGCGCTCCAGGCGCGACACGCGACTTGCGCGCAGAAAGCTGATTGGCTCTCAGTTGTCTGTAAACATTCTAAACAGTCCGGAGCGGCCGCCATCTTGTCTATCGGTAAAATCTAGTCATAAGAGGTGGCAAAAACAAAGGGGGGAATTGACCATAAGGGGGTAGGGTAGACCCCCCCTGACCCCCTAGGTTTGATATGGGGGCCATTAAAGGGCCCCGCGGGGCCTTCAAAATTTTTTTTTTTTTTTGCGTTTTTCGCGGGGGACGCGCCCGGTACGCGCACCGGGGGGCGCACCGGGGAGCGCTCCAAGGAGGGTACTTTGGAAAAATAATCACTTTAAAAAATTGTATGTTTATTAATTGTTTTTTTATTTTTTGTAAGTACCTACATGTAGGTACCAATGCAGAGACTTTAATTTAATGTACACCATCTCCTCTGTAGATATCTTGCATGTTGTTATTGTATTTTTTGTGGTATATGGAATTCATAACATAGTCTGTCTGGAAAGGAGAAACAGATCTTATAAGCACTCCCTGCGAATTTCTAGGGGATCATGAGTAGTCTATCCTGCTCCCTTATGAAAAAGAGGTGTAAAATATACATAGGAGATAATATAGTGTGAGAAAGGTAGTAACTATGAGTAAACTTACTATGTAACAGAAAAATAGTTGAACAGTATACTATAAGTCTCACTTTATATTTTAAACATTTTTGGTAATACTTTATGAATTACATATAAAAATGAATATTGTCTCAAACAATTTGAAATTATTAAATATAAATTTATTCCTCTGATTCTTTTTCATAATTTAATAAAATTTCTAACATAATATTGTCCGGAATTTCCTCATAATTATTAGTACATGATTCCATTTGTTCCAAACATTCTATAAACTGTTCATCCAAAGAGTCATCCATGAAATCAACTTCTTTTTTTTGATCTTCTGGTTTTTCCACCTTTACTTTGATAGAAGTATCATTTGCCTGATTTTCTCCTTCCATTTTCTTTCTGAAAATTGCATACAAATTAACTATATTAGTAGAGCTAGGGTACTGTATACCAGAGAAGCCTAACTCAATCCATAACTATTACAGAGAAGTCTATCTCTATCTCTAACTATTAAAGAGGGATAGCATATAACTAACAGAATATTTTTTAAGAAATTAACTTAAAGTGTACAATATACTTCCATAATTAGAACTTACCTTAGAGAAATCAGTTGAAGTTGTCAGTGATATTTGTTTTCAAATGTACTTCTGGAAGCAGTAGTCAAAATGGCTGTGTTTCCCTCTCTTCTTTTATATATATTCTTGTACTTAACCAATCAAACGTCAGGAAATAATCGTAGAAAATGAAAGCTACTTTTTAATTGGTTGTAAATTCTAACATTACAAGTGTGTTTTTGTCATGTAATTTACCTCAGGATATTTAGTCAGGCCTACAGCATAATTTTCTCAATGGAATTCCATCAAATTTGGGTAAATGGTAGGGACTGCTATGTAGTAGGGCCTATTCTATATTTGATGAAAGTGTCTCTAGTGGTTTTTTTGTAAATTGCTTTCCCACCTTTTTTTATCGAGCGCTTACTGGTGCGCGCTCCTTTACGCGCACCGGCAGCGTTACGGGAGTCCTCCATTTTGTGTTTCGGTACAATCGAGACACAAGATGGAGGGTAAACAATGTTCGGTATGGGTAGAAGGGGGCACGGTAGAGACTTCTTGACCCTCTAGGTTTTCTGAGGGGGGCTTAGGAGGCTCATAAACGTAAAAAAATCTTAAATTTTCCACGGGGGAAGCGCCTGGTGCGCGCACCTTTAAGCGTACCCGAAAGCGTACAAGGGTGAAATATAAAAAAAAAACTATTTTAAATTAAAAATATTATCTCAATATACATTATAGTGTTCATTTTTAGAAAAACATACTTTAGCAATTCACTAAAAAACACATAGGTATGAGTCTGTATAAAAAGTAAGGAATTAGCATTAAAAAAACCTATGAAATTCACTGAAAAAACCAAAGGTTTCACACCAGTTATAGTTAGGAATTAGCATTTAAAAAACCTATGAAATTCACTGAAAAAACCATAGGTTTCACACCAGTTATAGTTAGGAATTAGTATTTAAAAAACCTATGAAATTCACTGAAAAAACCATAGGTTTCACACCGGTTATAGTTAGGAATTAGCATTTAAAAAACCTATTAAATTCACTGAAAAAACCATAGGTTTCACACCAGTTATAGTTACCTGGAAATTTTACTGACATAAAACCATTGAAATTCCCACGTTATAGTTAGTTGGACTCACTATAACTTGCGCGTGCAATGCACTGCTGATGACATCACATATTACATCACTCATGACATGGTCAGTGACATCACTCATGACATCACTGATGACACCATCCTTGTGACAGAGTGACAGACCTCCTTTCACTGTAAAGTAACCTTTGAAACACATATTCAAAAATAGAAACTAACATTAACAAAAAAGTGGATATACCCATACCAGTTACAACAACCAATTCAGTAATTTCACCATCTATATACAAATTCACACATTCACCAACAGTTTTATGTATTCACTCATACATATACTCACTCATCATATGTAGTGATACCCCTATTCATTCTGTTACACACTGACAGTCATCAAAAACTTACTCATACATATACTCACACATACAAATAAACTAATAAACATCCATTTATTTGCATATACAACTATACACACATTAGCACATTACTTCTAAGGAAACTTACACATACTTACTCTCTTAAACAATCACTTATAGAAACACATACTTATTTAAACAGGAACTCTTTCAATCTCTCACTCTCACATATACTTACTTATATACATCAATTCTCATATATACAAGATTAAAACATATGTAGTTACTCATAAAGACACTAGTGAGAGAGGCATTCACTCTCTAACACACACATATACACACTCATCCACCCATACAATCCTACACAAATGCTGTCTTCAAAACACATACAAACAGTGAGTCAGTCATTGATGCATCTATGTGCTAAGTAACAGCCCCACCAAACCATACAGACACTCATACTGATACTAAAAAAAACCTAATAACCCATATACACACACATGTAGCTACTCACCAACCCATGCAGCCACTTATACACAAAGTAAAACACTGATACATATATTTAAATATTTAAACATTACTCGCTAATATATGTATTCACTAAGATACACTAAATAAGCCAGTTAACCAATCAATTTCTTTAAAAAAAACATCCATTCAGACACTTATTTAAACATTTATTCTTCCATCGACCTTAACATATACATATATAAAACATATTTATTTTTCAGAAAGGCACATATTCATTGGATGGTGTCATCAGTGATGTCATGAGTGATGTCATCAGTGATGTCATGAGTGATGTCACTGACCATGTCATGAGTGATGTAATATGTGATGTCATCAGCAGTGCATTGCACGCGCAAGTTATAGTGAGTCCAACTAACTATAACGTGGGAATTTCAATGGTTTTATGTCAGTAAAATTTCCAGGTAACTATAACTGGTGTGAAACCTATGGTTTTTTCAGTGAATTTAATAGGTTTTTTAAATGCTAATTCCTAACTATAACCGGTGTGAAACCTATGGTTTTTTCAGTGAATTTCATAGGTTTTTTAAATACTAATTCCTAACTATAACTGGTGTGAAACCTATGGTTTTTTCAGTGAATATATATATATCCAAGCTACAATTACCCAAGCGGCAACATGCTCCTAAAGAGCCTTTATGGTATACAGTTCATCAGTACTACGATAACTTTAAGCAGTTCAATGTGCCATGGAAGTCTGTCGCGTTTCGAAGTGTCCCCAATTCTCTTCAGACGCTTTTGCAATGGAAGGCGGATAGGACATCGCCCTCATCATTTAAATGCTCCAATGCATGCCCTGAATGCGATGCTCTGCGGCAACTAGCAGAGCATTATGGTCTTGTAGTGTCCTTTATCTCCCAATGGAGTGCGCAATGTTGATGCTGTAACATTAAATGTCCCCAGATGGGCCTCGGTTGCCGCCCTACGGAATTGGCCTGCTCAATAACCGACCGCGTGGCCCCCACATCCTGGCGCGGTGCTCCTTCATGGCAGGGTGTTCCGCATATTTATCCAAGCTCCAAGTACCCACCTTACAAGGAGCACTCGAGTGGCAACATGCTCCTAAATAGACTTTATGGTATACAGTCCACCAATACAGCGATAACTTTAAGCAGTTCAATGTGCCATGTTATGTTATGTTATGTTAGATTTGTTTGTACAGCGCATGGCTACCCCAGCAACAGGGCGTCCCAGCACTTGCAGAGATGCCAGCTAGGGCGGCGTAGCAGGATAGACAGTGAAGTGAGAGTATGAAGTGAAGGTCGTCCTAGATGGAGGCGTACAGCCAGGTTATTTTTTTTTTCCGAAAGAGCCAGTGGTCTTTAGTGGCGCGTGCCTCAAGGGGGATGGAATTCCATAGGGCAGTGGCCAGGGACTTAAAGGACCGGCCGCCTGCTCTGCTCTTGCGTACCCTAATGGTGCAAGCAAGGTGGAGGTCTGCTGAGCGTAGGGCACGTGTGGGGACGTAAAAAGAGAAGAGTCCTTGTAGTAGTTGGGGGCCCTGGCCCTGTAGGATTTTGTGGGTTAGGCAAAGGGTTTTAAACTGAATTCTTTGTTCCACAGGCAGCCAGTGCAGCCAGCGAAGGATGTGTGAGGTGTGACAACATTTAGGTAGGGCGAAGAGAGTGTGGGCAGCTGCGTTCTTAGCCCTTTGAAGTCTTTTCGTGACCGTCAAGTTAGTTCCAAGCATTAGTCTGGTACAGTAGTCCAAGTGGGATAGGACCAGGGACAGGACTATTACTTGTCGGGTGGGTGGCTCAAAGAAGCCCAAAATGGGCTTGAGGGTGCGCAGGCGACCGAAACAGGTGCCAGCCACCTTTTTTGCGTGCGACTCGAAAGATAGTGAGATGTCCAATTGGACCCCCAGATTCTTGACTTCCTTCTTTAGAGTCGGGGGTGAACCCATCGTCGGGGGCCACCAGTAATCGTCCCACTTTTGTGAGTCACGCCAAATCAGGAGCACCTCAGTTTTGGAGGAAATAAGTTGGAGACAGTTCTCCGTCATCCAGCTCGAGATGGCCATGAAATCTTCATGAAATTTTGTCTGGTCCAATGCGGTGTTATTAGAGAAGGTAAAAATAAGCAGTGTGTCATCCGCGTAAGAGATCAATTTGATCCTATGTTCCTTGGCTTCGAGGGCCAAGGGCGGACGTACATGTTAAGAAGGGTAGGGCTGAGGGCAGAGCCCTGGGGGACGCTGCAATTGAGAGGGAATTTGCTCAAAGAATAGGGTGGTGCATGAATCTGGAAGGAGCGGTCAGATAGAAATGATGCGAACCAAGCAAGGGCCCCGTCGCTGAGCACGATCTCCCCGAGACGTTTGAGCAGGATCTCATGGGAGACCTTGTCGAACGCTGCACTCAGGTCAAGCAGGATCAGTGCTGAGGTGTTTCCTAGGTCTTGCAAGGCCCTCAGTTGCTCCGTGACTGCCAAGAGCATGGACTCCGTGCTATGATTAGCTCGGAAGCCGTTTTGTGACTCGTCCAGGATCCCATTAGTTTCCAAGTATCTGGTCAGGGTGGAGTTCACATGTGCTTCCATCACCTTGGCCAGCTACAGCAAAAGAGAGATAGGTCTGAAGTTTTCTGGGAGGGAGGGATCCAGGGTGGGCTTTTTCAGCAGGGGGATGACTTTGGCATCATGGATGCCTAACGCGTTTCGTAGTGTATAGCAGTTCAATGTGCCATGGATGCCTAACGCGTTTCGAAGTGTATAGCTAGGGGTTGGGTTTTTAGTCAGTCAGGATGTAATGGTGCTCAGACTAGTACGTGTAGTATTATATGTGATTCTGAGTGGGTACGGTGCTGCCAGGTCAGAGGAATTACCCAATAACCTTCAGAAATGTGTGAATCAAAGGACCCACACTGGGAAATAAGCGCAGTCCCAGGCACACGTAGTGGGGGTGTAACACTGGTGTGTAAATCTCATGCGGGACCATTCCTAGTGACGAAAAACGTGTTAGCTGGTGTTTTTTCAAATTAAATTGTTGCTTCAATTAAATAACTTTTCAACTCGATACTGGTGTCGACCACTGCAATTGTCATTCACACGTGACTTACACACCACTGTTACATACCCACTACGTGTGCCCGGGACTGCGCGCATTTCGAAGTGTCCCCACTTCTCTTGAGAGGGTTTGGCAATTGAAGGCGCATAGGACACCACCCTCATCATTTAAATGCTCCAATGCATTCCCTGAATGGGATGCTCTGCAGCGACTAGCAGAGCATTATGGGCCTTGTAGTGTCCTTTATCTCCCAATGGAGCACGCAATGTTGATGCTGTGACATTGAATGCCTCCAGATGGGCCTCAGTGTGCCGGTGGACATGCTAAATCCATTGCGGCCCAACAATATCGGCTTGCTGGATAACCGGCTGCGTGGCCCCACATCCTAGGGTGGTGCTCCTGCACAGAAGGGTGTGCCGCGTATTTATCCAAGCTCCAAGTACCCATCAAGGAGCACTCGAGCAGCAAAATGCTCCTTAAGAGCCTTTATGGTATGCAGTCCACCAGTACAATGATAACTTTGAGAAGGACAATCTGCCATGGATACCTGACATGTTTCGAAGTGTCCCCATTCAATGTGGGGAATGAGCACCCCAGGACACAGCTGGCTGTGGAGGTGTCGCGGTTCCCTGGGCCATTATTGGCCCTAGGACACCCCCTTAATTAAAAGATAAGCCCTGGGGATGTGGTGGCCCCGGGGCTCAAAAGAGCCTCAGGAGGTGGGCCCCATGTGCCCCCCTAATTTTTTTCATTCCACATGCCCCAGGTACATGGTCCATCAAGGGCTAAATATTACAGAAGCGCAGAAGCCCCCAGTTCCTTTTTACTTTATTGTTCTACTGGAGTCATAGATCCAATGCGACTCTTGCCAAAAAATCCTTTTTTCCCCAAGGCTTTTTTGACCTCTAAGAGACCTACCCTGTCCTCGTCTCTTTTTAAAAAATGTTTTGGAGGGGCTCTTCAGCTAGCACTTCCTGCTTGAGGTTTTTGCAGCCAATCATATTTCAGCATGGGTTTGTTGGTTACTCAGAGGATCCGCATCCCTATATATACACTTTTTATTTTTAATTTCTAAAAAACTGTAGAACATATTTACACCAAATAACAAAAAGGGTTCTTTTTGAACTAAGAGCTACCCTTCTTCCAAATTTGATGTAATTTTGTCCAGTGGTTCAGGCTGTAACCCCAACATAATAGCTCCATGAAATTAACATAGGAAAAATCCCTTTTTTAGACCCCCTTCCCTTTTTTCTTGGCCACTGCTTGAGGGATCTTTCCACGTGCAACAAGGATCAGTGGTATACCTTTATAATGAAAATCTCTTGAAGATTTATTCAATGGTGTCACAGATATAGTCAAGTCAAAAAACACTTTTTCTATGAAAGCATGGTCCTAACTAGAACTGCCAACCCCAAGTATGATTCAGAAAAGGGGGTGGTGATGGACAGAGTATCTGAATTAAACAGAACACTCATACCCAGTCAACAGATCAGGGCTTGATCCATCACCGTTTTTTAGCTCACTGCACCATCCCAGCTCAGAACCTGGCTACATGCAAATTAGTCTGTCCCTGTCCCAGTGCATCATGGGAACAGGGCAGACCAAACTACCAAGCCAATTCTTATACTAGGAAGGAAACAAGCTTCCGGGGACCGGTTTCTGGCATTACAGCCGTCTTCGGCCCGGCTTGCTTGAATCCTAATGGTGCAATGAGCAAGGCACTCACATCTGAGTATACCCTTCCACGCTTATGGTGGACAAAACGATTCAGAAAAGGGGGTGGTGATGGACAGAGTATCTGAATTAAACAGAACACTCATACCCAGTCAACAGATCAGGGCTTGATCCATCACCGTTTTTTAGCTCACTGCACCATCCCAGCTCAGAACCTGGCTACATGCAAATTAGTCTGTACCTGGCCCAGTGCATCATGGGAACAGGGCAGACCAAACTACCAAGCCAATTCTTATACTGGGAAGGAAACAAGCATCCGGGGACTGGTTTCTGGCATTACAGCCATCTTCGGCACGGCTTGCTTGAATCCTGATGGTGCAATGAGCAAGGGACTCACATCTGAGTATACCCTTCCACGCTTATGGTGGACAAAACGATTCAGAAAAGGGGGTGGTGATGGACAGAGTATCTGAATTAAACAGAACACTCATACCCAGTCAACAGATCAGGGCTTGATCCATCACCGTTTTTTAGCTCACTGCACCATCCCAGCTCAGAACCTGGCTACATGCAAATTAGTCTGTCCCTGGCCCAGTGCATCATGGGAACAGGGCAGACCAAACTACCAAGCCAATTCTTATACTGGGAAGGAAACAAGCTTCCGGGGACCGGTTTCTGGCATTACAGCCGTCTTCGGCCCGGCTTGCTTGAATCCTGATGGTGCAATGAGCAAGGGACTCACATCTGAGTATACCCTTCCACGCTATGAGATATATATATATATTTATATATATTTAGGGGACGCCCCCCCAAAACTCAATATCTAAAATTGCCTATACTATCCCATACCCTTAAAACTCCCTTACCACCCAAAAACCCTACCCACCCCAAAACCCCCAAAAACACTATCACTACACTATACACTTACCCACCACTAAAGCCTCTAAAGACCATTACCACCCAATACACTACTCACCCCTATGGCCTAAAAACACTCTTAACACCCTATACCCTTACCACCAGTAAACCCTAAAAACACCCTTCCCACCCTATACCCTTCCCACCACTAAATCCTAGAAACACCCTTAGACCAATACCCTTACCCACCCCAAAACTCTAAACCACCCTTATCCACCTCTTAAGTCCTAACCCAACCCTAAACCCCCCTTACCACTCATTACCCTTACCCACCCCTAAACCTTACAAATACCCTTGCCACCCCATACCCTGACAGACAGCTAAGCACAAAATCACCCTTACCACGCAATACCCCAACCCACCCCTAAAGCCTAAGAACACCCTTACCACCCAGTACCCCTACCAACCCATAAACCGAAAAACACTCTTACCACCCAATACCCCAACCCACTCCTAAAGCCTAAATACACCCTCACCACCCAATGCCCCTACCCACACCTCTGAATATATATACTTTCCAAGTTATAATTGATGTCAATAAATGACGTCACTTAATTCTTGAGTGATATGATACGTGAGGGAAACTGTCTTGACAAAGTGGGCATTACAAAATTACCACACAATGCCTTTACTACGAATATGGATTTACAAGGCATGCCTTTGCATCGCAAGGGAAGTATATTGAATGTAAGTGTGTGTGTGCATGTATGTATACACCAGCATCTGCCTGCATGAAGATTTGTGCATGAGACCAGCAAAGACATGCAGTGTAGGGTGAGTAGGACTTCCGTTAAGAAGGGCACTCAATGACCTGTAGAAAAATCTTTGCATGAATTATTTAATTTCACTACAATTATGAAGAAGCTACACATTTACCAGAGGGGTTTTATATTTCTGCTCAGTTAAGAGGGATCAAGGTGATTCTGCAGATCCTCTGTCTTTAGCTTGTTCTACTACACCACGTTATCTTCTAATTTGAAAATCCTGTCCTCCACCCCCTGTTAATTTTTGAACAAGTGCAATTAACCTGCTTCCATGTTTCACCGGGTTGAGTGTAAACAAAATGTATTTGCAAATTAGCAAATTGGATGTCTGCCTGTTTAAAAGAGGACATACACTTGATGCACTCTCAACTTCTTTAGATGGATAGGTAGGCTAGAACCATATGATCTCCTAAATTCCTCTTTTTAATATTTCAGTGCTCCAACATTTGTACTGTTGTCCCCCTGACTTGATACCTGTGCACATGGTCTGAAGCAGCATTTTGCTTATTAATAAGCAGCAGAGTGATCACATTTCTACTATAGGAGGTTTGATAACCAAGCCTTACTTACATAGGTGCAGATATTCACTCACATTGCCAGTACACTATATTGACAATACCAATTATGATTGTTACAACTGACTTATCCAGTGATTTTAGAAGGAAATGCTATATGATGGCAGGAGGCCTGTTTTATTTTTCTTTTGTTGACCAAAAGTAACTAAATCAGTATGTATAGGTTAAAGTGATTACGTGTTCTAAATTATTGTAAAATGTATTAAATTCCACATAGATTGGATACTCTTATTATGTTACACTTATTGTTGGTCAATATAGTGAATAATATCCCTGCCCTTGATTATATCCAAAGCAGTCTGTAGTTAAACCAAGAGGAGAGAGTTGGGTTTTTCTACAAATATTATTAGTGTTGTGTGCGGGTTGAATATATCTATTTGTTGGCAGAAGAGATAAAAACTAAGGGCCACATGCATCATTAGAAATAGCTTTTGCAAAGGGACAGATTTGCAGAATCTGCCCCCTTGCGACCGCTATTTTTGCATTTGGGATGCATCATCCCAAATGCAAAAATGCTATTTAAGTAATCGCTAAATTTGCAATTACTTAAATTGCGATTGCATTTAGGGAATCGCAAATTGCGATTCCCTAAATGCACTGGAACAACAACAAAAAATTACCATTTCGCAATTAAGAAATGCAAATTACCATCAATTCAAAGTTGATGGTAATTTGGAGAACTTTGAAAAATACACAAAAGTGCATTTTTCAAAGTTCTATGTTTCACACATAGATGCCCTTGAGGAATGTGTATGTGCAACATGTGTTGATATTGCAATTTCAGGGGTGCATCAGGGTATCCTTTTGGCACCCTTGAAATTGCATGCGCAATTTGCGAGTACCAATTTGGTGCTTGCAAATTGTGCATGCAATTCCCATTGATTCCTATGGGCCCATAGGTAGAAATGGGAAGCAATTCCTTATTTGCGATTCTTCAATTTGCGAATTGCAAATAAGGAATGTGTAGGAATTGCAAAATTTATTGCGATTCCTACATGCATAAGCATTTGCAATTCCAAAATTGTTATTTCTTAACAATCGCAACTTAGGAATCGCAAATGCACAGTTTGATGAATGTGGCTCTTAGAGCCATTCCCCCTGCTGAGGGTCTGTGCAAAAATGAAAAGTGTAAAACTTGTTTCTGAAATCTAAGAGAATAAACGTCCGTTTTCATATAGGATGAATTGAATTTAATGGTGACGGAAGCTATGGAGATTGGTAAAATTGACATATATAAATGCATGAAAAACGCTGAATAATCCATTTAGAGTATCCATCCCTGAATTAGACATCAAGAAATACATATGCAACTATACATTGTAGTCTATCAAATGTAAAACACGCATAATAAATGAAGTTGAGAAAGATTAGAATGAAAACAGCAGAATGTATGAAGGAAGTATAGTTTCTTTTTTGAAATTCGTAATGCATACGTTGTAAAATGCGGTTGTGAATTTGGAATTATCTAGCAAAAGGGTGATCTTTCTAATACTTACGCCATCAAATGATGAAATTAACAATATGCAATCTAGAAAAGTCTGCACTGTGTGTTTGAATTGATATGTTAGAGCCATTGGTATCTTTTGGACATCATTGAGTGTTAGCTAGAACTGAATCAATGGTGAGCGATTTATTTTATTTCTCCTGGAATGGACCTAAGATAATATGCTCAGTAGTTTTACTTTTCTTTCTACTGAATTTTCCATTTAGCAGCCAGACAATGTGGAACAATGGTAGATTTGGTTAGATTTAAGGGAATATTACTATATTTACAATTTTTACCAGAGCAATATAAATGAGGCTCATGTACATAGAGCTTGAAAGTGCATGCTACTGCAGGGTTATTTGTCTGGTCGGTGATGTACGCTGAACAGCTACATTTCCTTGGTGTTACTTCAGAGAAAACATTTTGTGGGCCTCAAAACGGGGGAACACGGGGGTAGAGGGATAGGAGAGGCTTGTTACATTTGAGTTTCATAGGTATGTTGTTCAGCTGAGTCTTTCCTGTACCATTCGGCACAAGACTGTCTAATGCAGGGGTCTCATACTTTTTATGTAATTATGTTCAATTAAATTCCTGCTGAGCTGCTAATATTATTAGCGCTGTAGCATCAGACAAGATTAAATGAGTTACCCATATGCAAGATTACTAGCAGTGATTACCACTGTGCATCTGGCAGTTATTACCTTTGCGCATCTGGCACGGTTGCCAGCAATTATTCTAAAAATGCCTTGTCACTGTGGAATGCTTCTACGTGGGAGGATACATACCAGCAATAGCTGCAGTGCTCATAGCACCAATTCATTTTTGCAATAGTCACTCCAATACTGTTTAATTTTTATCGCTTAAATATATTTTGGAAATTCACCAATTTTCAACTAAATATCAGCTTATCAATTTGTCATGATGCATATGGATGTATGACGTTACAACGCATGCTTTTACCACGCATGCCTTTACAACGCGGTTTTTACATCGCAATCCATTACAACGCATAGCGCTTAGAGGTGCTGTATAGCGAAAAGTTTAATTTTCTATTCCAACTCCAGTCCCCGTGTACACTAGGGAAGGTGTTGGATAGAAAATTAAACTTATTCCCTATCCTAGAGCGCCCCCCAGCGCAATGCGTTGTAATGGTTTGCGTTGTAATGCCTGCGTTGTAATGGTAGTGCGTTGTAAAAGTTTTGTTGTAAAGGTTGTTCACCGATGCATATATTAATTCAACCAAGGAAAAGCTTCAAATTTAGTTCTCTGGCCTACACACAGAGGACCTACTTACAGGTAGCTGGAGAGCTACTCGTTGGAGAAGCCTGGTCCACGGTGTTTTAAACACATATTCAGTTCTCCATACGAATTAAGAGGAAAGATGCTCTGCGGCATAGTTTCTCAGAGGCTTGTGTTAGAGGGATTCAAATAATATGCCAGTCTTCATAATTGTTTAAGTAACAATATTCATAATGAATGCCCAGAATACCATATGTGTATGCCTCTGTAGAGCAGGTCTTCTAAAAATCACAACTTCTCATATTGCTTGTAATTTGTGGGTGTGCCACTTATTGTGAATAGTTGTAAAACTAGATAAGATGAACTCACATCCAATTCATTTCCTGTGGATACTCCCTTTGCATGGTTGTTGGCATTTACCTAATTTCTCTCATCTTTATCACTGTCCGAAGTGGTTATTATAGTAAGTGAATATTATGTCTTATGCTTCACACTTTCAGTGGCGCACACTGGAACGCCCTACCAATTCAGGCGCAAGAGGGCATTTAGTGTGCATTCAATGTTGTTGAAATATTTGACATATGAATTGTTGTCCTTTCCCAAGTTGTGGTGCGCGTGAAAGAGCATTGGGTAACTGTTATGTGCACCAGCTGTGTTAATGTTTTTCTTTCAGCCATCTTATAACCACGTCCTCATGCCATTGCGCTGTTTGTGGGTGCAAAATGGTTATGGATGCTTTGCACAGTAGTGAGTGATCACTTAGGGCCAGATGTATGACCCTTACAGTTTGCGAGTCGCAAATTGCATCGCTTTGCGACTCGCAAAATGCAATGTACAACAGTGTCACAGACACTGTTAGCAATTCCCAATGGGGTCGCAAATTCCATGCCTCATCAATAGTCATGAGGCAAGCGCAATTTGCTACCCCATTGGGAATGGCTAGCACTCCCAGGGATGGTGGCCTGCTGGGGTCATCAGACCACCATTTTTTTAAATGCAGTCCGCTTTCCTTAAAAAAATAAAAAATGAAACTTTTCAATGTCATTTTTTAGGGGCGAGCAGTGGTCCCTGGGACCACTGCCTGCTTTTTAAAAAATATTTCTCACACACTCAGAAAGGGGAAGGGGTCCCCTGGGGACCCCTTCCACTTTGTGTGTGGTTTACTTACTTGAAGTAAGTGGTAAACTGCGTGTGTTTTGCCGCCGCAAATGCGGTCGCAAAACAATAGTACATGGCAGTGAGTGTCGCTATTAAGAAGGGATGCCCCTTTCTAATAGCGAGAGTTGCAAATGCTATATTGTGAGTTAGCACTCGCAAAATAGCATTCGTACATGCCAATACCTTTTTTGCGGTTGCAAACGGGCCAATCTCTCATCTGCGAGTGCAAAAAAGGGTCGTACATCTGGCCCAAAGTCGTCTTCATGATGCTGTGCAGCATCGCTGGATACCATTAACCTGCTTTAGGGCCTTAGTTGCTACTTGTTTCAAACGTGTGCAGTCTGTCGTATTAGGCGTAGTTGGGAAATTCTACAATATTATAACACATTGTCTCTCTATTATGTGTATTTGTGGTTGGCATGGTGATGCATTTCTGGTCCTATGGCAGCAATGCGCTCAGTACCTCATCCAGAGTCACGAAGTTGCCAGTGAAGATGGCCCATTGGTAGCAGAAGACCTGCTGATGATCCTGAGCTATCTGTTAGAAGACTGCGTTTAACACTGCCAAAGCTGGCATTGTGATGAGAGGGTTGCTTGTTTAAAGTTTGTCTATTTATGTGTCATTTTACTGGGCTTTGTTATTGGAAGAAGTCAATTTTACTGCCACGGCCTACATGGAGTTAATTTTTTTTTAAACTTCTCTGCAGTCTAGTGTCCATGGATGAATTCCTACCATTGACTAAAACATTTGTTATATATCTATATCTTTTTACGGAATATAAAATTGCAATATCTCAGTGTTCAGACTCCTTGTTTCACAGCATATCGTTTTCTGCTTATTGATTATGACTGAATTCTTGGTAACCTGCCACACCCTAATTGCTCACAGCAGAAGGTGCTTTTTCTTATGTAGAATTAATGAATCTAATGGTTTAATATTGAAGAAAATGTCCATCAAATATGTGTTGAAGGTGTCCCAATTATGTAGAAAAGATCACTTGTATATGGTTCCCACTAAAGTGTGTTTCCACAAGAAAGTGTGCAAAAGAATCTGCTTTGCACTGGTGTGTGTGGATCCAACAACAACAGAAGCTGCATAACCCATTGTATTGCCTTTTATCATTGTATCTGTGTAGTGTGTCAGACAAACTTATACATGGCGAAAGTTCCATTCATCATGCAGAATAAAGTAAAACAATAATAGATGAAAAGCATCATTTTCCTTTAAATTCCCTCTGATAAAGCCACTAGGCCTTTTTCAAAGGGTCGCCTAACATTAAGTGGCAGTGAAACAGTGTACTTACTGCAAATCTGAATAATTACCAGGTCCACTTTCATAAAAGTTTATTTCTAAACTCTTAAATTGAATATATATGGTTTCTGATGTGCACTAAACTGTGCTTGCTCATATACAAAATTGACAATTTGGTACCTCTAATATACTTTGCTGGTGGAAAAAAGCCCGAAATCAAAATATTGCATTGCTATAATCTGCTGAACCAAGAGAGCTCATCCATCTGAGGTGTGGAGCGATGTTCTATTCCCCACTAGACTTTCTGATGCTTGCCTTAAGGCAACAGACACTTCTTGAAATATCTGAAACACATTTTCGTCAAGCCCTCCATCGACATCGATTTGATGTGAAGGATTTGGATAATCAGTATATGTCGCACTGTGATTGCTCATAGTGCACAGGCACAGAAGCAATAACAAAGAAGCAGGCTAGTTCCAAAAACCTACCGCAGTGCAGTCCCCTCAGGGAAGGTTTTATTTTTGAAGGATGAAACATTTAAAAACGATAGACGCTCAGTGGTCAAAGTTTTAGTACCGTACTGCAGCTAAATATTTTCCTGAGGTGGCATTTCTACAATCCCAACTGTGGACCCGTGTTTGTTCCCCCCTTAGTGAAGCATAAGACGCGCACAATATCCATACCTCAATCCATTAGACACTCTTTGAATTTCTGCCATCAGCATTGTATTACTGATTCTGTTTACATTTAAAAAGTAAAAAACTATATGCTACCAAAAACTAATTTTGAGACTAAATATAAAATTATAAAACTAACACTTCCATACAACAACATTAATTTCAGGGGATGTATGTATTTTTCAGGGACTAGAATGCTCAAAGCAAACTATGGGATGTCCTTAAAAGAAAAAAACGAGACATTCCCCTAAAAACCTTCAGTTGAAGAAACGTTTCCTTTAGTCTAAAAGCTTAACACTGCTGTTCCCGAGTTCCGAATAGCTGTGCAACAATCATGTGCCTCAAATGCACTGCTTATAATTATGCATGTGACATCACAGCTGAGATCATAAACAACCCCATGGATGACATCATTGATAACAAAATACATGACATAGCAAGGGCATGGATGACATCAGTAATGCAGTATGCCATTTGACATTAAATCCACTGACAATCAACACATGCCTTTACAGTGATTGTTACATGGAGTGATCATGCTGCAGTTTTTTTAATTCTTTTTATCAATTTCAGGGCAGAGTAAAGTCACACAAATTAAAAACGAATCACTGTTAGTTGGTACAAGTTCCATTTACATTATGCACATCATCATTACATGTAGTACAAGAAATAACTCATCTGATAATCCATACTGCCTGTTTCTCCTGCCACACCCCTCAGTCTGAAATCTCATCAGTCGCCAACCTGGGTGGATCACAGATATATCCCCTATACTTGCTCCCCTATTTTTGGGGACATCCTCGCTTTCTCTGCCACCATGGCCCAATCTATGTCTTCGCACCAGTCATTGAGCGTTGGTGAGTATCCTGAAGCCCACAATCTGGCTACATTGCGCTTGGCAAACATCATCCCAAGGGTTGCCCAGTCCTGTGCTGGATGATTAAGATCAGTGGGCTCCCATTTGTTTAATAAGCATCTTTTGGGTACTGGTATCACTGATACGTCCTCTACTTGAGACATAGTTCTCATTACTGCTACCCAATATGGTACAATCTTTGGACATTGCCAAATGGTGTGGTAGAATGTACCTTCCTCCCCACATTCCCGAGGCAGAACGAATGTGGAGCATTCCCTATTTTGTGGAGGGTCAATTTATTTATTTTTTATTTATTTAGTAGTTTGTAGAGCGCTCAGCTACCTCCAACGGAAGTGTCCCGGCGCTGAAGATACTACCTCTTAAAGGGTCCGTGAAATGATGTGGGGATTAGATAATTTAGAGGAGGGAGAAGAGCCAGGTCTTGAGTTTTTTTCGGAATAGGGGCTCTGACGTCAAGAATCTTAGCTATTGTTTTTTGCATTTGCAATGGTGTCCGCGAAATAGGTGCGCATGGGGTTACGTTTAAGTTTACGAAACTCCTTGAGGGTTTGTCTGTAATGAGCTTTGACTTCTGGGTCATAGGCCTGCCGCCACTGTCGTTCTATCTTTTTGCACTTACGTACAATATGGTGTACTACGTGTGATGTGATATCTTGAGTTGCACTAATCTTAATTGTGAAGGTATTGCTACTTCGCATAGGGATGAAAGTGTCATTTGTCAAACTGTATTGTCGGGATCCCCCAAGTCTAAGGACCATTTTTGTCTTAGTGCTTGCGTTGGGTCAGGTAAATTGTTAACTAGTTTACGGTAGGTGAGTGAAGTGGCCTTTTTGTGCCTATAATTGGTCAGTAGCTTAGCCTCTAGGGGAGAGGCCTCTGGTAATGCAGTGTTGGGTGGTATAACTGCCTGTAGTGCATGCCTGATCTGCATATATCTGAATATTTCTGAGGATGGCAGTTTGTATTGTTCCTGCAGGTGCTCAAACGTGGTCATTTTGCCCTTAATCCATAAGTCGCCCACCGTAGAGATGCCTATTTCGTACCATCTATGGAACCCTTTACTGTTTCTGAGTCAGCCAAGCCGTTGTGTATCCCAGAGCGGAGTGAGTTGGGTGATAACCCCTTGCCAGCCCAATTTTGTAAATGCTGTGTACCATATGTTTACTGTATGTGCTGTTGGTCCAATTAGTGGGGTAGACCGTTTTTTGGTGTATAGTGCCTTCATAACGCCTTCCTCCCCTAACCCCTATCTGTCCCCTTGAAACGCAGGGTCTGTTTATGGGGCGTGTATCCATTGATTGATTATTTTTAACTGTTCTGCCCAGTAGTATAATTGTATGTTTGGGAGAGCTATGCCTCCATCATACCAGCCTCTGACCAGTTCATCCATTGCAGCACATGCCGGTTTGTTCCCCCATTGTAATTTGGCGACTTCTGCCGCTATTGCTTTAAAATAGCTCGACAGTACGGGAAACAGGTGTTCTCCAAGGCATATAAAAACCGTGGGAGTGCCATCATTTTGAAAAGTGTCAATGGTAAGGTGTGCCAATGTGTTGTATCACGTTTTAGATGTTCAAGGGGGGGTATGAGATTTTTTTTAAGGAATTCATCAGGCCTAGGTGTCACATAGATACCTAAATATTTAAAGCTTTCCTCTGCGATCTTCAGATTACAATCTTTAGGGAGTTGCGGTGGCGGGCCATAAAGTATAAACATGATCGATTTGGACCAATTTATGGTGTAGCCAGACACCCGACCATAAAGGTCACAGATATTTAGGAGCACCAAAATTGATCGTTTGGGGGATGTCATATATAGTAATACGTCATCCGCATACAAGGAGATGCGATCCTCCCAGCCTGCTGCCCCCTTGAGCCCTCGGATAGTCGGTTCCCATCTAATCCATGCGGCCAGTGGCTCCAGCACAAGGGCGAACAGTAATGGGGAGAGGGGACATCCCTGACATGTTCCGCGTCTCAGTGGGAAGTCCTCTGATATGTGACCGTTTGCTGTGATATGCGCCAAGGGTTTCGAGTATAACATGTGTACCCAGGCATGGAATATAGGGCCAAAGCCCAAATGTTTAAGAACCGCGAAGAGGAAAGGCTAATCCACCATATCAAACACCATGCAGTCGTCTAGCGAGAGAATAACAGATGGTTCCTGGATGTACGGTATACGGACCATCACCCCATGCAGGCGTCTCAGATAAAGAGCTGTGTGTCTGCCAGGCATAAATCCCGACTAATCCGGGTGTATTAGGGCCGTAAGGTGTGGGGTTAATCTTGTTGCGAGAAGTTTAGCCAGGATTTTAGTTTCAATGTTAATTAAAGATATTGGGCGATACGAGGTGTATTCCTCTGGAAGTTTTCCTGGTTTGGGAATCGTTACTATGGTGGCCGTTCTTTGGTCCCATGGGAGTTCCCCCGCCTCCAGACCTTAGAGATACATATTTAGTAGATGTGGGGTGATTATACCAGCTGTCTTTTTGTAGAGTTTGATGGGTATGCCGTTAGGCCCCACCGCTTTCCCTGATTGTATAGACCAATAGCTAATTGTAATTAATCAGTCGTGAGGTAAGCTTTGAGCATGAGGGCCTCCTCTGGCATTAGTTTGGGCATATTAATATCTTTAATAAAGGCCTGTGCCTCCTCAACCGTTGTGGTTGATGATGACGCATAGACCTGTTTGAAATATCAGGCTAGTTTATTTACTATTTCCTGTGGGTCAGTTACTAGTACCCCCATCCTGTGTTCGTGTTTGTGCTATCCACAAATGCTCTTTTTTGTCTAGCCAGGCCAGAAGTTTACCCGCCTTATCTCAAACATGCTGCAGTTTTAATGACAACCAGTAGATTTCCTCACTGTGATTCCTTGCACAATAAACCCTATACTTTCAATGACTGTAAACAAATGTCTTGGTACATACGTCGTACAGAACTAAGGCTGACGTTGCACTGACAGCCAACATTTGTTCTGATACGCATTACACAGAAACCAGTTGTTGGTATACAGTGACACTTAAGAAATGTCCTCACTGAGGTGATTGACAGAAGAAAGTCAGAAGTTTTGCTGGCAAGATTTACATGAAGACAAAATGGGGAAGTTCTCAATAGTTCTCCTAATAGAGATTATTGGGAAAATTGGCTCCAGTTCCACTGCCAACAGTTGCACAAAGGTTGAAAGCTGCAGTTCCGCTGATAAACATTACAGGTCCACACAGATATTTTTGGGTGACAAAAAAGCAAGCTTCATTACTGCAGCAGACAAGTGTTGTGACAAGGACTACATTGACATAAAAAAGTAATTCTATTCTGGAGAATGTTTAGGCTCCTCACAAAGTTGTGGTATTCCAATCATTAGCACTGTTATTTACCTCAAAAGAGCAATTATATAACAATAGACTTCTTTTGTATTCCACACAATTGGTATCACATTCAAAGATTCACTTGGACATCATATGTGCAAAAATGCAGTCATATGTTGTATCAATGCATTTGGTAATGTAATTCGTGTTGGTCATTGCTGATGATATTGAGATGAACCTGCACTAAAAGCTGTTGAATGTGGTCAAGCTAAGCAGGAGGGCATGTGTGAGCCACTGTGGAGGAAGGTGTATATTTGCTGACTGCTGTGCACCTTACATTGTGAGAATATGAGTTAGATTCCATCAAGTATTCATGTCAGGGAAGAAAACGATATTTACCAGATCACTGGCAATAAGTGGAGAGCTTGAAAGATAAGTGATGTGATCCAATGGTTTCTTGAAGACAAGTTCTGATCCATCTGCATTCTGCTTAAACAATTTTCAGGTGTGCAGAATGTAGTACTTTATCATAGTCCAGATGAGTGGGTAAAATCAGTCTGAGGAGATGGAATGATTATTGGTTACAGAACTGTGGCTGTGATCATGCCAGAGAAGTGCATTACTCTTTTGCCAAAGTTGTTTCAGTGTTTCTTTTATACTGATGTACATTGTCAGCTACTTTCACTACTCACTGGGCGTTGTTTGCAGTTGTGTCCTGTGGTCTCAGGACACAGTCTTATCCCAAGCCTAACACCCTGTGTCCAAGCTACAGTACCTTCTCAAATAGCCATTGAATCCTTTTTGATTTGGCTTTCTCACCATCGATTCCACAGATGTATATAGCTTCATTACCACTGCTCATCACAGTTGTCCTTGTAATTATCTGTGACTAACTTGTAGCCACTCGACACTGGATAGCAGTGTTTTGAGAACACTGGAGCGGTGCACTCCCAAATAAATATAACGTCAATATTAAAGCTCGATCAGTTTCTTCGTTGTAAAAATATAACACTCTCTATTTTCAACAATCCATAGGGTTTGTGCAATGCATCAGCCAATGCATTTCGCTCAAAGGGTTGAACTTCGTCAGGGTGAGTATGATGGCTGGTGAATACAGCAAATGTAGTGCTTATAATGGATGGATCCCTGGCCCTGGTCTGGTCCGGACCCAGGTCAGGATATATGTAAGAAGCAGTAGATCTCAAGACTGCTTGCCGCTGTGTGGGCCTCCTTGATAAGGGCTTCAGTGGTGTGCCTGCAGTTAAATCAGACGGTGTCTCAGCGTACGGAGCAGCTCCATGCTGATGCATTGCACAAACCCTATGGATTGTTGAAAACAATGAGTTTTATATTTTTGCAACAAAGAAACTGATCAAGCTTCATTATTGACGTTATATTCATTTGGGAGTGCACCACTCCAATGTTCTCATAATCCTGTATATCTGCTTGGCAGTTGGCACCCTTCAACGGCAGGTACAGGAGCAGAGTGTGCACACCGACTCTCATACTACTACTAACTCATAACTTGGGGATCACACAGAGGAAGTGTGGCAACTGGAGTCCGACGTTGGTTCTCTATCTTACACTGGATAGCAGTGTGGTCACTTTTGATGAACTCCTCCCAAAAAAATATCACTTACTTTCTCTCCCATAGTGCACTATCCTCTTAGTGCTACCATCTTGTTTCCCTGTGACTCATTGAAAATCGCCCCATCAGCTAAAAACATCAGGATTCTATTTAACCCATCTGTAAAGATGAAAGTTTTGACCACTAGTTCAGCCACCACTGCCTGTTTTCAAATACTCTGCTTACAAAAGGTCCTCTCTTCGGTTTGACCCCTACATCCAAAGGTGATGGAAGAATGCTTGCAACAAGTCTAACCACAGGCAATTGTTCGGGGTAGCATTCCAACCCATCTTATTTTGCACAGAATGCCACCTCAAAAAAGACCCAGCCATAGACCTTCAGTCTTGGTCCTGCTCCAATGGGAACAGTCCATCTGTAACTGCTAGGCCAGGTTCTTTCTGAACCAGAACACAAGCAACTCAAGAACAGTGTCACCCTGATTGGGGCTCTTCAGTTGGGTGTGACTTAGTTCCACTGGCAATGAGCAAGGGACTCATGCCTGGGCGACCTGGCCTGTCAGTTCAGGACTAACTGTTTCCATTGGAGCTGGGCCAAGACTGATTTGCATAAGGCTGGGTCCAAACTGAGTGGCATGGCATGCAAAATAATAATGGGCAGGGATGTGGACCTAAGCAATTGCAGTTTATTTTGTAAACTTCAGTGTGTTGGTTTGAGTGGGAATGGTATGCCCATACGTGGACCCTGTGCATACTGTACAGCATGAACCAAGCTGTACCAGTGGCTTAACGAAAGTTGAAGGGGCCCCCCTGCAAGGTACATAGAGGGGCCCCCATTCCAGATTTAATCCAGAGCTCTCTGGCGTGAGTACAGTGCTGAGGAGACCCCCTGCTGTTTGGGGCCCCTGCACTGCGGGCTGCAGGGCCTGTGTGATGCCCCTGGCTACCAGAGGGGTAAGTACAGGTTATGTTTGGTGTGTAACGTACTTACTCTGACTAGGATTGTGGGTCCCTACTTGGACAGGGTGGAGACCACCATTTCTAACAACCTTCAACAAGAATCTTCGACAGCTTGACGGGCCATCGGTCTTGATATCTATTACTAGGCAAAACAGCAGGTCCAATGCCCCATTTACAAGGTGCTCGCACTCTCACTAGAGGCAAGCCCCTCCTTCCTGTTTGCTCACATGGGGAAAAATATTCTAAGGTTGGTAGGTTTGTAGTCTGTGGTAAATAAAACATCTACCATCAATTTAACACTTGGTCAAAATTGCTTGGGCCACATGATAGGCTTCACTCTAAGAAGAGACAGTATCCTCAAAGTTTAAATCAGGACTGGTCATGTTTCGCAGTAACCTTTCAATCTCTACTATGGTCGCTTATGGCTAGACACATTACACTGAAAGCAATGTGCCTTACTCATCATGCCATCCATGACACAAACCTTTGCTTCTCACCAGGCCAGACTGGTTGTAGCGGGTATCGGGTGTTTTCCTGGTGGGCAGGGAGGATGGCAGCCAGTTTTGGAGCAATGGGGGCCATTTTTGTTACTGGCAGGCTAGTTTTGCAGCAGTACTGCATTATCGGCCCCCGGTAACAAAAGCAACAGCAGTGCGACATGCTAGCTTCAATGTACAACCAACATGCTACTCAACTCGGTGCTCTGAAAATACTGCACCTGATCATGATATAAATGAGAGTTGTTCATGACCACAGCAAGGATATGAAGCCCTATTTAAATGCTACAATATAAAACTTGGTATACGATTTCATGCATACCTAATCATGACTAGTTTTTAACAATCCTGCGTAAGGGCCTGATATGAGTTTGGCAGATGGTGTAGTGTCCGTTGGAATGGCGGAGTACATTATCTCCACCATCCAAGGGGTTCTCTGCCTACCAAATTTAGAGATGACCGCCAGCCCTGTGGACCATCTGCAAATTTAGAAATGACTGCTCGCCATGAAGTCATCTTTGTACATTGAAAGAAACCATCACCACAACAGTTCCTTTCAATATACTAAAAGTTTGGTGTATAGCAGCTGTTTTTTTGACAGCCATATACCAAACTATTGACTTTTTTTGTTTTGCAAAAACAAGCTCTCAAAGTGGAAGTTTGTTCTTGAAATACATAAAAATAATGACTCATACGTTCTCAAAAATAGGATGGGTGGTGTAATGTTCGTCCTCTGGTGGCCCCTACCCTGTTGGGCAGTTGGAGGAAGTATTTCATCAATAGAGTCAATCGGGGCTCCATCCACAGAATACTGAACAGGCTCACATCTCTCGACAAGGCTGATCTACTGAGGGTTTAGCAGGCAACAGTACGTTGTCTGTCGAATCTAAATTAGGCCCTAAGTGGCTTTGAGCCGATTTAGATTTTGGTGGCTGGATACTTTGTCATAAACATGACAGATATAGTATCACCCAATTACAAGTGCATTATATCCACATGCACTTGTAATAAGGTCAATGGGCAGTGTTTAATTTGAGCAGGTGGATTCCGGTGCTGAGCACTGGAACTTAATTGCCAACACCAGTGCTGGCTAGAGTCGGGCTAATTTAAAGAATAACACAACAACAGTTAATTATTAATTCAATATATTTTCAAAATTACTATTACCTGCCTCCCAAGTCAGTCTTATAGCTTTTGGCGGGCCTAGAATATTCTGAATTGTCACACTTATAGGAGTGAGACAGTTAGTAGCTGAGTTTTTACTATCAATTGCAGCATGGCAGGGGCAATGCGTGGTGCAAGCTGCAGTACCCTCCTGATGAGATCCCTGGCACTTCTGCTTTTTACAAATTAAGCACTACCAATAGGATATCAGTCACATTTTTGATGGCGTACCTGTTCGCCAAACTCTCAATCAGGCCCTTTTCCCATGCTCCTACCCATGATTTTGGTGCAACACTAGCTACTAAAATATTCAGACATGGTTTTGCATATAAAATAACACCCATTTGAAATAGGCACTATCAAGGTGAAGTGCTTTTATGTCTCCTTTCTTTTCCAACTTTACATCACACATACAAAGTAGAAAATAGTTTAAAATTAGTCTGAGCATAGTATTTTGTACTGGAAGGACACCCTTTCAGAACAAAACCTGTACTAGACTCATGCATACACCCTTGAACTATGGCACAAAGGTGTGTGCGTGGTGCTTGGCAGCCTGATTGTGTGCTGGCGCTGGCAGTGTGATGGTGCAAGGGAGAGAGCAGGATAGTGTGATATCTTTGTAAATATAGATTGTCATGCTCCTGCAAAGCAGCACAACATTTGTGGCTGATGTGCTGCATTGTGTAAGAATTTAGAAAATAGACCCCATAAAATTGCAAAACATTTATACAAGCACTTCACATAAACAAGACTGCTTCCGTTACACATATTTGCCTCCATTGGGCTATATGCATTGAATGGGACTTTCAATTGTAGGCTCAAGGCCACTAAAACAAACATATGATTTCTATTTCTTTTCACACAGTGTGTCTTTCAGTCAATTCTCAACACGCTTGCGAATTAAATGTCAAAGGTGGGCACATTGCTGCTGGGCAACATAACAAAATCATTGATATACCTCAAAAGACCTAAAGATTGAATATTATTTAGGCAGGCAAACTATAAAAAGTGATCTGCTGGGCAGCCAGCCGAATCTCAATGCCAGGTAGTTTCTCTTTTTTAAAGTCCCTGCAAACAGTCAATGATAACATACTTTCACTACGTTTTGAAAAAGGCACTTTTTAAATAAAAGTCTGTATTGCAATGAAGCATGTATTTTTCATAGTTCCAAACTCTGTGACACGCAGGTCCCTCATTCCTTAAGTGTGGATGGTGCTGTGGAGAGATAAACTGGGCTGTGAAACAATGGATGGTGGGGATGTCGAAGGATTGCTGAGTGGCACTGTAGAAAGATGGATGGATGGGGCTGTAGCAAGATAATGAGTGGTGCTGTAGACAGATGCATGGTGCTATAGAAGGATGGATGAGTAGTCCTGTAAAAGGACGGATCTATGGTACTGTAGAAGGATGGATGGGTGGTGCTGTAGCAGGATAGATGAGGGTGCTGTAGAAGGATGGATCGATGGTGCTATTGATGGATGAATGGATGGGTTGTGCTGTAGAAGGATGGATGGATTGTGCTGTTGAAGGATGGATGGCTTGTGATGTAAAAGGTTTGAGTGGTGATGCTGTAGAAGGATGGAGGAAATTTGCTGTAGAAGAATGTGCTAAGCTATAGAGGAATGTACGAGTGGTGCTGTGGAAGAGTGGATGACTAGTGCTGTAGAAGGATAAATGGGCGGTGCTGTATAAGGATTGAATGGTGGTGCTGTAGAGTGATTGGCTGGGCTGTAGAAGATTGGATGAGTGGTGCTGTAGGAGGATGTATGGGTGGTGCTGTGGAATGATGGATTACTGAAGAATTGATGATTTGTGCAGTGGAGGAATGGATGGGTGGTAATGTGGAGAAATGGATGGGTGGTGATATGGAGGAATGAATGGGTGATGATGTGGAGGAATGGATGGGTGGGGATTCGATAGGTGGTGATGTGGAGAAATAGATGGGTGGTGATGTGGAGGAATGGATGGGTGATGATGTGGAGGAAAGGATGGGTGGTGATTGGATGGGCGGTGATGTGGAGGAATGGATGGGAGATGATGTGGAGGAATGGATGGGTGGTGATGTGCAGGAATGGTCGGGTTATCATGGGAAAGTCAGATTTCGGGTACTATAATGGAATGGGTAAGTACCACTGCACATAAGAGGAAGAGTTGAGAAATGGAAGAAGGGTGCTGTGAGAGATAATGGACTGTTCTAAAATGAGTGGCATATGCACGTCTCTCCTCATATTTGATGTACTGTTTTCTCCCCTCTGAGGTGTGGTGTGCCGAAAGAACTTCATGATGCCCTCAGAACCGCTGCATGCAGCGAGCCATAGTGCTTTACACAGACCTGGGAAAGGAAAGGGGCACACACAGGAGGGAGGGAGCGGGTCCCTGTTTTGGGCAAAGCTCTATGGCCCTCTGACGCAGGTCAGACCACATCAGGAGCACCGCGTCCAACCATAGAAGCCAGAACTTCAGAAGCACGAGAGTCGATTAGGAAGCTCCCAACACAACGCAGGGGCCGAGCTACCTGCTTCCATTGTCGAGTCAAAGACTCATCCTTTTTGTCACCTGGATTATAATCACAATTTGAGAATATATGTGGGTGCCATTACTAAAAGCTAGGCTCTTTGACCTGGTTTGGCAGTTCAAGCTGGTGTGTTCCCATTGGAGCAAGATCTAGACTGATTGGCATATGGCTGGGTCCAAACTAAGGTGGCATGGTGTGCTAAGTAATGATGGATTGAGATGAGTATTTACCAGTGGCTGAGATTCATTGGCACATTCTATCCATGACTTTTTTGACTTATTTGCTACATCTCAAGTTCTGATTTTACTGATTTTTACAGATCTTCTGCTTATTGGTGACTGCAAATATTTATGCACACCTCTAGAGAAGGTTCTAAGATTTTGCAGCCAGAATCTATTCATTCAACCTCAAAACACCCCTTCTTCACTGCTACCACCACAAGACTGGCTGCCTCACTACCAAGAACAGGGCTATTTACATCCTATTATTTGTAGTATCCAAATCAATAAGAAGACTTTGTCTGTAGCTATCTCCTTGACATCCAGTCATACAACAAAGCAACTTGGATCTGACAATCACAACCTTATGTCAATACCTAAACCATTTTTGGCATACCCAAGTATTCAACAACTTATGCTTACTTCAATGGAACTCTTTACCACCAATCGTTCATGCCAATGTCTTACTCCAAAAGTTAAAAATCTCACTTTACTGAAAAGCCATTTGCCACAGTAAGAGTTAAATGATGGTTAACCATCTCTGATGTATGTATGCAAAAGATGTGACTCTTACTGACTTGCTATGCTGTTTATTGCATATAATAGGATTTTTTTTATTTATTTCAATTTGTATAGCGCATTATCACCCCAGGGTCTCTAAGCGCTTGTACAAGAGAAAAAACGAACTCTACAAAACAGGTAGCCAACTTATAACACTCCCCATGCTTCTCGGAAGAGTATGGTTTTTACCATTCGGCGGAATGGCAAAAGATTAGGCTCCTTGCGGAGATTAAGTGGTAGTTTATTCCATGCTGCAGAAAGCAAAGTGGAGAAAGCACGCCCGCCCAAGGTAGACAGGCGGAAACGTGGATTGACCAGGAGAGTGGCTTCAGAAGACCGCAGCACCCTACCAGGGGTATAGCCAGATAATCTAGTTTTAATGTAACTGGGCGCGTTACCGTAGAGTGCCTTGTGGGAGATACACAATACTTTAAATAATGCCCTCTGTCTAACAGGGAGACAGTGTAACTGACGCAGGAGAGGTGAGGCATGCTTCTTCCTAGGCTCCTTAAAGATCAGTCTCGCTGCGCCATTCATTACTGTCTTAAGCCTCGAGATTTGTTGCTGGGGCAGCCCTATATACAGTGCATTGCCGTAATCCAATCGCCCCAGAATCATAGCTGACACAGTGCTTCTTAGGGTGGGAAAAGACAGCAATTGGGAGATCTTACGAAGTTGTCTCAAAAGACCAACACACGTGCCGACCACTACAGACACCTGCTTCTTCATAGACAGATTGCTGTCAATGTGGATTCCCAAGCTTTTCACCACGGTTGCTGGTACCGGCGTCCTACCCAACTCCTTGGGCCAAAACCCATCATTCCAAGGGCTGCCTGAGATGGTTATAGGCAGCACCTCAATTTTGTCAGGGTTAATCTTCAAGGAGTTGGCGGACATCCAGTTTACCGTGTACCTCAAGACGTTATGCAACCTGGCTTGTGCTCCTGGAGAATCCTCTATTTGGATGATGAGCTGCGTGTCATCAGCGTAATTATAAATCTGACATTCCATCTGATTAAGAGCTGAAATCAATGGCTGCAGGTAAATGTTAAATAGGATCGGTGAGAGCGCCGAGCCTTGCGGCACTCTACAGGTGATGGCCGCTGATGTAGATACTAGGTCGGACAACTGCACTTTCTGCGATCTATCTTGCAAGAAAGAGGTAAGCCAACCTAGTGCTGTCCGCCCGATGCCCAGATCTCTCACACGCGACAGCAGTTGACTATGACACACCGTGTCAAAAGCCGCGGAGAGATCAAGTAGCACCAGGGCCCCTGGAATCTTTTTATCAGCTCTACACCTCAATTCGTCCAAAATGGACACCATCACCAGCTCCGTACTATGATGTACCCGAAATCCAGCCTGATTCTGCTCTAACAGATCATTGGTCTCCAGATGCTTTGAGAGGTATGTCAGCACATGCTGTTTCAAAACCTTTGCTAAGAAGGGTAATTGGGAGATGGGCCAGAAATTCTTTAGAATTTTGACATCTGCCCCGGGCTTCTTAAGCAGCGGAATCAACCGGGCCTCCTTAAGCATAGCCGGAACTTGTCCAGTTTCCAAAGACTTATTTAGGAGGTTTAAAACATCCTCTTCCATCCCGGGCATAGCTAGCTTAAAAACCCTCGGGGGGCAAGGATCCACCTGGGAGCCTGCCTTCACCCTCCCTACCAGGCTGGCTAGCGTCTCCTTCGTAATCAAGGAGATAGTATTCAGGGGGTTATCGACTTTGGGACTAAGAGGCGTAACTTGTAGTGAACATTCTAGGACGGGAGAGCGAGAGATTTCTAACAGGAGATCTTCAATTTTATTAGTGAAGAAATCCTGGAATTTTTGACAGTCCTCCTGCAAAAATTCAGGCCTCTGCTCCCTGTTCTTCCTCAATTCAGAGAGCACCCTGAAGACTTCTTTCTGCGGATTTTCGGGCAGTTGCAATCCTAGTCTCAAAAAACTCAGATTTTCGTGCTAGGATAGCCTTTTTATACGCGGCAAGCTCTTGCAGATATAGGCTATGTGCCGTCGTATTATAGTCCCTCCTCCAGGCTCTCTCAGCCTTCCGAAGGGCCTGTTTCCTTAACCTCAGCGAGTCATTAAACCAAGGCGCTCCTGCTCCTTTGTCCACCATTTTCACCTTTCTAGCCGGTGCCACCACTTCGATGGTTAATTTTAATTTGTTACTCTTATTGATTATGCCTACCATCCCCAAACTTTTGTGAATTTCCTGAATAACTACTAAAGGTTTATTTCAACCTGCTATGGTGGTAGTCACAGAAAATAAATGCTTGTTACCCACTTCAGTGGCACTTAATATAGCCACCTTGGAAGGGTGAAAGGCTGATTGGACCATCTGTGACTCAACCCTTTGACCTTGTGTGAAAAACACATCCCTGGAGTAGACACATTAATCCACTGAACCCAAAGCCCAAGATTTAAGCAACACAACATTCACGCCTTGTGTGCAGTCAAATATACTGTCAACTTTGCTGATTAAACTCTTATTTATGCTGATGCTGCTGTTTTTCAATCAAGCAATACTTAAATTCAAGGGCACTGTGAACAGGATATGAAAAATACCCATGTTCCATGCTTAGTATCCTTCTCTTCGATGTGAAGTAGAAAAGAACTATAATCGTCACAAAAAAGCAGAACCTCGAACAAATCAGTAGAGATCTGTCATAATCAGTTAAAATCAGTAAAAACAGTATGAATCTCATTGAAACCAGTTAGAATTGGTTTCAACAGTGCAAACTATATGAAGCCATTAGGTGTGCTAAACAGAAACCTTCAGTCAGCAGTGTCAAACCCTATTTCACACATAAACTTTAAAAAGGAAATAAACATGGAGGCAGATCTCTAAGATTTTGAAGACTCGCATTACGGAGCTTACTAAGCGGAAACCTTGCGGTAGAATATAACTATTGCCCCTTCACAATATGTCTGAAACTAATCTGTTTCACATGCACTCTACTAAACACCATGCTTACAGGGACAAAGGGGAAATTGTTTTGGATGAGGAGCCCTCTTTTTACTGATTGGATTCTAACAACCCCCTCCCCTTTATAGTGTTCAATATAGTGCCCGAAGTAACAGAAAAGGGATTACAAAAACATACATAATAAAATAACACTATCTGAGATCAGTGAAGGGCAGCTGTGGCTTGTAAGGAGCAGTTGAAACTAGTAAGGAAAATTTGAAGCAAGTAATACCCTTTGTAACTAGAATGAACCAGTACATGTGTACATGTTCAACTAGCATACACCACATAAAAGCAGTAAAAGCCAGTTAAAGCCAGTAAAGACCAGTTAAAACTAGTAAGATCAGTAAGAACCCAATGAAAAAAGTTGAAACCAGATGAACCAGTAAGGCCCAGTTATGTTATATTATGTTAATTTGTAAAGTGCTGCTAATCACCCCTTGAGGGTATCCAGACATTGTGCAGGGCAGGCCTGAGGGGGGGTGGGGGGGGAGGAATCATGCCTGTTTTGTCTGGAATAGCCATGTGTTGATGTTCCTTCGGAAGGCCATAAGGGAGGGGGAGGTTCTGAGGTGCTTCAGGAGGTCGTTCCAAGTCTTTACTGTGAGGTATGAGAAAGAGCTTCTTCCGCTTCTGGTCTTCTTGATGCAAGGGAGCTGTGCCCTTTCCTAGGACGCAGATTGAAGGTGTCTGGTGGGTTGGTAGAAGTTGAGGAGGTGGTTGAGGTAAGCTGGACTAGTGTTGTTGAGAGTGTTGTAGGCATTGGCGAGTAGCTGGAAATTACATCTTTCCTGGACTGGGAGCCAGTTGAGATTGGTGAGGTGTGGAGAGATGTTTTTATTTCACAGGATGTTCAGGGTGAGTCAGGGAGTGGCGTTCTGGGTTGTTCGGAATCTGTGTAGGGCATAGGCCCTACACAAGGTCCACTTGTAATAAGAGCCTGGGTGACCATTCATTTAGTGTTAAGTGCAATCCACTGGAAAATCTTGCGTAGCATTTGCAGGATGATGAGGAGATGTTGTTAATCTCTCTGCTCATGGAGAGGTTGGTGTGCAGGATGATCCCGAGGTTTGTGTGTAGGATGATCCCGAGGTTAATGCCATTGTCTGCAGGGGATTGGTGGGGGGCCCAGATCAGAGAGCCATCAAGAGGTGTCCTAGGGTGGGGTGGTTGTTGCTCAAAAGTTGAACTTCAGAGCTGGATGCAGTTGTTTTTTATCCAAGCTGCGACGTTTCTCGTTCAGTTGGCAAAGTTGACTTTGGCAGTGCTGGTTGAGTGGGTAATGCAGAGGATGAGCTGTGTGTCATCTGTGTAGTATACTATGTTGATGCCATGGGCTCAGAAGATGTCCACAAGAGGTGTCATGTAGACATTGAAAAGTGTTGGACTGAGCGACAATCCTTGAGGGACTCCACAGATGTGTTTCTTGGGTTCTGAGGATAGGGGGAAGTCTAACCAGGTTGAGTTCTGTCTGTGAAGAAGGAGGATATCCATTTGAGGGAAGGTCCACAGATACCCAAGTGCTGAAGCTTTCTGAAGAGTGGCTTGTGGGAGGCCATATCAAAGCTACGTAAACGTTTAGGAGGATGAGTGCAGCAGTTTCTCTTTGGTCGATGATGCCTTTGATGTCATGGTGGCTGCAATGAGGGCTGTCTCTGTGCTGAGGTTGGTGCGGAAGTCTGATTGAGAGCTGTCTATGAGATGAAGGACTTCTAGCTGGTCTATGAGTTGGGTATTGATGGCTTTCTCAATGACTTACAGCGGTACAAAAGGGGGTGGTGATGGACGGAGCATCTGAATCAATCAAACACTCAAACCCAGTCAAAAGATCTGGGTTTAATCCATCACCGTTCTTTAGCCCACTCTGCCACCCCAGTTCAGACATGGCTATATGCAAATCAGTCTGACCCTGTGCCTCATGGGAACAGTCCAGCCTGAACTGCCAAGCCATGTCTTCCCTGGACCGGAAACAAGCTTCCGAGGACCGGTTTCTGGCATTTCATCCGTCTTCAGCCCGGCTTGCTTGAATCCAGTGGCAAAGTGAGCAAGGGACTCACGTCTGAGCATACCCTGCCACACTTATGGCGGCCAAAAGCGGTACAAAAGGGGGTGGTGATCGGAAATGTATGATGTAGTGGTCTGACCATGTGAGCGGGATCTTGTGGGTGGTGGTGTTCCTGTTGGAGGAAATAATAGGGTTGAGTGTGTGGCCTGCTGTGTGAGTAGGTCCTTAGACGAGCTGAGTTTGTCCAAGGTTGCTGAAGCTGTTGAGGAGGGTCGTTGAGTTAGGGTTTGGGGTGTCTTCGAATTGGAAATTAAGGTCCCTGAGGAGGATGAAGTTGATTTATTTATTTATTGAAGTTTTGTATAGCGCTAGCTGGACCCGAGGGTATCAGAGCGCTTCACAGCATGTATAGTTATGAACAAGAATATTTTGGGCGGCAAACAAGAACACGAGAACAGAAACAGAAATATTAGTCTGCAGATCATCAACTTAAGAGCAATGTGGAACAGAGTTCGAGAGCGCCTCATCTGTCTGTGGGGGTTCGAGAGGGGGAGATAGCTGTCCTATCCCCAGTCAAAAGTGGAATTCTCATTACGGACAAGAGCGTTCTAGGAAGAGGGCTTCGAGTAGTGTCTTGAATTTCGGGAAGGAGGTGGTAATTATGATATAGGGGGGGATGGAGTTCCAGATCTAGGGAGCATTTCCCGCAAAGGATTTATTTGAGGTTTTGTGTTTCCGTGATTTGAGTGGGATGAGAAGAAGCGTGTTAGAGCTTCTGAGGTTCCTGGACTGACCGGTCGTTTTGAGTTTGGCAGCCAGGTATTCTGGTTTGCCTGTGTGCAGGGCTTTGTGCGTGAGGCAAGCTGTGCGGAAGCTGGCTGTTTGGTCAATAGGGAGCCATTCCTTGAGTGCCGGAGAAATGTGCTCGTATTTCTTCGTTCCTGTGACCATTCTTGCTGCGGCATTGAGGGTAGTGGAAAGTGGACCTAGGTGAGATTTTGCTGACCCGGTCAGTGCTGCGATGCCATAGTCAATTTTGGAGAGCACCAATGCCTAAGTGGCCTGTTTAAGATCTTTCGGGGGATGGAAGGGTTTTATTTTGTAGAGTACTTTCAGATTTAGGAACGCACTTTTGGCAGTTTTTGACATGTGTTTTTTCATGTCCAGTTTGGGGTCGAGGGTAATCGCTAGGGATTTCACTGAGTCTGTTTGCGTAAGGGCGCCGTTGAGGGCGCCTAAGGCTTTGAGCCATTCGGCGATTTGTTTTTTTTTTGTCCCTATTAGAGATGAGGAGCACTTAAGTTTTCTCTTGGTTGAGTTTGAGGTGGTTGGTTGAGAGCTAATGTTGGACCTCAATGAGTGTGACATTAAGTCTGTGAATATCTGCGATCAAGGTGGTTACCAGATAAAGTTGTGTGTTGTCCGCATAGAGCTGGAAGGGGATGTTGGAGTTTCTTAGCAGTGTGGTGAGGGGCTCCATGTAGATGTTGAAAAGTTGTGGGGAGAGTACTGACCCTTGTGGCACTCCTCTGCTAACAGGAAGGGGGTCCGACTCACAGTTGTTGATTTTTATTCTTTGTGTACGGTTGTGGAAAAAGGAGGAGAACCATTTTAGAACCGTCTTTTCAATACCCACTCTCTCCTGGAGGACTTTGAGGAACAGGGTGTGGTCAACTGTGTCAAACGTGGCCGAAAGATCTAGGAGGATAAGAAGGGTACATTGGTCTAAGTCGAGTGACATGTGAAGATCGTCTAAGACATTTAAGATTGAGGTTTTCGGTGCTGCAGCCCTTTCTGAATCCTGATTGGTGTGGGTCTAGTAGTTTGATATTTTCAAGGTGTTGGGTTAACTGTGGAAGAACAAATCTTTTTAGAATTGTGGATAGGAGAGGAAGTTTCAATACCGGTCTAAAGTTGTTCATGTCCTTAGGGTCGAGGCAAGGTTTTTTTTAATAGCGGCGTGACTTGTCCTATTTTGAGGCAGTCTGGAATGGTTCCCGCGCTCAGTGAGCTGTTGATAATCTTGCTTCAGGTCTTTAGTCAGTCTCGAGGGAAGCTGATCGAGGGAGTGGGAAGAGGGTTTAGCGGTGGCGATCAGATTGCTTATCAATTCTTCCTGGATGGGGCGGAAGGAAGACCAGCGAGTAGGCGTGATCACTGGGGTATTGCTATTAGTTGCTGGTGTCGGGATCTCCATGGGGAGGAGGGCTTAGTGCTGAGCGATCAATCAATTTTGGTGATTTTTAGTGATTTTTTCATTGAAAAAGCTGGCAAAGTTGTCACAGTGGATTTTGGACGCCACTATGTTGGCTGTCGCTGGTGTGGCTCTTAATGATGTTAAAGAGTTCTTTGGGGTGGTTTTTAGCATTGTCTAAGGAGGAGCACAAGAATGTTGTCTTTTTGCTCTTGATGAGATCATTGTACTTTCTGTGTGCTGCCTTGAGCTGATCCCGATGGAGGGAGGAGGGGTTATTCCTCCAGGTTCTTTTTAGGGTTCTGAGGTGAGTTCAGTGGTCGAGAGGTGCCGCTGTGCTTTGGGAGGAGCATGCTTAGACCTTCTTCCAGTTTGTCTCGGGGGACTCGGGTAGTGTTCCTGACACACTTAGGAGAGGCCTGAATAGGTGGTTGGGATAGGGCGGGTTGGTTGATATGAAAAAGTATGATGCGGTGGTCAGACCAGTCCACAGGGATGATGTAGTCAATGGTGATTGAATTTTTGTCCTCAATGACTGCATCCAGGATGGCTCCTCTATGGTGTGTTTCCTCTGAGCAGTGTTGGATCATATTGTTGTCTAGCAGGAGGTTGTTGAGAGATTGGATGAGCGGGTTTTTTGTTTCGTTCCATCTTATTTTGTGGTCGCCCAGAATTATGCTATTATCGTTAGTGAGTGCGGTTTGGGTGATCAGGTCCGAAAACTGCGCACCGAATTCGATGGAGTTTCCTGGAGGGTGGTATAGGAGGTGGCATTGTAGTGAACTGTTTGAGGTGAGTGCGGTCGCTTCCTGGGGGGAGAGGATGGGCTTTGTTCTTCTGGGTCTGTCTTCTCGTGACTCATTCTAGGGTTTGGAGAGTGATGGCCGAGAACCAGGGGGTGTCAGGGTCTGGTTGGGGGGAGGTGAGTCATTCCTTCGGGGAAGCGGTGGGATGGGGGGTGTTGCGGAGTGAGGGGTGGGCAAAAGGATTTTCCCTAGGGAGGATAAGGTTTCCTTCAGGCCATGAATCAGGGTTCCGAGCTGCGCTTCCAGAAGATCAAGGCGTTGCGTCAGCTTGTCTGAGGGATTGAGGAGTGGAGGATGGGCGGAGGTGAGCCTTCTGGGTGAGGGGCTGCAGGTCAAATCAGTTCTGAAGTGGAGGTATTTCATAAGTGGTGTGAGGGCAAGATGGCCTGGTGGACGTGTTTCACCTCAGCTCGTAGCCCTTTGGTTGTCCGGGAGGCTACTTGCAGCAATATTGACCCACAACACAGCCAAAGCGAGTGGGAAGTCATGCGGTGATGTTGGCGATCTGCGTATCTGTCGACTAAAGAGGACTTTGGGTCCGCCAGCAGGAGACAACAGGGAAGAGAGTTCCGAAGAGGTGCAACACTCAAAATGGCAATGGCGTCCGGAGTGTCCGATCGTCCCAGATTGAGCAGCAGAGGATCAACATAGCCTGCACAGGTGAGCGGACTCAGAGCCTCTGAGAAACTGAGGTGGGTAGCGGGATAAGGCAGATTGGAAAAAGAGTGACAAGCTACACTGCTCCAGAGTCTGAGGCTGCACCCGCCATTCATATCCCGGATGGTAGGAGGTTTTCAGCTGACAACGCTGGGGACCCCCATTGGCATCGGGGGCTCCCCTGGAGTGTTACTTGAGATGTTAAATACTGGCCTGGGGGCAGAGATGCGGTGAAGGAAGCTCGGATGTGACGTGCCTGACCTTAAAATGGCGGCCACCGCTGCTTTCATTTCCCCAGCAGCCACAATGGCAGACCCCAGCTCCTTTCCCCGATACCGAGCAGTTCGTCACTAAGCAACTGTATCTCCACTTCCACGTGGATTTCAGCAGCAGCGCCATCCCTGGGGATGTTTCCCTGGTCGTGGAGTCCCAGCAGAATGGTCTCTCCATACTGAGCCTGGAATTGCTAAGGTGGACATCAGTGGGAGAGGGGCTGATGCAGTAAAGAGTAGCGGACGAACAGCATTGCGCATGCTACGTTGCCCTTGCCTGCGGGGAACCCCTCTTTCGCCTGCTAGTTCGACCTGCCAAATACAGAAGAGAAGAGTGCCCTTCCCACGACGGCACCAGTGAGGAAAAGGCACCAGACGGGGTCGTGATTCACAAGTGCCCGACCAATCCCCGCCTCTGCCACCTTGTGTTAGGTACGTGGCCCCCCTCTGACTGCAAGGAGTCGATGCCGCTCGAGCCTGGCTGTGTGGGCACTGGTGAGCGGCTACCAGATGGGCTGGATTATATGATGGCAAAGTTCCTCTACAGAATGCCGATTTTATGCACTCAGGATTGCCCTGCTGCAATACCCCACCTAATAAAGGTCACGGTCGGGAGGAAATAGGCTGTTGCACCGGCAGAGGGTCGAATTGAGGTGAAGGCGAGCTGGAGGGTGAGGCGGACGGCACTTCCCAGTAATACCGGGACCGGTGTTGCCGACGTAACTATGGCGATGCTCCCCCGGGCTGAAACCATAAATGTTGTACTTACCACGGAGCCCGCGCAACATGGCCGATGCGTGGTGGAGCTGTTTAGGCAGCTATAGAGGAGTTTAGGCCTAGTTCACCCCCTCGGCCGTGCACCGACCCAGCCGGACATTGGACATAGTTTTTGCTCGTTCTCCCCGTTATGTTTTCCTTCCCTCCTCCACATCCTCCCTTCACATCCTCCCTCATGGATCCTGTGGTGGCCTCCCCTTTCCATCCCTGCGTCGAGCAGTGGAGTCAGCTACTGTTTTGTTTTTTTGGGATTAATTTTGTTTATTCGGCCATTTTGTGACATTGCTCCCTTTAATTACCTTCCCCCTTGCCGGTCTGCCTGACACTATCTACATCCCTTACCCCCTTTTTACCTTTCCCCCTCTACCTTCCATTCCCCATTAGACATGTGTATTTGCTATGCTAGGAGCTAAGAACTCTTATTTTGTAATCGCTGTTTTTCTCCTTTGTTTATACTTGCTGCTGTAACTGATGTAATTTTGTAACTAGTAACTTGCTGTTCCTCATGTAAAGCGCTCTGATACCTCCAGGTCTAGCCAGAACTATATAAAACTCTACAAATAAATACATAAGGATGGTGTCTGAGTTTGTATGGATGTTGCAGTCAGTAATTCTTTTCAGATAATCATGAGTCCTCAACCTGGTTTATGGATGTTGTCCTGGTTTATTATTTTGTTGGCAGGCCGGATGGCTGTGGCTATATCCGGGTTAGAGGCTGGGTGTAGCCATATTTTTGAGAAGGCCGGATGTGTTGCTGTTGAGGAGGGGAATTCTCAGATTTCGGTGGAGAATTCCCAGAGGGATTGGACATTGAGGAGCATGGGGAACAATTGGTGCGCGGTAGTGGCGTGCATCAATTGCTTGGAGGGGGTGATGTCGGCATCTGAGGTGTTGCAGGTGAAATCCCAATGGCTGCAAGAGAAAGGTCCTACTGTGGTGGTGAGGGATGCGCAGAAGCTGTGTGTTTGCAGGCCTGTGCTGTTGAGGGTACGAGGATGGCAGAGGAGTACTGGAAGCATTTTGTTGGCTCTGGTGGCAGTTGTGGTATTGCATTAGATGATGGTGGTGCCAGGGTTTCTGGCGCTGAGCGTGGTCCAGGTGCAGACTCTCAGGGTGGCACTGCGGCCTGCATTAAGTAACTCCTGGGGTGGGCGAGGCTTCTGTTGGTGGGTAGAACAGTGAGTGGAAAAAACCCTGGCAGCGGCGGTGTCACTTGGTCAAATGGCAGCAACTGGATCGGGCTGCAGGCCATTGGAAAGTGGCAAGCTAGGTGCCCAGGTGCCTACAGGACAAACCAATATAAGCCAATATGAGGAATTCACCAGTAACTGTTTAATACATTTTAACCGTTATATAACGAGTTCAAACATCTACCAATAAGAAATGAATTAACTGATCCAAAAGTCTTTCATGAGTTCATATGACCGTCTTCATCACTCTGCGCTCAGGGCCCATGTCCAAGGTACACGTTGGGCATGTTTTCTGTCAGTGTCCAGAGGACACAGGGCAGACAGTATGACCTTTGCCACACCATGCTCTCAGGGGTACTTACTGTGTGCTACACTGGTGTGCTCCATGCCCAGTGTCCCTTTCCAACTGACCATGAACAACACTAAGCTGTGGCTTATGGCTCCATATTGTGTGTAGTAGTTTCAGAACCCACTCTACATGGCTACTAATCATGCCCAACATGCACTACGTTTCTCCTAATCACCTGTCACGTATGCCCTAGGCACAGGCCATATAGCATGTCCCTATGCCAATTTATTTAATATCCACTAGGCTCAGTCTGCAGCCTTCCCCTGCACATGCTGCATGCAGTAGTACTGCTAACATGAACCTACGAGCAATAACATGAATGTAAGCCATCCTTTGTGTCAACAATGTACAATGACATATCACAGATAGGTGTACAATAAAGAGAAACATCAATAACATCTATACGTAGTGCACATAGATAGCTGTAAGATACAATGGCATAGGGTGTACATAATGTCATCTGTGGACATTCCCTAAATGAAGTAGGCACAGATATTTGGTTGCACTACAAACAGGGTATGAAACAAATGTGCTTCATAAAGTGTCATAGTGCATGCATCATGTGGCACCGAAGTCATGGACTAAGTAATGTCATTTGTAATGTCATCAGAGAAAAAATTATAAATGTCTTCATGAAAGAATTCCTAACCATGTCTGGCAAATATGAGTTTTTCTGATACTTTGGATTGTAATTATAACAACTCTTCACGTGTAGCCCCGGATGAACATTAGTTTATGCTTGAGGAGATAGCAAATGTTGTCTTATGTTATGTGACTGTCGCAACATGGTGCATGCAGAAAATATCTAGTGAGATCACTATCCTAATGGTATCCTGAGTAATCTGTGAATGCAGGTATATCACTTAAGTTCACTTTTCACATGTAACATCGGCAAGTGCCAAGTATAGTGAAGAGTATTTTGCATAGTTAATAAAAACCTTTGCATTACAGTTTTAAAAGAACCATGTCTAATACATTCGGTTGTAAAGAAACAATGGCATAGTCAATAAGTCTCGCTTATGGGACCTTATAAGTATTTAGTTATGCAGCACAATATCCTTGGTGCAACAACAACTGTTGTATGGCTAAACACTTAAAAGGTCGTAAAGGCGAGACCTATTGGCTATGCCAATGCCTGTATTAATTAGTTGTGTAAAGCAGATGCTTTAGCCTTAGAACGTTTGTGGTATTTCCTATTCATGCCTCAATACATTTCTGTGCACTTTGTAGGCATTATCGGATTGATTTTTCAACTTCATCTATTTGGTCATTATGATCAAATTCTAAATGTTGCAATAAACACTGCATGTTAAAAATAAAGTTAATATACAAGAGCTATGCTATATTTTACCGCTAAACAGACAGCCACAAGTCAGTTATCCTAAAGACAGAAGGGTCATGTATCGAATGGTGCAGCGGGGGCAGTAGCACCGGCCCCAAAAGTTGTCCGAACTCCTCGAGTCTAAACACATAATATTGCTATATTTGACTCATAAACAGTCACATTTGCAGTTACCTTGCAGGAAAAAGGGACTTAATTTGATTGCTATAGCAGGTGCAGTGGCAAGGGCCAAAAGCTTGAAGGACCACATTAAACCCAGATTATTGCTCAAACTTAAAACTAAACAGGCAGTCACAAGTGCAATCACCTTGGAGACAACAGGGTCATGATTTCAATTGTGCAGCAGATGCAGTGACACCAAGACCAAAAGCTCTAGGCACCCCACTAAATACCTAAAGTTGCTATATTTTACTACTAAACATGCAGTCACAAGTGCAGTCACCTTGCAGACATCAGGGTCATTATTTGAATGGTGCAGCAGGTGCAGCGGTAACATGCCCCAAAGTTGTCAGAACTCCTTTAAACTCCTAATATAGCTATATTTTACAACTAAACAGGCAGTCATAAGTGCAGTTATCTAGCAGCACTAGGGTCATGATTTCAATAGTGCAGCAGGCGCAAACTCCTCTAAACACATAATATTGATATATTTGACTACTGAACATGTAATCACGAGTGTTGTTATCTTGCAGTTTAGAGGGGTTTTGTTAGAAACGGGACCCTGGCTGGCCAAGGCTCACGCCAAGGTCAGTCAGGGATCACCATTCCTAAGGTCAGGGCAAGGGAGTCACACACCAAGGCAACCCCTGCTCACCCTCTAGGTAACGTGGCCTGAGCAGTCAAGGCTAAACTTGGAGGCGGTATGAGTTAAGTATTTGCGCACGCACCCCAGCAACAACACCCAAGGCCCACCACAAAGGAAACTCCACACAAGGTTATATAAAAAATAACCTTTGTATTATGATAAAAAACACATTAGATAACACACAAACTTTACAATGTGCCAGAGGCACGGGCAGAATTTACAAGGGGAATTATGTACAGGACAGGGCCACATGGACCACTGTCAGGGGTAGGCACTTGTTAGAAAATAATACTGGTAGGTATACACTTAGGACATAAACATAGAATGATTAGCACCAAAATTGTAAATGCAGCACACATCCAGTAATCACTGGAAAAGAGTAAATACCTCCTACGCAACCCTAAAACACTGTAGGAAATCACACAGGTAACTAGGACCTTATCATCAGGACCTAAGGAAGCAATACCAACACCTAAGCAGTTCACTCTTAGCAAAGGGAAGGAAACCTAAACATCAAATGGGACATCAACAATCCTCTATGCAGGTCAGCAAAAGTAGATAAACATAAAGTGGGACGTCAACAATCCTCTATGCAGGGCACACCTAACAAAGGGGATAAACATAAAGTGGGACGTCAACAATCCTCTATGCAGAGCACACCTAACAAAGGGGATAAACATAAAGTGGTACGTCAACAATTGCACATGAGGTATTAAACACAGAGGTGCAGATTAGAACATATTGCGCAAGAATCACATACAAAGAAATCACAATGCGCGGGGTGCACATAGCACAACACTCAAAATGTCCCTCAGGCCAACTGGCCTCGAAAGGGGCGGAATGCCCTGAGTCTCAATGTCAGGGGGTCTGCGCAGGCAGCAGAGAACACAAAGCCTAAACGTAGCAACTGTCCACTAAGTGCTGGACAGTTGTAAATCAGAACTGGGCAAACGTTGGAGCCAGGAGGGCTCAAGAACAAAGTGGGGAAGGAGCCTCTCAGGGGCTCACAAAGCAAATGCGCAATGTAGAGCTTCAGCGCTCTGAAAATAATGAAAATGCCCCAGAGCCTCTCTCAGGCATCTAACTCGATGTGGGCGTGGGAGCCTCTCGGGCTCTAAATACGTAGATTGCCCCCAGGAGCCTCGGGGCTCCGAAATCAATACTGTGGCCACGTTGGAGTCCCTCACGGGGGACTCAAGAACAGGTAATGCCCCCAGGAGCCTATCGAGGCTCCACACAGCAGCGAGCATGGGATCGGACACCGGCAATGTGTCCCGCGGCCCCTCTCCCTCCTCGGCACTCACCGGGTGTCTCGTGGCGGGCGGGGCTCCTCTTCCGACGGGGAGCCTCCCAGCAGCAGCAGCGCGGGGCTCCTCTCCACACGGGGAGCCTCGCGGACACGGGAGCCGGCTTCCTTGGTCTCCCGCCTGGCCTCGTCACGACGCACTTCTGCCTGACTTCCGCCGGGGCCGCCAATGGCAGCGCGGCCCTGGGGGTCAGGAGGCGGGACTTCCGGGTCGCTCTAGGCAGCGGCCCGGCAACGGCTTTCGGTGCTCCTGGGCTGCGGCGGTGATTTCTTGGGCAATGCCGGGTGGGCACCGGCTCTAAATAAAATAAACACAACGGGTCAATGCCGGGTGGGCACCGGCCTCTAAAATAAAGACAAAGCGAGGTGGCACTCGCTACGCCGAAAATCGGCAAATCGGCTCCAATGCCGGGTGGGCACCGGCAATGTCAATGAAGTGCTCCCAAGCGCTCTGGGAGCCAAGGAGAAGCGCGCTCAGCGCTTCAAGGAAATAAAAGCGCGCCTAGCGCTATAAATCAAAATCAGAGTGCCTCCAGGCACAGCAAAGCTCCAGCAGGGTCTGGAGGCAGGCAGAGGGGCAAGGCAGGGCCAGAGCCAGCACACTGGGTCTCCAGGCAGGGAGAAAGCCAAGTGGCGGTCCTCTTGGCCCCAGCAGCAGCAACAGCCCCCTCTGGCAAGGATCCTGGAAGAAAACCAAAGAACCAATTGTATGGGGACACAGCCCCTTCTTATACAGTAAAACCCCTTTGTCTCAGGGTGCAGGGTGGGGGAAAACCAGTCACAGCTGGTTTTGAAGTACTCTGTTTACCTCAACCACCCTCTCTATTCACTGGCAGGGCTAGGGACATCAGCCGCACTACAGGGGGTGGAGCCAGCATTGTCTGGGGAAAGTCCAGGCCCATCAGGGACCAGGTGCACTCCTCCCAAGCCATCAACATGCTAATCTCACACTCACCATCGGGCAGACCCATCCAGCCTTCCTGGAGCCAGGCTCACCAGCCAGCTCCAGCCAATCACACCAGCCAGCTCCAGCCAATCACACTGCAGGCATATTTTACATTAATATGCCAAGTCCTAGAAATGGCATTTCTACTCATGACACACACACACCACATACACCATTGCGAAGCATTCATTCCCACAAACTCGCACATACCAAATTCGAGCATGCACTTCCCACGCATCAGGAACTACTAGGGACACAGACATTCCCCATGCATCCCTATGGGAGAGCAGGCCAGCCTAACTACATGCACGCACTTTACTCTGGGACACAGAGAAAAAGTGCGCACAGACCAGAAAATCATCCACACATATCACAGGTCTCAAGCAAAAAGATTAGGGGTGAACCTGTCTTAAGGGCCAAGTCCAACAGGTTTGATTTGAATGGTGCAGCAGGTGCAGTGGCAATAGGTCCAAAAGCTCTAGGGACCCCACTAAACGCAGAATATTGCTAGATTTTGCTACTAAACAGGCAGTCACAAGTGCAGTTATCTAGCTGGCACTAAGACCATGATTTCAATGGTACTGCAGTGGCACCGGGCCAAAATTTGTCAGAACTCCTCTAAACACCAAATATTTCTATGTTTAACTACTAAATAAGCAGTCAAAAGTGCAGTTAACTTCCAGGCACTCGGGTCATGATTTCAGTGGTGCAGCAGGTGCATTGACACCAGGGCCCAAAGCTCTAGGTACCCCTCTAAACACCAAATATTGCAATATTTTACTACTAAACAGGCAACCACAAGTGCAGTTACCTTACAGGCATTAGGGTCATGTTTTGAATGGTGCAGCAGGTGCAGTGGCACCAGGCACAAAAGATGTTAGAACTCCTCTAAACACCAAATATTGCAATTATATGAATACATTCTGTTATTTCCCTCTTTCATTTCATTTTTTTAAATGTTGCTATTACTTACCTGCACTAATACCATTAGTAACAGCACAAAAAATTGCCTTTTTGTACATAAACAAGTCATAACACTTAAACAGACTTTCTGTAATGTATATTGTTCAACTACTCAGCAAGCTCCAACTTACAACAAAAAACTGCTGATTAATAATCACATAGGTGAAACCTAATGCATTTACCAATGCTTGTTAGGCCTTGCAGTGTATGTTCTGTCTGTTTCCAAACATATTGTTATCTTAAAGTGAGATTCAAACCCTCATATTGCTTACCACAGGTTGGCTTCATTGTCACTTTTATTTGTTTGCTAGATATGTAGGGGTTCCGTCCTCTTCTTGTGTTTGCCCTGACTCTTGAGCATGCGTGCATTGCTATGTACTTACAATGCTCATTTTTTCAGATGTTGTTTTTCCCCATTCTCTTTGTGTTGCCTTCTCACTTGTGTGCTTTCTCACTACCAGCTCTACTTTGCTCTCTTTGGCACCTTTTGATCCCCACGCCCGGAGATTCTTCCACCCCTCGTCCCCATGTTGCTTCCCCCACCCAGCACCTTGTAACTTCCCTGCCACCCTTTTAAAGATAAAAGAACGCTTTCAAGCTTTTTTCCCCAACTCGGATCGGTAACTAAAATGAAAAAAAAAACAGCTTTGTCATTTTGTAAGGACGCGCCTACAAAATGAGGTGATGGGTTACATTTAAAGCTTTTTTGTCTTTTTATTTTCAATTATTATTATTTTTTTAAAATACTTTAGCCATGTTGTATGGCATTGGGAATGCTTAGCTGCATGACTAAAACTATTAGTTAAACCAATAGATTTCAAAGGCGTCACCTATTGGCCTTGCCAATGCTTGTTAACCCATTCAAAGAAACGTCTTCATTTTACCAGGGTGCGCTGACAAGGTCAGAGACTAGGGGCCGGGAAGTGCTATAATCCTGTTCTAGGGGACGGGATGCCTGTAATCCTGTTCTAGGGGCCGGGAAGCGCTGAAATACTGTTTTGGGGCTGGGAAGTGATGTAATCCTGATCTAAGGGCCAGGAAGCGCTATGACCGTGTTCCAGGGGACGGGAAGCGCCGTAATCCTGTTCTAGGGGCCGGGAAGCGCTGAAATGCTGTTTTTGGCCCGGAAGCGCTGTAATCCTGTTCTAAGAGCAAGGAAGCGCTATAACTATGTTCTAGGGGACGGGAGGAGCTGAAATCCTGTTCTATTTCTTTTTTAGTGTTTTGATTCTGAAGGTTAAAGACTGTGCTTTTGCAATTAGGGCTGCAACGTGAAGCTTAAAGGTCCTGTGACGCTCCAAGCGGATGCCTAAATATTTGTATGTGTTTGCAACCTCAACCTTCTTGCCTTCTATAAACCAGGGGAATGTCTTGAATTTGGTGTCAAGCAGGCGCACCACTTTAATTTTATTTAGGTTTAGCTCTAGCCCTTGAACATTCAACTAGTTTTTCCAGAGCCTTCATGCTTCATTGCAGTCCTTTGGGGGTTTTACTCAAAAGGGCAATGTCGTCCACATACTGCACGGAACAAGTCTTCTCTGATGCCATAATTGGAGGATGTCTGTTGTCTTGTGGGAGAGCGCCTACAATGTGTGCTAGGTATACGTTAAACAAGCCTGGAGCCAGCATGGAGCCTGTTTAAGGCCATTAATTGTAACACTTGTGTTCGTACCATGGCTACTGTCTCCTATTTTGACCTGCACCCAGGTTTCTGTATGAAGTGCAACAATTGCCCTTAGCAAGTCTCTTGGAATACCGCATTCATTGAGTTTTATCCATAGATGATCTCAAGGGACCCAGTCGAAGGCAAACATGAGGTCTACAAAACATACAAACATCCCAGTTTTTCTTTGCCTGGCTTTCTCTACAAGGATGCTTAAAGCTGTCAAGGTCATTTGGAGTACCCATGCCTGGTTTGAAACTGGTATGGATTCATGGTATCAGGTTTTTCTCCTTTACTCAAGCTTGTAAAGGTTGAAGTATTCATGATGCAAATTATTTTGCTTCTCCGTCAATTAAAGCAATAAGCCTGTAGTTGTTTGGTAAGGCCGGGTTTCCATTCTTATAGATGGGTTGGAAGATGTTGCCCTTCCACGAATCTGGAATGAAATTGGTGTGATAAAGACAGTTGAAGAGAGGCACTAGGTAAAAGGCCTACTAATTTATATTAGATTTGAAGAGAGCATTTGGGAAACTGTTCGAGCCCGCCCCCCTTCAGTCTCTAACTTTTCAACCCATTTTTCATTTGCCAGAATAGTTTGCTGTTTGGCTGATTACTGAACCATAAGAGCCTGTTATACATTTACTCTTGATAGCTTATTTTTGCTGCCCAGCATTGTTTATGGTATTGCTGTCTCTGGATTCATAAAGTGGCTTTGTCAGTCTGCTTCCCTTTGTTTATCTCCTTAGTTGCTCATCTCATTTCTCTTGCGATTTAAGCTTTTTATTTTTTTATTTTTTGGAAAACCTTTATTGTTAATTTCAATAACATTACAGGCATGGGCCTACAACCACAGGGGCCGGACGCTAATCAACACAGGAGCAAATATATTGTAGTATGCCACAGCTCTTCAGCCGACATTCCTAAGGTCCAGCAGCGATTCAGGATAAAATTCGTATTGAACGCATAATTAGGTCACAGAATGGGATGGAGGTTTTATTTTTAAATTAACTAAATAAACGTATCGGGTGCCACACAATCGAATATACTAAGACGGTGGCTAGGCAGAGAAACAGGATATGCGTATTAGGAACAGCTATAATTGAAACAATGGCGTTAAGGCATACTATTCAGGATATAAAACCATGCAATACACAGTCTACATTAAGCGCCAGTCCTCAGAGCCCGCCCACCCAAAGATCAGGATAATGAAAGAAGCAAGAGCACCCGATACGGATGCACAATACTAATCAGAATGTTTCACCAACTATATTAATCAAAGGAAAGAAAAGAAAAGGAAGAAAAATGCCATAGAAACAAAATAAAGGCAAAACAAAAAACCCCACCCCCCCAACCCCCCACCCTGCACCCCTGCAGTTGGCTACAGCCTAATCCCCCTAGCAGCGTGCCTGTCGCCCGAATAACTAAGGCCCTAAAAGAAGGAAGATGTGGAGGAGGAGGAAGCGCATGAGCACCCGGTCTCCTTCTCCCCAGCCGGACACCAACCACCCCTGCGATAGCTCAGATAATACCAGGAGATATGACAGTAAAAATACAGGGGAATCACTAAACCCCGCCCGACCTCACTCTAATACCCAGATCCAAGTCCCATGTCCGCCAAGACCCCAAAGTCAAAGCCGTCAAATCAGTCTCATCCTTGGCCCTTCTTATCTTGCATGCAAACACCATCCGGCAGCAGCACTGCAGTCATTGCAGATCCAAGATACGAGAGGAGTACCACAGAGGATAGTCACAGAGTGCTCGAAAAACAAAGTCATTACCAGCCACGATCATCAATAGGCCCTGTATCATCGGCACCCTGTCCAAGTGATGTTCCCTCCGCGGAAGCGGCAAAGCAGACGGGGGAGGCAGAGATGTTGTGTCAATCCAGTCGGCTCCGACGGAAAACTCCAGGATAAAGAGGCCAAGCGGAACTACCCCTGGCAACAACAATGGCGGGTGCGACCAACTCTCCGGGGGACCAAGTTCGCTACTCTTTGTCGGTACACAACACAAGGGCTGCACCAGATCGTTTTGCCCTGGTTAGTCATCATTGGTCATCCCATACCTCACGGGAACCGTCGATATTGGTAGTCGTAGTAGAAGATCAGAGCCCGGTCCCATACAGTCCACGTCAGGCCCATCGGCAAGCATAATATTGAGTCGAGATTCAATATGAACTTGTAGCTCCATGATGGCGGCCAACACGGTCCGCAATGTCGGCTATTTATT